>NC_088984.1:15057032-15677259 GCF_963932015.1 Anas acuta
GGTCAGCTTGAGATGTTCTTCTGTTTTCTCTGTTCCTCTCAACTTTGAAGTACAAACAGGACCCCAGGGCCAACTTTGTACTATGCATTTTGATGTGTTTTGATCATGAAGATATTCAACAACAATTTCACAGTGATTGGTCTCAGTATGAAAGGACAGGCCCCCTCCCAGGAGTTTGTCTTGTTCATAATTTAAAGGAAGTATTCTTGCAACGTGACATTAAGGCTAACCACACCAAAGCCAGCTGGTCTCTGTGTTCTCTCATGACTACTAAGATAATTGTACTTGCTAATTCACTGTTTGAGCCTTTGTGAAATTCATTAAAGCTATTCCTCTTTATCATCATAAATTACCACTGCCATTTTGTCTCTAGTGTCAGATTCAAATTCCACATTGTGTCTTTGATGAAGCCCTGATGGTGACACATACACTCCTGTGGTTTCTGTTGCTGCTTATCCGTTACCTTCAACAGAAGACCAAAACTATGCAATTGAAATATCAAGAAAGACAAACCAAAAGTTGAGGGAAAGTTTATCTGACCTGCAGTTAAAACACGAAATTTTATTTACTCTCTAACCCAATTATCTTTGGCCAAGCTACCTTACAATGCTAAAAAACTTACCAAAATAATTAAATAATTAAATAACCACCCCATTACGGGACACAAGGAAGGAGATGGAGCAGTGTGACATTTACACCACAGTGCCATGAGGGATTGGCTCCTGCATAATACAAAAGAGTCAGCCATATGGTTGCTGCAGATCAGAAACTGTCAAGTTGTCATTTAAATGTTAAACTGGGTTTTATGGAGACAGTTTGGTGGCTGCTTAGGGAGTTGATGAGTACAAGAAAGGCTGGTAGAGGGCCTCTGCATGTGTGAACTCCAGGCAGTAATATCCAGTCACCAGATCCAAAGTGTAAGCCTCATCACTAAAGAGGCCAAACTCTCAAAGAGTATTTTTGGCCATTAGCATTAATTGCTGGAATTAATCTGGTTTCAATTTTGAACCTCTAGATTCCCAAAGCGGAGCTGTCTGTTTACACAGTGCATTTGTACTGATGTTATTGCTGATCCGATACTTCTGTGAGCAGAAGTGAATGTCCTCTTGCCCAGGAGAGTGAACGACCTCAAACATCAGACCACGCACTATTTCTATGACCTTCTGAATATCTCATCTGAATGGTACTAACCAATCTCTCCTCTGAAAAGAACTGCACTGTGAACAGAAGTAGAGAGCAGTTGTAATGACAGACAATAGTACTGGAACTCTCTTTAAACAATTTTTGTCTTCTTGTAATGAAGATGAATTTGGAGCATTGTTAGAGCTTCTGAGATCTTGTCCTTCAGATTAAAAATGACTAACTCTGAATTTATTTCCAACACAGCAGTGCTCAGTGAATGATATATTATTGCTACTAGATGAGAGCACAGGAAATACCAACATGCTTTAATTTCAAGAGATTTTTTATGAGCTCTTTGAGAAGAAATACCATGGCTGCAGAGCTCACTTCTGGAAGAGATCCAGTGGATTACACTGTGCCTTTCAGACGCAGGAATACACTGCAGTGGTCCAAGAGCACTGTGCCCCACAGCCCCGAGGAGCTTATTCCACTCCAGTCCCTCTCTTGCCTGGGCAAAGAAATGACTGCATCCCTTAAATCCTGGGTGAGCTACCCAAAGCTTAGGCACATGTAGCCTTCTGTACCTTTCCTCTTGCACTGCTCATCTGAGTCCAGAAGAATAAATGCACAACAGGTTATACCTCACCTTTGAAGTAGACCCTGAGACCTCAGCACTCTGAGCAAGGAGGCTGTGATGGCCTTTTCACCTCTCTGTCCTACTGCATTTAGATAAGAGCACAGACTAGCTTCATGTTGTGAATGCATATTATGCCTTAGTAGGCAATCCTTCCAGCTTAGCGATATTTGTTTTCCACAGGCTTATAAACGTGCTGAAATGAATTTCCTAAGATGGAGGTAAATGGTAAGAGGAATCACATTAGCAAAACACAAATCCTCACGTGCCAGTGAGGAAGTTTAATATGTACTAGAAATGAGTGAAAACAATAAGCACCACGCATCACTTGAGCATGAATTATTAAAGCATTTTCCTTTCTCCTTGGTGCTCTGAGCTCTCAAGAAAAAAAAATCAACAAAGAAAAGTAGGCCAGAATACAGGAGGAGAGCAGATGGGAGCAAAGGGATGAAAAGATACTCACTGTGGCACGATTATGATTTGAACAAAGCAGATGAAGAGGAAGACTAAGGAGGCACAAGCCACGTAGGCTCCAAACCTGTCATCCACCTGCTTGGAGTACTGCAAAAAAGCAAGCAAAGTTATGTTAGTGGGAAATTTGGCTGACTGCCTTTTCCCAACAAAAACTTCGTTCTTGGCTTCCATTTAGGTCCTTGGAAAGCACTGTTGGTAGGAAAAGACCAACATTACAAATTCCCCTTCTCCCTGCACAAGCTGTAAGGGCTTGAACCCTTACAGAGCTCCAAAATGCCAGGGAACAAACCCACACAGCTGGATGGAGACAGGATTCACAACTTGGACACGAGGAACAGAAACAGATTAACTGGGACCAGGATACCAGGTGATCATCATCAGACAAACTTCTTTCATGGGAAGTTTACAACAGGGATGAATGCTGCTAATGAGAAAACCTTTGTGTTTGTTTTTTTTTCTTTCCTTTTTTTTTTTTTTTTTTTTTTGTGTGTGTGTGCAGACAGCTTGGCTCATTCTAATGATAGTGCAAGGATGCTGTGGTTTTCACACAGTCACTCACTCCAACTACTTGTCAACATATCAGTCACATGGGAGCTGCATCCGATTCCCAAAGATCCTTTATTTAGCTTGAAGCATGGTTCTCAGCACAGACGGTCTCAATGTTTGAACCAAGAAATAAAAGGTGCTTAGAACAGGTGAACCACTAATTTCCCTAGCAGTTTTCAGCTATAAAATTGAAGGGAAGGAGTGGGGGTAAATTACATGCTTGTGCTTTTATTCAATCCCACACAAATTCACTGAACAGCTATAAATCCTGAAAAAGTTTGCTTTTGCAGTAGGTTGCAATACTTGTCATTGAAAGAGTATTTATAAATAAAATAATGAAATAATTAGGGCAAACTTAATTACTGAAGATTTATCCATAAAATGGTGAGTTTAACTTGAATACTGCTCAAGTATCCCAAAGATTTGGATTTAAAAAAATTAAAAAAATGTAAACTTCAGTTTTCTTTGGGCAATTAAAAAACAACAGTTCATATGACAGCCTTAATAGTAGCAGCCAGGTGCCTCTGGAATTAACTGAATTTAACTTCACTGCCTACCAGAGCTGATGTTGACTCTATTAGATACATGCAGAAAGTAAAAAGATCTTTGCCTCACCACAACAAAAAGATAACTGAAATAAAATCAGGAAGCAATTGGCTATTCAGGAGCCCCAGGTCTGCTCCTCTCCTCTTTCAAATTTGTATGACAGAGAGAAGTCTAATTGCTGATTAAAATTGGTTCCCAAAGAGAAAGAGAATATGGATTGCAACCCATTGAACCTCAGCAGCAGCTGGGGCTCCCTGGGTGGCGGGGAAAAGCTCCTCCAGAGGTGAGTCAGATCTCAGGCAGGCTGAAGCAGGTTCCGCCGGTGACTTGAAGGAGATAAGGGGACAAGCTCAGTTTGGATGCCTCAAGATCAGAGGAACAAATCTGGTTTATTCTGTATTTCCTTTACAGCTCATCACTGCATAGTCATGTGTTTTCCTGCCCAGTGCTCCCTGCAGATGACTGTGGCTTTCTAGGGATGCGTATATTATGGCTTCCATGATGAAGCACAGTATTTTTAAGACCACAGTCCTATGTCCAACACCTAAAACCTTACTTAATCTATAGATATGAAAGCTTGACCTTATGCAGGAAAATTAAAACTCACAGCAAGCCTGAAAAGTTGCAATATTAGCTAGTATTACCTTTTTCTCCAGGTCAGGCTCCCTGAATGTTAAGAGGAACTTGCGGACGTGCTCAGAGCGTAACCGATCAATACTTCTGGCATCGATGGCCCGGCCCAGAAACTCATCCACTTCATCTTCTGGGTTCATACTTTCCTGTGTATTCCTGAGGATGTGAAAAAAAGAGAAAAAGAACATAAGAGGACAAGATAATTGCCCCCTCTTCACCACATGTTATCATCTCACTGTATAACAAACTGTAGGTTAATGGCATTTTGCTTATGACAACTTTGAGCTGGAAAATGGATTATGAGCTGAGAGGAAAATTATACCAGCTGTAGAGCTCATTGCCAGTCCACCAGTGAAAGGATTTATTTGGCTTTGCTTTTTTTTCTTTTTTCTTTTCTTTTTTTTTTTTTTTCTATACTACATCCATCAGGGAGCTGTTTTCTTGCTTTGAAGTCTCTTTACTGTCCTTCCTTCTCAAAATTAGGCAGTAGTTTCCCTCCTCTAGTTCTTGGACTTATTCTTCGCTGTATTTCCCTGCTGTCCTATCTGTTATTGCCTGAACTGGCAAAATAATCTATGTAACCAGTCACATTCACTGCTTCTCAATAATCATTTCTGTAAGTACGTCTGTGAAAATTTCTGAACTTGAACAATTCTCCACTTTTGAGAAAAAAGTTGTTCATAGAACAAACATAGGGAAAAATGTGGCCTGACTACTTACTGCCTCCCTTTTATGCAGTTATATATGAGTAAGAGAAACATAAACCAGATAAAATTTCCTGTCTTTAAGATATTTACTTAATTCACTTGAGATAGGAAAAAGGTAGCAAAAGAAAATAAAACATAAATTAGATTCTGCTTTCCCAACATGTGGAAGAAGATTTTTAAATTGCTTATAATCTTTAGCACCAGTTTATTTTCAATACAGCTTCAGAAAAATGAGGCTGATTTTCAAATACTGTTGAAAAAAATAACACCGAAAACTTAATTGCCCTGAGGCATTCCACGCTGAGTATCATGAAACCTGAAGCACTTCCCAAAAATCTCTAGTTCTTAAATCTAACAGGATTTTAATGACTTGATGCTGTCACTTTAATGGCCTGCCTTAAAACTAGCCACAGGCAGAAATTAAAAGCTGATCCTGAAGCGCTGTTTTTCTGCTCTGCTTACAGGATTGCCAAGGACACAGAAGTAGTGCGGGGGCATATTCCAATGGAGAACTATTTCTGTGTGCAAATCCCACGATGGGAATGCAGCTCCTAGCTCATGTTGTGTGACCTTCACCTTCAGCACTCTGGAGAAAAGTCCCGGGGTCTGACGAGCAAGATGGGAAGCTGCACTGCTTTGTTTTCTGGGGGTTTGTTTGCGCTGCAGGACAGGGCGCAATGCCCAAGGCTGTGCTGCAGTAGCCTGCAAACCAGGACGTGACTTTGTGCTCGGGGTTAAAGGCCCCTTTTCAGAGGAAAGGCTCTCCAAAGGCTTTTAACAGAATATAGCCAGACTTGTAGAGTCACTTCGTGTCCCTGCTCTGCCACATACTTCTCACCAAGGGAAAGGCTGACCAGGCCCATGGGCTTGTTGCCCTCCTGCTCCTGCCCAGCCTGCGAGCTGAAGTGCCGACACCACAGCTAGGCCGCACCAACGCATCGGCGTCCCAGCAGTGGCCACACAACAGCACCTTGTCCAGAGTTGTTTTTACTTTTGGACTCTAGAGTTATTTAATTCCTTGAAGGTCATATATTCTGCTTTGAAATGAAAACGTAGTTTTGTCCCTAGAAGGACAGGAAATTCAATTTACTTCTAGATGCTTCCTCAGAGGAAGCACATCTGCTTAAGCACTCAAGAAGAGGCTGCTTATTTTCATTCAGTCCTCACAAGTCTGTCTTCTGGACTAATAAAAATGAGCAAGGAAATTATTAGGCTTTGTATTTACAGAATGTCTTCCAAGATCCTGCGAGTTATTTACACATGTGGGCCATTCACATTTAGTCTTTTCATACCACATGTGAGAGAGGCAATACATTTTCCCCCAGAAGTGGAACAAAAAAGTCAGCTCAGCATCTTGGTGAACCTCAGTCACATTTCGAGCTCCAGTTCAACAGCATCACGCAGGAAGACATGAAGAGGAGAAAAAAAATTGTCTGCTGGGGTTTTGGCTTTGGCCGTCTCCAGTTCTGTAATAGGTTCTTATGCTGCGGAAGGTATTTCTCATACTACAATGACTTCTGTGGTTGCAGCTTATATAGAAACATGCCTGCAGGTTTTAAGTGACCTTGCTGGGACACTCATCATGAGGCAGCCACACTCACACAAACTGCAGGGAAGCCTGATACCCTACATATACCTAGCTTCTGGGATGGCTCTGCAGCCAAGCACCCTGCCTGTTGTACCCCAACTAATTGCTGTACAGAAAGTTTGGGTACGTCTTCATAATTGCACGTTTTAAATCAAAAGACATTTTTTTCCCATGCTAAGGAGAGCCCTGGAGGCAGTGCCTGTAAGTCAGAGCTGAGGTACTGCCATAGACAAATGAGATTTGTATGTTGAGATGCTTATTGATATATTGATAGCATGTGGGGGGAAAAGCAGGGATTTCAGGCCCCTGTGAAACTTTCAGAAACACCTCTTAAAAGCACTGCTGAGATCTCTCTAAATGCAGCCAACAGAAAATGGTTGCAAGGGACAGGAACAGCACGAACAGAGCTCGGAGCAGCTTTTGCACTCCGCTTGCACATGTGAAAGCCAGCAATTAACCCAGAGACGCTGGCTTCAGAGTAATCCAAAAACATTCTGCTGATTCGGTTACTTTCTGCAAATGAAGAGTGCGACCAGTGCCAAAATGACATGTATGCCATAATTTTAAATGCTTCATGCCTAGATTCAATAACTAAATCTGCATTTAGGCATGTAAGTGTCAGGACCTGTTTTCAGAGATGTGTGGTGCCTCCTCTTTGCTGTCAGAGAAGAGCTGTGTTTCTGCATGTGAAAGCACTGGACTGAATGCTTGACATGGTTTAGCCATCTGATTTTAGACAGTGTCACCATGAACATTTCCTTCTACAGTTTTGTTTTGTTTTTGTTTTTTTTTTCCAAACCTTTGTCCCTGAATTAAACAGACTGCAGGATCAAGAGAATCTGAGGCAATTAGGAGCTTCTTTTGGTGCTGAGCAGAATGGCAAAAAGCCTGCAATCTGTACAAGATGGGGTCACACTGAATCAGCACTGGTAAATACAGAGCAATCCTTTCCAGTGCTTAGCTATTGGCGATAACAACTCAAGTAACCTTTGCAAACTGCAGGATGGAGGAGAGACATGATGGTCCTTGGAGCACCTGTGGAGGTGTCGTTCCTCACTCGCTGAGTGACTCATCTGTGGGCCAACACCGAGGCAGGTGAATTTATGATCTCTTGCACAAACTATAAGGATAGATCGTATTTCATGAGGAATACTTAAAATTTCTGTATTCCTAAGGATTATTTTTTTATTATAATCTGTTAGATCTTTTCTCTCCAAAGTATACCTAATACCAACTGAGTTCACAGAAGATATGGATGTAAGACTCTCCCTAGGCACCTTGTACCACTGGCAAAACATCCCAGGGTGCACAGAGCTAAATGTTATTAAAATTGAGTTTGTATTGAAGGGCAAGGGAAGGAGAGAATGATTCCTAGCATTGCCATGTTCAATCTTATCACATCCCTTTCCTTTTAGGGAGTTGCTATCAGTGCTCTGCCATCATAATCTGAATTTTCCCAAAAGTAGATGACTTAGGGACCACAGAGGCATTTAGCTGACCTAGAGCTGCTGAGTCCTGACTGGCAGCCTGAGAAACATGATAAGGAGCAAGAACAACATCTTTCAGACATCAGTCTCCTTTACTGTCACCTGTCTCACCCTGAGCAAACTTACATTAATGCCATTCAGTAGAAATATATGTGAAATCATTACAGATATCTTCACTACAGAAAATCTTTTTGTTATGTCCAACTATGGAAGTTAGAAAGTGACCTTTTTTTTTCTCCAAAAGTAGTTTTTTTTTTTTTTTTTACAACAAAACACCACTCCTATTAAATTATCTTTACAATTTTTAAAGTCCTATATAAAAAAAAATGAAAATGCTGCTTTTATGTGCTTGCATTTTAGAGCATGAAAGTATGAATTTGCCCTTTAAAATAAGCTATCATTTTTGAGTTTATTTTTTATATATAGAAATAAGTAATATGTAATAATTAGACATATATATATGAAACAGGAACTATATATGCCATTTAATAGATAAATAATTTGTTTTTGCTGGAGACATTCAGTATTTTTAGACATCCTGTACATGAAGACTCTGTTCTCGGGATATTGTCAAAACAGCAAATACTAAAGGATAGTGAGGGGTGGCAGGGCAAGAGCAGCAAAAGTGTTTCAATCACAAATGCCAGTTAGAACCACACAAATGAATAAATGTTATGAGGCAGTAGCAGCTCTGAATCCACAGTCAAACCCATGCCCTCAGACTGGCTGTCCCTCCAGGAGAAGCCACTGGGGAGCCCAGGCATTATTCTTGGCTGCTGGGCATTAATTTTTGTCCTTTTTAATCTGAGGAAAAAAAATACACAATCTGCAAACATTAACAGAATATGACAGAAGTAAATTTGCTTACTTGTCCTTGGGGTCCTCAAAACCCTGAAAGAAAGGAAAAGGATACAATGGTTAGGAAACAGACTGACCTTGAGAACACAAAATATTCCTGAGATTGGCATTTTGGAGAGGAGTTTTCAGAGCGTTCACTTGTTAGCCATGGAAGGAGAGCCTTACCAACCCATGGCAATGTTTCGTGCTGCCATGTCGTCAGGCAGACAGAACAGTTTTAGCAAAAATGCATGGCTTCAGATATAAAATGATGGAAGTAAAGATAAGGGAAATGCTTCATCTGACTGCTGGTACACATGGTTTGAGAGACAAAACTCAGGCTTGATAACATGGGACAACTATTTCATTCAACAAAATTGCACCTTCTGATGTCAGGACTCGGCTAAGGGAGCTGGATGCATTTTGCTTTTCATTTCTTCAGTAGGAACCTTAAGGGGTCTCCTTCCATCTCCCCTCACTGCACGCACACACGAAATATGTTTTTTTGAATAAGACTATAGGGTTTATTTATAATTTTTGCAATAGCCCAAATGTTCATAATTCTGTCAGGGCCACCTGAACTGAGCAAGTGTGTGTATTTAAAGGTCACCCACAGTTTAAGTGGCTGAAAGGACTCAGAGAAAAATACGTATAGAGGCATGGTTTTACATGTTTAGCATTATCATACCTATCAGACCCAATGCCATGAAAATGGACATTTTGCATGGGCTGAGACAAAATCTGCCCAAAGATATCTTGCCTTAAATTTAAGTGAATTTAAGAAAAGTTGTATATTTAACACGCAGGGTCAAATACACAGGCACGGGATTTGTACCTTGTGTTCCAAAACATAAAGCAAATGTAGCTGGGAGATATGTAACATTCCTTTTGTTTTCCTCCCTGAGACCTCAGGCCCGAACCGCTCAGAGCATGTGAAGATGTTCCAGCTGCCGGACCTGCACCTCTCCCACGCTGGGGGGAGCAAACTGAGGTTTCTCCTGACAGTGCATAACTACAAGTCAAACCATTTGGGCAGAAGTTTTTGTGCAGCTGCCTTGTCTGACACTGTCAGAAACAAGAACATCGACCTCTCCGTAAAGAACAGATTTTGCTCTTGCAACGAGTTAGTGCTGTGGCATTATGGCGACGGGCAGAAACAAATCCAACAACGTCCCTGAATGACATCAGCTTGGCAAGGGGTAAAAAATGTCTCTGGTCCCTAAGGTCAACAAGCAGGACAGCGATTCACTGAGACCAATGCCCATTTTTACATCCTCAGTTTCAAATGAAAACCACATTTCAAAATAGAAACTGCAACTCCAACTTAACCCTTCTGAAATTCAGCTAAAGGAAGCCTCTCAGTCCCGCGTACTAACCACCAGTGGATTAAAGTGCAGTGGGAAGAAGGAAACAGTAATGTTGATTCAACGTTAGCATGTGCACTTATCCAAGCCAAACAAAACATGTCCTTCTGATTTCACATTAAACAGTGATGAAGGGATCATTCAACTTTTTGTCATGTGTCTTTTTTTTTTTTTTCCTTAATCGTTTTACAGTCGTCAGGAATATCTGATTTATTTATTTATTTATCCACTAAGCGATGCTGCAACACAGTGCCAAGAACAAAAGCTCACTGATTAATCATGGAGACGAAATGCTCAGTAATTTGTCCGGTGTCATAGCCAGTTAGGCTGAAAAAAAATAAGAAAATCATCAGAAGATGGATAGCTACCAGCCAACAAACGAGGGGGAGAGAACTGATGTGAAAACAGACAGTACTTGCTTATTAGATAGCCATCAAGTTCACATTTTCTAGCTTATCCACATGGGAACTGGATGACTGATTGCAGTTGGAGCATCCCCTAAAATGGTCTGATTTTCATGGACAGCTAAGAAACTGTTCACGAAGCCCTGAAACTAAGTACAGATATAAAAGTCCTGCCTTCTAGGTGCATATGTTTGAGGATACAGGCCAGCAGGTCAATTTACAAAGAAACCTCAGCAAAGTTATTCTCAAAAAATGCCAATATTTCACAATATCTCAAGTATGAAAATACATGTAGGCTGTATGTTTAGCTGGTCATTTGTATGAGTGATCACTTAATCAACATTAATTTAATTCTCCCATGCTTCTCTCTGCCAGCAAAACTGTGGTAATGAAAGTTTCTAAAATAATACAGAATTAATTGATCTAGTTCTGCAAATTAAAATACTAATTTGTGCTTGAAAGTTGGAAGCTTGGAAGTTATTCAAGCTGGCAGCTCAAACAAAATTGGCGTTTCAAAAGTAAAAACTCACAATAAGCATACTTCAGGTAAGGCAAAAGAGGAAAAGGAAAAGATTATTATATTTTCTTTCCTGGATCTTCATCTAACAAGGCTAAATATTTAAGAGTGACTTGAACTTTAATTAGAGAGAATCAGCTTTAAATTAAATGTAATAGGAACCTCTTTAAGTTAAGCAAATTAAATGATTCACTTCAAATGTTCCCATTTCATGAGAAAGTCTCTTCAAGCAGAATTTCCAAAAATGGAATTGCTATGCAGAAAGGTCTGCGAGATTATTTTAGGAAGAAAAAAAAAAGCACAAAACAAAACCAAAAACCAAAAAACACATATGCAAAAAACAAAACAAAACAAAAAAACCCATCTTCTTAAAACCTGATATTTTATTACAGGAGATCTTTCTTATTTGCATTGAAATGCTTTGCTAGGATACAGCAAAAAATGTCTCAAGCATCTGGTTTTGACCAAGGATTTTTTTTCCTGTCCACTGAAGCACTGGTCTCTAAACTGCATACTAAGAATCCCTTTAAGCAGAGGAGATATCACACACACAGCGTCATGCTGCTTGTGTGTTTCAGGTTGGAAAGGAAATTTCCCCTAGGCTCTGGTTGATGTGTTTGTACCTCCTCCTGCTTTGTGGGCATGCTTGGTCCATAAGAATCATTTGAAAATAGTCACTTAAATTATTTCCTTCCCCTTGCAAGAGGCTGGGGCACTAATGGCACACTGGTCTTTTCTCTTTTCCACAGCTAGCAAACAGTTTTATTTCTTGATGTCTTGGATGCTTTGCTACAATTAAAGCCCTTTAGCTTAGGGCTGCTTGCATGAATTGGAATGGTCTGTTATACACAGGATTACCACTAAGCACGGTCAATCTTGCAATTGAAATCTTGCAATCTTGAAATACAGGCTACGTGGATTTGTCTTTGTTCCTAAGAATTAACACACTCATGGTATAGTAGAAAAATGACCACATATCACAAGTTCCTCAAGACAGGCAAAGCAGCACAGACACTAGGGACAGCTTTCCTCCCCTGCCCATCCTGCACAGCTGGCCATGCTCATACTGTTGGTTTGCCTCCACTGCTGGAATAATTCCCCCGACCTTGCTCAGGTATCTCTGCATGAAGCTCCATCCCATGTGCAGAAACATCTCCAGGTGAAGGAGCTCAAGCAGGAAAGTAAAATAATGGGGGTTGCTGCTGTAAGCAGCCCTGACCTCTTCTGTCTGTGCTGCTGCTGGAAGCTGGGCAGTGCTGTACCCAGACTGTGTGGGTATGGAGCAGGCTTTGAGTTCACCAAGGCTATGCCAAGCCTGGCATTTCTGCACACATACATGGAAACCTGAATGCCCAAATGCTATTGGAAAAATAGCCAATAAATATCAAGTGCCTACCATTTAGGAGAGAGGGAATAAGAGGGTAGGAAGAGAAGAAGCCAATTCCTGGAGTAAAGTATGTAAATCCCCTCTTGATTGCTCATGGACCTGTGCCCAGCAAGCTGAAGCAGTGCCGATGGCTTTCCAGGGTGCTATGAAGAAAAGGCTGGGAACTGTCAGCAGGAATGAAAATGGCAATAGTGGTGATGGCTTCAAGAATCAGACAGATGTGAGTTCACAGGAGTTCAGGAATAGCTCCACAACCATGGTGATGGAGTAGCCCTTGTTAAGGCCAGAATTCCTTTTCTCTAGAAAGAATCCTAAGGCATGAGATGGGTCTTATCACAGTGCCATGCTAATGGACTTCTGTATATAGGATCTCATGCAATTTTTATTCAATGACATTTTAAATATCCCTGATACTGGAATTTTCCCCCTTCCCCCAGGAGGCTGCATTATTCTGCCATTAGATTGCAAATGTAAAGGTAAAAGCATTTAATAAGTGCTCTGAGACTAAGACAGTTGTCTTGCTGAATTCAGGAATATTAACCCAACCTTAGCTGAATCAGCTCCCTCACAGGCAATAGTACCTACCAACGAACAGTCCTGCTCTTTCTTCTCTTCTACGTGGGATTCTTAAAAAACAACCATTTTATGGCAGGTCAGGTGGCTCTGAATTTACAAGCACTTACTTTTAATGACCATCCTTCAG
The DNA here is from genome assembly GCF_963932015.1 of Anas acuta. Lineage (NCBI taxonomy): Eukaryota > Metazoa > Chordata > Aves > Anseriformes > Anatidae > Anas > Anas acuta. The sequence continues at coordinate 15,069,982 of NC_088984.1, forward strand.
TGGGAGTAGACGTGCAGAAGGAAAAAAAGAGGGAATGTTATATTACTGCATCTGTCCCAAAGGTCTACAATTTTATGAGGGACATTTTATGAATATCTATTGCACTAAAAGCTCATATGACTTCTATCTCTCTGCTTGACTTCTAAATTAACTAAGCCCTTTTCTTTGAAGATTAGTACAGATTCCTTAAATAGAATGATAAAGTGTTTGTCAAAACCATGACAAGCTGACTGCTATACCATAATGCTTCGAATCAAGAACCATTAGAAATAATAAGTCTAACTTTGAGAACATTAGCTGTAATTATTAACATATTGTAAATATGCAAAGAGAAGTGGAATAGACTTTACATCCTTTTAACTTTTCAGTTAGCTCCAAAAATAAGATAGTGGAGGGGCTGATGAGCTCTATGACCTTCTTAATGGCAACGTGGTTGGATCGCATGGATTCCACCTTAAAAGCTTTGTTGGCAACTCCAGCAAAGATCGTAAGGGCAAAAATGTCAGAGAAACTAATTTTGCTTGCCCTTTGCTCATCTCTAGCACAAAGACACAAATAAATGGGACTTACATGATTTTAAAGTAGAAATCAAAAGAACTTTAGACTTGGGGTCAAGAAGATTAGGGGCAAAATGAGGTTTGTAAGAGGTCAGGCCAATTTACAAAGCACAGGTGCTTCACAGTGACCATGGAAAACACAAAAGGAGACAGACAGGCACAGAGTGAACATAGTTAAAAACAGACCTGGCATGGCTCTGCTGCAAAACTGATTATTCACCTCTGTTTTCAGTGCTGTTTTACATTCTGCCTTTGTCCCTGTGGTCAACAAGGCAAGGCTAGGAAGACAGATGCTGTTAGGTGTAAGCGCAGAAACAAAACTGAAGGACTTTAAAGCACTCAAGCCAGAAATAATGCAATTTCTATACCAGAGTCCAGAAGGAACTGGCACATAAAATACACAGTCTGATGGGAAGGGTATTTAACAAGCATCTAAGTGCAGAACAACAAACTGGCACAAAACCAGTTTATGAAACAGATATAATGAGCGTGTCTGCTATAGCTGGAGCATAGACTAATGAGTACTGAAAAGGAAAGCTGAAGTGCTCCCTTTCTGCATCCCACCCCACTTGATAAATAGACTTTCATTCCTCTGCACTGCACACAGATGGTGGAATACTTCACTTTGTTCTGCTGAAGATGATTTGGTACACAGCCCATGGCAGTTAGACTGGACCTGATCAAGCACATGGATTTATTTGGCCCACCAGATTTATGTTCTGTAGAACATAAATTGTTGCTTTGAAATAGGTTTTCCCACCTTAATTTTAATTAACTTCTGGCTCTGAGCTCACACCTTGGAGAAGTGCAGGTTGCTCACACTTTCCAGTTTTGTGTCTGAATCCAAATTTCTACAGGTCAAGGATACATTTTCAAGTGAAATGGTACATGGTTCTGTGCCTCACTTGTGAGCAGTGACCATACCTTGCAAAACAGAAAAGATAAAAATAGGTAGTCGTAGAAATGCTCTGACTTAGTTCCTGGCTCCTTAATCTCTGTCCTTTCATCTCCACACTCCAAATGATGACAAACAAAATTCTACAGAAATTGCTGTTGAATAGCCTTCTAATCAGATGCACAGATGTAGACAGACCACATCCAAACATAACCAGCCTTAACCAAAGTCACCCACCGGTGCTGACCACAGCTGCTCACCACCTCTGAACATCAGACCCAAAGCTGCTGACCTGCCACAACTTCACTTCCGATGTCCACCTGTGCTGAGCTGCCACTAACATCAGAGGAAGTGTTCCTTGCATAAATAGACATGAGTATCTTTCTTTCTGTAGGCTTAATTTGGCAGGACTAAAAGACTGGATGACTTGTTTCAGTAGTGTCTTGACCCAAGCTGCCTTTTCCTGTATGATTACAATTTACTCTAGAAAGGGGCACATGATGGTGGGAAAATTATCAGTGCAAGACTTCCATGCAAATATTAAATTCAACCTAAATTTTACAAATGCAGCTGCAGATCAGCAGTTGCAGGTTGCTGACTCTTACCCCTCTTAAAAAAAAATAAAAAATCAGGGATGATTGCAAGCCCTGATCATCTGGAATAAAATGTAAGTTTGCAGACGAGGACACAAAACTGTACAAAGCCTCTGACAACTTGAGCAATGTACAATGCTTTATATGGCTCCCACTCATTTATGTGAGATCACACGGAACATTTGAATCAGACAAATCCTCTTTTCAGAAGTGCCAAAGCAATTATACGGCGTAACTGTGGGATAGGATTCCTCCCCTTGCTGTTTGTCAGCTATCTAAACATATTGACTATAGAAAACCCAGACGAGATTAACAATTTCCTCCAGGTCTGTGGCAGTGGATGGGGATTAAAGCAGAGTGGATCGCATGAGAGTTTGTCCCTGCTTGATTACAGGAGTTTGGGGGGTTCTGAATATTACAATAGCAGCAAAAAAATAGTGGGTCAAATTCTCCATTGGGTGCCCTCATCCAACTCTGCTGACGTCAGTGTTGCTGTTACCAGATTTAGCAGATGATTGCTGGAAAAGAGGATAATAGTGACCCCGAGCTAAATGAAAACCTTTAGAAGGAGGGCGAGCCCTCTGTGCCTCATTCATGGAGTCAAATCCACTTCTCTTTGATGGGGCTGCACTACTGACTGAGCAAAACTTGCCCCACTGACTTTTAGTTTACATTTTTGATCATTTCTGATGTTTAATCAGTATACTTGGCACAAAACCAGGTATAGTGCTTGTTCCTCTGATGCACCTGTTTCCCAATTTTCATTTCCAAGTAACAAGAAAACCCATTGTAAGGGCAACCTGGGGACAACAAAGGGTGGAAGTGAGCTGTATTTGTGACTCAACATGCAGAGAGCTGCCTGGCTTAAGACGGGGCGAATAGTACAAAAAATTATATTTTATGCTTGAATGACCAGGCTTGTAGACAAGGGATGTTTCATTAGAAAGTAAACGCCACACAAGCAGTCAAGTATTGTGCAGGAGACAGCACAGAGCTCTGCATGGTGCCACGAGGCATCAGGCCATGCCTACCTGAAAGCAGAGCTTGTTCTTTACTGCTCCAGCCATTCCCAGGATGCAATTTTTAACCTCGCCTCACATTTTTAACATCTGCATGCAGTCATATTTCCCACACATTGCATAAACTCTATTCAATTTCACTTCTGTTTTACTTTGTAACTAGCACTGAGCTCATACACCATTTCATTGCAAATTAAATGCTTCATAAGTCTTACGCAGGCTCACGACAGAAACATGCTCAGACTGAAATCAGCATCGCTGATCGTCAGGGTTTCCTCTTTCTGTTCCTAAACTTCCTGATGTTAGACCTTTCCACCAGCTGAAAAAATAAAAGGAAATCTGCCAGGCACCTACGACCAGGCTCAGGAATCCCATCAGCACTCTGCTCTTGTTGGATTACAAGGACTCAGTGGTACCTGTTTCTGAAGCAAACCTTCCCAATGGCATGTATTAGTGGAACAAGCTAAGCTGCTTGGCTGTGCTAGTCAGTGTAAAATAAATACAATGCTGTATGACAGAACCAACATCAGGGCTTTGCATGGCTGACCAGATCTCAAGGCACAACTCATGCTTCTGGTTTTGGGAAGCCAGACAGCATTTGGCTGTGGCAGTCTTAGCTGGCCAGCGTGCCACTGGTGTTGGGGGCGCTCCCTCAACTGGGAGGCTGAACTAGTCTCTATCTACCATGAATAGTCTTATGCAGCACCATGTTTTAAAACTAAAGTGAGGGAATCTGAAGTGAAAGATTGAAGAAAAAAAAATCAAACCATCGACAAGGATGCTCAGCACAACTGTGGGATTTCCATCCTTTCAGGTTTTTAAACAAGGGCTGGGCAAATATTTGTCAGAAATGTGGGTATAGCTGGCTCCTGTCCAAAGACGGAGATAGATGCCTCAAAGGTTTGTGCAGTCTAGACCGGAAACTTCATAAAATATTTAAAGGTATCTTCTGTTCTTTATGCCCTATGAATTCTCATTCTTATTTCATATATCAATATTGATTTTTTCTTGTTGTCTTTGTATTTGTAAATTGTTTTATGACCCTCCAGAAGGAAATATTTCCTCCTGAAGGAAATAAAATGTTTTCAGCAAAACCAGGAGTTTCACAAGCTCCTTATGTAGCCTGTTCCTTGTATCTATGTTTTTCCTTAACTTAGATCTTCCTTGCAACCACTTAAGATGACTATTTTTCATCCTGTACTTTGCAGACATGGAGAATGTTTTATCGTTATATCCTGTCCTTACAAGCAAGCCTTCATGTATCTGAAGACTTTTGTTCCTCCTCAGTGTTCTCCTTTCTAGACTAAACAAACCTCATGCTTCAGGCTTCAGCCCTTCCGCACAGGTCATGCTGCTGAAACTCTCCTCATTTGTAATTCTCTCCACTGGACTATCTCCAGTTCATCCACATTCTCCTACAGGATTGTAATCCCAAACGGCACATGGCTTTCCAGCTACGGCCTTACTAACGCTGAGTAGAATCATTTGTCATCTAGAACAGCCCTGTCATTTTGGAAGGTATCGATATTTGCCTTTTGATCGTTGTTTACAACAAACCTCTTTCAATTTACAGTCAACTACTATCCCCATTTTTTTTCTTGTTTACATAGTTTTGTATTTCTGATGAAAACTAAGGCACAAGCATTATTTCCAGAAGTCTAAAATTCATCAGTATTAAAAAAGCAGTCTGAGATCTATACTGGGAAAAGCGAAGTATTTCTTAGTAACGTATAAATATTGTTATAGCTATAAATATACCTGTGCACTCAAATGCTTTGAAGTCAGTTTATTTCTAAATGTTTTGCAATTACAAACTGGGCCAGAGAAGCAGTGGGGAACAGGAGGCTGGTGTAGGGAGATTTGTGTTCCCCTGTGTGCAACATGAACAGTGCAGAAGGAGCAACCCTGGTGCCTCCTGCATGCTGCCTCCCTGGAGGCTCAGCAGGGCAAAAAAGCCACTGCCCAGTGATGGAAGGGGAAAGAGGAGGTCTGGGAGCAAACCAGGGCATCGGGAGATGGAGAGGCTGCTGGCCAAGAGAGGATGAGCTCGCACTGCTGCGACCTCAGCTGACTTGGGCACCAGCTAGCTAGGGTAGGACTAGGGAAATAAGTCCAGTTTTCCATAATGTTTTAGATTATTGCTGCGTGGACATGTGTTTGATATTTTCTGCTATTTATATGTGTGTGCGAGTGCCTGGATAAAGTCCTATGTGCCCAGGGGAACAACTGAAGTCAGCTGGACCCAGCAGAGGTTAAGCTCCAAGCCACAACACGGAGAGAAGCAGGGGCCGATGGCAGGGTGCCCACCCCTGAACCCTGCCAGACCCCACCTCAGTGTGATGCCGTGCCCATGTCCCCTCTCGGCAGAATGTCAAAATGCCATGACAAAAGAGGAGAAAAAAAGGAGCAGGCAGCTACCTTTGATGTGAATCTGTCTCCTCCCAAACTACTAATAAATCCTCAGAGTACCGAGAGCTACCAGAGTCAGTGTTCAAAGGAAAGAAAGAAAGACAAAATAACTCTGTTTTCTTTTAAATAAAACAGATCCCTCCCAAAAATGCTATTCAGGGAACTCTAATATTCTCTTTTGGGGAATTCTAAGTAGTACCACAGAAAACTGACTCTTTTTTTTTTTTTCCTGGAAATATGGTTGCCTTCATAATGGAACATGTTCTAAGTCTTGTGACAAAAAATTGTCCCTTGTAACCATCCATTTTGTCCCCTATACACAAATTTATGTATATCACCGTATCAATATAACGTAACTGCACATCACAGCAACATCACCCTGTACCTGACAGAGTTCTAGCTCACGGCCACACTTAAAAACACTTACTTTGATGTTACAGGGCTAAGGAGCTCCAGGTTTTAAAGAGGAAGGTAATGCTGCACTGCTTGCCTGTGGCTTACTGCTTTGACTAATCCAGCCTTGCATGCCCATAGTTTTCACGAGACAAGGCTATGTATAATGACATACAAGAGGGTTGGGGGGTAGGTGGGTGAAGTGGAACAACGAGAACATTTTCAGGAGCTTTGAAAGCTGGTGCGGCTTACTGAGATCAATGACATGTCATCCCAGAGGAGGGCTGAAAAAAGCCTTTGTAGTTCTGCTCCCCTTCTGTCTGTCTGTATTTTGCACTTCTAAGCAGGCAGCTTGCAGTGTGCACGAAGACTGTGTGCACTGTGCATGCATTTAAGCACACACAGCATCCACATAAGACAATGTGAGAGATGGTATACAAATAAAGTACTGTGCAAAGCTGGGTGGTGCAAGGAAATGCTTATTTAAATCAAAAGCTAACAGAGAGAGAGAAAGAGCTGAGAGAGGAGAAGAAGAAATTGCTCCTCTGATATAATCAATAAGATGTCCATCTCGCAGATATTAAAATGGTCTCTAGTCCATGGAGAGCAGCATGTTTTTGTTTTGACTAAAGCAGCTCAGAGATACAGCAATGGGAAATACTGTAAATAATAGATTTAAAAAAATGTTCCACAAGTACAACAGGAAGTTTAGCTGAAAATAAGTAATAATACATCTGAAACAGGTTTAAATTGTTTTTCAGAAAATAGCATGACAAAAACAACACAGACAAAATCAGCCTCTCAAAAGAGAACTTGCTACAAGAGGCAGCACAGGAGCAGATTGAGTGGAAAAGATTTTCTGAGCTGCTGAATTTATAAAAAGGTAAATACCATTACAAGAAATGTTCAAAATAAGAAGAAGAAGAAGAAAAAAAGTGAATCCTTTCCTCTTAAAAGTGAGGGGCAGTGAAGTTTTTAGGACTCGGCTTGGTATTTCAATAAATAATTATGTTTTTCCAACGGAACAACCAGCTAGACATGGCAAACTGTAATTAACACCAAGAAGCATAATACCATTTGGCATGCTTACACCTTGTTTCTGAACAGGAGGATGCAAGAACTCCTTAAAAGCTATTCAAAGAAACTTATAATTATAATTATGTGCTAGTGTGATTAGGCTCTTCTAATAATGTCATGCCTATTGAGCGCAACCTATTGAAAAGCCCACATAAAAAATGCACAGTTCCACAGATCTGTACGCTTATGTCAGAAACCCTAATTTGAAGATCTGAGAAATGAAAGAAATATTACTATGGAGATTAAGAAATTCAGTTTAGCACTGTAAAATAATATTATGATTGAATAATATTAGCACCAACTATTAATAAATCTGCCAGCATTTTCCATTATAAGACACCATATGCAGTTGCCTTTAGCTATGCCAAGAAATTTAAGCTGTGGTTGTGAGCCTCATGTTAAAAAGTTCTGTAAGCCTTTGGTGACCTGTAGCAAAACTTTGACTTTGGGCAACAAATATACACTTTTGACTGTTTACAAAGGGCCAAAACAGCAGGATGAACTCTTTGCAGAAGGACTTTTAGTCATGCCTGTATGAACCACAGAGGGAACACAAAAAAATCCCCAATCTCTATTTCAAGAGCTGGATATGCAGCTGTATATCGTGTATACAGAATGACTAACAGAATGTGGTTTGCAGTCGTCAAACAGCTTTGGCATTACCAATCTGAGAGACATGTTCATGTGTAAACAAGGTAAATATATTTTAATTTTGTCCTACATTATCCTGACATATAGAATGTTAAAAAAAAATCATTTGTTTAAAACTTCATCTAAAGATTAGTAAGCTCATAGAACAATCTACATACCCATGTAAATTATTACATAGGTGCTAAATGCTTTTATTATTATTAATAGCCTTCTTTATAATATAAACTCTCTTTTAATCATCTTTATTGCAGACAACAAAGATATCATCTCTAACTTTATGTAAAATAAGCCACAAAAGTGCTCTCAGCCCAATTGTGTTGGTAACTGGCTATTGTTCATTTTAATTTAGAAGAAATTAAAGGTATAATTATGAAATGAAGATTCCCGATACCTTAGGCCAATTAATCCATGTACATTATAACATATTCTCGAGAGTTAAATGCAGTGGCATGATTCCTGGAGACTCACAAGTGTATGCTGGCACACAGCTTAGAGAAGGTGAACAGCATCTGCCTGTTATAATCAAAATAAGGAACCTTTGCAGGTGATGAAGTCTGTTATGAACTAATAGAAATGTATGTCATCTACCATTTGAATGCTTGGGTTACTGAGCAATTCTTGTAGCTAATCACATCTTCTCAAACAGCCTGGATGAGTTTTCAGAACGGGGGACAAGTCAGACAAAAGAGCTTTCTTTGTGTCATTCAGCCTCCCTTCCCCTTCCAAACAGCCCTGCACCTCATCTCACAATCACTCACCTCCAGATGTACCAATTATTATTACTTCTATAGTCAAAAAAGAATTTACCTCCCCCATTTGGAAAATGCCCTGAGGGCTGCAAAAACCTTCAGACAAAGCAGGGAGGGTTATATAATGCTGTATCGAGAAGAAAAGACATTAATGTCCATAAAGCAAGGCATTACCATTCTCTTCATCTCCTTGGAGACCTGGTGAGCTCCGAGGTGGTTATAAAAGGGCCTGTCGACACCCCAGTGTGGCGGGTTATGGCTGATGGAGTTAGTGCGCTGGCGGTTCATCTTGGCTATTGTGGCTTTCTCGTCTTTCTGAAATACAAACGAGAGAGAAATGCAGAAGAAAATTTGAAACGTGTACATCCTCCAAGTATCCCTCCCTTCTGACCTCTCATGCCAGCTCTTGCTTTTGCACCTTGAACTCTGTGAAATGGCTGCTGATCATGAGCAGGCCCAGATCAATATTTCTTTTTCCCCATGTACAACTATGTGGCGAAAATTTTTAGAACACTTACGTTACATGAAGCTCATTATTTTTACTTAGTTACTTGTTTTCTTGTTTCTAATAGCCACCAGAACCTGTACAGGCAGAGGGGGCATTCCAAAACAGAGGTATCTATTTTCTTTTTAATAAACCAAATAATTTCAGATATGAAATTGCACTTTCAAGCTACAAAAAGGGTCAAAAAAAAAAAAGAAAAAAAAGAAAAAAGGTTGGTGTGTCTGCAAGAGAAACAACACGCAGAATGAGCTGGTGAAAGAACAGGAATGTTAAAGCTCTGGGAATAACAAACACCCATCTCAATAGGTGCAAGCAAGGCACTTTCCATACTTGCAGGATGAGAGCATTGTCCCAGAAATGCCAAGAAGAGCATGTAAATCTCATAAACAACTTAACTGTGTAACTGCTAAGGGCAATAGTATTGCACAGTGTGACAAAACAGTCTCCTCTGCCCTGACAGTAGCTGCGAATTTTGTCATTGGCACAACTTTCCTAAAGTTTGTACAAGGTCTTTGGGTATGTTATTGGAGATGGTTTTGCATCTTGGTTGCATTTGGAGTTTACTGCAAAGCTTGTAGACTACCTGCCTGAAAGGTTTCATTCAAGCTCAATAACAATTGAAAGAGCACAGAAGTGCAGCAATTACCACGTCCTTACTTAAACAGAGATAAATTCTGTAGAGTTTGACAATTTGGGTAACATGAATGGCTAAAACCTGTCTGCTTATTACTTGAGAAAGTGAGCCTATTTCAAGAGAATTACTGCTTCCATGTGATTGCCAAAAATTTATGTGAAATAGTTAATTTGGGGTTTCAGAAAGTGTTCAGACAACTGGATAATTTAACAAGAAAGAATCAGTTGTTTTAAACTTAGAATTTTCACTTAAGTCTTGCATGACAATAAAGGTTGGTCTGAAGCTGTTTTTGCCCAGAATCTGCTTTCCCTATCTATTTATTTTGATACCTTGCTATTCATTGTAACTTGTACCTGTCAGGAGTTTGCAAAATACCTGATGTTATTTCCATGGTAACCAGAGAGTTAAATGTCAAGTGTTATGCTGCCTTAAACTTATTTATTTTTTTAATGAAAGGGAAAAAAAAAACGCACTGTTTAAAGTCAGTGCTGGGAAAAGCTGCCTGATTGACAAGTATGGGAACTCATCATCTCTTTCTTGCGAAGAAGAGACAACTCTGATGACAACATTTCCCATGGGACTGCAAGCTCACCCAGCAGGCACCAAATATTCCTGGGGAGGTAGTCCTGCAGGCTTCATGGCCATTTGCTGGGGACACTTGTGGCAGGAGCCCTGTGTAGGACACTTGTGATGGTGACAAGCAGTGGTCACTGCAGCCCTGTTCCCACCCAGGCAGAATGACTAACTTAGCATCTCATGGAAACTCTGTGCCCTGCTAGCAGCCACCTGAGTCACTAAAAAGGCGCCAAGGAGTTGCTGTGGCACCGTGGGAGCAAACCCAAAGGAGATGCCAGCTCTGCTGGTGGGATGTTTGCTGGGGACAGCCCGACGTGATCCCACACTGCCTGTCCCCAGGGCTACAAGTGCCTCCCACGCTGCTTCCTCCCCACATCAAACCCACCACTGACTGCCCCGTCTGAGAGTGCTGAAAGCTCCATTGCTTGGCACCAGCCGAACTGCACATGAGCAATCATGACAGCACGGCTGGATGACCTCCAGGAGAGCAGTGCTATAAATGTTTCTAAAAATACACAAGTGTGATGCAACACCGATGTCCGGATTTGATTTGATTTGGTTTGGTTTGAGGTCTTGTTTTTTAAAAGTCATTACGCTTTATAGTGTCTGCAATCATTTGCAGCACTTTTTTTTTTTTTTCCCCAGTTACGGACTGTTTTTTCATAGTTATAATTCCTTTTTATGTGATATGATGCCAGAAAAGTGGTAGAAAATAGAGCTTCATTATCTATATGCAAATATACATTGCTTTCACTAATAGACGTGGCACTGCCAATCCATTCTATTACAAATTGGTGAAGGGTTTTCAACCAGAAGCAATCAAGAAGCGCAGACACTAAAACTAGTCTGGGGACCTATAAAAACAAAGCCATTTAGTTATGTTACACATACCTTTACATCAGCAGATGATAAAAGGTACATTCAGTTGATTTTTGCCCATGGCTTAGAAAATTTGCTTAGAATTTGAGCACAGCCTTAAAGCCAAAAATTCAAGCAGATGTACTAAACCTTCTTGACCAGTGAGTGACCCAGCTACCTGCTTCTCATGTGGGTTAACTCTGTAACATTACTTTCACTTCATGCCAATCACTTAATTTGAAGGGAATAAAAGACCTCATACATGGATATTGGCATGTCTGGGTTGAGGAAAGGTCGGAACAAATAGGTAAATACATACTTTTGAGATTGTTTCTAATCTTGAGGTCAGGCACCATAAATTATCCATGGCTACATGCACTCTGGCAGTATTTCCCCCACCCCCTTAAGAAGGTTTAATTCTTTACCTAAAAGATTGTGAACTGCATACCAGCAATATCTCCAATCAGATTAAAACACACATGTATACAGAAATAGTGGATTTTTTGCTTTCTAACATTATATGGTATGCTACTTTACTATCTTGAATGGTAGGATTTTGTCATTAACATCAGTACTTATTCAAAAACCTGATTTTTTTAAACCTGATATTTCTAAAAGTTGAGCTAATTTATTTTCTGGAAAATCACCTGTTCAATGGGTGATGATAATAACAAACTCTCACAATGACGAATGAGAATAATCACAACTCCTGTACGGAAATTTAAGAGGATCCCTACTCTGTTTCTTCCTGGCTAACTGGCAGCCTGAGGACAACTTGCACACACTGCTACCTAAAGCATAACAAAACAGGAAAGAAGAATAAAGAAAAGGCACAGACAATGCCTTTCAGTTCTTCTCACTATAGGTACTACCAACAACAGGAGCAGGTGCAAAAGTTTCTGACAGCAGCCTGTTTTTCAGATTCAGAGTGGCTACGCTCCAGAAGATGTTGTGGGAACTGTTCAAATCTGGACTCGCAAAGCGCCTGTAAATCTTATTCCCAGAGGTTTTATTGTGTTCCCACCACCAGTTCCCACACCCTGAGCTACAGTACTACTGTAGCAGAAGTGCAGAAATAGCTGGGATTTTCGTAAAATTGTCAGTTGCATAAAGCATGCCTGTTACTTCTCTAGTGTATGATTGGATTTTCCAGCATAGGCAATCACTATCAGCACAACAAAGTGGTGAAGCCCGAGCATGGATCAGACATTTCTCATTCAGCTACATATTGTTCCTTCAATTGTCTCGAAGTTGCACTGACATGTGAATGGTATTTCTTGCAGTAACACACAGTCCAATCATTGTCTTCATAAATCTACACGAGTGGAACCCCGCTGAGTTGTGATTAAATTTGTTCAATTGAGGAATCATCACATTAGACTGATGATGTTTTAGTAAAGTCACATGCACAACATTTAAATGACCATTTTGTTTCTTCAGCTGGATGGAGTTCCAGGACGCTATTTAGAAAAGAATGAGAATTGTTTTTCTAGGAGTTACAGCCAAAGTTTTGTCGAGCTGTTTCAAGGCCACCATCAACAATGCTTTCTGAAACTGTTGTGTACCTGCTATTGTTTAAAGAAACACCCATATTTACTGCAACTGAAAGGCATTAGAAAAAAATAAACATTTTTTCAGTTTGCCGACTGTGTGCACTCAGTGCAGTGTTTAGTCAGCAGTATTGCTCATCAGTTGACAGTCATGTTTTGTTTCCACTTGTGTTCAAACCGAAGTGTTTCTCCAGTCTTCTAACAATTTTGTGGACTATAAAACCTAACGTGTTGTTAAAAGCCTATTCACCTTAAATGAAGACCACTTTCCCACTCCACCAAACACAGACTTCTGCACCCTTCAGAGAGCAAAACTTCTATCAGTGGGTAGAACTGATGTTGTGCTGGTTCTGCAAATCAACTAGTGCAGCACCTGATTGCAAAGCAGAGCAGAAAGTTGTCCATAGCCACCAAACGACGTGCTCCTATACAAACTCCAGAAACTCAGGCAAAAGAAGAGCTCGCACTACTGGATACCACGATAATAATTAAACTGCATGCTGTAAGAACAGTGGGAATGTGATAGAACAGTTGTAATGACCAGGACAAAGGTTTTGAATAAAACACATTACTGCAGAAGGACAGATATAAAATGTGGAGGGGGGGGGTACAGAGCTGTGCGTTAGGAATGCTATGGTCTGCAAGGTAAACTGAAAAGTATAACACAGATAAAACAAAACCACTTTGTAGCAGAATGAAGTTGTACTGGGTAATGCTAGGTAGTTTGCTACAATGCCTTGGGGCTAAGTTTGGAAACCAGTGACAATCTGGGTAATAGACAGTAATTCTAGCTGGTAAGTCTCTGTTTATCTGGAAACACTGGCTTTCCAGATAAAGAATTAAGATGCAAAGCCAGTAATAGAGGAATGGCAAAGACGTCCTTAGAGAATTCCCGTATTTATTTCATGCTAAGGTGCTAAGCTCAATAGAACCATATAGCCAAACAAATGAGCAATAAATAGTGAATAAGGGCAGAAGTCACCCTATATAAATCACCCTATATCACCCTAGGGTAACAGAGGTTCAAAAATCTACATTCCTCCAGAACTGAAGGAACAAATTGTTTCTCTTTTCAGATAGTCACTACTGCCACAGTCGAGGCAAAAGAGAACAGGGATCATAAAAATAAAGTTATAAACAAAAAACATGACATAAATTGGAAGCAAAACTTAAATGTAATGTACTGAAGGCAGAAGGACAACCTCCATCCCAGATTTCTGCAAAACTGCCAACTGCAATTCAGTTTTGATTACAGATACTTTTAATAACTATTTAGTCAGGGATCATGACACTGAACTGCAGAGCAGCAAATGCTGGGCTTGAATTAACAGCCTTGAGAGCATCCAAGCTTTTCTAAACAGGAAAAGTACAGTAGCTCTCACTGGCCTTGTTTTTTCCATACAACATTGGTGAGGGTGCTGTGCTGGGGACTGGGGCTAAGATAGTTGGGGATCTAGAAGGTGGGTGAAGAGCTGGTTTACAGTGAAAGGGCAAGAAATGGCTTTGAGTGAAGATATATTAGGCTGGAGGGAAGTTACTGGTAGAGTTGCTCAGTGATTAGTCTTGGGGCAGATTTTGTTATTAATTTTTTCTTTATCACATCTGGCACCAGTGCAGCAATGATGCACTTTGCTAATGAGAGAAGCACTGGCAGTATGTGACAGATAACAAAAAAGAAATATTAGATAGCACTGCCTCAAATAGCAATGAAGTAGATTTGATGGCCAAAGAGATTTTTTCCAGTTACATGTTCCTGTCTACATTGTAGTATCTCTTTGTATCTCTTTTGTATCTCTTTGCATTTCTTATATGCTTTGAGAAACTTTGCTTTTCTTAATGTTTTAAGAAATTGGTCTCCATGTGGAGACCAGTGATGAGTGGTGCTCCTCAGGGGTCAGTACTGGGACTGGCACTATGCTGTCTTTGTCTGTAACATGGACAGTGGGATCGAGTGCACCCTCAGCAAGTTTGCTGATGACACCAAGCTGAGTGGGGCAGTCGACATGCTGGAGAGAAGGGATGCCATCCAGCAGGACCTGAACAGCCTTCAGGGCCTTGAGAGCTGGAGCACATCTCCTGCAAAGACAGGCTGAGGGAGCTGGGACTGTACAGTCCAGAGAAGAGAAGGCTCTGGGGAGAACTTACAGTGGCCTTCCAGTAAAGGGGGCCCACAGAAAAGCTGGGGAGGGACTTTCTGTCAGGGGGTGTAGTGACAGGATGCAGCATAATGGCTTTAAATTAAAGAAGAGTAGATTTAAATTAGATATAAGGAAGAAAATTCTTTACTATGAGGGTGGTGACACACTGGAACAGGTTTCCCAGGGAAGCTGTGGATGCCTCATCCCTGGAAGTGCTCAAGGCCAGGTTGGATGGGGCTTCAAAATGCTAGTTTAAGAAATTGAAAATAATGAAATACATGTAAGTCACTCCTGCTCTGGGCTATCTGAGAAGCAGTTCTGTCACTGCCGTTTTTACAGGGGAAGCGCTTACCCACAAGAGAATGAGCATCAGAAGAGAGTGCAAACAGAAAGGTGACAAAATCTGCAAACAGATGAGGAAAGAGAAACCTAAACAGACTGGATTTCAAAATTTTGCAGTTTGTTCTCTTTCAATAGAAAGCAACCCTTCTGTGTATCAGAACTACATTTCCATCCCTAGGGATGTTATTTAAAGCTTAAGTGATCAAAATGTAGGCATTTTTTTCCTAAATCTCAACTAAATATATTCTAGTTAACAGCATCCTTAAGAAGGAAAAATGCTATTTTCAAAGAAGGAGTTAGTCTGAGTTCGTGGAACCAAAATACTGGGTAAATGTTCCTCCCATTTACTCTGTGCCAAGGAAATGGCATTAACATGATGAATTCATTTCATGGCTGAAACAGTAAAACAAACAAAAAAATACAGGAAATTCAAAGTTATGACTCCCCTTGGCAACAGTAATCAGAAAGGGTATGACAATAAATGCTGTTACATTTTATGCATTCACTGGAACTCCCATGATTGTTGGGTTTGGACAGCATTTGGGACTGATGGACCAGGTATTCAGATAACTCAAAACTGCCTGTGTGAACTGAGAAATAGCTAAGGCAGTAAATCGAGTCACCTGTACATCTGCTCTCGGGATAATGTAAATCATCCTCACCATGAGTTAGATCCTCTAGAACATACCTTTAATTAAACTGCATTTCTGCTCCCATTGTTTTGTATTCTTTAGTTCATTTCTTTACATAAATAATCGTGTGCATTCATTCAGCATTTCAACGTAATTTTCTCAGTGCATATAAGAGAAAGAATTAGGAAAAAAGATCTGATGGCCCATATGTATAAAAAAAACCAAACACACTGCCCTATTCACTGCTACCTTAAGGTATTAATATCTATCCAAAATCAATAACAGTTATTTCCCCACTGACCAATCTTATTAGAACGTGCAGATGTGACAGCTGTTTAAAATTCATGCTCTACTAAATCCAGAGACCTAGTATGAGAAATATCAGCTTCAAAAGGTCGGTGTTTCAGAAAGTCACATCATTTAAGATGAAAGAACTATCTCAATGCCAATTGCAACTAAGCAGATTGTGCTTCTGAAAAGGCATCAGAATTGCAAAGCATGATGCAGATGTACCTGATCACACCGGAACTAACAGCAGGGTTTTCGTCTAAGGCCTTCAAGCATGAGTTTGTACTGCTTGAACTGAAGAACGAATAATGTTGTTTTGAAGCTGGGAGCAGACTCATTTACTGGTCTAGTACACATGGACAACCCCTTTCACTCTCTGCAAGAAGGATATAGTTAGTGCCGTTGTTAAACGAAGGCAGCTGGCAGCTTGATCAAAACAGATGTTAAAATATCTTAATCACCTTGCAGAAATCAGAATCCAAGGGACAATCTTCTACCAAAGCATCCATCAAAGAACATTCTTACTAGAACCTGATATAAGCTGCTACCTGGAAGGGCCAAGATTTTAAACAAATATCCTTCATCATCCAGTGGCATAAGGTGCAGGATAGATGAAAGCCATGTGAACAGAACAAGCACAGAGTATGGGAAATTTTTCCCTTGCCCTTGCCTGGGCCCAAGAGGGAGAAAATAAAGACAGACATGGTTTATGTTTTCTCCAGCAGAAGAGGTGCTGCTAGCTGGGATCACAATGGCGTGCACAGTGAGAAAATCCTGTGGCTTATGTTTGAGGATGGCAGGAACCCAGAGATGACACACAGGAACCCACGACTAAGTTAGGTGAACACTCTATGGTCATCACTGCAACGGGCTCAAATGGAAACCTGGCTAAACACATTACAAGAAGTTATTAAAATGAAACAGAAATGCAAGGAAAAAGTGAAGTGCTAGAACTTTGTCTGGCATCCAGCAAAATATTCAAGGCAGACTGAGCTGGCTATGGGAGAAAGCTTTTCTTGCTTCTGATCTTCCTATTATGTGAAATGAGTTTTCATAGAGGGAGTGAACTTTAAACTACTCACAAAGGGATAGAAAATGGCTATGGGAGCAAGGAAGTTGCAGCAGTATGGGCAAACCAGGAGCCCCTCAAACTCTAAATATGAAGATCTATAACCTTGGGTGGCAATTTCTTTACGTTTCAATTTAGCACAATAATTACGTAGGCCATGCGCATGTCCCAGTTCTTAACTACTCTGGGATGCAGCATGTTACAGCAGCATTGTATTAGTGCCTGGAGACTTCAGCTAAGGGCTACACTGTGTAACAGAGCTGCAATAAATACAGATAAAGTAGTGAAGGAATGCAGGAATGAGGAGGGGGGGGAGGGGAGGGAACATTTTATTTTACACATGGAAAATCAAGGCACAAAGATGCGACTTCCCCAAAATCTAATTCTGGAGTGGAATTCACATATCTCTTGAGTCTCTGTCCAGTTTCCTAGTCACAAGACAGCCCTGTGTTCCAGAACTATGTCAAATCCCAAGTGCTTTGGTTCTCTGTTGAGTGTTTTGTCTACAATAGCAAGGAACAGAATCCTGATGTTTCTTTAAGTCTTCCTCTTCTCTCCAGAGAAACCTTAAGTTCTCCACAAGAACATGCAGACAAGTCAGTGACTGCATGATTTAACAAGTCAATATAGCTTCTCCACCTCTGGAGATAGAGTCTGACCATAAAGGTATTTTGGTTTATGTTCTTAACTGTACCCAGCAATGAGGAAGTGGTTTAGGTATAAACATCAGCTGGTCCACTGACAGGCAGTGATTCTCAGAAAACAATAAACTTGCACTGCAAGCTCTAATCCTCTTTTGAAGACTGACAATTGTTAATGAGATTTATTTTATGAGCAGATAGAAACCAAAACATCAGCTTCTCTCTTTAGCAGATGATAAGGGTTTTTCTTGGAGATTTTTTACACAATATCCATTAAGGAGATTTGAGGCTTCTATTCTCTTAGGAAATGAGGCAATGGTAGCAAAGTAGTTCTGTATAGGTGTTACAGTTATTCATAGCAACCATGCTGTTGGAACATGTCACAAATACTCATTTAATCTCATGGTAGCCATATTTATGGCTGTGGGAAGCTTTAATTGGTCTTAGATGCAGAAACATTTTAAATGATTTTCGGTTTGGAGCAACCTTTATATGCTTGTCTGTAATGTGAATAGCAAAGCAGTGTCTATAGTGCAGAAATTACTTAGAGAAATATTATTGTGAAGGCTCAATTAGATGACCAAAAAGACTCTTTTCTAATATTAAAGTCTACCATTATTTAAAAGAATACAAACTAGTAATAACATCAACCTATTTTCTGTTATTGGTAGTGTTATAAAATGAAGATATATTGGCTGAAGTCCGCTTGAGTTTGACTTGATGCAAGTTCAAGTCAGTAGTGCCCTTATAGCCTTATTATGCGCAGGCTGACCTGTGTCATAGCAATGGGTATGATCTCATCCCATTGTCACAGTGGTCATCCATCACTACAGTGGGCCAGATTTTCCCATCTTCAGAAGCAAAGACTGAAAATTAATGATAAGAACTGCTCTAAATTTTATGTTCATGGCAATGTGGTGAGCCAATGGACAAAATCACCTCTGTTTGTAATCTGATGGAGAAAACATCTCTGTGTTTTTAACTTGCACAAGTTTCAAAATTAATAGAAAAAATAAACCACCACACAAATCTACATTAAAAACATTGTTAAAAATGATTTTGAAAATTACTCAGGACGGATTTTTTGATAGAACTAAAAAGTACTTGCCACAGAAACTTTATACAGAAGGTGGCTACACTCCATTCTACATACGCAAAAGTTTAAGAAGAGGAGAGTGAAACTGGAGTTTTTGCCACTGAAGGGCAGATGGTCAATAGTTTTGCACACACAGAGTCTCACTCATCTGAAAAAGCTGGTGTTCACTCTACTTTGATGTGTTGGAGACCATCTTATTAGTCAAAGTAGCTAAAACCTGCATTAGTTTGTCTGATCTTACCCGCTTCTGGCTGCACCGTACAATCAAGAAGGTCTCGATACTGTGCTCCTTCAGATAAGCATTGCGTTCCCCTCCAAAGCCCAGCTCCACCTCATAGTCTCCATTGAGATAGTTCAGGGTTGCTTTTGTTATGTGGATGCGCCTTAAAGGAGACAAAAGACAAGACAGGCTCTGAAAAGTTATCATGTATCTATGAGATCAGTTCTTGTCAGTGACAGGTTTCATGTCCTGGAACAAACGGGCAACAAAAAACTAGTTATTTAGCCATGCTATGACACTTACATATTTGCTACAGGAGTTTCATCTATTTTAGAGGAAGCAGGACATCTTCTTAAAGAGAGAAGCATGTTACACATCTATTTATAAGCACCTCCTTAGAAACAAAGCACTCATTCTTCTATTCACTTCACCCTATCACATAGCAGATATGTATATATGTATTTTTGGCAAATACAGGCCCTTCACAAGAGCATGTCTATGCAGCAGACATGTAATATATACTGGAGCATGTATGTTTTGCATTGCATGGCATTAATTACTGTGGCACAAGAGTGCCTTGTAGAAGTATCCTGCCAAGTACCATAGTCTTGCACTTTCTTCCAGAACAGAGAAGACGCGAAAAGTTGTGTAGAGCAATTATCTCCCCGGGACAGCTTGGCAGCAAGTCAGACTTCAGCTGGTCCATGCAGTGGTGAAACAAGAACTGATTCTGCTCTCTGAAAGGAATCTTTCACAACAAAAGGCTGGTCTGAAACAACACTTCTCACATTATCCAGCAATAGCTGGGATGCTCTCCAGCAAGCACTGTTAACATACAGTCACATCTCTTTGTAACCATGACCAGCTCTGCTTGTGTTCACACACACCTGTTCCTTTCTGCTGCAGCTCTCAGCTTTGTTTCACAGAGAAGGAATTCATTTCTTACCACAGAAGAATATGTGCATCTTGGGATTTTGTAGTCTTTCTGTAACCAAAGACATGTAGACATGGAACCGAATAACCTTGCTAACATCTGTATATATTTAAAATACGATGTCCACAGCTCATTTTGCAGCAGGCACACAGTCTGCCTGAACCTCTGTCTCCCATTTCCACACCTCATTGTGAAGTGTCAGGCACAAAACAGCACACAGATTAAACACAACAGCTTAGAAGAAGCAACTTACCCAGCCTTGCCCCCTGCTTCCATGTGGTTGGCTAACGTAACATCGTTTGACCACACATCGAACTGCCACTTCCTAAGGCCCAAGACCCCACAG
This sequence comes from Anas acuta, assembly GCF_963932015.1. NCBI lineage: Eukaryota > Metazoa > Chordata > Aves > Anseriformes > Anatidae > Anas > Anas acuta. The sequence goes on from NC_088984.1 coordinate 15,090,154, forward strand.
TGAACTCTCCCACTGTGGATTCCAACCCTCATGTTGACGTTTACTCCTGTCACCTCCCGGACTAATCTGAAAAGAAATATGGGAAAAGGATAACGTTAAGAACGGCACGCTTGTAGTTGGTGACACAAACTTGCACCCGGAATACAGAAAGCCATAATGACCTATAAATTATTCATGTATATACACAGTGCTTCTCATCCACAGTAACAGGACAACAAAACAAAAACAGACTGCACTGTACTTGGATGGCCTGGCTGAGCAAGCAGGGTAGTAATTAGATTAGGGGACCCCTTGGAGTAAATGCATGTCCTCTGAACTCATGGCCAAGCTGAAAATTCCTAAAAAATTATCTTTGGGGACAGTGAAAAGAGTAAAGCATTGGTCTTTGATTTCCATACCAAAGCTGGACATAACCTGCCAGCACTCAGCATCATTAAGAGTAATAGCATGTTTCAAAAAGTAAAAGGAAATGATTTCAGAGATCTTAATTTGTCTGTATGGCACCATGCATCAACTGTTCCACAGATGAAATATGATATTTGTGTGAAATACCCCACTGCCGTTGGAAAGCTTGAATGGGGTTTACAGCTGCATTCAGAGCAGCAAAACCAGAGAACCACATCTATTGCAGTCACTCCAAACAGGCAGCTACAAATACTCAAACTCTGATTTTAATGAGGTCTTGGATGCCCTGTTTACTCCCAAAATGACTGCTGGAATACTTTGTGGGTTTTGCCCTTTTAGGGCAAAAGTTAACTTCAAGAGTTGTTCACATGGAAAATACATTCAGGAATGTGGGTAGGGGAAAGTCTTGATGAAGACATCAGAACAACTCTGCTTCTCATTATTGCTGGTCACATAATTTCCAGAATGGCCATGTTCCATGGGGAAATTCACCTACATTATTACATAGGACAGTCCTTTCCTTTGTGTTGTTAGTACTTTGAAGCATGAAGTCATACTTTGTATCTACAAGATTTCAACCTTTTGGTCTTCAGATTCATCTAGTCCTTTTTAAACTACATCCTCTGGACCCATAAGTCCTGTCAACTTCCTAACATCAACACAGATCTAATATTTATGCTTTAGCTATTGATGAAAATGAACGATTAAAGATAGACCAATTCTGGATTCTAGATCACTCCCTGCAGTATAATACATCCCTTAAAGTTGTTCAAGACCACTTCTCTTTGAGACAGCAAGGAGCTATACTTGGAATTCCTTTGTCCTTACAATCCCTATCTTTTAATGGTTCATTATGTACTAGTTGAAGTGACATCCATTATTTTTATTAACAAGCTGCAAAGCTTCTCTGGCAGAGAGAAGGGAAGCTCAATATGGGTAAGGCACCACAGGCTTCTGAACTGAAAGAGCTCTGACCACATCACTTTGGAAAGCAACAGGAACTGGAGTAATGAAAATGCAGCTGCAGCCATTAGCTTTGCAAGGACAACAGCAGCTGAAGCATGCATGCAGCACTGGGGAGGGAGGAGGAACACCCTGCATGACTGCTAAAAACCCCACTGCACCATCTGCCATGCCATAAGACAAGGGTACTTCTCCCAGTATGGTTGTGGATGAGAAGGTGACTTTAGTCAGACTTGGCAGCAAATGAATGAGCTTGGTTACCCTTTATAGACAAAAGGAATAGTCTTTTAATGGTTTTTTGTTTGTTTGCTTTTTAAGTTGATTTATACTGGCAGCACAATGAATATAATTCTACCCAGGTGCTGCACCTGGGTCAGGGCAATCCCGGACATGAGCACAGACTGGGAGAAGAACTCATTGAGAGCAGCCCTGCAGAGAAGGACTTGGGGGTTCAGGTGGACGAAAGGCTCGACATGAGCCAGCAGTGTGCGCTTGCAGCCCAAAAGCCCAACTGTGTCCTGGGCTGCATCACCAGAGGGATGGCCAGCAGGTGGAGGAAGGACATTGTCCCCCTCTGTTCTGCTCTTGTGAGGCCCCAGCTGGAGTGCTGCATCCTGGTCTGGGGCCCCCAGCACAAGAAGGATGTGGGGCTGTTAGAGCGGGTCCAGAGGGCCACCAAGATAATCAAGGGGCTGGAGCAACTCTCTTATGTAGAAAGGCTGAGAGATCTGGGGCTGTTCAGCCTGAAGAAGACAAGGCTCTGGGATGACCTCATTGAGGCTTTTCAGTACTTAAAAGGGGACTTATAAAAAAGATGGAAAGTGACTCTTTGCTCAATCAGATAATAACAAGAAAAGGTAGAATGGTTTTAAACTAAAAGAGGGAAGATTTCAACTAGATGTTAGAAGGAAATTCTTCACTCAGAGGGTGGTGAGGCACTGGAACAGGCTGTGAATGCCCCATTCCTGGAGGCGTTCAAGGCCAGGTTGGAGAAGGCCCTGAGCAACCTGGTCTGGTGAGTGGTGTCCTTGCCCATGGCAGGGAGGTTGGAGCTAGATGGTCTTTAAGGTGCCTTCCAACCCAAGCCATTGTATGATTCTGTCTTTCTGATCTGGGGTAACATGCCCTGCAGCTGAGTACAGATGGAACAAGTCAGCAAGCAGGGTCCAGTGTTGGCAAAGCCTGCAGGTGAATGTTCAGTAGATATTTGTTACCTTAACTGTAAGACCTCCTGTCATGATCCTTAGTGGAGGAGGAGGAGGGGGACAGAGAGACAAGCAGAATGGTGTCACCTTCCAGACTTAATAAGATAAAAGATTGTTAAACGCATTCATTATACATGAAGTGGGAAACCAGTTTTAAAGGCTGCTGAAGAGCTATTTGTAAACAAACACTGAGTGCACTTCAGCTCAGTTTATTTCAAGGTGAGGCGGGCTGCAGTTAATCAATGAAGTCTAGACATCTGAGGTGTCACTCAGCCTTGTGGGGGTTACAGAGCAACATGTCAAGGTCCATGGATTTCATCAAGCCAACTAGTGCAGAAGGTGAGACACTTCTGGTTAATGTACGTAGCATTTTCTTTATAGGGCTGATTTGATAAGAATCACTCCTTGTGTTTGACAAGATACTTTGTCACCTGCTACTTAAGTGTACTTCACTTTGAAGAAATAGCATCCTTTCAAGGGCTACTGAAAACTAGTTACTTGCAATGGTTTTTATTTTGCATTTTACATTCAAAGCCCAGAAGGGGACTAATGAAAAGCAACAATTTAGACCAGGAAAGAAGAGGTAGTAAGTCCTGACAGCATGCACTGTATACAAAGCAAGGGAATGCTGCTGCATGCTGCTTTTGGAATGGGGTCTCTTAGTTGAAAACGCTGCTCTTCAAACTATGTATTTGTGTGGAGAAAATGGGGCTGAAAAGTGGGTGTCTATTTGTGTCCTTGCAGAAATCCAAATTATAAGAGAGTACTGTATCAAGCTCAGCAAATAGGTACCTCTAGTTTTTATCAAGATGAAGTGAAATCTCAATCAATTTACCAAACAGAATGAGAGGAGAACTGCATAGAGACCTCTCATGTTAGTACCGTGGGTACTTTAGAAGCTGTTTTCACAAAGAAGAAAAAAATAGAAAGGAAAAAAAAGCAGAGTCTCTGCTCAGTAAGCATGGTGTAGATACTAAGGTCAGCTCAGTTACCATCCAAAGCTGACTCAGCTTTGTGCCTAAACTCACATTCACTCATGATGATGAAATAAATCTCCCTTCCCTGTATTCCTAACAAACTGGAATGTGAAAACTTACATCCAATGCAAAGAATATTCAATGTTGTGTGCCATCCTCCAAGTAATATTATTAGATATGGGTCTCATGCTTGTTACTCTCCAAAGAAAAAGATTGTCTGGACAAACACAGAACTGTTAGTTTGACCTTAGAAACAGTCTAATCTCCATAATGGATTTTGAAAGAAAAATCCGAAGATGAGTAAATAAACAGAAATAAAGTAAAAAGAAGCATGGATCTGTCTCAGTTTGTGACAGACCAACCTTGTGGTTTTCCCCAATAATTAATCTGTCTAAATTCAGAAAGTGTTGAATCTAACCTATTTGGTATCAGAACACTTGGCGAAGGATTAGTTAAACTAGAGAAGACAGACCTCAGCAGAGGAATTGTCAGGTGAGTAAAAAGCTGGTTTAAAGACAGACAAGTGCAGAGTGATTGAAATTTAATGAAGTTATTATTAATCCTCTGATTTCACATTTCTGTAATTCACTGGAATCCTCCTTTGAGAATGAGACTTCTACTAACTACAGTAACCTTTGCCTTTCTCATCAGGAGACTGAGCTCTGATCTCCATGTGGCTGTAATGGACTTAAGTGTCTGTCTTTCTACTGTGAAACCTTTATTGCGTTCTGTTTTCTCATTCCAGCTGTTCTCTCTCTCTGCTGGCATCAGTCCCCTGGCTTGGCTACCTTACTACTGAAGTACAGAAGATCTAACTCGCTATTCGTTCTGAAATTCTCCATGGGGAATTTGGTACTTACGAGATGGCCTCTATCATATCCATTCCCATTTCAACACAGCAGTGTGCATGGTCAGCTCTTGCTTCTGGCAACCCAGACACACAGTAATAGCAATCACCCAGGATCTTGATACGTAAACAGTGGTTCTCCTTTAAAAAAAAGAAAAAAGAAAAAAAAGAAAGAAAAAGAAAAAGTAATAATAAAGGAGAGAGAAATATTCAGCTTATATTCATGCTTGTAATAACTTGCCTTTTAGGGCAGTGAATATTTACAGAAATCCAGTGAACCAGCACAGTATGTCATTCTTGCAACAGGAAAAAAAATATATCAGAATTATAAAAGAAAACTTACAGCTGCTAGCTTATCAAATCTGGCAAAGAGCTCGTTCAGCGTCATGACCAGCTCCTGAGCAGTGCACTGGGAGGCCAGACTTGTGAAACCCTCTATGTCTGCAAAGAGGATGCTTGGGAAAAAAAGAGAAAAAAAATGAAAGTGTCATAAAATTTGTTGCTGATATTTGTGTAAGATCTGGGGTAGAAGTCCAGGGATGGGGAGACGTGTGAAATAGGGGTGTCCCAGTCCTACAGGAGCAAGGAGATGAGCACCCCCAATACCACCTATGTTACAGTCTCTATTGCACACAAAGCCCTGAGGGACACGACCTCTTCCCCTACACAGTTTAGAAAGGGCCAGAAAACCCCACAATCCTCTCTTCCCTCCAACCTTGTGCCCAGAAACTGTATAGTACATTGGGAGCTGGTGGTGGTGTGATAATGCTACTGATTATCATTAACAACCAGGCTCTCCTACAAAATGACCAGGTCAGCCCGGCCAGAAAGCCAACACTTACCATTTTTTTTCACATTCCTCAATCTCTCAGCTCAATAATATTGCTCTTTTCTCTATTCTGCTGCATGAAAATCCCTCTGCCTGCTTCCTCCTCTGCCAAAGCTCAGCCAACAGATAAAAGTCCCTCTCCAGTGAATACACTTAGCCTGCTTCCCACATCTTTTGCTCCTGCTTCTGTGGCTGGCTTTCACGCTCACACCTGAGCCCCGGGGCTGGCAGCACCCTGCCCCACACCATGTGTGGACACACACTCCTACAAAGCTCTCAATGAGCAAAGCCAGGCATGACAGCACTGCGTGCTGTTGGGGCGAAGGCTTGGGCACAGCAGTGGCTGCCGTGTCCTGCCACAATTCACCACCATCCATAGGTGAGGACCAGTGAGCTTTTAATGCTCTTCATTCGCTGGAGGAGGCAAACTGTGCTGATTTACTCTAATTTTAGTCCCTGAGATGCCTTACACAAACACACCCCTACAGGCTCAGGAGCTCCTCTCGGGTGGCTGCAGCCAGGCATCGCCCGGCTTTCTGCAGCCAACTGAGGAAACCTCTGCTATTGCAGCAGGGACACCGAATTGCCAGCATCAGCCTAGGAATGACCAGAAAAGCACTCCGAAAGCAGCATGGACTGATTTGAAAAATTATTTGTACTAGTAGTGATTCTTTGATTTCGATTAATCATTTTTTAACTGGAAAACAATTCTGTCTCAGGGATAATTACAACACTGGAAACACTGATTTGTAATCAAACATAGTTATAAAGATACATTTGAAGCTGTTCAGTAAAATAAGCACCAGATTATGTCTATGCAGATCTAAGACAAAATGTATATATGAACATGCATTGAAATAAATATAAAATTCGTAAGCTATACTTGTATATCTTTTTCTATTAGAACATTTTTCAAGTAGCTGATTTCTTCTTTGAAGTTGCATCAAGCTGTACTTGAATAGAAAAAGAAATAAAAGTGTAAATAACAAGCACTTTAAAATTGCCTCTTTGTAAAATAGAACTCTTAACATGTTCTAGGCAATTGCAGGGGCTATGTTTTCAGTGATAATTCCCTGCAACATCTTCAGACAAGAAGGAAAGACAACAAAAATATTTTCACAAGCATTTTTTGCAAAAATACTGAAACACTTTTCAATTCTGGCATGCTTTTCATATTTTTCTACATTTCAACTCCAATAAATCACCAACCAAACATATTGCATTAAATATTTCTTTGCTAGCCAGACTGAAGAGAAAATGTACAAGAAAAACACAAAAGAGGAATGCAAGGATGTCTGAATCAAAATATACTTTGCCATTTTTAAAAACACTTGACAAAATGCACACAAAATAAATCACCATCTCACATATTTACAAACAGAAGTAAACCTCCTAAAGAAATACACTTGAAACCTACTGAAATCTTAGAGATGTCTGCATTGCTCACTAAGCAACTTAAGTATGTTTTCATATGAAATGTAGAAATAGGAGATTTCTCCAGCTCTTGTGGCAGTAACAAAATGCATCTTGCTGAGGCTCTACATAACGATTCTTTAACATGACTGCTAACTTTTTAAGAGCGGATTATGTGTCTGGCACAAAAGACACAACACACAAAATGCACAAAACCTGTGCAAACTCATTCGTTCAGAGGGATGGGAGTTTGTTCCTGTTCCAGCTTGGGGCAAATTGCAAATTCCTCGCTTGTGGAGGCACCGAGCTGCCTCCCCATGCCTGCATCAGAAAATTAGTGCCAGCATAGTGTCCTAATAAACACGGATAAATGACCAAAGGTTGCCCCTCCTTTCACTGTAACTATTATGCCAGATAAACGGATGAGACATTCCTAGAAGTTAAACTGCGGCAATATTTTCACCTAGGCAAATGGAGTAATCAGCAGAGACCTATGGAGCCAACCTACGCACAGATTTATGCCTTTTTCAAATTAAAATTACTTGATTACAACACTTTCTCAGACTTGCAGCTCTCTGCAGGTGATCAGCAAATTGCTCTTTGTTCAAATTCAGCAGCTATCTCCTTTGGCTTGATCCTCAGCTTGCTCTTCCAAGGACAGCACGGTTGCAGCTCCTCATGCAGTTCTCTGGCCAAGTTTTGGAAAACTACAATTACAAGCAACTACAGAAGGGTTTATTATGAGGATAAAACCTGGAAAGGTTGTGTGATGGGACACAGAAATGCATCCTGAACACGAGCTGGTAGCAATATCTGGAAGTTAACATTTTCTGATGTCTCTGTTAGAAAGCCAATGTACGGCATGAGATGCTTCTCTGGGTGGGTGTTTTGTTTGAGGAAAGAGGGGTATGTGAAATGATTTTAACAAAGATAGTTTTATCATTTTGGAGAGGGAAGTCAAGAAAAAAGAAGTTTGGCTTATCTAAAGTAAAGGAATGAACTGGAAGTATGCTTCTAGTAAGCTTTAGATGCTTCTAGTCTCTTCACAGTCTTGAACACGGACATGATGCTTGGTAGTAAGGGGAAGAGCTTCATCTGCTACATGCCTTTTGATGTTTATATGGAAACCTGCTTAGAATTGGTTGCATGTTAAGTAAGCCTTTCACATGATTCAGTTTTTGTGCTCTGTTGTTAACAAGAAGCATCTACCTGCACTGAACACAGTCCATCCCCTTCCCCTCTTCCATGACAGCTGGCGTATGCACCTCTTGCAGCACCTGAACCTATTTTTTATGGGTTTGAGACAGACTTCAGACCTGCCCTGCAAGCACATACCTAAGCCACCGAGCCAGCAGAAGATGCTGCCTGGGCTCTCATTGTCCCTCTTCTGGCACACAGGTTGCAGGGGACAGAGAATCTCATCAAGGGACCAAAAGGGAACTGGGAATGGAAGACAGGGAGGAAAGAGACGCATTTGTGGCAGCAGACTGGAGAAAGAGCAGCAAACAGCCATCAGATAAAACAGCCCTTTCAAACAGGAACCCAACCTGAAGTCTCTCTGTCCTCTGCTGTCAACAAAAAGCTCTGAAAGCCACCAAATTATATTTTACTCCTCCTGCCTCATCTGTTCCTTGAGCACTCTCCTGCTAGCACTGTTCCAGCAGCTCCAGCAGCAGAGACAACAACAGGGTTTCTCGCTCCCAACCCTGTTAACAGCCCAGAAGGGAGGAACGGGGATCAGAGGTGCCATGCTGTGCCACTTCTGTTCCTTTTGTTATTAACCCTGGTGACCCTGGAATTCACCCTCCTCCTTGAAAAATACCCAACAGCCAAGCAAAAACTAGAAACAAAATATTTCTCTTAAAACAGCCATCAGAGAAGAGCACATGAACATCACCTTGTGTTTAGTAGGAGCTTTTCTTTAAAAAGCAGCCTACTAAATTTCCTTACACACTCAATGCGCAGTGAGGTTGCAGGAACATCTCCCAGTCTGACCAGTTTGTCTGGGAACCTTTCCCACACAGCTTCCCCCTACCCTCAGGTCCTTGCCCCCACTTCACTTCAGCCTTCCAATTCAAGCTCCCCTTAGCAATGAGGAGATTTTATTAAAGGACACTGGTGATGGATGATTGTGCCAAAGGGCACAACTCAAGCCAACTATTTGTCAGTCTTCAGAGGGCAAGGCATTTCCTTGCTGGTGGGAGCGTAATGCCAGTAATCGGCCTTCCCCGTGCCAAAATTTGGGGTGAATGACAGTGGTCAACAAAAGGTCAAATGAAATGATTCTTACAGCTATAAAATATCATGAGATAAATGAGTGGTTTAGAAGGACTATTAAATGAAGCTGACTGGAAGGGACTGACCACACAATCTGCAGTTTGGGCTTCAGCAGCTATTATCAGCACAGAGTCCCGGTCCCTTCATCTGGAAGGCTATTGCTGTGTGGAAAAACCCATTTCGCAAGTAATTAAAATGTTGTAATGGCTTCAGAGCTCTTGATATATTTTCCACTTCATCGCTGACTTCAGAGTTACCATCTGATTTGGGTTTTGTCCAGCAGCAACCAGGGTATGACCTCAAAAAAGACCAAAAAATGACTTAGTTCTGGGAAGGCAGGACAAGAAAAGAGGAGTTAACATTCATTTTACAAGGTTTCTCAAAAATTATTTTTATTTAATTTAGGTCGAAAAGTACCACAAATTGTGTTATAGGGTAGAGGTGAATACTTTCCTAAGCTCCTATTTCAGCTCCTATTTCCATCAAGGACTGGCTCAAGACTTGATAGCTGTACAAGGCAAGCTGGGTTCTGTGCCTGTTGCCCTATATGGCTCCTGGCTGCTGGAGAGGGAAGATGAAAAGGAGCTCCGGCAGCTTCCAGATCCTGCCATCCTCCCCTCTGCACAGAGGCCAGCCTGCTGCCTGCCTGCCATTGATGTCTGTGCCAGGTCCATCCCCCTGCCTCTTCTACCACTGTGGAGCATTTAAAACCAGCTCCTGTAACTCAGGTAATCCTTGCTGTGACTGCACTGCTAACAGACCCTGAGGCAGAAGCACTGCAGCATCTTACGGATGGCAAAGGAGAAGGTTCTTAGCAAGAGCACGGCAAGGAGACAGATCTTGCCAGAAAGCAAAGAACCTAAGGAGTAGGAAGAGCTAAGCAAAAAGTGGGAAGCAGGAAACCCACGTGAAATTTTTGAAAATCACAAACACCTACAGAGAGTGATTCTGAAGTGCAGCCTTAGATATCTGAAGCTAGTAGAGTTATCAGAGGAGGGACACAACGCAGCCAGGTTTCCCTGCAAAGGCAGGATTGTTCAAAATGCTAAATTAAATCATCAGTGCTTTTAATGCAAAAACACAAAAACCAGTCGTGTTCTATTTCAAGACATGTGCGTGCCATGCACGCCAGCCACAACATAAATCAAGCAAGGCAAGAAACACAAACCCTATCACCATCACAACGGTAATGCCAGTCATGAATATAAACACCATGTGTTACTGGAAACTGAACACCACAGGCACTGCATGGGAAACAACAAAACCCCAGACTCGGTGAGCTTTAATGACACAAAAACAGCAAAGTGCATCCAACTGCATGTGAATCGAAGCCATGGTATTTTACTGCAATGAATGGTACCTAAAAAGAAAAGGAGAAGTTAATGTACCATAACAAAATAATCATCACTCACTAAGTAGAAGCTTGCTAATTTGCATTCATGAGCAAAGTTGTAACAAGAGAAAGTCATTTGCTGTACACCCAGCATGTCCACGTCCGTGAATTCACCAGGCTAACTGGTGAGGATGCTGTCTCAAAAATGCTGCTGTTATTCTACACCACCACCCACTGCTATTGGTGTTGCATGTTATTAAGTGATACTACAAACAAGGAAGGAAAAAGAGGGATGTATTGAGGTAGAGATGACAAAACTCTCAGCAGAAGGCCTCTAACACAAAAGTTTGCATAGATTCACAGAATGGCCAAGGTGGGAAGGGACCTCTGAGGATCATTTGGTCCCATCCTCTGCTCAAGCAAGGCCATCTACAGCCAGTTGCCCAGGACCACATGCAGACAGCTTTTGAGTATCTCTTGAACAGTTTGCTAAATAAGTTTTTTTGTACTTGGACATTTATTTAAACCAGCTCTTGGCCATCAGTGAAAGCCCAAAAGCTGTTCTGCATAGTAATAAATTCTTCTAGAAGTTCTCAGAGTAGACCTGGCAACATGATTCACCCAGTCTTCTCTTTCCTTGCTATAGCCCCACGGGGATGGGATGACATGGAGGTGCTCTGTGTGCTCTTTTCAATGCACACATCCTATGCACACAAAGGATTTCACCTTCTGGAAAGTAAGAAAATCTCATTACACTCTTTTCCTCAAGGATATAACAGCAGCAACAACAAAAGGACAAACCAAACCAAACCGAACCGAGGATGAGCCTGCAGCATCAGATGCAGGACACAGTACAGAATGACCCCAGTCAGGCAGCATGTCTAGGTACAGCAACACAAGCCTCATCGAGGGCAGCACAGCCCACGTAAGGAGGGTGAAGTGGCCCACACAGATCGCTGCGATGACGAACAGCCCAGTGACTGGTCCAGCAAAGGCTGCTTGCTACCTCCAGATTTACTCATGTCTCAACAGCACGTCAGCCTTGCTCTCTGGGGATGTCTACGCGACAGGGTAAGGTCTTAGCCTCAGCAATACCAAAAACATTCTCCAGAACAGCAGGACATCAGACAGAACAGAAGTTAAAATATTCCCCTTTCTTACAGTCATGGAAAAAACAACAACAAAGAACCAACACAACAACAGTAAAAGGATAAACTCTCTTTCCTAAACTTCTATGGTCATTTTGCAGAAGATCCATTTACTGTTGGGAATCACCTCTGGTAGCTGAGCTGTAGCACTTCTGTGACACATCGGCTGGCACGGCTCCCCCATGGGAAGCAGGACTCAGTCACGCACCAAGATCGTGCTGTTTTGGGACCAGCCGTGCTGGCTCCCACTTGCTCAAGAGGGTGAGAAGGCACGTACATACACAAACGCTGTGATAAGCAAAGCAATGCTTGAGAGAAAGAGAGAATAAAGTAACCAGGAAGAAATGTACACAAAAACCCTACAAAAACAAGAGCCCAGAAAACTGTGGGCCTTTTTACCATTTTCTTAAGAGTCAAAGGCAGAAAGCCCCTGTCGCTCTTCCAAAGCAGCCACAAATGTAAACCAAAACCACATTTCATACTCAAGAAGTTCACTCTGCAAGGCCATACCGACTGAAGCTGGTGACACAAAGAACCAGCATTAAAAGCAGGAGACCAGATGGCTCTGGAGACATCAGTGGTAATGTGCGGGCTGCCATCCGCAGAGCCACTGTGGATGATCAAGGCTCATTTGCAAAGATACCAACTGCAGAACCCTCCATTTACTTGATTTTCCAATGTTTGCTCTCAGATGAGTGTTACTGAGTGGAGGTTAGAGCTGCCTGGGGGACACAGATGGGAGATGGATACAACCAGCACAAACTCTCAGCATTTGTGGTTTTTGTGCTGTCTGTTTTAGCAGTGTGCTCCTGGGAACACCAGGCTGAGAGCGTCCAGCCCTCCTCGTGCTCCCAAGAGCCGCTGAGAAAAACAGCACGGCATTTTGCACCATGGTCAGTGCTCCTCAGCTCGACACCTGTGGTCTGCCCTTCGCTGCCAGTGCAGGAAATAAGATTCTGAGATCACCAAGCAGAAGGGGAAGACTGCACCAGTCACACAGGGAAAAGTTTTTCCATGACCTTCATAGGTTTGCAGTTTACAAGCATGAGCAGCAACCCCAATTATCAGAAATTACTTACAGCTAAGTAGCTTCAGTACTCATTTTTAATTTTAAACATGAAAAACTTGCCATCCTCTCCCTCTAAACATCTTGAGTTAAAAGATTTTCCTATTTCAGCAGGCTATATTTAACCAGATTGATTCTTCACTGGGAACAGGAGCAATAAATAGCCTTTTGGGAAGAAAAACTATTTGGGAAAGGCAAAACAAATAAAGATATGCAGTGGCTACCTGCCAAACTATAGGTGGAGCACATTATAGATATCTTTGAGATGAGTGGAAGTAATCTTAATACTCCACCATCACACGCCAAATTACATGCTGCTGTCTGCTGAACAGAGAAAAGAAAATCCAAGCAGCCTAAATAAGATTTGGGGTTGTTAAAGAGGGACTTCGGCCCTTTTTCAAGTGTCTGAGAAGGGACAGATGGAAATGAGAAATGTATGTCCAATCACTGAGGTCAGGGAAAAAAACACGAAAGTAAGAAGGACGCCAAATCCATTCCATCTCTGAGGAAGCTTAGGAAGGGAAAGTCTAAGGACACACTTGGTGCAAAGGAGTCTTATCTACTGTAGAGCTGAATAAATAACCATGATGATAGCAGGGTATGCTAGAGCCAATTCAGACCTGGCTGACTCTGACCACACCTCTTTGGCTCAGAGTAAGCCCAGACTCACCCAGGCCTTCCTGACTAGTGTAAACCAGCCGGCAGGTCTGCCTAAACTGGAGCTGGATCCAACCCACACCAAAATAAATCTCAGATTCATTTGTCTCACAAGTCAGCCTGAAGTTCAGAACTGCATATAAAGCAAAAAGGAGAAGTCATGCTATTTTCTGTTTTTCAAACTCGAGGCATGCTTTGTGCTGTGAGCATTTGCAGAATCTCTTTTCTGGCCTTAGAGCAATTCTTGATGTCAAAATCCTACCAAAAACCAACAAGAGGGAAGTCAGAACTAAGAGAGTACTGCAAGAAGGGACTATCCATTACCACCACAGCTGCAGGAATCTGACGCTGTTCTTGCCTGCCCTCCTTTGAGAGGACTGCTTGCAAGAGTGACCAATGCTGTAGAAGCAGTGCAACAGGAAAAAGAAAAAACTCAGAACTCAAATATTAAATAAAGCACACTCTGTTGCATAAAGGCTGTGTGCCAGCAATCAGTGAGTCAGTTGTCAGAGAAGGCAACAGAATATTAAGTTCTGGCATGGACAGTTAACAGTTTCACATGTGTATCATGAAATACTGGGTCAGGCATAAGGGACAGAGATGGAGTAAGTTGTACTTCATCAAGTTTGGGGTGCTTTCTGTTATATATTACTTGATTCTTTGTCTTTGCTTTTGAAAGAATGAGCTCTTCATACCTGGTCAGATCGCATTCTGTTTTTTCCTGTAATCATGGATACTGAAATAACGATACTTCTGCACGCCCTACCCAAAAAGCTGCAGGAATTCTGCACGCAGTGGTCATTTGAACATAACCTCACTTCTTCACTGCCTCCACTAACTTCCCCAGTGTCCTGTCCCTTGGTGATTTATTTATTCTGCCAGGTCTGTAAGTTGGGGTCTCTTCCACTTTTTCCTCTGAAAAGTGATGACATAATGAAAACACTGCACTAAAATACAAATGCCATAACTTACATCAACTCTGCCTTTCCTACACCAATCTGTTTTTTTTTTTTTTTTTTTCCAAGGACACAGGCTAGGTACAAAAATACTCAGACTGTTTCACAGATAAGCTGAAAACAGACAAGCGATGCAATTTTCTGTACAGGCAATTACCATTCGTGTTTGGGAGCTTACCAGGCTGATAACACTGAAGTAGCCATTTGTTGGGAGAACTGATTGCTGGAGACAAGGCACATGAATCTTACCACTTTTTTCCGGAACAGCCAACACGAGCTGACTTGCTGCCTCCTTATTTTATATTTTTAAATGTAATCGAGTGTTTGTGTTTTATAAATGACATCAGTAAGGCTGTAAACAGAAACCCAAGTTATACAGAGAAACTTGACCACAAATGCTCCCTAATGGCCACTTTTCTAAGAAACAGCAATGCGACATCAAAGGAGAAGAACTTTTAAATTAAGACTTACTTCTTTGTTAGGGGTTCTGAAAGGTAAAATGGCTGACCAAAGAAAATGGTTCAGCTCATTAATTGAGAGATCATCTTGTTCTTAATTAATAAACAAAACTGATAATAAATCTAATAATATAACGCATGGTATGTTCAGTGAGAAGGGGGATTGGCTGTAATTTCAGAATTAAATGAAAAGGAAAAATCCCTGCAGGAAATTGAACCTGTTATCTGGTTATTGTGCACTATATTAATATTTCTTATCTGATAAGAACCAGTAATGAATAGATATGCTCAAGTCATGAGTAAATTTCTCCCAACTTTATGGGGGCTACAATCAAGGTGTTTTTTTCTTTTCTTTTCCTTTCCCTCTTCTTTTTAATAGTGTGATATTAGTCTACTATCACATCGCAACGGATCAATGACACTTGAGCAGACATATACCTGCATTTCCTTCTGGTGACACAGAAGACTCCAGCTGCCATGGATAAGCAATGTAAATATAATGAAATTCTGTATAATCAATATTAGCAGTAAAAAAACTTCCCCTTCCGAGTCAGCATAGGTGAGCTCACTAAGTTGCATATTTCTATGCAAAGATCATCCTTGAACATGGAATATTAAACTTCATGCACCTCTTCATTCCCTAATCGACCTTGTATTCCAAATACTTTGCATATAGATGTTATTTTTTTTACCTATTAATTAGTCTTAAATCTACATTATGGCCTTTAGATTACATATGCAAAAAAAAACAAAACAAAACAAAACACCATTTATAGCAGCTTTGTTTCTTTACGCAGGTCAAGATACAAGCTATCAAGACACCTTGAGTCTCATCTTTGCCTGTCATTTGACTTTGTGGCCACGTATCTGCCAATTTCTTTCTCTATAGAATAAAATGGACCACTGTATCCTGGGCTTCATAAGTGTATGAAGTCTTCAAACAAACAAGTATTAGGTAATGGCAAAAATAAGGAAATAATGAAAAAAAAAATGCTTTTTACAAATATAAATGAGAAAACAGACAAAAGAGATTGACTCCCACTCCAGTTGGTGTAAAACCCAAACAAACAGGCCATGGCTCACAAAATGTGACATATTACAGCCTGCAGCAATGTTGGAACTAAATGTGCATGCGTGTATCAAGCCTCAAAGGCACTTAGGAGGAAGAGTGTGCAGACAGAGAAAACAAATGTGGGTCCATGAGCACAGTGTGCAAGCTCCCCACAAATCTTTCCACTCTCTCACCAGCACTACAAAAGCAACGCCACGCAATTTCACCCAGACAGCAGCAGGGTATATAAAGAAGATGGATAAAGGGGGTCAGTCACATAGGAACTCTGTGGCAAAGCAGGAATGTGAATCCTGACCTCATGAATCCCAAGAACTTCTGCACAAAGCCTTCCCCCTGAGATGCTGCAGCAGGCAGCACGGTGAGGCCGGGCTGCCCACTGCTTGTGGATGTTTTTTTAACTTTCAGCCAAATCTCCCTTGATTTTTGCAATCAGTGGTTTCTTCTCATAATGAAGCAGGCATGTAATTTTAACTTGATTTCAGAGAATTACTGTAATTGCCATCACTGGAATAATAGATCTGCATATAAAGAAATGGCTTTTCTCTTGCATTTTCCATTGGAAAATTTCATTTCTGTGTTAATGCATTAAGATATTTCACTAAGCCATTTGCTTCCTACTCTTAGTATTCACAAAATATCATCTTCAAATGAAGTTCCTGTAAACAGTTATTAGTTTACCACTGAACTAATACCAATAAAATCAATAGAGTCTGACCAGATCTTTTCCATAGCATAGGAAGTCACCCTGGGGACCACTTAAAAATATTCATGGCAATGTATGTCAGCCTGTAAAAATAAGAGCAAAGTCACTGGTCTGGTTCTTTCTACATCTGTTAAACCAGTTTAGCTCATTTCTGCTTACTCTCCAAGCCTTTAGAGTAGGAACAATTTTGGCTGGAAGATTAAAGAACAAAAAATGAAATAAAGTGCCAGCTGTTTGAAAGGATCCGTCCAGTTCACAACAGCAGTTCTCACAACCTCAAACTGCTTCTATATGTTCATCTGTTATATATACCATAAAACTAAACACCACTGCATGTTAGGAGTGAAACAGGAGACACAGCTTGCTGGTGGCTGATGCTAGGATGGCCGTTCTCAGTGCTGCACCGAACGGCATTTGGAGGACACATACTTGTCTGCAAGCCAGCACAGCTGGCACCAAAATTGTGGCTAATGAGGTGCAGGACAAGCAGGTTGGGACTTCCTCTGCAGGGAATTTGGGGAAGCCAGAGCTAAATAGATGTGCAGAGCAGGAAGAAGTTTGAACAAGCTGATTTATGCGGTGCGCTGAATGGTGTGTGAAGGTCTTCAGCCAGCATGCCTTACCCACGCTTACGATGTGCTGTGCAGTGTATCTGCTAGTCAGCAGGGCAACACTGCCGCTGTCCCCAGCACAGATGCATTCAGGTTCCCAAACAGATGCCTCAGATTAGCATAATTTGCCCTTCCAGTTAGGAGTAGCCATGACAGTAGGGAAGTGTTTCTAAAACAACGCGACTGTGCCCTCCCACGGGGTCTGCACCAGGGAGGGGGGCACACGTCTCCAGCCTGAGCCGGAGCCACGGGAGGGGAGCAGAAGGAAACACAAACTGAAGATGTCTGATCACACTGGAATTTGCAAGATGCACACTAAGGCAAATAGCAGCTGTGGTATTTGATGTTTGTGTAGCTGTTTTTAATGCTCCTATAGTTCAGATATCAAGAGATGATTCTCTATTCTTAAGTACCAAGCCACTCTCCGGAAGCCTGAAAATGCTTAGCACAGCTCCTCTATTTCTTATATACCACAATAAACAAACTTGCAAAGGAGCTGGATTCTAAAAGCCAGTGCAAAGAAAGAAAGAAAGGCGAAGGAAAAAAAAAAAAAAGCAACAGCCCACACAGCATCAAATGCTGGTAGGCTCAGTGCTAAACAGCAGATGATTCTTACTGAATAACTGCCCTAGATTTTGCAAACAATACAGGGGACAAAAATAGAAACCCATTTACATATTGCTGTTAATAACTTTATTTATAGTGTCACGGCTAGAGCACAATAACTGCAGCCACGGCTTAACTTGAAAGCCATTCACTGTGGCAGTCAGACAGAGACTGTTTTCCCAGTCCTTATGCAACTGAAAAAAAATCCTGCTGACAACAGCCGGTCAGCAGAGTCCTCACAAACAGAATGGACAAAAGTTAACAGTGGTCAAACGCAACAGCAAATCATCCCCAGGATCACACTGGCCTCTGCCCCTCCTGCTTGCTTCGCACACTCTGTGGTTAATCAAGGACCAGGGAGGCTGCAAAACCCAGCGGATAAATTTTCACTTCAGTCTGAGCCTCATGCTAGCATTTTACAGGCATAGTTGACTGCTTTCTTTTTTTCCTTTTTTTTTTTTTTTTTTTTTTTTTGACTGAGAAATACAGACAGGCTCAGGCTAACTCAGCAGCTACAGCAGAAAAGGATGTGTCCCGCATTTAGGAACATCCCTACCACATCCGCGCTGCCTGCTAGATGACTCTTGCCAAATCTTTGCTGGGAACCCATCTTGCAGCCAGCTACAACTCCCCAGCACACCAGCACATCTTTAAGGAACAGGAGCACACACAGTGACTTGCAGCCTGTGCTCTTTATTCTGCAAAAGCCTGCTATACATAAATAAATGGAGAGAGAAGGCAAGCGAGGAACCTGTCTGTTAAGACCCCCCTGCATGACAGAAGTGAGCAAATACTGATCTGATTTTCTCTCTGCCTGAATCTAGCCTGAACTGGACAACGGGCTATATTGGATAAGAAACAAGGTTGCCCTCAGGACCTTGTGTTGCAGCTGCTCATTATGTATAAAATACTTGGAATAATTAGAGGCAGAGGCAGGCAGCACCACGCTCTGCCCTGCTGATTACCGTGCTCCTTGTGACATGGGACAGTGGGATTCAGGACGCTGCTGCAGGGTTTCATTCTTTTGTATTAAAAAAGGAGAATTCACAAAAGAAAATGAGGACTCCCCATTTGGTTAGCACTTCTAGAAGATGTGGCCTCGGATGCCCTCTTGCACATGGGGACGTGGAGCCTAGATACCAAGCACAGGCGTGAGGGTTGAGCCTCAGTGCTCCCAGATGAGGAAGGGATGCCTCATCCCTTGTGTCTCTTCAGGCCCTCACTACTTCAGTGTTTTACTTTCTGTCACCCCGAATATCAACTGAATTCGTTAATTTCTCTGGGTTTCCACCTCGTGATTTAGCGCTGAGTCCCTCTGCAGCCACAGCATCGCGAGCGGCTCCCAGCACAGAGCACGAGTGTTTGCACGAGCTCCCCGCTTGCAGCCTCTGCGCTGCCCCTCTGCAGCCTGGCCAGAGCAGAGCCCTCCTGGGCTGCTCATTAGGATGCTTCTGTAACAGGAGCCAGGAACGGCTGAGCTCTCATCAGCCTCTCCACCAAGTCAAATTAGACGAAGCAGCCGCCCGCAGCCTGCCCCATGGGGCTGAGCGGTAGCAGTGGACACTCACACAGGAGTTTGTGAGTGGAAGGCCCTACAAAATGCAAGGAGGTGCTTCCCAGCAGCACACGTTATCCAGTGAGATGGCTTACAATTTGTCCAGTTATTAGTAGTACAAGACATTCTGGGTCTCATATTTAAAATAGAAAACTAAAAAGCTGCGGGACATGACAGACTGATGGAATACAGCTTTTATGATCTTCCACTAGAAATGATCCTTAAATCTGCACAGAAAATAACCTAAAAAGACATGAAAGAACGCATAAAAAATCATTTAAATAAACCAGGGAATGGATAGGTGTAAGTGAAGAACAGTGATCTAATAAATGCTAATGAAGTTGGTGTTATCTGGTGTTACTCTGTATTACAGAAGCGCAGCCCTGCATGATTCTCAGCAGAGATGACATTTCACAATGTGTGAGCAAACGCTGTCACCCTCCTGTGCTGTTCTCAGAATCCCAGGTCCCCCCAGAATCTCTCATTTCATCCTTAAACCCAACTTTGGTTTTGTACAATTTGCCAACACTATTTTTCCTTTTAATTTATTTTTTTTTTTCAGTTGCTTTTAAGCTTTGGGAGCATACACCATTTTCAGTTTATTCCTTCCATCATTACGCACTTCCAAGGAAAAGGAGCTCAGCAGGAAAGTCACAGCTGCAATTTCAGGCTTTGTGGGCTTTGCAAGAGATTTGTAATCGCTTCTGATTTCCGTAACAAAATTTTATTCAGTTTGCAGCTGTAAATGAGAAAGAGCACTGGATCTTCAAAACAGATTTTCACTTACCATTTATGTTTTATGATATAGCTTTGTCCTATATCAGACCTGTCATCCTAAACTGCGACCTGCAGGTTGCTGCTCTGAAAAAGGCAAGACTCTAAAGAAAGGCACAGAAAATGTAGTTCCTTTCTCCTTTTTAATTAAAACAAAGTAGAACTATTAACTCCAAAGGCCTCTTTTTCTCTTTCCTGGAAAGAAAACAAATCTTACAAAGGAGCTTACAGTAGTTTTGAATATAATCCAGAACAAAAGGCTCCAAATGAAACAGAATAATTATACTTTTATGGATCACCATTTGGCTCCTGTTGTGGCCTGATCTGTAACTTGAATTGCTCCAGTTCCCCTGAGCAGAAGCCAACATTTTGTTTGCTTTGTTCTACAAGTTGATTCTTATTAGCTCATTCTTTGCAAACAACCCCTGCAGAAAGCAGCAGCACATGGGTGTGCATGTTTGCAGGGCCGGAGGCTCTCCACCAGAACCACTATGGCACATAACCGTCCACTATCTAAAACAGTATGTGGCTTTTTTCCATTTTTTCTCATCACCTTTTCTCCAGCCATTGCTAACAATTGCTAAATTTGCTCCTTGCTTTGCAAGTTTTTTTGGTCTTTCCTGTCATTTTTGCCTACTACACAAATATCCCACAAGCTCCGTGACATGTCTCTCATCTCCTTCACATCCCAGGATGTCACAGTGCCTCTCTCCAGCCTGCTACTGCATTCAGCACAGATGTATGGGGCTGCCAGGCCTCGGAGATAACTGAAATTAAGTGCTTGTCAGAAGAACGAGGGTTGTCCTAGTAACGTCCTATTAGCAACACATTCCCCACAATGAGCGTGAAATAGTGCCGATGTGTTTATCAGACTCTGCAAAGATTCTTGTTAAAGCTAAAAAAAAGCACCCAAAACAACAACAAAAAAAGAAAAAAAAAAAACACAACAACAAATAAACAAGTGAACTGTCTTCATTGGTGGATCAACAAACTCTATCTCATTTCTAACAAAAAATCCCAGCTGCCTCACACATTCAGCCTTCCTCTTCATTTGGGAGGGCAAGCTGTGCTTTCAGCAGCTGAAGGGGACAAACAGGGATTTATGGAT
The DNA here is from genome assembly GCF_963932015.1 of Anas acuta. Taxonomy (NCBI): domain Eukaryota; kingdom Metazoa; phylum Chordata; class Aves; order Anseriformes; family Anatidae; genus Anas; species Anas acuta. The sequence continues at coordinate 15,111,117 of NC_088984.1, forward strand.
GAACTTACAGTCCAACAAAGCTGTGGTCATTCAGCCTTCTGCATCACCAGTCATTTACTGGGGTGGTTTCTGCCAGAGGAGGCTGGGAGAGAATATTTTGCTGATAGTCACACAGACTGAAGCTGAACGGGATGGAGCACCCAACACAAGGAGTCGTTGCACCTTGTCTTGGGGGCCAGCTCTGTAGACCTGGAGTTGAGAGAGCTAATTTCAAACCCTGAGTATCCTCATATATATTTAAGGGATTCATTTAGGACTAGCAACATCCTTAGATTTTTTCAGTGCCTTTGAGAGCCTCAGGCACATGCCAAATGTACAGCAACAGCAGACAAAGATTCCTGCTGGCTAAGTATTGGGGAAGAAAACACATGTTCCTGTATTTTGCTAACTTTTAAAAACAGATCATCGATCAAGCAGAGGTAATACAGGCATTTCTTTGTGGTTTATGAAAATTATTTGCAAACTTTCAATTCCTCACAACATACTTGCTCTTGCAAATCCTTCATTATTGTACCATTTACAACTTTGTGCAGCTTTCAGTGTCTTTGTAACAGAAACACAAGTGAACACAGAAAAATCTCCAATTTCTAAAAAAACCGCCTCTATCATCATTCCACAAAGCCAATGCCCTGCCAGCAGTGTCCATGGTGTGAAATTCAAAAAAGACTCTGGTCTTTTTTCTCCTTTGCTGTTCTGTGCAGTCCTCGGGCTGCTTCTTTCTTCTGTTTAGCTATCTATGTGAAGTGACCTTCTCTTAGCCTGGTCTCTTATAGAAACACCATTTAAGGAACCATGAGGTCTACACGGGCCGTACCAGCCTGTTCCTAACTTTTTAACCCCTAAGTTTCAAGCAATAATAATAAAAAATAGAAAGTTTAAAAGATACACTCTGATTTTTAGTGAGTGGAGGACAGATTCAAGTTAGCAATGCGCTAACTTGAATCACAGGATACCAGACCTCTCAAGAGCTCTTCACCACTAATTGGTTTCAGCTTTTGGCTCTTCATTATTTATCCAGTGTAAAAATGATATATACACCAGTAAAAACAGATGCATGCATTAGCAACAATTGTTGAGGGGTATAAATATAGTAGCAGACAAGAGAAGTTAACCCATCCCCATCGAACACTGTGCTTCTCTTTTTTCAGTTTCTGTAAAAGGAGTGCTTCAAATAGTTTTGCAAAGTTCAGTGCATTACAGAATAAAGAAGTTTAACTGATTTTTGCTTTTCAATCATTATAGTTTAAGGAGGAAGCAAAAAGGTAGGATGATTTTTACAAGAACCTCTTCAAATGTTATATAAACTCAATGTTCTTAAAACCACTTTGCATGTTAACTACATGACAGAGTAGGTGATTAAGTAAAAGTTAACAAAGTCTTTATAACCAAGCCTCTATAAAAGCAAAGTTTTGGTCAGAGATGACTCTTATGTTTTTGTTGTGTTTTTTTTTTTTCCCCCTCAAGGTTACTTCAGAACAGAGAAGAGTGGAGGTGGATTAGCTTAATAAACATATATATATGTTTACTATACATTCAATGCTTTTGTTTTTACTATCAGGGCAATCAGCAGTGAAACTTACATTTAAAAAAAAAAAAGAAATTTGTTTCTAGTACTACTGAAGAAAAAAGAGAATTCAAATAATCTTGATGAGCTAAAATATTACTCTGTAAACTTCTGCAGGCACATTCATTATTCTCTCCAAATTACTATTCACAGTATTTCATCATTAAAACATCTAACACTCTTCAATCCATCACCCTGTGAACTTCACAGACCCTTGTGTACACTCAGAATAGCAGGGTGTGAATTATACATCACAGGCTCTTCCTAATTGCTGCTGGCTTGCTGGTGGCTGCAGATCTGCAGTCACCTGGCACGCTGCACTTTTGGGATGTTGTCTTTATTACAACACATGTGTTTAAGTAATGCATCCAGCGGGGTGCCCTGCAACCAGTTATTTATCTGTTTTGTTCTTTGGAGGGTACAAGACTCTCATGCCCCTATAGGCACCAGGGGTTCCCAGCAGGGACCAAGATCACAGTGTATTCCCAGTTCAGAAAGACAGATCTGCAGACAGCCAGATGAATGCTTAAGCAAGTTGGCACGTATTTGTTCTTCGTAACGGCTGCTGTGCACATACACAAAGAGGCAGATTCAATAAAATATATAAACCTGCGCTATTCTAGAGCTTAGAAGTTTTCCTGAGTAAAACATCAACACACATATTGAAAAGAGGGAGTGATATTTGGATGAAATGCCTCCCTGAATATTAATGTCTAATATTAACATCTAGTGGTAAGTGCAAAGCAATTCACCACCACCCATGGGTGAAAGGGACTTTGACATTTCCTAAAAACTAGTGCTATCTTATAAAAAAAAAAAATCATTAAACTTTCTGGAAAATTATAAAGCTAAGATTCACACCAGGCAGACACAGGTGAAGTACCCAAGAGCTGGCTCTTGACAGAGAAACAGAAGAGTTCCTGAAAAAGTAAAACTCACTGCTGTCACTTGGGAAAAGGCGTGGGAAGGCTGATCACTTCCCTCCTACTCACTTTTCTCAGCCTACAGCCTGAACCAGAACTAATGGCAATTAAATGAGGAGGACACCTGAACCCACACGAAACCCACACAGTTTCCCCCCACCTACCTCCAAAAATAACTTGCTGCTACATGTGGGCATAGGCCTCAAATGAAGAAAAACAGCAAAAGTTCTTGCTAGGACTTGATGCTGGGAACCAACCAAGCAAGTAACCCGCGAAAGCATTTCATAACGAAATGGAAGCTCAGTGACTGGCAGGGAGCGCATGGATGAAATCTGATTTTAGGCTTCTTCCCATTTAATGCTGATCTCCTCATCTCCAGACATAAACCATATATTTCATTCTCCCAAATGGGAGGAGAAGATGAGGAAGGAAATTAATTATATAGCAAATATATAAGAATTATTGGTGCTGTCCTTCCCTGGCAACAAGGCTTTGCATAGAAATCAAAGCTTTGGCTGAAACAAGGCTATTTGGGGAATTTTTGAAAATATCCAGAGAAGAACTGTAACAAATTTATACACTCCATAATGTAGTTGTATTTTTTAAAGATGGTAAAATGAAACTGCTTTTTTGCTTAGCTTCAATAACATCTTATGAAAAAAAAAAAGTATGAAAACAGAATCCAGATGAGCTCCTGACCAAAACCAATTGGCATAACTGCCCCCAAAGACAATCTACTGTCTGACCTGGATTTGAGAGAATATGCCTCATTGTAAACCCATTTAGCATTTCAAAAGGCATGTTTCTTTTAGCAAGTTGGAAAAAAAAGTATCCTCATGCCTGTACTCACCAACCAGAACACACCATTAAGCAGCGCACTGCTTTGGCACTGGTATGTCCCGTTACAGCTCTATTCTGGGAGCCCTCCTACTAGCTGCAGTCAGAGCCCAGCCTTATGTATATGTATATGTATACTGAAAACTCCTTTAACCCCAAGAAACTTTCATACAGGATGTCCTGCGTGCAAGGACAGTGGCAGGAAGGAGAAGGTTGGTTTTTTAGTTGAAATTATTGCATACCATAACATACATAGCATCTTGCAATCTAAGAATTTAATGCCCTTTATAACCAACTAATTAAGTGTCAAAACACCTGTAAGATGAAGAGGTTCAGCTGACATGGTCGACTGAATATCCTGACACTCTGCCAAGATGCAACTGTTTGGTTATTTCTAAGGGGAGAATTTTTGGTGTTAGAATGTAATTTGATCAGAAGACTAATTAAAAATGAGTTTCATTTACAAAGCTGAAAGCAAACGGACTGTTGTACTTCTGCAAAGAGTTTGGTTTGTGTTGTCAAGATGTTTAGAAACCTGTGAGATCAGGTTAATGTTGTTGAGTACATGATTCATAAGAATTATGTGAAGGGTAGAAAAGAGGAAACTGTCACTTTCACCATGCTTGGATGCCAGCCCTAAAATAAGCTTCTTGAAACAGTTCATCAAAGGAATTTCAATGACAAAGCCAAGCTTGATCCCTTCACAGAGGACTTCAAACCTTCTTTTATAGAACAGAGATTACTATATTTGGCCAAACCTAGATAACATTAAAGCCACTATCACTGCAGCAAGACGCTATAAATAGCTATAGTAATGTAAAACATCTAAAATTCCGCTTAGGAAGCATTTCAGATAAACAGTATTATCTATGCGTATTTTAGGGTTTGTCTATCAGACATAATCTCATTCATGATAAAGTGAACTGCTTTACTTATATAACTCACCTTGTTGTTTACCCAAAATTACTCATATGGTCTTGGGAACTCCTTTCCTGATTGCATTTGACAATAGACTTTATATTTAACACACATACGTGGGAAAGGTCATGTCACGCTCTACGGTTCTCCATTTGTCAAAGTTAATTCTCATTCAATAAATCAGGATGGAAAATGGTTTCATTCCCCGTTCAAAGGTTCTGTTCATTTGCATCTCAAAAGAGAATATTAACCCCAAACCTCTTCAACTTCATTTCTTCATCACCCTAAATTCTTCAGAATGTAGTCTCGAAGCAAATTTTGTTGCCAAAAATGACAGGAAATTATATTTTCATTGTGGATAAATTAGTCTCTGAACTTTACTTTCCATAACAATAAGCAGGAGATTATGAACTCATTCACAGGAAGCCCTGATAAGGTTCTAAAAAGATTTGCTTGCATCCATTCAGGTCAGACAAGCCACTTTACTTCTGCATAAAAACATCACCTTTCCCCTGTAGAGATAACCTAACCCCTAAGATAAATGTAACATAGTAAGCAGTATCATGGCAGAACTGCCCTTATGAAAGGATCACAGCTGTATTTTACAGGCCTGCTCTTGGCAGCTGGGAAAGATCTTTCTACATAGTTTGTACGTTAGTTAGTTTTGTTTTGTTTTAAGGAAAAAAAGTGTGTAATATAATGTCCAAAACCAAGCATATCACAGAAAAATTGGTCATTTCAAAACAGAAGGAAAAAAACACACAGCAACTTGACATAATTTTAGCGTAACATTTTCTGCTGGTAGAGTGGTTTGAGTTTGTGTTTTAATTTCAATTAGAGGTGGTCCCAAAAGCCCGGGCCCAATCATCCCTGAAAATTAAAATATTTAATCTCGTCTGGCACAAGATTTTGCAAACTTCTTCTCCCACACAGCATGCCAAGGCAGGCTAACAGAGCATGGCTGTGCCCCTGAGCCTCCTGAGCTCACAAGGCCAGAACAAAATTTGGCTGGATGGAAACCACCAGTGCCAGGCAGGCTCAGGGGCTCCACACAGACTGGGGAATCAGTGAGCACCCTGAACATCCAGAAAAATGGGAGCTCTTGAATTCGAGGCGCTATGAAAGAAAACTTAAAGGTTTAAATCAGCAGCGAACAAAATTTCCCATCCGTCATACTTTCATTTACGATCTGCCTTTTTAACTAACCTGGGAGAGTGGGAAAAGAGAACCACTGCATACGGCTGCTGGTGGAGGGAGACACGCACCTCTGCACACACACATGGACCTTTCCCACCTCTGAGAACTGAAAGGAAATGCTTCTGCTCATAAATCATTAGCAGGAAACCAGATTCAATGGCTGGGCACAGCACCCTTGCGTCGACTTCACATGCTTCTCAATTGCCTTGACACAATAACCTTTAGCTCATAAAAACTCAGATCTTATGACATTTTTGAATACTGACAAAAACAAAACAAAATTGCTTGGAGTGTTCTAATCTCAAAAACCTCCTCTTGAGCATTTCCCCCTGAAAAGTAATGTGTGCACTTGCTTTTCTTCAGCCAATTCATTAATCCCCATCATGGAGGCACTACCCCCTGCCACCAGCGTGTTTCTGGGTGCATGTAAATGCTTCAAAACCATCCACGGTAAAATTCCCACCAGAGGTGGTTTCAGAGCACCCAGGCAAGAGCAAAGGCTCCATGCTGAACTCCTAGTGTGAAATGAGTCATTTGTTCCAAATCATGTTTCCTTTTTCAATATTCATACTTAGTTATTCATCTCCCTAAAGTATATGAAGATGAGATGTTCCTACGTTACCTTCTCTTTGCTTTCAGTACATACGGGTAAAGGCTACAAGAAGCCATTGTCTGGTAGGGTGAAGGAACAAAAGAAGAAAAAAATATGCATATATTGAATACCATACTTGTGCATTTGCTAATTTAGCGTATTACTTTTAATTAGTTTTTATTTATTTAGTGATATAGTTAAAAAAAATTTCAAAGAATCATCATCCTAAAGAGATAATCACTTTTACTAAGATTTGACTGTACCAAGTGACTTTTAGACTTGCAAATAATGATATATGGAAACTAATGTGGAAGAATATAATACCATACTGATTAATCTCATGTCATATCCAACAACTTGCATTCAATTTGAATGTCAAGCTGACCTTTGAGTACTGGAAAAAAGTAATTCCTCTATTAGGAAAACACACAAATGCCATCTATCATGAGAAATTTACAAACCTTCTTGAACAAGCTAAGTGCTATTAAGGAAAAATTGAATGCAAAGACAAAAGCCATCATCTACTGTAACACTTATGCTGTGGGCACTCTGGGAGGCCTCTTCCCCTCACCTTCATCACCATATGTATATTCTTTATTTTTCATTACAGAACCATTTAAGCATTTTACAGCTGATAACATTTTTTCTTCAGTATTGCTAGGGGATCTTTACAACTTTGCCCAGTCACAATTAAAACCTAACCTAAAGGTCCCTCTTCCCAGTTTTCTGCTTGAACATTACCTCTCTACTCCACTGCTAATACTAAGGAAACATCAATTTGCTGCAGTCTTCAAATGCCTCAGAATTTTAAGTGAATTTTACCACATCATCTACTGGAGATTACGCAGGTACAGTATATTGGAGATGCAATAAATCAACTTTTATTTGTTGAGCACTAAGTATCAGAATATATAATTCACCAACGTACTTAAACGTAAGAGAGAAGGCTACACAAACAGTTTACAAGAAAACCTCTTATTTGAAGGGAAGAGAGAGGGAGGAATGAATGAGACTGTCCCCAGCCCTGTGTCTCAGTAGAAGTATTTACAGACTTACAGAGCTGTTACACAGCATCAGGCTTGGCAGAGACAGAAGTCATTCCCAAAGAGGCCAGGTACAACAGCAGAATTAAAATGTGTCAAGATTAAGTTAAACTACTTTTCATTGCAGCCCATGAAGACATCAAGCAACATAAACAGCAATATCAAGTCTGAGTTCATTCCCTCTTCCCTGGGAAGTAGACACGGGGAAGCTGGTGATGTGCCGAAGCTCATGGGGACAGACTGCCCCAGCAACACGGACTGGCTGTGATTCTGCACCACCTCCCAGACACCAGACATCCATTTCATCTGCTCATCCAGGCAGACCAAGGAGCGACACGGCCTTGGGTGACTGAGCAGGTGCCAGGGGCTGCTACTAATGGACCCCCTGCTTGTAATTACGGACTGGCAGGGACTACTCCAAGTGATTTTAACCTCAGCTGGTCTCTGTAACTCACCCCCTGGAAAGTGCTGTCAATCTTTGACTTGCATCCCTTCAACGCTTATCAGAAGGGTGCTTGTTACTGTCAAAAAAATATCCAAACTCAAACATTCCACCTTTTCAAAGCCACCGAGATGCAATCCAGGAAAAAGAGAAAAAATAAAGAAGCTAAGGAAAGAGATCAGTTAAAGCTGCTCATCAGACGAAGATGTTGCAGACATGTGGCAATCCTCCTCACGTCCTATAAACAAGCTTACAAAAGTCAACTGGTGGCACTTTAGAGCTTTTACACTTATTTTGAATTTAGTGCTGCTGTCATCTTCGTTCCCAGGCCTTAAGTGCTAAGTACTGGGATGGTCCCTCCTCCCCTGGCAGCTGGGAGATAGGCTGCTCTTCTTACCTGACATTGTCATGCTTCTGGATGTAGATTTTATGAAACATCATATCTTCCTGTTTGGCATTAATGTCAGCTTTCATCTCCATGGCAACATGTCGAGGAAGTACAGAGAGCAGGAGCCGCTCCTGTGGAGTCAGACAGATGAAGCAATTAAAACACCTGCTGCCCAGTTAACAAACACACTTTGCTCCGCGCTGGGGAGAAATGAAGTCATCAGTTTGGGGAGCGAAGAGTATGACCAAGTGAAACCACATCCATAAACCCAGCAGTTGACCCTCTGTCAAGGCATCTGCAATTCTGTCCTGACCCTGAAACAATAATTCAATGATTTTAGAGAAGAAAATATTATTTTTCATCCCAGCTGCACTGGGCCTGTGATTAATGCCAGTTCTTGCAAATGAAGGATCCATGCAACTCAGAAATTGCACATACACATTCCTGGAATGACTCTGCTAAATGATACCATCTGACCTTCCCCACAGCCTCTCCACACCACCATGAAGTCCTCTTTCACACAGCCCTACAGGACTGACACCCCAACACCCTTGGGCACCTTCTACAATTCCTTCCTTTCCTATCTAATCATCTAGGCACATTCCCCCAACAGGCACAAACCTGTTCTTGGCAGATAACAAGTCAATAGGAATGCCCCAATAAAACTAGCACGAGAAGTTAGCCCAACTATGCAACACGGTGTTATACTTCTACACCTAAAACCACTCCTAGTACCCAATTGAATTAAGACCTGTGCACCCACCCACTCACCTCCAAAAGTATTTCCAATAACCACCTTCTGTCATCAGCATTTCATTGCTCTTCACCCTCCCTTGAAACAACTAAATTGCACTTTTATTTACTGATAATAGCTTTAGGGTGACTTTCATAACACCATTTTGTAAGCCGTTCCATATATAGTTTTGTATGTTAGGCAAAAATTAGTTACATGACAAAATGATGACTTTCTGGTAATTTTCCTAAAAACTCACACAAAAGCCTGCGCTTGCTATTATTCTAAATTCGGTGACAATTTCATGCAAAAGCTATAGAATTTAAACCTGCAGGTAATATGCACCCCAGGGACACATTTGTGTATTTCAGGTATCTCACCTGATAAATTCTTCCCAGACCCTTCAATCCCTTAATTTTATTTCCACTCACACCCTTTGCAGTTCAGGGGAAGTTTTTGCTCTGGCTGGAGAAGGTGGGGAGCATCTCCTCAGGGCTCAGCTACAGCTCAGCCTGCAAGCAGCGCTCTGGAATAGCTGAAGAATCCCAAAAGCTTGCGCCACTCTTGTTTTTATTATTTTTCTTCCCCTGCAGTGAGCAGAAGAAAAGGGCCTTCCTTCCTGACGACACAGACACAATGTAGAATAAACGAAGGTGCCTAACCTTATCTAACAGCTCATTAATTCTCAACAACACAGGGAGCAGTTGGGCTCAAGCTGCAGCCCTGACTCAGAGGGGTCAGCATTCCTGTATTAATTACTCACGTCACCAAACCTCTTGCCCACACTTCAGTTATAAACACATTCCTGGATTCTAATTTCTGGCTTTATCTGAAAGTTCCCCACTTATTTCTTCCTCTAAGGAGAGAGAGAAACGTTGGGAGAACCAGATGAAGATGGATTCATGGGATATGTGCTCAGCATGCACGGAGACGTTTTATAGGCTGCAGCATTGCCCAGTATTTACTTTTTTTCCCCTCAACGTGTACCTTAAAGAGATTGATTCTTGCCTCCGGTCCCTGAGGAGGTAGTAATAACACAGGAAAAGATGTGTTGGAGGGATGTCTGTCTCCCCAGCTCCAAACTGCAGCAGTCCTGACAAGATACTTGTGTTTTAAAGCACTCTCACCTTCACTGGCATACTACATGTGCTAGCATTCACACTGCCAAATTTTATGTATGTATATATATATATATATATAAAGATTATGAATCATGCACGTGTCCTCAGGCTTCTGTCAGCTATTAGTGTACTCCTTGAGCGTAAAAGCGCAACACATTTTGTATGTTTACCAGGGTAACTGGTGTATACACTGCTGTCATTTGCATATTATAATAGGCATCTTCAAATGTGTGAAAGCTGCTATTCTACGTGTGATTTTACACATCCTTTAAATAACTCGGAGCTCAATGGGGAGCTCAGGGGCACCCGCAGGTTTGGAACATTCCCTGTGGGCGCACCAGAGTGAAGGATGATTTTTTTTACTTGCTTGAAAAGCAGGGACATGTCTGAGGGAGTGAGTTTCTTCTACTAGTACTCCAAGGGATTTTCACATAGATTTCTGGATAACTTGTGCTTGAGAACCTTCACCCCTGCTCTTCCTGACGCCACAGGCATTTGCCAGATTAAACCACCAATATTTTCAAGACAGTTGAGATCTCCATGAGACTAACACGACTCTGACCTATCACCGATTGGGAATAAGACTTAACAAGTGAAACGAATGCATGCAACAGGAACAATCCTTCATGCAACAACTAATTAGGAGGTTTAGCTGTGTTACAGAGCTGGACATTATATTCGTCCTGTTTGCTGGGAGCATCACGATCGCTGAAAATAACCTCTGAAACTACCAGGAGGAGGCTGTAACAAGCGCTTTAGTAAGGCACAAGCCACACTAAAAGACCTTCAAAACAACAAAAAAATCCCTTTGTTTTATTTCAAATGGAGCACAGAAATTAAAGTCTCCACCAGAGTGCAATTTTCATTTTGGTGTAATGACTAGAATGTACTGCAGCCCTCACTGTAAAATCACTTATGTACAAGTGAGGTGGCTGGGACTGCTGTTTTACAAGTCTAACAAGGCAGCAGTCTGACCTGATAAAAAAAGCAAAAGCAAATTCATATATAATTCTCACTTCAAAATACGATGCGAGTATAGTTCCACTGAATTATACATTAAACAAATGCATACCAAGAAGCACTAGTCTCTAGAATAGGCACAGATTAAAGAGTAAAATACAGAATCTACTCTATTTACATACATCCACATGGATATATGTATACGTGGGTGGATATATAAAACACACACACACGTACGATGCCTCTATACTACACTGGAATTTTAACTGTTTATGTTGCACTCTCCCAAGATGACCTCAAAGCATTAACCAATATTCAGTGTGCTACATCTGTCCATTTGTCCTCAGGTCTATTAAGACTTACTATTCATCACAAGTTAAGTGATGCAAAGATGTAAAGAAGAAGACAACTTCACAAACAGAAGACAAGCAATGCTAGAAGGAAAACTGCAATCTCTACAACCAGCCTTTTATTCAAATCCTAAGTATTTGCAGATTATTGAGAATAACTATTTTTTTTCATCCAATGCTATTTTATTCTGTGTAAGGAACGGTAATTCCTGTTATGATTCTGCCGTAGCTTATCTCAAGTAATAAAATCATTGAGGATTGTCTATTCTGGATTGGACACTCTGGATTTCTGTTTACTTTCTTACTAATTTTGGATGCTAGTAGAAGCTTAATAAGGGAAAATATACACTCCTTTGCCGGAGATAATCTGCCTGCCTTTAATAGAGAACAGCACACAAGAGCATCGTCAGGTCTCCAGAAACAGGCAAACGATAAGAGCGCTGGGCTCTTTCCCTCCATGCCTATTTGGAGACCAGCTCTCACAGACACAGGCTGAGCTGCCGGTATTTGCATCTGCTGTCACCTCTAGATTATCTCGATGCATTATGCATAGGGAGGCATCTGAACTGAACCTGGAAATCAATGTCGGCACAGGCTGTAGCAGCAAATAATCTTATTAGGAGTCCCCAGCTGCCAGGATCCACAGTTCCTGCTGGATGTACTGCAGGGCACATCTTAGTGACTGGCTTTGACCTGTGTTTTACTGATGTCCTAGCTTTCTCCTGCATGGTATGGTACCTTTGGGGAGGGGAAGAGGGACAGGTAAAAAGGCCTAAGAATATGGCACTTGTAAGGACATTTTTCATGTGGTATTTCTGGCACAGAAGCTCCTAAATCCAGAAGAGCACATGCATTTGAGACATGCAAAGGCAGCCTCTCAGCAGAAGAGGAATCAATACATAAAATAGGATATTCTCTTGGCTCAGTTCTTTCCTTCATTTCAGGGTGCCAAAGGAGGACTGGCCACTTGTTTCACCTTTCTGAAACTACATTTGTAACAAAGGAAAAAGGAGCTGCGATTGTGAATTTGGTATTCATATATATATAGTCAAAATAACCGTAAGGGTTAAGCAGCAAGTATGTCAGCCAGAAGAACCTCATAAACACTGCCAAAAGACTGATCCATAGATGCAGATGGGCTGGGACATGAGGGAAAAATAAGCTGTGTTGCCACAGAGATAAAAAGATGCTCCACTCGATTCATTCCCCTGACCTGTTCCCCAAGTTCACAGCCACAACCAAGCTACAGGATACCTCTCAAGGGAAGACTGGAAGCCCCATTTCATGATTCCCTTCAAATTGGATGGGAAAGACCACTGCAAGACACACTGCAGGTTAGAGATGTGTATTAGTAAAGGAATAGTCACACTGCCCAAAAAGTCTTTCATATCTAATCCTGAGGAGACAAGAGGTTCGTTGCCACAGAACCCACAACTGAATTAGGGGAGCCAATATGGTCGGTCCCCTTGAAAACTGGGCTGTTTATTGGCAGCCACAGGTCTTTTTATAGCACACAAACATTGGACATATTGATGAAACTTACTTATCAATAAAATAGAATTGACTTGAGGCCTATACGGTGCACAGAGGTGTGCAAGCAGGCAGGGAACCTTGGACAAGGCAAGAAGAAGACTCTCTCTGGAAGCATCAAGGGACAGTATATTCTGTGGCCCAATTTTTATCTCTTTCACTTCAGAAACCTGCCTTATCTGTGGGTAGTGGCTTTGCTGACAAACATACCGCATTTTGTCCTCACAAACAGGGTCCACCTGAAGCCTGCGTGCTGCATCCGTGTTCAACACTCAGCTCCAATGTGTGCAAAAAAACAGTGCACACTCTGTGTACTATGTAATTTTCATCTGCAGAGCAGAGTCCACAGGATTTGTTAATGTCTGTGGACAAATCCATCAGTGCACTGGGGAGGAAATACTCCCTGAGTTCTCTTTCAAGCCTTTAAAAAGCCTGCTGTCTCCTATCGGCCTATTCTTGCCTGCATCAGTCATCAAGCAAGAGGCCTGCAATTCCAATCCTACAGGAACAATTTGCATGCTAATTCCATTTCAGCAATTTCATTTTTTATTTCCCACTGTTGCTCTTACCTGCTGCTGGTTTTCCCTTTGAGAATGCAGCCTGGCTTGTATGCATTCCCTCGTCTCCTGGAAAGCCTGTCTTTGGGACACCTCTGCTGGGTAGTGGGTACAGACGCCTACAATGTTTGTACAGGAGAAGATGAGAACATTGGAGACCAGCTGCAACAAAAGGAAAAAAAAAAAAAAGAAAAAGAAAAAAAGAAATACTTGATTACATTTTGGAAAACTGCCATCAGTAACAAAGCACAGCTAGAGCTCAGCCCATTCCATGACTCCCTGATCCAAGCCATGGTTAAACCTTAAGCTCTTAATTCCAGTGTAGTTCACTTCTCTAGTTTTTAAATACAAAACTTCCATATATGGCCTTAAATATATGTTCTTAACACTATGTATCACTTCACTGTAAAAATACAACTCTACTAGCAATACTGTAATCTTGCTTTTGGTAATCCAGTACCTTGCAACTACTACAACAAAAATCCATCTAAAAATGCTACTACTGTGTCAGCTAAGATGCGGCTAGGACTCATGAAGACAGACCTGAAGAGGAACACAAATATTTCTGTGCTTGTGTACCTACATATCTGGCTTGAAAACATACTAAAGATACATTAAACCACTACTTTGAAATAGTGCTTAAATAATGAAGGGAAAATGCTGTTTTTTTTTCACAGGGTTTAAGAGCAATTGTAATATCTAGTTCATCTAAAAAAGATCTGTTACAAAATTTTATGTTCAAAATACATTTTTAACATTTTTGTGAACATGACTACAGAAAGAGTTATTAAGTCTGGTGTATATTTGGATTGGACAAGTACAAGGGAAAAGCTACGTCGCTCTTCTGCTTCCACATGGATTATGTTTTGTAACAAAGCAATCACATAACTTTTGCTGAAAACTGGTGTTGCAACTCTCTTATTTCCTAACCATTTTTTAATAAAAAGGAAAAAAACATGCCCATTGCTAGCATTTGGTTCATGTATAATGTTCAAACTGCTTCTGACAGTATCATATAAACATTTCCCTTGACAGAGGTCAAAATACAACTTCTGGAGAGCTGCACAAGCTGTACTGTCTCTCCCTTTGAGGACAGACTTATTTGGAACACCTCTCATCTCTTCTAGGGGAAAAAAAGACAGTTAGAATTGCAAGATTCTTAAAAATAGGAATCTTTGGCCTATTCTCTAATGAGTTCAGACATACCCATTGCCTTTGTTACTAGTAATTTCCAGACCAACCCCTTCCCTGAAAAGGCAGGGCCAGGCTCTGAAGGCAGCACCTGTGTGGGTGCCTGTCAAACCCCAAGCTCACAGTGGATGCTCAGGACTCCCCAGACCACGTTTAGTGCAGGAGAGAGGAGCTGTCCCCGTGTCACACACCAACATCCCGAAGAGCAACAGTGTCTCAGAGAAAGCCCGCTGGGACTGGCTACATCCATATGCAGAAGACAGCAGAAATTGTTTTATTAACAACTCTGACCTGAAAGAGGATTTATACAAAAAAATCCCATCTTTCAGTTCAAAAGAAGCAATACGTTAAAGTACAGCCAGCTGAGGGACTTTTCCTCTTGGTGGATGGCTGCCAGTAGATGGCAACACCCAAAGCTCCTGCATGAAAGTGCCGCATGCGCCTGCACTGAGTTCCCCCACTTAGGTATGACAGTAAAACACAGTGACCCACAGGTTTTATCTACATATATTTATATACCCATAGGTGGTTACCATCAGTATCACTTACACGTATCTGCAGGTAACCAGTTTCCAAGGAGGAAACTACTTCTCATCCCTTGCAGATTGCTCCCTCCATCCAGAGTCCATGCAAGGGACAGATGGGCTACGGCGCAGGTCATACACACAC
Source organism: Anas acuta (assembly GCF_963932015.1). Classification (NCBI taxonomy): domain Eukaryota; kingdom Metazoa; phylum Chordata; class Aves; order Anseriformes; family Anatidae; genus Anas; species Anas acuta. The sequence continues at coordinate 15,126,132 of NC_088984.1, forward strand.
ATGCAATAAGCCCCGACCCAAAACTCACATATTCCCCTTACAATTGGCTTCTTACTCAGCTCTTTCTATGGCTGTCTGGATCTTCCCATGTCTGAGGCCCCACATTTCTTTCCCAAACTGATCAGACACCAGCCAGCTGCCACCTACATCTTGCCCTTGCACTGCTGCATCACATTTTTTTGCTTATAATGAGCAAAAATGTGGGGTTTTAAGGATGAAAAATCCCCACAAAGTACAAAAAATACTAGCGCTCATTTTCTTGAAGAAGCATCTTTAAAAAAAGGAGCAGAAGTAGGCTTTCCTGGGAGTTACTCTGAGTCCTGCTCCACGGCTGCATTACTGGCAGCCTGGGAACAGCACTTCTCCAAGTTCAGGATGGTTGGTATGAGCTCGAGTGGGTTAATGCTAAGTAGCATGTTTTGCATGGCTGGATTACAGTGAGACTCCCAAATCCTCTCTATTGGAACTATTTAATTTTACAGTAAATGGAAAATTTGTCAGTGCACATAAAACAGCACGCATCACATATTCAAAATGGAAAAAGATGAGAGCACAAATGACTTTCAGGAAATATTCCATTTTCTTTTTTTAACCCCAAAAAGACAAGACTTGATTTCACTTAGAGTTAGTAGTGCAAACCCAAAGCAAACTCCCCAAAATACTGACTCAACTCTTGCACCCAGAACAGCAGAAAATGGCTGGTTTAGATGCCAGTCTATGTCTCAGGAGTTAGCTGAGCAGATAAAAGGAACAGCTCAGTCCTGAAGAGAAGCTCTTCGTGGGCACATCCTTCATGGGTGTATCCAAGGGACTTCACAGACTGATTTATAAGACAGACACAGATGACCATGCTTTGTCTACGGGGAATAAAAACTATATGGCAATGTAATTTTTAAGTAGAAAGAGACAGACACCTGTAACTATTCTGTTAAATAGAAGCTCATTTAATTCACAGTATGGCATCTTTGAGGGATGCCATAGGGAGAGAAAGAGGGAAATCAATGTAATGTTGAGAGTATCAAAGATCTGCAGAGATTTGAAACTGCAGCTCCTACTATTTGCAGCAACACTTGTTATGTAGGCAAGAGCATTTGTTCAATATGTGTTCTCAATAATTTTCTTCATGAGTATTTTAAACTATATTAAAGCAGAAAAAAAAAAGAAAAAGAAAAAAGAAAAGAATATCTAATCTCAATTTTTTCACAGTCCGCTGTCTTAATAAAATAAATTTGTACCCTGTTTGCCAAATGGTACTACAAGCTTATCAGCTTCCTTGCCATTTTGCTATGGTAACCAGCTTCAGTCCCAGGAGGAAAGAAATGATGTAGATATTAAAAAACTGATTCCCTAAGCTCCATGGCCTGAAAAGTAAAAACATATCATGGCAACTATTTCAGACAATCTGTGCTTGAAGAGCTGTTCAAGGCAGTGGGAAAATACAGTTGGCTATTTTGGAGCTGATTTCCTTCCCCTGCCTCGCTAGACATTTAAACTAGGAAGTTTCCTGCCCTTCTGATTTTAGAAAATAATAGTTTATAAAAGACCACTTCACTTACCTATAAATCCTAGATAAGCTATTAAGCTGGCCTACAGTATTGCCATATTTGAGTGTTTCATAAGCTAATATGTTTACTCTTAGAGCACCTGTGTGTGGCAGTGAAATGCTATTATCCTGATGTTACTGAGGCAGAGCTCTTTAAAGGCAATTCAGTATCTAGCAAAAAGTACTTGGAGGGTTTCTCAAAAAATTAGCGCGACTTCTTCATTCCCCTGAAATAATAGATCTCTCAGTCGCATACAGCAGAGCAGAGTGGCCAGTTTCCAGTCACTTTGATTTTAGCTCACAACCAGAGCAGTGTAAGGCTTTTGTTGAGTCCCTTGCAGGAAACTGTTTTCAATATTTTTTTTTCTTGGTGATGGAAGGAAGAAAAAAAATAGAGAGAGGGAGATGGGAACAGTTTAGTTCCACGTGTTCGAGGAGTTATGAAAACCTGGTATTACAAAATCAAAATTGAGAGCTAAATCCAGTCTGCCTCTATTGTTACAAAATTGATGTTTTGGGCATTTCAGGCAAGACTGAGGAGGAACCCTGATGGTTCAGTGATCACCAAGTCTTCCAGACCATCACAAGCAGAAAGAAATATCAGCTTGAATCAATATTGCCCAGCTTCTCCTTACTAACTTTCTATTTGATTACTCTTCAAACACCAGCTGCTATTCAATATGTAATTAAGAGACAACAACATGCTTAAGAGGGGTAGCACCAAGATAAATTTTGTTAGTTCCTTACCTCTGCCAGAGAAAACAAAGATGGTTACTACCAGGAAAATACGGGCCATATTCCTCTGAATATCACAGCTCATTATTGTAATCACAGCTTTTATTTATTTATTTATTTGTTTTCCAAGTTACCCTCCTCTAGTCAACTTCTCTTGCAGAGGCTCAGGGTTATTTCTGTTCTGAGATCCCAGCATTGAGCCATTCTCTACTAGTTTCTAACACCACACAGCAATATTTTTTTTTCTATTTATTTTTCATTTAAATCAGAATATTTTGCTATTTCATGAAGTCCCATTTTGCAGACACCCTCTTTTCAAGCTTTTACTGTGGGACAGTAAAAAAGTCAAAAGGAGAAGGAAAGCACCTAATGTTTAAGGCCAGGTTAGATGGGGCTGTGAGCAACCTGCTCTAGTGGGTAGCATTGGGACTAGATGATCTTTATGGTCCCTTCCAACCCAAACCCTTCTATGATTCTATGACACACAGAGACCAAAAAGTCACAGGAAACTATCCAGAGGAAACGAACGATGTGTCCCACCTTTCTGGAGTTTTTCACTGCTCTGCCTCTGCTTTTCAGTTCTCATAACTGTTATCCAGTAGGAAATCTTTTGTTAAATCAATTATTGGTAGAGCAGCTAGGTTAACAGCAGACAACAACTGAGTTTCTAGACTACCTTTTATAGTGGTTGTATAGCAAATTGACCAAGGGGACCAATTATTAATTACAGGGGCAAACACTGAAATTAGATTTACTTTTGAGAGTTTACTTTTGAGGAAAAATTGTTACAAAATTTTAATACTTATCTGAAATGGAATATAAGAACAAAAATATGATGGTGTACAAAAGTGCTAAGTGTATTTCTATAGCACCTATGTGTGTGATTCAGAATTGGACGCATGGATACATTTTAAAGCTTCAAAAATAAGAAGTGCAAACATGAAAAAAAATTGTTAGGAGGTATAGCTGATGCTGTTTTTTAAACACTTTCCCTGAACAGCAATTAACCCTGTATTGCCTTTTTATATATGAATATCTAGTAAAATAATAAAACAAAACTAAACTAAAAACAAACAACAAAACTGAAGCAGCTACAGAGCCAAAGGCATAATGAAAATTAAGAAGAAAGACAACATCAGCTGGCAGCAAGATCAAATTACTGATGTATTTGTGCTGTATATACAACATCTCCCATTTCCCAAAGCTACAACTAACAGAGTACTAAGAAAGTGAAAACTTGTAGATTATGCTAAAAATATAATTAAATCGAGTCATGTGGTCCTCTCCTCATGCTTGGCCAGTAAAGAACAAGAAAAGTACTAGCGAAGAAATTAGGACGAGTTTTTTTATTATTACTATTTTAAATGTGACAAGTACTTCTACTGAGTTCTTGAAATAACGGCAACAACAAAAGATTAAATCAATACACCAGTCTCAGAACACATTTTCTGAAGTTGCTAAATGGTGCCTTCCCTCTCTGTTCTGCTCCTTCTGTGCAGCTACCACTTATTTGGATCTCGAGCAGCACAGAATACTGATTATAGCCACTATCTTCCAAAGACTTCTCTAAGTGCACTTTATGTATGAGTAGTGCTACTGAAGCCAGCTCTGAAAATTTAAATGCTTCCTTCCCTATGTCATGGCATAATTTAGCAATCCAAAATCTGCAGAATTTATTGAAGAGTGATGCTCTACATAGGCAGTGTATCCACGCAGTTAATGCTGAGAACAAAAAAATTCCTTGTAGAAATTCTTTTGACACTTTTTTTGCACGTTCCTTCCATTTAGGAAGCCTACAAGGAGCACAAGCTGCCTACTTCAACCTTTCCACTAGATTCTACATTCAGCATAAAGTTACTTCTTGAGAGTGAAGCCGTGGTACCAGGGCTGAAAACACTGAAAGCACCCTCATGCCGCTTGTGAATATATTTGCTGAAGAATTCAAGCCAACAGAAGCACTACACTGAAGCACTGAAGCTACTCATTCTGTATATTTCAGTGACCACCTCACCTTTCCACCCCAACACGTGATGCTCTTCTACTCCCAAGGGAAAGACAAACAATTATTTTGCCCCGCGTAAGTTCAGTCTTCAGAATAAAAAATTAATATCTAAATCACCTTTAAAATACATACCTGCAGGTAAAGACATAATATACTGCATACCTCTTCCAGAGGAAAAAAATAACATTTTGATATTTTTCAATTCTTCCAGTTGTTTCAGATGACAGCCAAATGTTTGCTGCTGCTTTCTTAATTTTAACCTTATACCCTGTTCTACAAGATTTTCATTCATTTACTGACTGCTGTAATAGCAAACCTTGCGTGCACTCCTTCCTGCTGATATCCTCATTGCCATACAGAATACAGAAACATAAAGGACAGTATTTATGATTTGGGTTCGTAACTAAAACTTTTAATCACAATTTTATTAAAGAACAAAAATATTACAAACAGATGTATTTTTAGTAAGCTCAAGAAGAAACATTCCTACATCAAACTGATAAATTCTACTTCCTCATCAGTGGGTTTATTTTGTTTGTTTGTTTTTTGAATTAATTTTTCCACTGGGATTTCAGCAAGATCCTATTTTCTTCAGTTACTGAGTGATAAGGTGCAGAGGAGGAGAATACACTGTCCTGACCAAATCTTGGCATAACACCAACTAAAAGAAGTATTTCTGTGTCTAAATTTTCCTGGAACTCTATCTTGATCCCAGCAAAGCATCCTCTGCGTGGTGGCACTGCCTGGTAGGGAGGAAGCTCTCTGCTAGGAACAAAATAGCAGGGAAGGAGATCCCCAGGTCCTATCGTCCATCCTCACTGAATCCCCACAGCAACCAAGTTTCCATGCATCTTTTAGACAGGGAACAGAGGCATTTCTCCCTTCCCTTGTCCTGTTAACAATTCACCCCTTACCTTATTATTTAAATTGCCACTTCTGCTAAGTCGTTGCACCCAGGCTGTCTCCTCCAGCTCCTTATCTGAGCATCCCACCAGCCAGATGCCTCTCCTCACCACGTGTGCACTGGCAGGAGAGCTGAGCACCAGCAGTGCCTTTGGCCACTTCCAATGCCAACCTCTCGGCAGTCGCTGTCACAGCCTCCACGAGGCAAAATGTGCTAGAAATGGAGCAGGGGACTCCTGCAGCTCTGGGCAGGTTTAACATGCCAGCCCACCTAACTTGAGCCTAGTGAAAACACATCTGTACTACACTGACAAAAGCATGACACTCCATTTAATACACACTAACTGAGCAAGCAAATGTGTATTTTGATTTGACCCATGATGGGAGCAGGCCTTTGCTTACTTTGCTTTTCTGCATTTTTTTTTTGGTTGGTATCAGGTGGAACACAGCAGCCAGTATTTTCCTACAAGATCTCAGCCATGGTGACCTCCACAGCCCATCCCAGATCTTCACGGTCACCTCCACAGCTGCCACCACCTGCTCTCTCATCCTCCTGGCACGGGGTGCTCTGCCTTGCAATCACCCTGCTGCCAGCAAACGCAAACACACTTCACAGAGAAGCATGTTTCCCAAGACCTGTGCTGCTTCCAGTGGCTATGAGAAAAAATGCCCATACTAAATAAGCAAAATTACATCCCTCAACATCAACATCCCTCTGCCTCCCCACCACAGCGCACCCCAGTCCTTAGTGTTTTTGGGAATCTCTCTGGGAGCCTTGTGCTCAGACACTGGCAGTGCATCGCCCCTTATCTTCCACTGTCATTTAAGCACAGGCGTCACCTCCAGGTCACTGGGAAAACAAAAATATTTATCTAGTTACATGAAAGTCTTATTTATCTGGGAAAAGAGAGCATTTGCCAATTGCTCAGCAGGCAGAAATGAGTGCCCTAAATACAGTCTGTAAAATATAAAAATCATTATTTCCCAGGCAGTTGAGTGTGTGTTTTTTGGGTGGTGGTGAGTTAGGTTGGTTTTGCTTGTTTGTGTGGGAAGAAATAGAAGATGAGAGAAAGAGTGGACTACAGATGGATTATTTTCTCTTGTTTTCATTTTAAGGACAACCCCCTTCCTTCTTCTGTTGCTTCAGGTTCCCACCAGCTAGGCTCCTTCCTCATAAACCCATATCCCAACACACATTTTTAATATACAAAACTCCCCAAGAACCACTAAGTCTTTGCTCTCGAACTGAAGCAGTGACTTTTATCACACGCGGCGCAGGAGCAGCACTCCTAACAGATAGCACAGAGCACACACAGCCCCTGCTAACATACAAGCTTACCTAGGAGGGATCTGAGAGGATCCCAACTGAACACCCTGCTTTAAAAGCCAACGTGCTGCTTTGCCAGCTGTTACACTAAGCTAAGCTTGTGTCTGCATGGGAGGGGTCGCATACAAGCTGAGATTCAGTGTTGTATCTTACAGAGATAAACTGGATGTTTAAATCAAACAGATTCCGTTTCAGCAATGCAAAAAAAAAAAAAAAAGGCAAAATCTCAACCAAATTTTAATTGAGCACAATGGACAGCTTGAAGGCACATTCCTTGGCCTTCAGCTTTGTCATGCTGAATTTCAAAGGTCTGCAGAAAAACAATAGTGATTTTAGAGAGACTCTTCAGAGCTGTTTATACAGACAAGTGTAAGACAACCTAACTCCTAACTGCAATGTTTACAATCAGCTCTGTGTAATACAAATTACACAACACAATTTAGCTTGCCTTTATTTCTCTATATTGAGCCATTCTTTCCTCTGCTTTTTGACCTGCAATACTTCACTTGTACTGTAACTCTCACTGCTGTCCACCTTGGATTCTCTTCTCAGGTCCCCCACCCTGTCTTTCCTCCAGATATACACACAAACACACAGCCTCACAATTCCAGGATCAAACCAAACCAATATTTTAAAATAAGCCAAGATGAACCTCATTCTTTTCTGATAGCTCCAACAACTTGGTTACTCAGCTACTAGATGTGCTTTTCGCAGTGAAGGGCACATTTTTAATTGCTTTGCAATATCTGAAGGAAAAAAAAATCAAATTATACTTTCAAGGCATAAGTATTGAAAACATTCTCCAAGTCCCATACCACTAGACTGCATCGTTAATTTCTTTAAACATTCTGAAATGGCAAGAAGCTGGCTTCTTGAACTGAGATATGCTACAATTGATGGTTATTTTTGCTAGGGCCTTCTGCTCTCGCTGGCAAATGTATAAGATGAATATCCTGGAAATATTGGTATTACAATACTGTAAAAATTCAAATGCTTAACAGAAACAAACAAATCAACATAATTTTGCTCAAGATGCACAATTTGGAAGAGTCTTTGGATTCTGACATATGAAATAAGCTGGGTCTGCTGAGAATTGGGCAGGATATGAAGAAAAGAAATCCAAATTTCTTCAGCTAGTGGAAAATTTTGAGTCCATAATTGAACATGTACTTTTACTCTCCCAAAGATCATTACCAGAGATTATGCAGCTGAATAGGTTTTCTGAGGTGAACTTAAAATAGACCTGATGTCATACTGACCTCCCCAAGAGGATAGTGTACACCACAGAAGTGGACTTTGAAAAAAAAAGTGAATTACAAATACTTAAAGTAACCTAATTTGAAGAAGAAATATAGAGAAAAAAAAAAAAAAAAAGGAAGACTTTTTTTTTTCCAGATTTTTTTGTAACATAACAACAGAACAGTAAGGAACTTAAGAAACCCCATGGACTATGTAGTTCTCTACTTGCCTCTTAAAAAGTATGGTATCCAAAAACTGATACAACAGTCCTGTTGAAGTTTAAATCGCATTGAATAGCCTTACTTGTTTGCTTTATATTATATACAGTACTTGTCTTTATACATCCCAAAGAGATACTTTCCCTGGAGTGGGTAATATTGATCATGAATAAATCAGTTTGCAGTTTACTTTCCCTGTGAACATCATCTGTTGCTTCACTGCTTAAACACTTAGTGATGATGTTGCAATAGATTTTTCATTTCCAAGAATACAGTACCTGTGCAGTTAGTCTTGCCTAGTAAGCTTTTCACAACTCAACATTTTGTATTATTTTGAGCTTTATTAGTACATTTGAAAACAAAATGAGTTTATGAAAAATACTTCAAACATAACTGATAACTAGGAAGATAACTAGACAAGTAATTGCTTTAAGAGGAAAATACAGCTGAGAGGCTTTGCTATCTACTGAAAAGGAGGTGCAGTTATGGCCTTTATGTCTGAGAACTGAGAGCCATGTGAAACCAAACAAACAAAAAAGAAATTATCAAGAGATAATGATAATTTAAAAAATGGCACAAAATGGTGAAAAATCTTTTAGCATGTGATCAGTTCCATGCCCACCATTTGAAATCATAAATTGGTTCTTTGGCATACCACTGTAATCTGATACCATTTGTTGGTCTAAATACAATAGGGAGCTACCAAGTAGCTTTTGATAAAAAAGCTTTTGATTGGATCCAGTTCTCTATTCTTATCAGTTTATCGACTTAAGACAGATAGAGCTAGAGAAAATGCTGAAATAATCTGCCCGATCTTAGCTCATCAAACACTTCTTAGTGCTTTATGATAATCAATAATGAGCAAAGATGAGATACCCCTTCAAAGGCAAAGCAGGTGGTCCTTGACAGATCGCAATGATAACGAACACATCAGCTGGTATACAGAAGGCCCAAATGCTCTAACACGCATCCTGCTGCAGCGCTTGTAAAATAACAGTAAACAGAAGAAAGTCATAACTCCAGATATGCAGTGCAAACCAAGGAGAAAACAGAAACAGAAGAGACATGTATAAGAGATTTAACTGGGTCTTCTCTACCTTTGACTTCTATCATACTCTGCATCTCCAAGACAGTCTTTAAAATAAACCAACTATTCTTCTGAGAACTATAATGTCAAATATCTTTCCTAAACAGTAGAAAAGCTTCTCAAAATGCTTTCATCAGAAGTTACAGAAAATAGTATCGTGTAACTCTTAAAAAACAAGCAACAAAATCCTCTGTCTCAGATGTATCTTTTTTGCTTATAACTAAAAAAAAAAAAGAGAAGCACAAACATTTACACTTTTTCTCTGATGATTACACATTTTTCTTTTACAACTTGAATTCAGAACTCTATTTTTTTCCATTGCTTTTTCCACCTGTAAAATAACTTCTGCTCAATAACAAACTAGGTTTACAGCCCCTTCAAATCGCAGGTCTGCAGAGAACCAAATGGTTCTCTGTTGCAACACCTAGCTGGCACACAATATTAAACACTATTTTTGTCCTGGGACTGCCTTAATGAGGCAACAGAACTAAGGTTGCAGAGGCCACCTAAATACTGAATAACATTCATCACCTCACAGTCAAATTTTTATCAGTTTCAATCAAGGCTCAGTAGGCAATATGTCACATTGCCTAGCATGAAAGTCCAACTTCACAGCTTCAATTTGCCCTTAAAATACCATTTTTACAGTGTAATATCGGTATATCTGATTATCGGCACCAAGCAGATCTCTGCTATGAATGACTGTTTAATTAGTTCAGAACAAGCTGTGCTGCTTTCAAACAGAAACTAGTTGGAAAATCAGCACTGAGTTTCATCAGACTGTCAATACCTATTTGATACAAGCAAATAACCTGAACTTGGACTCCAAGGAGTGTATTTACTTTCCCCACCGTTTTCTTCCACTGCACATGGGTCAGATGCTAGCATCTAATTATGATTTGCTCCAACTATGCATACATCAGGTCTAAACAACAGGAAATAGAGTGCCAGAAGTTATCTATCCAAAGGAATTCAGGAAGGGAATTTGAGATTTAAAACAGCAGAAACAGGAAGAAACTTGGTTGACCATGAAGTGCTTTTTTGCAAGCATGCCTTCTCAGCTCTGCTTCTGCTTCTCAGTTTGTGTAACATCAGCTCCAGTATCAAAGGAACAAAAGATGCACCTGGCAGTAACAGCTTCCACTTTAAGGAGAAAAAGGTTGGTCCTCGGACTGAAAGCGGATGGAAAATGTGCTCAAGTATATCTATTTGTAAAGTGTCTGGAAGCAGTCAAAGATCCCCTACATAGAAAATCATCTTAATAACAGCAGGTGCAATTCCCTCAGGGGAGGTGAACAATCCTATGCCATGGCATCTCATTTTTTTCCCCAGCTCTGCAGAATTCCTTCATTCTAACTACAGTTAAATTTTACCCAGAACATGTTCAGTCAAGCCCCCTTTTAGCTACTCCATCTATAACAGTTGTATCAAACAGACAGCACACATTTCTTCAGGCTACCTCATGAATAAAAAGGCACGTAGCCTACACCTCTCCTGATCTAGGTATGTTAGGTTCCTATTTGAGTACTCCAGTGTTCCTTGACATAGCTCATACAATGATTCATCAACAGCAAGCACTAAGCAATTAAATACCTTTGGTCCCTGTTTTGTTTCACCATGCCAAACTTCTTAATACTTGATAGAGAATGCAACAAAAAAAGGCACAAGGCAATGCACAACATGGACATTTATCCTTTCATGAGAAAGGTTTTAGGCAAATGGACAACGGTGACAGGTTATTTATTACCTTTACCTCTGTTCTCAGTACGTACCAAGGGCATGTCCACAATATTTTTCAACACCCACACTTGGCACTTGCTCAACGGGTGGTAATCGCCACTGATCAAGGAGCTCACACTGCTTCCACACTGTGCTGTGGCCTGAAGCCAGGCCGGACTGAGGGGATCCCAAGGGTACAAGACACAACCAGAGTTTCTCCATTACAATTTCTACAATGTCAGATCTTCTCAAAACAGAGCAAGAGAAGCTTTACCATTGAACAGCTTATAATGAACAGATGTGTTGTTACCTGTATGTGCTATAATTCATCCCCACAGTATGATTGCTACATGAATCTTCAGAGAACCAACAAACATTTAATTAATCCTCTCTCCACCTTTCACCTCAAGTAGTCAAGCACTTTGTGGTAAGACTCATAAAATATTGGCACCATCACGAGTATTTTATTCACACAACAGAATTATTTAATCACTGAAGCTATCGTTGCTAATTTTTATAACTATCTTTTTTTTTTCTTTAAATGATCATTTACCTCTGTCTGTATAGTAAAGCTGACTGAATTGGAGGGTGGTTGTTTTTTGTTGTTTGTTTGTTTTAATAGCCAGTGAATTGAAGGGATATTACACATTTCCAAACCATGGAATGCTCTACAGAAATTCAGGCTAGTTATTTATTGGAATCAAGGGTCCTGAGATCTTCTTTCTATTTGGCAGGATCTGATAACAAGGGAAAAACAGTTGTGACAATTCCATGTACAGGTTTTATTTTATATTTTAAAGAAACCAGCATATTTCTGAAAATACCTTTTTCCATATACTTCCTCTTCCACCACAGTTTGCTCTGATCTGTAGGCTCCCAACTACATTGTTGTCTGTGTACCTGAGTATAATTCACAGAATCACAGAATATCCTGAGCTGGAAGGGACCCACAAGGATCATCGAGTCCAACTCCTGGCTCCATAGAAGACCACACAAAAATCCGAATTCAGGGAACCGCAGTGCACCAGCAACACGCTGCTCCCCCTCGCACCACAACGGGAGGACACAAAATGGCGGCCGCTGCCGGCCCGCCACCTGCTTGAGCATTCGAGTCCTTCTCGACTTGTCAAGGCGTGCAGAAAGTGGACTTCCAGTCCAGATCTTGAGGGTTAAGATTCAGCCACAATTTTAGCTCTTCTAGGAGACCCTCTCTATTAAACTAGATATTAGATGGGGTTCCTATCCATTTTTGTTTTGGTAAATTGACCTTTCTGTCATTTGGCTATTACCGCCATTTCTTGCTATGCGTGTTACAGAACCCACTTCTAATTGCTCTGCTGCAGGTAAATTAAAACCATTTTGTGCACTTTCAAAGTACGCTTATTGGAAATACTCTCCAGCTCCTGTGCTGCAAGACTCAATCACTAATCCATTTAAGCAGCATGAAGTGATAGGTAAGTCAAATGCAAATTTAACTAGGAGATGAAAAAAAATTCTTTTTTCTCTTGGCCCCAGAGGGAAATCAATTTTTGGCACCTGAGCCCACACACTCAAAGATTTTCAGGTGTATAACTTGTACCAGTTCATTAAAATGCTTTGATGATGTGGTTTTAGGAGCTGAAACTATCTGTATAAAAAGTTTGATACTTAAAAGCTGTTTAAACAAATGAGCTGCTCCTGAAGTAAAGTGCAGTCTTTGGGCACCCAAAATCAAATCTAATTCATGTACTTTTTTGAATCTCAGAAATCTCAGTTCTTGTTCTCCTGCATGTTCTGGTCTAGCAATTATATCCCGAGTTTTGATGGAGACAAACACTGAGTGGTATTAGCAAATGCAGTGAGGGTCACTGTTCAGAAGTGGAGAGGCTGTTGATTTTATTTCCCACTGGAATCCACTGGGAATAAATGAACTACAGGAATCCAGAAGAACAGCTTGTTCTGGCTTTGCTCTGCTTGAGCAGGAAAAAAATGTTATTAAAATACATACCCATACGAGGACTGAAAACAGGCTGTGAGGTCTTTTGCTGTCAAAATGACAAGCACAAATCTAGACCAATGCTGGCCAAAGCAACTGCCTTTATTTTGATCACTGCTTTACTGCTTTTTAGTATTATCATTATTATTAGCAATGGCATGTCAATATTGCTGTCAATATCGCTTCCCTCATCATACTATCAGAGAATGCCCAAATCACAAATGTTTCCTTTCAAACCAACACTTCATAGTGGTTCCAGCAAGGAAGCTAATGACTGAATAAATACAGGGTGGCAGTCCACTTCTAGCACACTCAGTCTTTCAAACTAGCACAGAAACTACCATATATCCCTCTATCTGATAGATGAGCAAACTCCAACCCTGATACTTCAAAGATGCTTCAAGAAATCCTGCATTAGGCCAATCTATCACTAGAATAACCTATCTCCACACAACACCCCCCCCAAATTCCACTAGTTAGGTATTGACTTATAACCTTCTGAATGAAGGTTTTACATCTCTTTTACTATACTAAACACAACACTTCAGTAGGGAATGTGTGAGTATTGATCTTAATGCAGTCTTCTTGGTACTTGTCTCCCCTACCTGCAAACTCTAGATTCAATTTCTGATTTTACCTGCATTTCTGCATAGAATAGAAGAACATAGAACATAGATAGAGTTAATTTTGTATCATCAGAAACTGCTCTAACAAGTGTTATGTGATTTCCTACTTGATCATTAACCTGTCAAATTCAGCATAATAATCCCTTCACCAGTTTAAGGAAATACAAAAGACTTGTCACAGTGAGAATTTTAAGAACACGACAATCATGTATAAATTAAACAAAAGTACTGATGCTACTTTCCACAGCTGGATCTGCAAGAAATAACTTTCCACCTTCACACAGTAAAAGCAACTGTTTCTGAAAGAAGTTTGTGCTTTTTTTAAATTTATTGAAACTTTTTAAGCTTTCCGTGCAAAGGACTTGTCTGAATCACAGAGTCACTCAAAGTGACACTTGAATGCTTTTCAGGAACCAGGCAATGGTCTGGTATACATTAAGTTTACAATCTATATTTCCTTGTAGTCTATCACAACCTAATCAAACTATGTCAACAAGCGCTAAGAAGGGAGAACCAACACAGTAATTTTCCAGCCACGTTATGCCAGCTCGCAAACGCCAAACTTTCCCTGCTGGTATATCTGCAGAGCCTGACAAGTCAGTGCATTAAGTGTACTGCAATCTAAGCTGGAAGCAAGTTAACACTGGCTGATTTTCTAATACAGCGTTCAAATGCAAGAAATACTTCCAAAATCTGTACAAGCAGTATGAGGACAATATTCCAGATGCAACTTGCACTCCTGAGTTTGGAAACATCTGCACTAGTGGATAAAAAAGTCTTTTATAAGCAGTATGAAGTTAACGAACTTCTTCAAAGTGTAAAGAGAGCCATAAAACAGGTATCCTTAAGTGGTAGGACACTGAAAAAATGAGGGCTATAATTTTGTGGGAGGAAATGACTTCTCCTAGCTAGCTCCACTAGCTACAGCTTTCCTAGAAAGAGGGTCTGGAGGCTGAACAGGGGTTTCGGGCTTCAGGGTGAAGCCTGTTCAACACATTCTGCTTAGTCTTTAACCAGTGTCCCCTGCTGCCACAGGATTTAGCACACCAACCATGATAAACCATGATGTGTATCATCTCCCTCAGGAGATCATTCCTCACAAAAAGAGGTCAGTCCTCAGGACTTAAAAGAGATGGTCTTCAAGGGTATCCCAGAAGGCTTCTTCCCCACTTTCTGAGTAACTGGTAGATGGAGCTCTTTGGGTGGGTAGTCACACGAAGGAGGGCTTCTGGCTGGGACTGGCTGTCCCTGCTGAGCATATTTTTATATAGCCAACAATTTCTCTGGTGAAGTGAGCAGACAATACTCCTGGTGGCCTTGTCTGATAGCAGTGGACGAGACTGTCCTTTCTCATTTGCTCACTTCTTCACTTGTAGCCCTGCTTGATTTATTTGTAGCAGCAATACGTTAATGTTATCTGACAGCTACTATTAAAGTGTCACAAGCATGTGTATGCAATAACGCAGATGCTGCAGGGAATCCACTGCAGGCCACTATCTTCCCAGGCACAGAAAGCAAGGGGAAGGAGGGGAAGTACCTTACAGAGCAGAAATGTTCCACTGTTTTCTACTGCTCTTATTTGGAGGGGGAATTGACAGATAGGGGCAAAGGTTAAACAGTTAAAAGTCATACAGAAAGCATGGCAGTGCTCAGACACAATGATTGTTGCAAGCTTTGTCACCTGTGCCCTGATATTTAAAAAAAAAAAAAAAAAAAACAGCAAAACCAAAAACACCTGCCCTTAGTACACCAAGTAGATGGGAGATATGGACTGTCAGAATTTTAGGAGATGTAAAAAAAATCATTTGTTTTTCAGCTCCTTCTTTACGGCAGTATAGAAGTGTGGTGATAAAATGGCAGAAGTTTGGTCTGACGACATTTACAACCTCCATGCCCCCTCAAGTACTTACAGATCTATCGTTTTAACGCCCTTGCAAATGAGAGAGATATTACCCTCATGTTTCATATATACAGAGAGAGCAAAGAATTTGTCCAAGGTCACAGAAGAAACCAAAAGCAAAGCCAGGATTTGCATACAGATTTCTCAAGAACCAAATTGCCCAATACTTTAACGAAAGCATTCACTAGTTCCTTCTCTGTCTCAGCCTCCGTGAGAACAGCCATGAAGGAAAAACCAAGCAAAAATATTCCTGCTATATCACTTGAAGTCAGAAATGCTGAAAAACAAAGAATTTGCCTTAACCATACACTCTTCCCTTTATGAACTCTGAGAGGAGAGTGGTTCCAGGTCCAAAACTCATGAAAGGCTGGAAACATTTGACAGCTGTAGAAATCTCAAATAAATAAGAAATAAATCCACTGTGAGCCAAAGAATGGTATCTTCATAAAAAGAATCAGAGAATTATTTATATTCTGCATGAAATAACTTTGCACCTGCAAGTGTGATGAGGACTTGTAGGAACCTCACTGGCCATTCTTTATGATCTCAGTGAAAATATGAAGCAGTTTGTACTCAGTATCTGAAGGACTATGGATCAGAATGATTGCTACTATATTCACATAAATTCGGTGAACCAGGTAATAGTATAATTGTGTGATTTTTTCCAGGGACACCTAAAACATCATCCAGAAAGTTGGAGCTAGGATGTTTGTAATCCTATCTGGCAGATGAGCACAAGCTTCTGAAGACCGATTTTGGTAATAAATTTACATGCCCCCTTCCCCTGTTTTAAAAAGTTTTCATTATAGATACTTTTAAAATTGTTTTCAATTCACATAAACAAATAAATTAAATTTACCCTGTCTTCTTGCTTGCCGGAGTGAGCTGAGTCAGCCGAGTTGTCCTGCTGATCACACAAAGGTAGTAACCCTGGTGGTCAGGCAGGGAGTATGAAACAAGGACAAAATAAGGTGCTGCTCACACTTTCTTTGCGCCCATGCCACACGTCTGATGTGGTGTGCTAAGGGTTCCACCAGGCAAGGTGCACCGAATGTAGGGCTGAGAAGATCGCTCCGTTTTCTCTGGTCAGAGGGCTCTCACACCCCTCCTCATGTGGCGTACGTGCAGTACAAGTTTTGCACAACAGTTAGGATGAGCCTAAAGGTGGATTCAAAACATTTACTCAGGAGACTAATACCTGTGTCTGCAGTGGTTTCTGTGGAAACAGCAGGGCAGGGAACTAAATCCTTCTGGAAAAACCTGCAGTGTAGAGCACTTTGCTTAGCCACTGCCATCGCTGTCCCAATACTTTTCTTTGTACTCAGCACAGTCAGCAACAAGTCTGATGATCCTAGGAACAACTGGGAATCAAGCTGTAACCTCTTAACTGCATCATCTACCTTCCCTCCTTCCAGTGCCAATATGGTTAAAATACAGTACAGGTCAGATTTGCACAAGTATTTAGGCCAGATGTGCAGATAAGCAGCTAAACTATTTAGACATACATTAAATCACATTAAGTGCCTATCCGCGCCTTTTTAAACCGAGCTTCTTTCCCTTTATCAGATTCATAGTAATTTAATAGGAGCTGATTAGAAGCGAAGGTCTCCAGGGCCAATGCACAAAGTTTACTCCAGTTCACTCCAAGCCACAACCTCAGCCACAGGCTACTTGTTGCTGCGTGAGCTGAGGCACGGCACATGCAAAGAGGTGCCAGGCAAGTAAACCAGGGAGAGCAGGAGCACAAATCGTGAGCGCTGAGGTCCGCAGAGCATCCCAAGACCACGCTGGCGATGTCTAAGTCGGTGCACTGCAGTCTGCTGTGTTTCAAGCTGTGCCTTGGTTTAGAGTCCCCCTAAGGGGAGAAAAATGCACTAAAATCAAAGGCCAAATAAAACATGCTTTAATTCTCAGCCATTAAAAACTCAGCTGCAAATATAACTGAAGCATGTTTCTTTTTAAAGAAACAACACAACACTTTCTCCCTCCAGCCCTGATGACTTCAAAGGCTTCAAAAGGAACTTGATGCCACGACCAGAGGCAAAGCTGCCTTTAAGTGCTGACTCCTGCAGTCCCAGAGATTTTGAGGTCCCAAATTCTGTTGTGATTCTTTACCCTCAGATGAATTACAACATTTAAAAGAAAGAATAATAATAAGATGGGATGCAGTTTCCAACATGGCTGTTTGAATGCCCACGTGTATGACAAGAGCTGTGGGCTGAGTAAATGAGTGCGCAAAGCCCATGATTGCAAGACATGATCTTACAGGTACTACCAGTATACCCCAGTTTGAACCATCTCATCCCACCAGTGCATGGTCAGCCACAAAGGATGATTTCTTATATCCCCCTCCCCTCTTTCTTCATGGTTCATGCTACCAGTCTCAGCTCTTGATCAAGTTCAGCACTTGCAGAAAACACGTCTGAAAGCCCTTTCAAAGTGTCTTCCCCAATGTGCAATAGTCACAACCCACTAAGTCCGCAGAGCTTTAATCCATGGCCTGGCACACTGACTTCAAGAGACAGCGAGCTTCTGCATCCACATCACACACACAGGCTCGGGGGCTCCAAGGCACAGGCTATGCCTTCTCCCTGAATTCAACACCAGACACCTGCTGGCTTTCCCTCATCCCTAATGTAGCCTCACAAAACCCATTCATGACCCAAAGCCATAGACCAAGGTGCAGGCTGCCCCTCAAATACAGCAAACGAAGGGCTAGAGGGAACAGGAAAGGAAGGATAAAACGTCACCAGAAAAGAGATTGAACCCCATGGCTACCGTGTACTTGGATGAAAGATTGACTCCTTGCTTTTGCTGATGATGTTGTGGTACAGGCTGCACACGAACAAGGCATTCCTGAACTTTTAATTTATTACGTGTTCCCAGCAAGCACAAACATAAAAGCCACTTTTGGGGATTTCTTGTTCCTGCACACTTAAAAACAATGCAGCCATGCTGAACCTCCTCGGCCACTGCTGGTTCTTTGGAGAGATGGTACAGTACAGGCAAGAGCCCACCGTCCTTCCCAGTTCTCCGTTAAAAAGATGGGAACACAGGGAGAGGAAAGAAGCTGAGGAAAAAACTGGGTGAGCAGACCCATGCCTCCAAAGCAGCCCTCTCTCTTCTTTAGGTTAAACTGGAATGAATGCAACCCTGGATAAGAAAGCATCTTGCATAAACGCAGATGCTATCCACGAAAGCTTAACTTCAAAAGAAACAGACTGAAGGATGCTTGCCATTCCTGCCAGTGCAACACCCAGCCACCTGCAGTCCTTTAGTTATGTTACTGAGGATAGCAGTACCAAACGCCAGCTTAGTTCCCTCAGTGGGAGTTTAGTCAGATTAAACCCTGAATTTCTAAGAAGTGAAATCAGTGCACTTACTGCAGCATAAAGAATTGTTACTTCTCATCACCTGTCTCTAAGACTGAGAAGGTGTTGAATGTCCTCTATCCCACCAAGCCCCAACCAGTCTGGCTGTGAAGGCCAACTTCCAACAGCAACCCGAAGCACTTTCCTCCTCCCATGCCATCCTCGTCTTCCCCAGAGACACGTTTTCTTATGACAACAAATAAAACCTGTTTTGGTGTTTTTCTAAATTCAATATCTAAAAAGAAACAGCAAAAATAACAAGCAGACGATGAATTTTTCTTTACATTTTTTAACACAAAATAGTTAAGTATGCCTAAGGGTTTCCAGGCCAGCAGAGTTTTCTTGTTTTATTTGTTTATTTTAACAGAAGTAATTTGGAAAGCATGAGAGCAGGACGTACTGGTACCAACTATGTTATCTCGGCACTGCTGCAATTTCCCATAGCCTACACTATCTGCAGGACCTCTGTTTCTTTCTGGTCATTAATTCAGAAACAGCGATAGAGCTGAATAAAATCGTGCCCCGCAATGAATAGAGGAGCACAGAAACCCTGTATTTGACTAGCACTTCCCAGCTGCTGCCTGTACAGAAAAAGCTTGGCATGGGCAATGCCTTTAAAACTCAAGCGCTGAGGAAGCCTAGATTTTGCAGACAAGTTGCTTACTGTTCAGAGGTCACAGGAAACCTGTGCTGCCCTGTGCCCAACCCCTCTCAGCAGCCTGAAGCCCTCCTCGCTGCACTTCAGCTGCAAAGCAAGCAGCCGACTATGCTCAGGGCTGTGCTGCCACAAAGCACATGCTCCCTGTGCCGAGCACATCTGCGGGCTATTTGCAGGCAGAGCGAGCAAACGAGTGCTGTGGATGATGCAGACCATCGGGACGACACGTGGGTGCCCCAGAGATGGTTGTGAGCCCTCCTACACAGAGCTCCAGGCTCCGGTGATGCAGCCACGTGGCTGCTCGCTGGCTCGGAGGGGCTCACATCTGCCTGCAAAACATCTCGCAGATGTAGCTCAGTTCTCTCTGGAGCTCTTCCTCTGCTGCCAGTGAGCAGCTGGCCCAGGGCAGGTCACCCTGAGTCGCAGGGACAAGAAACGTCAGGGTCTGAACAGCTGAGCCTGCCCTTCTTTAAAGATCACAGCAACTCCACGCTAACTAGCAGCTCTGGGCTGTGAATGAGCGGCACACCTGAGAACCCTGGGTGGGAAAACAAACAAAAAAACAAGCAAACACACAAGAATTCACTTGAGTTTAAGTCGCAGTGGAGAGATCTGCAGATCAGGGAAGGGAAAACGTGAGGGGATGAACCCACCATGCCCTATCACTACCCAGGTCTACCAGATGCCAAGCTAGCAGCAGCAGAGCGCAGAGCTCACAGTGTAATTTCCCTCCAGACTACTCTAAACTTGGAATGTTTTTTTTTTTTTTTCTTTTTCCAAATTTATTGCTTCTCTGATTTCATAACAAATTAGCTCCATGTACCATTACAAGAATTGCTTTGCTGTCAGCCCTGCAGGCTTAATTTGGGGTCTGGGAAGCAGAGGGCTCTTCCCTTCTCACACGTTGTCAACAGCCATACAAGGTTTTAAACACTGAGTTCCACCCACGCCTGTCCTTGTACAACCCCAACGAAGCCTTACACAAGGTTGGACAGGTGTAAAATGACACAACGTGACCTAAAACAGTACTAAAAAGACAAATCTGGAAGGAAAAGAAAAAAGCTGCTGCTCTGACAGTACATATTATTAGACTTCAGTTGACTAAGGCTTTTCAGTTTTTGTGTTTTTTCTTTTTTTAAAGAACATCAACACAGCAAATCGGAGGGATGATAGCGGAAGGGGTAGGAGGAAAGAGATCTGCTGCCAACAGCACATGCTATATCGCTGTTTTCATGGAGCATGTGGTCCCCTTAAAAATGGTCCGATAAGCTGGTGTTACAGCCATCCTGCCACTCACGCCCGGAGAGAATATGAAATAGAAACCAGGACCACGGTGTCGCAGGCAATCTTTCACAGATTTATGTAGGCGACTCTTGAATCTAATTACCTTTTTTCATCTCTACTACGCAGATCTCTTACCGATCATAAATACTATCCATCAAACTAGCACAGGAGCAGATCCAGTTGGGTGCCTGTGCTAGCTAGGTCAACGCTTGTATTGACAGGCAAATGGAAGCAAAAGCCCTGTATTTAAACAATCCACGTTGGGCTTGGGTTCAGTTGTGCACACTAATTGGAAAGCTTGCTCCAAAGCAAGAGAAGTCCTAAATCTGCTGAGTAAGTGTGCAAGTGAGCATGCTGTCATGATGCTGACAGATGATGAATTTGTTTGTGTAGCGACTGCGCGCGAGTGAAGCAGCTTGAAACGCACCCGAGCGCGTGCTCTGCACAGCAGCGATCCCTGCTGCTATTCCTCTGCTTCTAGCTGCGGGCCAGCTGGGTGCCACGGAGCGACAACCCAGGTATACATTCCTGTTTGTAACTAAAGGACCAAAGAACTTTAGCTTAAGGGCAGATATTTGAGAAAGGGCCAGCCCAAGGTATCCTAAATTAATGCTGTTTGAAGGAGCAGGAACATTACTCTCATCTTCACCTTGAGTTTGCACACAGCCAGGGACCTGGGGCATGAACACTGTCCTGTTTAACTTGGTCTTCTCCCCTTTTCAGTTCGTCTATATATATGAAACAGGGTAAACAACTGTATTTTAAAATATTCAGTGTTAGTTTTTTTGTAAGTAAGAAGAACTAACTTTTTTTTTTTTTAAACATTCTCTACATACGACAGACCCTCCATTCCTCTGCTAAGAGGAAAGCCCTTCTTTTCACATGTTCAGTGTCAAGTAATTCATTCCCAAAGCTGGCTAAGCAGAACTGCATGCAGTACTTCCAGCACTGCAAGGTCTCACTCACTCATTGCATGGCAGAGCTCCTAATCCCTCTCCTACTGGGAGCACTTCACTGAATGCAGCCCAGGGTTGTGCTCGCCTTTCACAGCTCCATCGCTTCAGCAGCTTAGTCACCGTTGGACTGACTCATGCATCGCCATCGTTCTCCTTCTCTGTCTTTTCCAACTGATGAAGGCTGAGCACAGAGCTGAAATTAAATCTAGCATGACTTAAGAGCTGTCAAACTGCTAAGACCCTACCTCTAAGAAGAAAGAGTGCACAACTGCAAAACAAGATTTAAGCCCAAGGTTTCTATTTGTCAACTAAAATCACAGCTGAAATCAGTTGAGAGCGCCCTGACAGTGCGCTGAGATGAATTTGCTTTCTCAGATATCCATCTGCATTTGCTGTTCTTCAGACCTATGGCATCCTGTCGATGTGATGCATCCATTAAAACTCCTTGCAATGTGATGTACAACTGGTCGCCTATTTTAGGATTTCTTCACTCATTTCCAGCCCTTCCCTCCATTTGAGCATGCTAAAAACCTGCAGCGTTGCTTACATTTAGATGTGGCAATTGCATCACCACATCTCCATATCTCTTTGCAGTGCTCCTTTCACCTTTTCTCCCCTTCTCTCTCTCCCCTGCTGCTCAAGTATTGTCCCGAGGCAAAACAGTTATTCACCTTTAATCCATTCCTAGGTGGTCTTAAACTTAAACCAGGCCTTGGCAGCTGCTGTTCTTTCCTTACTCCATTTTTATCTATGTAAATGTGCTCAGGCAGGCAAAATAAGACGTGCTGCAGTTAGGTGGGTAGTCAAAGGACACTGTGCGATGGAGAAAGTTGGAGTTTGTAACACTTCAAAGCCCTACCTGCTGCAACCCAGCACAGAACAGAGCAGGGAAGCAGAACCACTGCTCCAGAGGCAGGTGAGTGGTTGCTCTCAGCCCTTGCAATCCTGGTGCCCTTCCTGGGAAGTAGCAGGGTACCAACAGCCTGCCCGCACTGTGTGCCCGTAGAAATCCTTGGCCAGCAGCTCTCCTTGTGTTCTTGATTATAGCTCAGATCCATATTTTATTTTTTTTTGCCTCTGTAAAGTTAGTTCTAAGAAACAGTAAAAATTGATTCACGCTAACGAGCCTCGAAGCAATCACAGAGCATGGAATCTTTTGGCAGCATCCCTGGAATTAAATATTTACTGGACACATTTCTATTCTAGGGACTTAGCCAAAATGAGAGAGAAGGCATGCAAAGCCAACCTTTTCCAAAGCAAGCACAAAACCTCACACACATAAAGCCACACATCCCCTGCTGAGAGATCACAGAAACCTGGCTGCCTCAGAGATCATTCATCTGAAAGGAAAAACAAGAGTGGACTGGTAGGCTTGCAGGCACATCAGACACCATCTCGGCTGTGGTGTGCCAAGGAATAGCTGATCTGACCCTGCCCCTTATTCCCTTTTCTCTAGCAAATATTGCTTCTCGCACAGCCAAGGCAGAACTCCAGCAAATGTTTACATTATTCCACGATTAAGGTAAGGCTTAAAAATACCCCACCAAAGATTTTACTCTACATGTGATGAGAGCTTCTGATTGCCATCGTTCTTTGAAACAAGCTGCTTACTTTTGTTATCACCTTCCTTCTCCCGTGGCAACCCTTTCCAATCGAGCCATGTTAACTGATCTTGGAAATCAATCAAGCTCCTGTTCTGTTTACATACAATAGACCACCATGACTCACTTTCATTTACAGCCCTTGAGCTCTGAACACTGGTTTAGAACAGGCCAGAGATCATTACAGTCATGTTTACACACGGAACATAATATGCCAACCTGTCAAAATCTTGTCAACATTTAGTCCACATAAATCCATCCCCAAAAGCAGACGCGAAAACTTGATGAAACGTCAGAACCAAGGCAGGCTGGGGAAAGGGCAGAAGCAAATAATTGAATCAAACACAAAAAAATCCATGGACAGAACCAGATGAAAAAAAGCCGAGTATCAAAGAGAGAGAGTTGTCTCAAATCAGTTAAGCAGCTTCACAATGAGCAGTAAGGCACATGGGTTATGGAAAACTTTCGTGGGTTATGGAAGACATCAAGACCAAGAAGAAAGGATGGCAGACAGCCCTTGGAGTCAGGAGAGAGAACTGCAGCCCAAACCACCCTCACATTGTGTAGCAGGACAGGAAAAGGGCTACCTACGTAGAAAAGCAGCTGTAACAGCAAGCTAGGAACGTGCCTTGCTTTCTAAGGATAAAAAATTAAAACCAGGTGGTAAGGCATCACGGCAAGATGAACTACTTTTCTACAGAAGTGGAAACTGGACATGGCTTTTTAAGTGCCGCTCCTCAAGGAAAAATGCACGTGCAAAGGGCTTACTTTCTGCCAAAGGGCAGGAAGCAACCATTACAAACAGCCAGTATCATTAAGCTACACCACATTTCATCTCTCCTCGAGGAACGATTTTTTTTAATATAGTTTAGATTTTCACATCACTTACTAGCTTTTCTGAGCAATTCTGCTCTGCCTCATGCAATGCAAGCTTGGACGGATTTCAGTGGGAATTTGCATGAATAGTTAGTAAGCAAAGCTTGCAAACAAATCTCAGGAAGGAACTTCATGTTATTTTTACCTAATCTTATTTTTCCACGTTAAGTCATCTGGGTCAGTTTTGTTCCTGCTGGAACCCCACAGTCCATGGGAGTTTCAGGTAATCTGTATCTTAAATTAAGTACCGCACAAATAATGGACTAACACATTTGAGAATTAAAGTTCTTATCTCTCTGCCCAAGCTCCAATCCGTATAATGTGGGATGATACAAAAAGAGCCTGAAGGATTCATGAGGCAGACCCTATTTCTATAGCTAACCTTTTAAGGAAATCAGCTGTATTCAGTTTTGAAGCACAATTTCTCTCAGTTCCGCGAGTTCCCACTAAAACCCTTAAATCAGAAAAATCTGACACATTAATTCAGTGGCTCTCAAAGGCACGTTCAGACCATAAGAATAAATGCAGCACTAACACTACTTTGTACTCATCTCTTATCTTCCGATGGGGTAGATAAGATCTTTTGTTAGGAGTTTGCACAGTGCTCACTACATTAAGGTCCTGGTCCCAGTGACACTTACAGTCTAATAGAAAAATAAGGCCTGTTTGGAACCAGTCAGGAATTATCTCAGCCCCCACCCAACACAAACACAGAGTTTGTGGGGATAAGATTGTTTCACATCAGTTATTCTTATGCCCATTGTCTGCTGTTATCTTTTCAACTTGCCTACAAAAATCCTCTGAAAACCACTGGCTTGCCATTCCTAAGCTATCTAAATTGGCTTCTGGTCTTGTTGCCAGTTTCTCTCCCTGGAATTGTTAAGGTTGTTGGTCTTTGCACCAATGAGAACAGGCAGATAGGGTCCAGTTTTGATTTTCCTCATTTAGTTTGTTCCTTAAAGTTTTTCCAGGATCTGTGATTGTTACTTAACTATTCTACATCACGCAGACCTCTGCCTTACCAGCTGCCTCTCTCAACCGCCACTTTATTATGAGCTGAGGAAAGCTGGATGGAATCCTCTCCACTCTCCATCAATATATTCATCAAGCAGGTGTCTCCCTCAGCTCTGATTAGCCGTAGATGCAAGACTTAACATTCATCTGCTGAAGCTGGTGGGAATTTGCCTGTCATGTCAACAGGGTCAGAATTAAGTCAGAAATGTATTCATAGAAGTCACAGCTCTCGTAGTGCAATGCAGAAATCAGCCCATAACGCTGCTTGGTCAGCTCCTCTCCTTTGTCAACAGAGCTTTATCAAAGCTGAGCTTGAGGTCCCAGAGGTCACTAACTCTGTCCTACAATATCAGGTGTTGCACAGAGTGCCCAGGTCTTTGTTCTTTCTTCTCGTATTGGGAGATGCAGCTGATGCAGCTGAACACCGGTGAAAGGCAGATTGATTTTGTGTTGCATCAGATATGAAAATACTTGTAATAGCAGCATCATAAAGCTGTGTTACTAGATAATCAATATAAAAATCAATGCAAATCTGACCAACTATTACTGCATTCGGTATCCTGTAATTGATAACGAATGGTAACAGATACAGCAGAAGCTGCAAGAAACTCTTCAGAACATAAATTAGGAGATAAACTGCGTACAGAAAAAGGCTTTCTTCTAACCTCCACCACTCACCATAATTTATGGCCCGATGCATTTTTTTTTCTCTATACATGAAGTAAAAAGGGGCAGTCTACCAGTGAATATATTCCAAACTTTGGGTCAACATTATTTGTTCAGTCTCATCACTTATCTACATAGCGATGCAGCAGAAATAGGAGGGATCAGGGACAGAAAATGCCTGCTAACAATAACGGGAAGTGTTTGCTATACTCTTCCTTGCAGTCCTGGCATATGTTCTATTAGATCACCACTACACACTGAGCAGGCATGTTCATTCAGCTTCCCACAGTGGAAGCTGTGGGAATAAATATTTTTATTCCCCAAAATATTTTTTCCACCCACAAATGATGGTTCTTAATTTAAAACCCTGTAACACACACAAATCAGTCTTGTTACTCTTTGTTCTGTGCCTAGCTTGTGACAAAATTCATTTCATGTGCCACCATGTCCATTCACCTCATTTTGCCTTAGCCTTCCTGAATCTTCATTAACTTCTACAATTCTCTATAATCTTCAACTTCTGCTATGTCTCCTTCACCCCATTATCCCAATTATATGCATATTGTCCATGGCTCATAATATGAAATATTGAAGACCTGATTATTCACTTTGCAAAATAAGTAAATATTCCTAAACCTTTATTTCCTATTTCTTGGCATTAATGTCCAAGTAATCTTAAAATTAGGAACAGCAGCAATTTGGAGGCAGAGAAGAGGATTAATAATGACTGAGTAATTTTACAAACATCTTCAGAGAAATAGAGAACAACAATGCTTACAATCCAACATTTAAGTCACCCCTGTGCCCTCTGCTATCAGGACCCTTTGAGTGCTGAAAACTTCACTCAACCTCCCAGTAGTTGGACAGACCAAAGGCATAAAGGTAGCCTAGGTGTTCAACCATCTATTTTCCCCAACAAGCTTATCCTCTGAAAGCTGGTAATGAGTGGGGTCCCAGGATGGATGCATATTTGGTGAGGGGTTAACCTTAGTTAGACTATATATGAGTGGCTAAAATACACGGCATTTCCTTCAATGAACAATAAATTCTGCTGAAGTTACTAACAGAGTTCTTTCAGATTCTTTACTAACTTACTAATTCTTATTAACACAATTCTTTCAGATACTAATCTCAGGTGTTAAGCTGACCTGGGGACAAAAAACTAGTACAGGATAAAGAGCAGTCAGTCCTCCTGTTCTCTTTCCCACCATTGAAGTCTCAATCATTCATTTAGTAAATAAAGTATTTCTAAAGGTTTGTTTCCTGTTTTTTGGCCTTATGGTTAAAGTAATCCTTCAATTAGGGTTCCCACACACATTGTCTGAGATGCTATTTCATGACAGGAGGAGAAGCTTGGATTACTCCTTTATCCTCTTCATGCCCAAGTGTTGGCTTCGAGTGTGCCAGCACCATGTGCGCCCAGCCACCTCCCGGTCAGTCCATCAGCACGTATCACTTCATCGAATGGCAGCAGGGACAAAAGTGAACGTATTCTTAAAATTTTCACCACAATACAAGTGACATCTGCTACTCCTCCTGTGGGCAAGACATTTTTTAAAGCCATGTTATTTCTCTCATCTCTTTCAAATTCATACATCAGTTGATTTTTTCCTCAGTAAATCTCCCTTTGTATTCCGAAGCTTTTCATTTCAGACGGGTTCAGCAATAAGGACTGCAAGTGCCTGTCTGCTTTTGCTTTGCTGCTTAAGTGGTAACATATTTCAAATTACACGGGATTGCCTGGTTCTAAAAGCCTTTTCCTTACAAAATGACAGTACGACACATTACTTCAGCTTCTGAGCCTGGTTTGTAACCACAGTGTGCTCTGCACACATCCCAGGGCTGTACATCTCCTAAGAAACCATGAAAGCCTCCAGTCCTGCAGCTGTTCATTGGGAAGCTGAGATCTTGATAAGTGTGTTTTGGTCTCAGATGAAAGATGATCTGAACTCCTTTTTCTTGGGCTGCTTTACCAGGACGCAGTATAGATTCTAATTTGTACACAACTCTGAAACCAAGCAGTGCTACAAAGCTTGAACACGTGCCCAGCTCAGTTTCAAATTCTGCTCTTAATCTACAATATAATATGTCCTATTTTAATACTTCCAAACCATCTCTATTCCGAGATGCACCCTGAAGGCAAGAAGGGAGAAAGCCTTTTTTGGTGGCTTTCGGCTTAGAATATGAGAGAGAACATGCTTACCAATATGAGCTTCAATTTGAAGAGCTGTTCATTAGGAAAATAATATTATATTAGATATGCCAAAATAGTTTTACACTGGGATTTTTTATTTATTATATATATATATATATATTATTTTTTTTAACAGAAAAATTAATTAATGAAATTCTAAAGGACTACCTTAATAGGAAGTTTGAAATCTGCCTTATTTTTTAAAATTATCCATTTATAGTTTTGTTTTCTTTCTCTTGCATCTTTCAGACTTAATGAGGACATTTGCATTACAGTAAATTTTCTACAAGATCTAATACAGAAGTGCTATTTGCAAATATTATTAAGATTACAAGCAAGAACTTTATTGGTCTGAACATCTTCATTTCTTTCTCTGTTTCATTGTTAATCTATTTTTCTATGCAATTTTCTACCTGAAACTGTAGTGTGGGTGTGACGTGTTTCAGAGTGAATATGCTTAGGAAGTTGCAAAAGAAAATGATTAACTGAGTTATACGCCACTATGAAAGATATTTTTTTTCCCCACAGATATCAGGTAGTCATTTATCTCCTTTACACCTGCCACAAAATCAACATTTTTAGTTTTACTCTAGCAATGGCAGTGCATAGAAACCCCAAGTTGTTGATTCTCCTTTTAAGACATCTGTGAGGCAGTGGACAAGTTCATGTACACAACACAATCCAGAAATATTGATGGCACAAGACAATCTGCCTGCATTGCATAGTTCAAAGCCACCTTAATAAGTCTAGTTTAAGATGCAGTGAGTTTATTAGGTTGGACTCATGCTAATTTTGCGTCAGTGTCATTCAACCTGACTTCATCCAGTTAGCTCAGGTGGCTTTGTACTGAATTTGTTATAATGCTTAAGGTTGTAAGGTCAACAGAGATGGTGTATGCTTGGATGTGTTTGCAAACACCACTGTTGAGAGATCCACCTATGTATCTAGGCCTCCTGCTGGGATCCTCAGCTTCTTCTCCATCTTAACAATTATAATTCTGCCTCTTTTATGGCCAAAGCACTACTGCAGATTGCCTGACAGCCCTTACTAGTAATAGAGCAAAATGCTTACACTCACCACACTGCACACAAAAAAAGCTCAGCTTCTCTTTCGTGGCTGACCTTTCCTGTCCTATCTGTTCAATCATGTCTTATTCACCCTCAGCCCATCCACTCCCTCACCTCATTATTTGTTACACTTTTCAAGCAGAAGTTTTTGTGCTTCCCCTTGTTCTGCTCCTTGCTGCCTCCCACACTTGGGCAGATGCTTCCCGGAATGAACTACAAAGTTATGTCACATCCCACAGCTGATGCCTCTGTGCCTTGGGTTTCAGCTAGAAAGTGTTTGTGGATGCAGTGCATCCTATCCTCTATGCACTTCTTCTTGGGAACCATAATACCTTGTGGAATGAGGAAGCGAAGCTAGCAGGGACTCTCCCTTCACCTTCCACAGCCAAGGACCCAAGAAAGAAGAAAACTGTTGTTTCACTCGAATTCCAGTCTTTACTGACTTCCTGACAGCTATCCTCACTGAAAACGTGAAGGTGCACACACATTTTACCAGGAAAATGTGCAACAGCTATTCATGATTTATTTATTTTTTATATACTTTTCAGATCCTTATGGCCATAGCTCAGAATGCTTCTCTCTTTGTTGGCATTACACACACAAAAAGACCAGTTCTCATTCTGTTTTCTATACAAATAGTCCCATTTTCTTCTGCATCACCTAGAATTAACTAATCTTATGACAGAAATGGTGACACTCAGAGTCATCTTCAGCATCTTGAGTTATAAAACCATAAAAAGATTAGGACTCTAACTGACATTTGTATTTCTTAGGCATGTTATAAAAATAACTTACCTAAGACATTTCAGTTACTCTGAACACATGACTATTAACTATTATCTATTCCTTTTTGACATTTGGATCCTACGAACATTAGCTGAACTCAATTACATTAGCTCCCAAGACAAGTTAAAGAAATAATGCATTTGCCTACAGAACAATTTCACCAGCCAGCATTGTCCTGCTGTTTGACAGAAGCAAACTTCTGCAACAACCCCATCTCCTGCTTGGACAGTGTCATACGACAGAGCATCCAACGCTTTGCAGGTTTGTGTAAAATGACAATGATTGCTTCAATAAAGCTGTGGATTGGAATATGCTAAATGTCAGAAGATGGCCACAAATGGAAAGATCCAATTTACCAGAAGGATGGAAAAGGCCTTTCCTCATCTCTTCAATAGCAGCACTTATAGGCAGTTTTATAGATGATCTCTCTTTGGATTAAAAAGTCTTAATCTTAAATTTCTATCATTCTCTCCGATTTAGTGAAGTCAATCAACTAGGGCCTAGGTACATTCTGGGTCTGTAAACTCCTGTTTAATATATCTCAAAAACATCATAAATACTGAGATACCACAAATGACATCACAAAAATCTTCTGATGCTCAACAAAATCAAGATCCAGATTTTTAGGCCAAGTATTAAAATGTGGTGAAAACAACTCACAGATCACTGCTGAAAGCATTGCTTAACTCCACCCCACTAAGAGTAAACAAAACCACATTACTATGAGACCCTGTGAAACAGTTATTTATAATTATTATTAATCAATTCAGAACTAATAAAACACAGCGCAAACAGTAAACAATATAGTTGCTACAATTTTTACTAGCTTTCCTCCCTACCAGCTCTTTATTCCTTCATTGTTCCCACTCTACTTCCAACCTCCTTTGCTTTTTCTTTGAATTTCCTTTGAAAGAGACTGGCTAAGCCTAGTATTCAGCTTTTCCCAGAAGGCAACAAGATAAATCAACCACTTGCAAAATTATGAGCAGTTTCTTTGATTTATCTCAGTGGCCACAGGCAACTATCACTTAAATAGGAGAAGGTCAGTCATTACTAGTGATCCCCATACGAACCACAGCAAAATTGTAATGTTAGAAATAGTGTTTCAATTAGGAAAATATTTGTTCCCCATTTACACAACCAAGCCCATTATCTTTCCCCCTTTTAAGCATAACAGCATGACACAGTTGACTCCTATTTAACACTTTCATCACTTTAAAGTGTTGAGATGAAGTGAGTGGAAATGAAGTTAGGGTGAGATGAAGCTCAAGTATTGAGAATACAACAGGAATTCTGGGACAGGTATTCAAGCAGGAGTATGATCTGCATAACACAGAGCAATGCTGTTACTCTACCCAGCACTTGCCATCCATTGCTCCAAGAGGGCAACTACAAGGATAACTACAAGTAAGTACGTACGTACTATGACTGCTTGATTAAGAGAGGGGAAGCAAGAGGGACATGAAGTTTTACTGCAAAATCAGAAGGAAAACCATCTGTTCTTCATATCTGTGTTAGCCAAGACAAGAAGTTAATTGCAAACAATAAAAAAGAAATTATCATATTTTTTTTCCCAAGTACCAAACACAACTTTTTAAAAGTGAAAATAATTAAGTACTGAAATAGATTGCCTAGGGAAACTGGGAAATCTCAAACTCCAGAGATGTTACATAATAATCTAGACAGGTCAAAAATGACACGAACAAATACTTAATCCCTCCAACTTGCTGTTTTAATTATTATCTTATAAGCATGACTTTTTAAATGGCACAGTTTCTTATAAACGTGATGCATCAATTAGCATGTCTGAGGATTATACATTTCAGTTGGCTTGTGCTAGAAGAAGGAAACAGACTGAGTAAATTCTCAAATTATTTTATTTATTAGAAACACTTATTTCCTAATTAAGTGGAAAATGCACACTTGCTTGTGTAACTATGGAATTCAGCAGTGTTCTCAAAGAGGCCAAAACTCCCACCAATTTCAGTGAGATAGCTGTAATTTCAAACATTATCATCCATATGAAGCTTTTTAAAACAAAATCAAAAGAAAAACCAAGCAGAACAATCAAATGCTTAAGAAGAGAAAGAGCACCCACGTGCTTTGCCAACAGAGGCTGGCATGGATGATGAGTTCCTGCTCTATGAGAGAGAGCAACGTACTAGCTCCCTTCCTACGTTGTACTCATTTTTTTAATTACATTATTCAAAAGGAATTTCATCCCATCTGCTTTGTTGGTGACAATTTGCTTGTATTACAGAGTTACTACAAAAGTCAATTACACAAACATAACAGATGTGAAACAATAAGACACACATGGAAAATAAGAATGACTCTATTAGTTTAAATGTTCAGGCTGTTTTTCATGTGCCAATTTCATGTTACAGTGAAAAACACACTCATCTTCCTAACCACATCATTTATAACACTGGTTTTGTTCAGTGCTAAAATG
Organism: Anas acuta; assembly: GCF_963932015.1. Classification (NCBI taxonomy): domain Eukaryota; kingdom Metazoa; phylum Chordata; class Aves; order Anseriformes; family Anatidae; genus Anas; species Anas acuta. The sequence goes on from NC_088984.1 coordinate 15,158,331, forward strand.
CAATCTCTTCAGACACCTCAGCCTTCACAGGCCAAAGTCATTTATCTACTTAAAGTAATCTGCGTCCTGCAGTTTGCGTTCTGACAGGACTCTGCTTCACCGGGATCTTTGTATTTAATCACAGAGCATCTGAAATGGGAATTTTATAGCGAAGGTTCAAGGACAGAACTATGGGTAAGGAAACCCATATGCCTTCTAACTGATAAGTGCTTCCTTTCCCTTTCCATACAGTTGTGGCAAAAGCTTCCACAAATCAGTGGCTCCCCTTCATCTAGAAGACTGCGTCTCAAAGTACTCCCTCCATTATAAGATGCTAAGGAACTGGAAATGATTCAGAAACAGGTGACAATGACAAAAAGCATGAGGGGAGAAGGGTTTCTCACAAAATGACTTTGAAAGACTGAACCTGCTTAACTTAAATAAAGAGGTGATTGACAGAAGTACGTACAATCACAAATAATCAGCAGAACATATATAAGAATCCTCATCCTGATTCTATCTTACAATTCAAGTGAAGCAGGTTATTCAGAAGTTTACCAGATCCTCAGTAAGGTTTGCATAATTGCAAAGTATTAATGACACTACTGAAGCCGAAGTCTGATCAGGGTCCGAGGGAAAACTGGACCGAGCTCAGAACAGTCAGATTGTCCTGAAACACCATCCTGTAAGGACAGCAAGGGCAAGCAGCGGAGGTGTTACGTGTCTAACACTTCAGAGTTTATGTTAATCTCCGAGCTATTGGCTTTAAGAGGAGCAACTTCCTTGGGCAGATTAACTGCTTTCTTCTGGGTTCTGTAAATTGACCTCTGAAGTACCTGGGACTGGTTACTGTCAAACAGTCTGCAGATTTAATACCACATGCTGCTTCCTTTGCTTTGTTTCCAGAAACAGTGCTATGGAGATGCCCTGAAAATGCCCACTTACTTGCATTTTTCCTCAAAGAACAAGGTCTTTCTGCTAAGTCTCCTCAAAAGGAAAGCTGAATCATTACCATTTAAGTAAACCTGTGGTTAAAAATCAATGCAATATTGCAATAACCAAAAGCCACTCTCATTACTTAACCATTAAACAGCAAGTTAGGAAGCTGAAATTCTAATAACATCTCGATTGTAAGCAGAGTTCACAAGTCAAATGCCTTTGCACACTCTACTTTGTGACTGCATACAACGGGTAACGTAACATGTTTGGCCACCAACCTCAAAATTATTAAATGCTCACCACTTATTTCAGTATGGGATACTTAGTCACATTCAAAACATTTTCCATGAATGTAAAGTTATCTTGTGCTGTGTAATGCAAGTGAGCTACAGAAAGATTTGATGCATTCTACTAAAGACAAAAGTCTTTCCTGCTGCCATCTACCAGATTCCTACACTTCAGGATGGAAAGGTAAGTTTGCTGCCTCCACGTAACAAGCTCACTGGAATTACCAGCGAACCCTTGACACTTAAGGCTGTTTCTGGGTGAATATTATTGTAATTAATTCATTAATTTAAGTAGAGGTTTCCTGCCCTTTGGAATGAATAGATACATTGATAGACTGCCTTCTGGGTTGAATCCCTTACTGCTATAGCTTTTCTGATGATTCTGCAAAGGAAATTTTAATTCGTCCACAAATTCACGTTTACCAAAGAGTGATGCTACTTTTTTACTTTAAAGACAAGAGAAGACCAGTGTTAATTAGTAGTGCTCCTAAAGCACGAACCCTTTGCCTCTTGGGTGCAATGCTGCTACTGAAAAAGCAATGCAGGATGTTATCACTGCAGTAATAAAACAAGAAAACATTTCACAACAGCAGAATGCCATTATCCCAAAGGCTTTGCAGAGATATCAGTACAGGAATTGCTGCTCTCGGTACTGAAATGAAGTACACATACACTCAACCTGCTGCCATTCGGCAAACACACTGGAAAAGGCTGAGACAGCTCAACTACATGGAGAACAGAGAGGAGGAAGTGAAGAGAATGATCTCCAAGCAAAATGCCAGTAGAAATTCAAGTAGGCTGAAAGCAATAATCTAAGTCGGTACTTAACCAGGTCTAACATCTCCCATTATTCAATTCTATGAATAAATCTACCTTCCTTTTCAACACGTGCCAGAACTACCATTTTCCAATCTGTTATGTATAAGACAATATAAGCATAAATATCTCAGAGGATATCAAACACATCTCTCCAAAGCCTTTGTGTATGAATCATGGCTTTTTTGTTTGCTTTACTTGTATTGTAATTATGAGCTCAAAGACAGAGGGAGGGGATAGAGAAGAACAATGGGCTCCTGTCTCACCAGCAGGCCCTTAGAAGATCTCTCAATTTATTAGAAAAGCCCCAGAGAGTCCCCCTCCCTCAAGCTAAGCATTCTGGAGAACATGTTTCTGTGCAGCCCAGATGTCTGAGACCAACTGAATGGGTCTTACTTTGAGACCCTTTAATCTGTACAGCCTAAACTGAACCAACAGGGACTGGCTGAATCACGAAACTAATGAATCATTAAAGTTTGTTTTTTTGTGACAACCAAATGTCTGCATAGAAAAATAGCAGTCAGAGAAGTAAGAACACTGAATTACAGCAGTCTCTTGCTGACTTCACAATATCCATCATCACAAGACTTAGAAATCCAGTGCAGATCTCCATATAATATTTCATACCACTCTCAGTAAGGTCCTGGATAGGTCCCATTTCTCAAAGTCATGTAGGTCAAACTCTATTTATTACTAAACCAGGCAGAGCAGTGGAACAGTGTTAACTCCAGCATGAACCACAAGCAGCAGATGTCCAGCAACAACCATCTTCCTACAAATAAACAAACTAGTGTGTTGAATCTTGAGCAGTATCTAAAGGACACCAAACTTCACCCAGAGATCCAGCAGAGAACGAAAACAAAGCAAAGCATACTGCTTTGAGATGCTGAACTTCCTTATAGGGGTAAAAAATGTCTAAGAAAGTCAAACAACATCAAGTTTATGTTCTAGAATGGAGGAGGAGGAGGAAAATATCAATAGATTGAAATTGCTTATTTTATTGAACTTTGTGTAAATACAGATAAGCTTATGTAAATGCATCTTTGTTCATAAAAAAGTTCTCAGTGTTAGTTCAGTAAAAGCACTTTCATTGTTGCTTTGAGTAAATGATTTTTACATATACTTATTTCAACCACTACTCTCCAAAAACAGAGGTATGAGCGCTACAGAAAGTAAGGATTCAGAGACTGAAGAATCAAATTATTCCCTTTGTTTATAGCAAAGTGTTAAAGACCCATTTTCCCCAGCTGCCATACATAGCTTTCCCATAAAAGGAAACCACTTTGGCTAACTTCAGCTCAGAATTAAAAATAAAAAGTAAAAAAATCTTTTTGACCCTGACCTGAGTAGCACCTGGAGCAAAACTCTGAAAGAGTGGAAGATGCTATTCTGGGTGAGCCTTAACATTATGCAGGTGCCGGGATGTCAGCACGGCAGGCTGTGCTGCAAAGAAGAGGAGTTCTCAACCCAGAGCACTTGGGTAAAGCACTGCTCCTACAGAACTGCTCTGGGATTAAGCCGCCCACGTGGAGCCTCAGTGCATCCAAGCGACTCCAACGCACATCGCGATGGAATTTGCTGCAGTTCAGCGCCTGAGCGAAGTCAGGGGTGATTAACCCTGCTGAAACGCTGTACCTGTGGGCCAGGGGTGTCCAGGTTTCTGCGCTGTGCCCAGCTTAACCAGTTTGGAACAAAGTGAGGAGAAAGCCCTCTTGGTGCTGAGCTACCTGCTCATACATAAAGTTAGAAAAAGGTAAAAAACATAAACTGTTTTACATTTGGAGGTGCAAGGGACCAAGGACAAGGTTTCTTGTTTTCTTCCCAGTTTTGCAATATGCTGGGCTCCGAGACATCTCTTCTCTGTGCCCAGGCTTATCGTTCTGCACAACAGAGTTTTAACTTCTGTTTAGAGCTCAGATGCAAAAGCAGCACACTCTACACCAGTGGTACCAACAACTCGTGTAACAAATTTGACCGCTGTTGGGTTAGACCTCCCTCAACAGCACTGATGATATCCCTCAGACTTCCTGAAGCTCCTCTCTTTGATGACTGTGCTAAAGGCAGACTACTTTGAAACCAGCACTTGGAATATGGCCAGGAAAAGAAGGAAAGAGACCAAGGGAGATTATCCTCAAGCCAAATGCCAAAGAAAAAAATAATCCTTTGTTTTTTATTTATTTAAAAGAAAGCCACTCAATTCAGAACAGATAGATGTCACCCACATTTGCAGCCTTAAAACATATATAAATAAACAGTGCACCTGGCAGCTGAAGTTATTGATTTTCCAATTCCTGAGGGATAATAAATCTAAATAAATTGAATTAAGTACTTAAAAAATACAGACCATTTTGTTCCTTTAAAATCTGTGCAGGGGATAGAAATACGAGCTTCTGATTTCAATTTAATCCTGGTTCAAGTAGAAGGAGATTTTCTATCAAAAAATACAATATGAGATGTGAAAGCTTCCTGCTGGAAAGCACTGCTAAAGGAAGAGATAGATCCTCTTAATTAAGGTTGTCTTGTATTTGTCTCCCTAAAACAGACATGATCAATAGGCACAGAATGAAATTGATTGCTGCAGCTCATTTCATTAGGTGAAGCAAATGTCTCCATAGAGATTAAGCATGTCTTTAATATCTGAAGGTGGTAACATCTGTCTTGGTGAAACCGTGAGCTCTCTGAGGCAAGGTTTAAAGAAAAACCACAAAAAATCCCACCCCAACCAGATTAGTTGTAGTTGCATAATTCTTACAGCTCTCTCCCCGACTCCAAATCACCAAACCCCCTTATTACAGAAATTATCCTTCGGGCTCTTATCTAATTGACCCTCTGTACTAGCACTAAATGTCACATCCTTCCCTAGCAACAGCTGCTAGACCGAGCAAGGTCTCGTCTGTCATGCATATTTCTGCATAGCAGTCATCCGGGGGCTCCGCAAGGAAGCAGCTGGGAAGCCGGGGCCACGGTGCTCTTGTGCGGCCGGGGCAGGATGGCGAGCGGGGAAGCTGCAATCCGGAGCTGTGCTGCAAGGAGCCTCTGCAACCCTAAATTTGGCAGCCAAGGAACTCTGCCAGGGATAGACAAGCAGCTTGGAGGGCTATCGAACAAAAGCCTGAGCGCAGATGTACCACAATCACCACTAGAGGTGCGTGCCCTCTCTTCTTTTCCTCTTGCCCCAGCTGTTTTCTGTCCCCATTTTAACTGCAATGTTACTGAAAGGTAGGAAAATAGTGCAAGGGGATGAGGCAGGCAGTGATGGAGAGGACACAAGTCATCTCATGCTACGGGGGAGTCCAACTTGGCAAGCTTTGGTGTCAATTCCTGTTTCCAAAAGGGGTTCTTGGTGCTCACGTAGGCATGTGGAGGGCATAAAGCAGCTTGCATCTGCAGTGCAGAAAGGGTTTTGTAGCACTGCAGGCAACTAACAGAGGATCTGAGGCCTGAGAAACAAATCCCACCATTGTTTCATGTTTTCATTTGGGAAAGGGTAAATAAAAATGCCTCTTGCCAGCCCAACAATAGGAAGGGATGTGGATGAAAAGCAGCCAAGACAGCACTACCTCTTCATCTTGCATCCTTGCCGAGGTGGGAAATAGTACAGAACGTGAGCTACCTGGAACTGCATAACGCAATTTTCTGCCAGCAATGCCCCGAGCTGAGGGATTACCGTGATCCCAGGCTCAGGTCTTGCTAGAGCTTCCACATAAGCAAAGAGACATGAAATGTTCCCCCACCCATGTTTAAGGAATTGTTTTCATTGTAACTACACTCGCACCATCTGTCTCAGTTGCCTAAACAGTACCATGTGTGCAGTTTGTGCTACCCTCTCTGTAAAGATATTTACATACTCTTGCACAATGCACTTGCTGAAAGATGGATGAAAAGAAGGCAAAATCCTGCTGAGGCAGCTGCAGGGAAAAAATTAGAGAGAGGCATTCAGATTTGGCATGACTTGGGATGTTCAGAAAATTACTGAAACATTCTCATCAGCATCTCACAAACACATCCAAGTAAGCTAGGAAAGTAGAGGTCAGGGAAACATTTCCCCCACTCCTCCCAAAATTCATGTTTCTGTTGTTGTTAAGAAAAAGTTTAAATCCTGTGAGAGTTCACTATAAGGTGGTGAGCTCTTAACAACATGCAGACTTTGGCTTAGGAAAATTGCAGTCAACCCCCAATTTTGGCATCGAAAGACACATCACTGTAAATAACCAGTTTTGCACATAACACTTTTTCCCAAAGAAAGGCTTCTGAGCACTTCACTCTTTTCAGTTTCCCCTCTTGCCCCATTTTTGGAATGAAAGAAGAAATCTGGGGAAGAAAGTTGCCTGTAGTGGTATAACAGCCCAACAGCAACCGCAGAAACAAAACCCACATAGCTGGCATCCCAAGCTGGTTCTCTGCTCACAGGACACAGCATAAGCAAGACTTCACAGATTCAACAAAATTTTTCATTTTTGGGTTTCAATTTTACTTGAAATGGAGAATTCTGCAGGTAGTCATTCCCTACTGGCCCAGCTCAGTCTAGCTGGTGACATACAACTGCACTTGATACTTGATAAACGTTCAGTCAAAAGTGAAAAAAAAGCAAAAGAAAAGGGAAAGGAAGAAAGGAAGAAAGTTAGTTTAATGAAAGACATGACATAGAGGGGATATATATACTTTGAGGATGAAAGTTTCAAGTCAGTGCTGCGCTACTTATTTTTCAAAGGTAAAAGAAAATGAAGAAATAATTGTTGGTCTAAAAATAATGTGTTTACCTTTGTGTGAAGCTGTGGAAAAGCAGGAAACTAGAGATGTAGGCTGGTGGCAAACCAGGTGTAGAATAAACCAAATCCTTGTGTACTGCTGTCAGCAGGCTATCACACATTTGGTGGAAACCTTATTATAATATTACAAAATCAGCACTCTTATAATGTACTCTTGTTTTCAAGCCAGTTTCAGAAACTCTGCCCCTCCTGCTTTCAACCAATAAAAAAAATGTCCCATGAACAATTCTTAAATATTCCAAATTTTTAGCTGAGTATTTGAATGGGAAGTTCTTGGACAGGTCCCTCCCTGTGATCACATACGTTCAGCCATGGTCCCACATTGGTTTAGGGCCCCAGATTCCATTTTTCATGTGCTCCAGCCCATGCAGTAATATAACCTCAAGCAAAACAAGCACCAGCCTTCCAGGAAACAGCAATCTTTCTCTCTGTGAGGTATTTGGAAGGTGCTGAAGAAGCCAGCTGCCTGAAAGTCTTCTGAGGCTGCCGTGAGATGTCTGAACATCACAGTTCCCTCAGAAGTTCTCCCATATATCAGCTACACAGCAAAGGGCCCTAAAATAACATCAAGGTGCAATGAAAAAGCACAACTCCTACGGAAGCCAAACCCACAAAACTGACATGAAAAGATTAAAAGAGTAAAACTGTAAGCACCATCCACCTGTTCTGGACCAAGGTTTGAGGATCCACTCAGGGACCAAGAGGAGTTTATGAGAAACTGAGTTTTTAAGTTTTTCTGGGTTGTGACTAATCATTTCCAATGTAAGGAGACATTGGCCAGTCTTGTCTAAACAAACCAGACCAGGCGTGCTTAGGAAAGGAATTAGCTAACATTTTAAACACCACTTAGCTCCTACTTTAGCTAAACGGACAGCTAGAGCAGTTGGTAAACACTGGTCGCTCTCCTCGCCTGGACAACGGCAGAAGGATTTGCCCAGGTTTTCAGTCCCCCAGTTTACACCAGCAGCTCCTTCGCTTTCAGCACTTCCTCTGCTGGACCAGGCTACCACGTGCATGGGGAATTTCTTGCAGGGGTGTCCAGCCAACAGCCTCCTGGAGGCAAGGGCAGAGGCTGAGGCTGCTGGAGGTGAGCTGAAGGAAGCCCTTCCTCCAAGGCAAAGCAAGGTTGGCCAACTGAGTCTAATTAGACTACCTGACACAGGAGAAAAAGAGGTTTTCAGCCACACAAACTCTTCTTCACTTCTGTCTCTGCCCTCAGACCTGCAAACCTCCAGCAAAATTTCTTCCTCCGAAGAGGAAATGCATTGCTCTGCTGGTGCCTGTCTCTTACTGCTTGAAGCACTGGTCAAAACTGGGTATCCACCAATGTCAATATCTACATTTAGATAAAATGAATATTAGCCTTTTGACCGTTTATTCAAAGGAGAATTGCTTACAGTGGGACTTACTTTGGTTTCAGAATTGCAGAAAATAACAATGGGGATTATTTTAGATAAAAAAAAATCTGATTTACAGGGAAGAATCCTCCAAGAATTCAGAAAGGGCAGAAGACTGACATTAATGTTATCAGAAAACACTCAGAGAGTATGTGGTGGGAACAGTAAAAGCAACAGAATGAGAATGATGGACCTAAAGAGGGTTTAGCAAACTCAGGGAACCAGTTGGTTGGACTCCTGCAACAGACACTCCAGTGGAATCACACTGAAAACTTGCAAGAGGCTGCCAAGGGGGCAGTAGAGAAGACGGCTGTTGTATTAGCAGTTTAAAAATTATAAGTTTAAAGTCTGACATAGAAACAATGTCTTATGGCTAAGAATAAATATAAAATAACAGCAAAGCTCTCCTGTGACAAAATTGGAACCTACATCACAAAAAGAGCATTACAAGTACCAGGGGACATGAAAGATGAAAAGAGAATATTCTTTTAATATATCAGAAGGAAAGTACAGCTCTGCTGCTTAATACAAGAGAAGAGAAAATAATTCATGACAGAGAGAGGCTGAAGTAATCTATGCTTTCATGGCACTAGGTCAAAAAAAAAAAAAAAAAAAGGGTTAGTTGTGACCAGAAACTTCACACCATTCTAAGAATGACTAGAATAAGGAAAGAATCAGCTGAAAAATATAAGGCAGGTTAAATGTAGTCAAGCTGGCATTTCTAATAAAATCCAATAATGAATTCAACCCCAAATCCCAAATCTTTGAATCACTGCCAAATGTCTTTGAGAATCTACAGTGAACATTAAAGACCCAGCTAAGAGGGAAGGTAAAGTGTTGCAATTCTCTCCAGAAAACAAAACGCGGAATAACTACTGAAAGGAGAGGGTGAAAGATCCACATTAGTTTAGGAAAAAAGGAAAGTGACTGAGGTGCAATGGCTTATCATAAACGATAGCAATATTTAAAGACAACAATTAGTTGTTCTCTACATTTAGAGAGCAGAAGACAAGCAGTTGGCTCCACTTGCAGAAAAGGAGGTTTGCTTGGGTCAGACACTAGGGATTTTTTCCCAAAGTAAGAATACTTCAGAATGGGAACATGTGCCAGGGATACTTGTGGAACCATCCCCACCAAAGGCGCTCAAGAACAGGAAAACAGCTATCAGGATTGGCCTCAGGGTATTTAGTTCTGCCAGAGAAAAGGGGAAGAATACATGAAAAATGAAGCTAGATAGTTTCCTGAAGTCCCTCTCAGGGCTACATTATATTTTTGTGATTCCATAGGGCCTCAAGAACAAAACTGAGATGATGTTGGGAAGAAAAAAAAAAAAAAGAAAAAAAGAACAAAGCAGCAAAAAGCAAAGCCCATATCCAGGTTGCTGTTGGTCTCTTGATGTCTGGTTCTTTTGGAAAAGCTAAAATAACATTGCAAGTGTACGTGGAAGAATATGTGTTTTTGGACAGTGATTCAAACTTGAAGCTTTGTTGTAGGTGCTCTAAATTCCCCCAGAAAAACCTACTTCTCTCCTTCCCTCTTGGCTCATTAGGCTGAGAAAACAGCCTTCAGAGCTACACCAACCTTCCTGAATACTAGTCTCAGCTCTCAAAATGGCACAGCTCAGAATGGTGTTAACTATTTCACTTGAAAAACAAAACCCTGCCCACGCTGCAGCTGGCAAACATGACCCATATTAGCCATGGGTTGCCTACATGAACCCAAAGTTCTCTTTCTAGGGGGAGCATTTCCAGACAGCACTTTATACAACCTTGCATTTAATCAACTTCTGCAGCTGGGGAAAGGTTTCATTTGCCTGAGCATCACTGAGGTAACACACACCAGTGTGGAGATGTACAATGATAGCTGGCATCTGCAATTGCCACCAGCAATTTCTGTGCCATAAAGGGGGTGGCCTTTAGAGCAACTGAACAGAAACTCACTTTGCCACTGAGAGAAATGACTTGCAAAATATGCTCAAAAAAAGCCTTTGCTCATTCGCTGAGTGCCTTGTCTATAAAGGATTCTGATCCTTCACTCTCCATGTGCAGAGCAGCCCTTGTAGCTGGCAGCCACAGAAGCAAGGACTGACTTGTAATACTCTCACACTAAGGGCAAAGACATGCAAAATTAACCATGCAGCTTGGAAGGGGCAGTGCTAAAACATGGAGATTTACCACAGAAGAAATTGGTTGAAATTTTAAGAAGGAGGAGAGAGGAGCATGAATGCTTTGTTAGGATATAACTAAGGACAAATAGGATAGAAATGAAGGCAAATGGCTACCAGAGCTAAATGCAGCAACTTAACCTGCAGGAATAAAGTACTGGATGCCAGATAACCCAGAGCTTGCCTGTCACATTATTTGGAGTTTCTACAGGCCTCTCAGTATGTCCTGGCCCTGAGGTAAACTTACATCCGCCTACAGAAATACAGCTAGGAAGTCAGGAAAATCTATACTTAAATTCAGCTCTTAAAATTTAGTAGGCATGTTGTTGAGAAGCTAATGTCCTTTTAGCATCTAACAGCATGACATTCCCAGAGGAGGCAGATGATGCAATGCAACAGGAAAGGCTATCTGGACAGAGATGTGCTGTTTATTATTATCAGCTGGACAACAAAATTTATTGATATACTCTTTGGTGGACGGGCTCTAAAGCGAACCTTTTCCTTTCTTGGCAAAGGAAGAATATCATCACAGTGAAGATAGATTTCTCCTTGTGTGAAATAAAATAATAATAATAATAAAGTGTTCTGGAATGGGCAGGATCCTGTAACAGGAGGAGGAAAATCTATGCTAGAAGTTGTATCTTTTACTATCATGGTAAAATTACCTATAACAAGGAAGGCCAATTGTACCTGAGTAAAGAACAATGCTACTTGTACTACCAGCTCCTGCCTGGACTATTTGAAGGAGTCAGGGATCATCTTTGCTCTGCCCAGAGCTATTAAATATTTCTAATAATAGCTAAAAAAAAAAAAATAATAAAAAAAAGCTCTATGGTGGATGGGAAAAATTCCTTGACTACTACAAGGTTTATACTAGTTACACACACACACATATATATATATATCATAAAAAATTGGAGTAACATGATCTAGTGATATGGTGAAACTAGCTCAGCTAGAACTGCTCCAAGATTGCAAGGCTGACGCAGAGGTATTTTTGAGTGAGCAATTGGAACCAGTCCTCCAATAGCTGGTTTGCTGCTCATAAAACTAATAGGGCATAGAAACAAAAATCTTATGGGAAATTTAACTTCAGGATTGCTAATGTGGAAAGAAGAACATATTCCAGATGACTGAGGCTTTGGTAAATTTAATGCTAACCATCTATTGTAAATACTCTTTTATGAAGCCATGCAGCTACAACATAGTGAATACACACTGTGTGCCAAGTTTAACATGTTTAGTTTGTATGCAGATAGAACATCAAGCTACAAGTAAATCTGTTTTGTGTTCCCTCTCTTCTGTCTATTCTTACTGTGAAATACAATGAACTGACAGAAAAATTGAATTATAGGCTGACTTGAGATCTGTATCTCATTTTGGATCACTCAAGCTGCGTCCCTGTTTTTTTTACTATGCTACTCTACAGTTATTCCAAATACAACAGATGCTCAGTGTACTCCCATTGCCATCAGCAGCTCTGTATATTCCTATAGTTGTCCCGAAACACAAATGCTTAGAAAAGCTTCCTGAGGAAACTCTCCAGTACATGGTTTGGCTAAAGGGAACAAAGGGTATAAGTATATACATACCTTACAGAACAGTGGAACAGAAACCTTAAATTAATACAAACTGAATGCAAACTGAATACGTCTGTCAAAGAACAGGACCAAAACCCAGCAAGGTGCCCAGTTCCTGCAACAGCCACTTACAGGGGCTCCTACCTACCTGTACTGTCATTTGATCTGTGCTATTTTATTATTTTGAAGAAGCGCCTCTCAAGAGCTGAGTTCACACTATAATATCTTGAACTAGCAAATTTTCACAATTTGCACACAACGTACCAAAAGCAACTGCAGTTATATTGGTGGGATCTTAGACATTAAGGAAAGAAGTCCTACTCATGACCTGCAGTTCAATTCACAGGAAGATGCCATACGTGTAGCACCTTCAGGCTGTTTCATATTCTAAAATTTGCATCAAAAATCTCTTCAGAGGAGTTTAGAAATGCTTTTGTACACCTTAAGCTGTAACCTCACAGATGTTGTGGAATCCATTCCACAAGGGAATCCATCGTGACTGCTGAAGGATGGACACAGCACAATCTAGAAAGTTTGCCAGTACGAAGTGAGTCTGCATCACCTCTCCTTGCACAGGCAACATACAGTAGAGCTACGATATCAACACTGCCATGGGGGTTTTGATACTAGAGTATCAAAGTATTAACTGATTTATAGCCAGATTTACTCTACTATCAATCACAATCTCTGAAAAAATGAATTTATTACAAAACTTTTATCAATGCTTTTTATCATTAAACGATTTCCAAATGCTTTCCCCATGTCTAATCTCTGAAAAGTCCTAAAACACTTAGGTAAATATAATTCCTATTTTACAGCTGAATATAAAAAAGCATGCCCCGGAGAAGAATTCGTCATTGTTTCCCCATATCTGTCAGCTTTGAGTGCCATAACTTAACCTTCAGGTTACGCCACTGGGAGATGCAGACGCTCGCTAGCTGTAAAGATTCAGCAGTAACAGTTGTTTTACTTTGTACTTCCAAAATAAATGATTGTTTCTGGAAGCTTTCTGTGCATAAACCAAGATTAGGGAAAAAATTTGCAGTGATTCTACACCCCATGCTTCATCATAGATGAAGATATTTTCAGTTACTCACTTCACTTCCAAGACATATTGCTTATTTTTGCAGAAAAGCACTTAAACTGAAGAACAGACATTCCTCTCTGGCTAACAGTATATAGCAACGCATTAGCAAAATATTCTTTTCCCTGAAGTTTGAAAATGTTGATTCCACCAGCAGCACTGGCCACAGATGCCCTCCATCAGCTTGGTCACAAACAATTGCCAGGTCTTTGCAATTTGGAGAGAATTTGGTGGAAAGCAGCTGCTAAAAGTCACGGCTGTGGCCACTCAAAAAAACAAAAAATACTTCCTACAAACTTGTCTTCCTCCTACTGCACCCTCTCCTGGAAACCTTGCCATTCCTGCTCAAGTGCTTTCCTGTGGTGGTGCTTTGCTCCAAGTCCCATGTCCCCCACACAGAGCAAGGGAACATTGCTTCTAGAGAACAAGATACACTGAAGTTGCTTTGCTAAGTTCAGAGCAAACTGCTGAGAGCCCTGGGACAAAACTGTGGTCCCACCTCACAGCCTTGTCCTGCTTCTGCACCACCACATCCTTTTCGGGACACATCTGCCTTCCCCAAGAGGATGCAACTGCATGTAGCCTGCCAAGAACAAACTCTTCACACCACCAGGGGAGCCACAGGCAACAAACGCCAACGTCACGTTCAGCTTTTCAGGAACGCATGATGGAGATTTACGTGCGCTCTGCTGGTAGCTGCAATGCAAACAGGGCTTTCACGCGACTGTCTCGTGTCCTAGGGAATAATATTTTATCTTCTAGCAGATGTTACGGGAACAGATTAACAGCAAAGATACAACTGCATTCCACCAATGCTCAGCAGAAGTCAGAAGTAAAGAAGTCTTGTGTACTTGGGTTATTGTCATACACTTACCCTATGTCACTGGTAGCTAGGTGACACAGGTACCTCACTGCACAAGCTAGGATTTTTATCTTGTGAACACAGGGGAATGATTAGAGCTTGGCTGGATTTGGGCACTCCAACAAACTTCCTGCTTTGAAGGCTTGGGTTTGGTGATTTAAATTGTCATAGGAGGCAAGGAGCTGAGGTGGCTGAGCAGGACCCCAAACCTCACTTCTCCTCCATCTCCACGTTGCAAGGCCGCACCTCACATGAATTAAATGCCTAAGTCTGACTTTCAGTAAACTCAGCTTCTTAAAAGCTCTGTATAAAGCAAAGCATATGTGAACACAGACACTTACCCATGTTTGTGAGGCAGGATGGTAGGCTAGGTCTCCAGGGCTGTCCTCTGGAGCACGATGTGTCACAAAAGCCCTGTCCCCACTGGCACCGAGAGGTCACGGAGCAGCCTGACACCACAGGCATGGGAAATCCTGATAAGGAAGGCTGCAAATGCAACTGGGACATACTCCATGTAGGTCTCAGCCTGGCTGCTATCTCAAGTGAAACAGCCAGCTCTTGGCCTCACAGTCTCTGGTTGAAGGGTGAACTGAAACATCTTTGCCATGCAAGGAGGGATTTATGCACTGACATGTACCTCTCTCTTTCCTTCTCTCACTGTGATACTCCCAAACTTCCTTTCCTTCCCATACCTACTGGCTAGGAAAGACCTGCCAGGGCTGGCTCCCAGTGATGGCCGCCAGGCCGCCAATACCACCATGTTCAGGCTGGGCAGCAGCTGCTGCTTCTGGCCCTCATTTTCATCTACCTTCCCCTCAGTAGGGCATGAATTTGGGTTTCCTTCCTCTGACCAGATGCTCTTTCGTGCAACTTCTGGGAAGTCTGTAACCTTTGAGACCTCTTCTGCCCTGTCAAATTTGGTGGAAACCACTGAGCCAGTTTAAATCTGTCCTGGTGAGGGAGTGAGGTGAATTCACAGACAGTGTGATCACGCAGCCTTGTTTCCTCAGAAAACCAGGCTGAAAAAGCCAAATATAAACAGAAAGCTTGTCAAAGCATTTCCTAGTTTCTATGATCTACTTAAGAGTGCCAGGCAGGAGGAGCACCAGGAGTTGGCCTGGTTACTCCCCATCCCATGTGCACTGCTGTGCTGAAGGTAAATGCATCTCCCACCTCTCAGAAATAGAGGTTGTGTCCCCCTCATCCTGGCCCAAAATAGATGGATCCATGTCCCTGAGGAGTGGCTGGGTATTACAGAGAAAACAAGCAGGCACAAGGAGGGAGTTGACCAGTCCCTTCCTGAGGTATAAAAGCCACACAACTTCAGACCAAAAGGCAACCCCAAAAATACTTTCGACAAACAGGTTTCCCCTCGCTTCCATCCTCTCCCTCTTTTAAAGATGAAATTCAAACCACAACCCAGCAGTATCTCAAGATAAAGCAGGTGCAGGGGGACTTTCAAGTTTTGTTTTTGCCAGGTCTCTAGTTTCCTCTGTTCTGTTCCACTCCCAGAAGGGATCACATTCTCCTTGTGCGTATGCTCTCCTCAGAAAAAAAAAAAAGGCATAAAGAAACCCTGGGGCCTAGTTACCCTGGGGCCTAGTTGAGTCCCAGCTACTAGTCCTGCTGCACACACGTTGCAGACATGGTTATGTACAAAACACACCACTGATTTGTTTCTAGTAATACACAAATGTACTGGAAAAATTCAAAAGTAATACAGTGTGAAGCTCTGGGGATTCACAAACTATTTACGGAAATACAGCAATGCTACCAGAGCTTCATTTACTTTTAAACATATGCAGTCTTAGATCCCCCAAAGTGCTAGCATTTTACAGGCATACAAATGACAAAACTGCTCAGCCTCTTTTGCAAAAATTTCCATTCCTCCCATGATGTTCCAATTAGGTCTGCAACTAATAATTGTCAACCTTGTGAATAATTTCACATAATTCACTTGGGCAGAAATATTCCCTACAAGTCTGTGGTTTGAACTGAAATAACCAACCATCACTCACTTTCAGACCGTAATGTAGTTGCAGCTCATCTCGTTAACTTTAACCTTCAGTGCCCAACAGTACTGCCCCCGGTGACACTTTCCTCTGCACTGAATTACAGTGATGCACAGAAATGTTTGCAATAGGTATATCAGGAGCAGCAGCTAATCATCCTTGGAGCCAAAGAAACTTCCTCTGTAACTGAAGATTTTCTGAAGCCTCTCTTAAGGACGCTTTTTTTCCTTTCTCTCCCATACTGTGTCCATATCCACTTACTAACTTCAGTCTTTCTTCTTCCTAATATGAGGAAAATGATGAAGAGCTGTGAATCTAGTCTAGATCAGCTATTAAAGCATGTTTAGTATTTCCATGAGCATGACCAGGAGCACATGATCTTTTTTGCAACAGTAGTGTTTTTCTAAACTTTCTAATTTACTTTGACTCAGAGGAAATACATGATGGTCAGCATGACATGTGAAATTAGATATTGGCCTAGCAATCAGAGACAAAGCAGTCGACAAAAGATCAAGAATTTCTTTCATCTTTTAGTTTTTGTTTTAAGACACACATATCTACTCCGAGTTTCAGACTGGGAAGCTTTTGATCTTGCAGTGCAAAGGAAGGGAAACCTCTGCTTGAAGTTTGCAGCTAGTGCTCTGCTTGCAGGTGGCAAGCTTTCCATGTGCACTCGCAGCAGAGCAGGCACGGGACAGGAGGCTCAGGGTACTGGAAAACACCCATCTTTGATAGCGATTTATAGCTGTGCCCTGGAAAATCTGCAGGTGCTGCCGATGGCAGAACAGAGCTCACCAGGAAGAATTGTCAGCCAAATGTCCAGCTGCAGCCTACCTGCAATGCAGCCCCATTTCAGCTGACTGTGAAGCCCCTTGTTCCTTGCCCTGATCAACACAGTGGTGCAACAGACTGCTAGCAAGTGGCCACATTCCTTTGCAGAGGTGGGTGAAATGATTCATTGTCTATATATAGACCTGTTCAAGTACAAGATGATGCTGATTTTTTTCTTTCAATTGTTCTCAATGTATGTTTTTCCATTTCACATTATTATGATATTCAAAGGATATGTTGAATACTTACTAGACCAAAATACAAACTAATTGTGCCATCCCTCATAGATGTAGACTTAAAAGTTTCTCAATTTTATTTAAAAAATTGTTGTGATTCAGAAATAACCTAAAAGAGCATTCCTTGACAAATAATTTCCTCTACCAGTTTATCAAATTCAGTTTAGTTATTCAAGGGTTACAGGATTCAAAAATATCCTTCTATGTTTATATATAGTAATACATTAAAATATAATGGAATACAGTCAACAAGGAAGATCTCTTTTGAATATTTTCCCCTTGTATGTAAGCCATCTGCAGCTGGGAAATTTCATTGTTAGAGGTCCATTAATGAGATCAATACAAGTTATATCCACAAGGGATTAGCTGGCTAATATGCTATCAAAAGACTCTTGGATACAGCAAACTGTTTTTCTCACATGCAGTCAGGCCTAAATGTGATCTTCTTTTCCTTCTTTCCATCCAGAAAGTGGAAATGAAAGCATTCCCATTTTCTACAACACCAACTTTCACACAAACACACACACAAAATCATACAATAAACAGAATTAGAGGTTCTAAATTTATCTTCAGTGGATGCTCAGAAAATGACAAGAGGTAGGTAAAAGGGAAGGCTCTGCCATATATTTCCTCAGGTCAGTATTTAACTGACTTTTTCCCTGATCTCTTTTGTGGCTGTTTCAGGTTTAGCTATGCATTCATCAGTTTTACTTCTGGTCTCCAAGCAAGCCCATCTACAGTCACCATCACCCTCTTATATCTTCTGCTCCTACCCAAGAAGTCTTAACTTTTATTTCTGGATAACAATGGAGATGGGGGAAGAAACAAATTAATAGATAGCAATAATAATTTTAAACCCTCTCTTCACTTCAGGCTCTGGTATACAGAAACAGAAGGACAATAAACACAGAGCTGCCGAGCACAAGAGTCTGCTTGTTTCTCTGGGGAAGAAAAACCATCAAAAACATGTGCATTCGCCATGGAAGAAAGACTGCCTTTCTGGTTGTGTGTGAACTCACATGACAGATACAAGTTGACATAACACTGCAGTTATTTATCACGCAGATGTTTAAAGATAACTCTTAATAAAAAATGATAATCACACACAGTGACACAAATCCACCAGACCATGAAAGCTAATATTTACTCAATACTAAATACCTAGTGGTCATGCAAGCCTCTAAGGAACCAAGTCTGGTTATTGCTTTACTACTAGGAAAGCCAGTGCTTCAGAGAAAATAGATTATTTGGATTTTCTTTTAATGCATTTATTATTATTTTCACCAAAGCTATTCAGCCTTTATGTTTTCCATCAAATAGTCACGGCACACAAGCTTTCCATTTTCAGAAATACTGCAATGTCAGCACTTCATGTGCCAGTAAAATGGATTTTCACCTCTGTATTTAGTTTTGGTTGGTTTGTTTTAAAAGAAACTGGAAAGAGAAAATGACTGAAGAACAACGAAGACCTTGAGCCCAGTCCTGCCAGAGCACTGG
Organism: Anas acuta; assembly: GCF_963932015.1. Taxonomy (NCBI): domain Eukaryota; kingdom Metazoa; phylum Chordata; class Aves; order Anseriformes; family Anatidae; genus Anas; species Anas acuta. The sequence goes on from NC_088984.1 coordinate 15,176,784, forward strand.
GATGCAACACAGGCACTCGAGGAAAGAAGCACCTTTTGTCATGCTTACAGATCACTCTTCCTGCCCCTCTGGCATCTTCTGCCTCAGCTTTGTGAGGGATGGCATGAAGAGCCCTCCATCCACTTTTAATCTTTTTACTGAAGGAATGCATAATGCCATACCATGGCCCTACATATGCCACATAATCTTTAAAAAATGTTACCTATTTTTAATTGTGATCTTTACAACTGAGATAGGAAAACTGGCTCTGAGCAGTGCTTTTCTCTCTGGCCAGTTTCTGTATGGGCACAGACACATTTCCACTGTGCGGAGCTGCTTAAGAAGTCCCAGCATAACTCGGGCACCTGGAAAAGTATAAACAGGTTATTTGCTCAAGATAATGTCTCCTTTCTTCCTTATCTCTCAGCTTTGCTTTGTACAGCCTTGGCACAATCTGAATTTGAAGCAATTGCAATTTACTTGATACTACAACATCCAAGGCAAAAATCCTTCAGACAGATGATTTGCTCAGTTCCACCCATTATGAAAGCATAACTACTATAAAAGCAGAAAGTAAGAAAGTTGCTTCGGGATGCTAGGAAATACAGTGTCAGTAAATGCAACATGCTGTATGTGGATAAAACCCATTGAGTTTGTGAATACGGAGTTACCCACTATTACTCAGGAAAGAGATCTTAGAATCATAACAGTTCTCTGAAAGCATCAGGCTGAATGCTCAGGGATGGTACAAGGGAAAAACAGTGTCAAGGATGATTACAAAAGGAACAGCAAACACTATCTCTCTCCGTATAAACTGAAGTTTTGCCCACATCTTCAGTTCTACGCACAGTTCTAAAACGGATTTGGAAGAATTAGGAAAAGACATGAAAAGGAAGATATAAATAACAGAGGTACAAAACAGCTTCTCTACAAGGTGAGATTAGCCAAAGGATGACTTTTCAGCCTGCAAGAGATGACTGTGGAGAAGAACAGGATTATGGTCAAAAATCATGAACAGCATAAAGAGAGTGAATAGGAACAACTGTTCTCATGATGTAAGAAATAGGGGGCATAAAATGAAATGATCAAACAGCTAGTTTAAAACAAGACGGGACAATTTTATTTTTTTTATTTTTTTATTATCCACTACGTAATTAAGTTGTGGAACTCATTGCCACAGGATGTTTTGAAAGCCAAAAGCATAAATGGATTAAAAGAAAAGCTATTAGAAAAATTCGTGGAAGAAAGGTCCATCAAGGGCTATTAAGACACAGATACAACCTCTGACTCAAGAAGTACCCAGGGAGCCGACTGCCAGAAGCTGGGAAGGGATGCTGCTCTGCACTGACCAAAAGCAGATGCTTTGGGAAAAGAGAGTGAAGGACCAAGCTATGGTCAGAATCCGGATACTGGATTAGACAGATCTTTGCTCTGATTCAGTATAGCTGTTCTGATGCTCTTCTAAAATGAACTAATTTGTCTCTGAGAATCTGATGCTTATTAAAACCCAAATGTAATTCCTTCCTTATTGTGAGACAGAGTGACCAGAAATTACCAGAAGTAGTACAAACAGTGATTATTTAAAGTTACTAGCTGTACTTTTGGATTGTCTTTAATCTGAGAATTTCTATACGATTCAAAAGTCACTTGGGTAAATTTATTGCTGCTTGAAAGTTTCAGTCCGTGACAAAAGCTTTACAAGACACTGTAGTAATGCTTCTATGTTTAAATGTACAAGGAAAACATCTGGTTAAATGCACAAGAGCTATTGCTTGAGGGGGGGAATAAATGTATAAAAACAATGAAAGGCCTCAACTTCTTTCATAAATATCAGTATAAAATAAATCAACTGCACTGAATCCCCATAGATCAGCAGTGCTGTAGAAGGGCTGAATCACCTCATAAAAGCCAGTAAAGACATACTAGGTTCTTTCGAGGATACCAATTAATGTTTTCATTCTTGCAGGTTTCTCTAAGGGCAGTGTAAATCAGAAAAATCAATTACTGAAATAATATCCAATCAATAATTCAAGGCTGTATAGAAATGCATGTGCACCAGGCTGCACAAATCACTGTCAACTTTTTAAGTTCTTTTTCTGTTTCTGCTTTAATATTTCCCTAGCATAGTTTTAGCATACGGAGTTACTCAGCTGGTTAAGGAACAAGATGAAGCAATTTCATCAAAGTGAGATTTGTTCCTCCTCTGCATTTTCAAAAAAACTGGAAAGATAAGATTCAGGTAGGTGGACAGATTTGAAATGAGAGCGTTTTGCACTAAACCTTTTACAACTTTGTAAGAGTTTGCAGTTTTTCAAAAGTGTCCGCTCCACTTCTCCCAGTCAGTCTTTCCAAGACAGGCTAGAGAGACAAACAGGCTAGTTTTGTGTAGGCTCCACAAAATGTTCAGGCAGGAAAAGTATATACAAAATAAGGCAAAATGTATCACCACCGTGAAAGCACAGTTTTTATGTTCAGAAGATTCAAGTTCAGAAGAACTAACATGCTTGATTTCTAGCACAAGTCCCTTCAATAAGATGTAATGCCCGAGAGATTAATTTAAAACTGATCTTGACCAATGTAACACTGGAAGTTGTCACGTTATAAATGTGGTCTCAGCAGTGATGGAGAGAGATGAAGGTAGAAGGAAAACAGATGCTAGAGTGAATGTATTCAGAAAGTAACATCTTCATTACCAAAGATGCCAGAAGAATCCTTGTAAAAAATTCATTCCTGACCGAGGTTGCATTTCAGGTATTTACTTCTGATTAATGTAAATCCCCCCCAGCTTTAGCAGGGGAGGGCATTCATCTTCACTGCGCATTCTGAATTGCTTCAGAGCAACCTGCAGCTCAGCACTCTTAAATGACTCTCAGATCCCACCGTGCACAGCATAGTGCTTCGGTGGTGGGAAAGGAATGATTTTGGGGTGTGTAATCAGCATGTTGTCTCCCAGTGAGAGGCAATGACAAGCAAACAGTAGAAATGAACAACAATTTTAACTGAAAATAGGTAGTTCTGACAAAAGGGATGAGAACCCTGTGTTTCCCTGGGCCAAGTGAGTCCCCTTGAACACCGTGCAACAGAATGATTCTCTTTGCTGTGAAGTGACACACTCCAACAGAAATGAGGAAATATTTCCTAGCACCTTGTTGCCTGCTTAGAGACAAGTTTAACTCCACTCTAGCTGAGGTCACTTCATACACAAGCGCACCATTAGTAAATTCTTCATGTAAAAGTGGCAGCTCCGCTTTCTCTGGCTCTTCTACCTGCAGCTTAAGGTCTGTGAAGGGATGGTTGTCCTCCAAGAAAGCTTCAAGCTGAAGGCCTTGTTTGCAAAGGGAAGCATGTGGGCAGCCAGTTCCTAGCTTCCAGAATAAGGATGCTACTGAGACATGACACTACCTGGAGTTTTCAGGTAGGAGGTAGCTATCTGACACGCAGCATGACAGCGGTATAGAGCTCATTCTCAGAGCTAATAGCTAAGTCTTTATTCCCCTGTGGCTGAGGTCCTGAAATACTAGGTGCATATACAGCAAAATATTACTTTACTCATGGAAATTTTGAAAACATAACACCAAAGGAGATAAAGGTGATGGTGCAAAGTTCCCAAGCTCAAACAAGACCCTGATTGAGTTGTTGCTTCATATTCTAAGCAAATAAACAGAAATGCATAAGCTGCACAGCCCACAACTGTACTGTAAATATGTTTCTATTGCTAAAAACCCCAATGCCCGCAGAGAATCATGTGGTTCCCAGCAGCAAGCATTGTCACAGCCAGCAGAGACCAGGTTACCCTTCCTCCTCTTGCTGAAAAATCCCTACACCCAGATCAATACAATTCAGATTTAATGAGCCCTTAATGTTGGGCACAGAAGTTGTAGTAAGGGCCCATAGGAAAGGCACAGCATCCTCTGGGTAAAACAGCTTTCGGTTGCCATGGGAACACATCTTCCTGCAGTTTTGTAATCTCCCATCCACCGTGATCAGTACAATCCTGAAACAATTCCTGCTTTGATCACTTCACCCTCCCCTCTTGCAAGTGCACACACACACAAGTGTGCACACACACACAGACCCACAGCCTGACTCCTCTGCTTTTCCAGCAGGCCAGATGTGTGCAAGACAGGCTGCCTTCTTTTACTTCAGCTTTCTCAGGCCTGTATTTTTTTTGGTCTTACAAAAGATGAAGATAGATTAAGCAAATGGGACATTTTAGTAGGTATTTTAGTGGTTTGATTCCAATCCAGTCATTGGAGTAGCTGGGGATGACTCTGGGCTTTGCCTCCAGGTGAGTCATTTCAGCTTCTCTGTGCCTCAGCTGTGCCGAACACAAACCCAGGGCTTTTCCCTTCTAGAGGAGATGGAGGGAAGCGAGCTGATGCTTGTGATTCAGGTATTACAGTGATGGGAATGTGCAGCTACTGCAGCTATAGTTTAAATGGAAAAATTGGTTTATGGGAGTATTAGATTCCTCTGTGAAACTCCGAGGGAGGACAGCTATTATGGACTGGAGCAAGAATGATTTGGACTATTGCAAGCATGACCACCAAATCACTTTGTGAGCTGGAGAAGCTCTATGCAGTTTTGCCTTGCAGAGTTGTTGAGCACCAGCAGCTCCCATCAATGCTGGGTTAAATTTTAGATGCTTGGCGCTGCTGGGACTAATTTTTCCCTATTTGTACAGCGGGGTTCTTTTCCTCTGGCAGTTCATATCAGGGACTAGGAGAATTAGTTCAGATCCCTTGAGGGTATCAGAAGTTTTACTGTTCTAAATGCTACAGTGCTGCCAGTTCTGCCTGCTAACAGACCGACACCAGCTCACCCTTACTCCTCTTCTCCTCTCACTCTGCCTCAACCTCTCTGAGCTTTTTCCTTCTGCTGCCTTTTGCCACTGCCTGCTGGGTTCTGCTGTGCATTTAACTGTAGCTTCTTTACCACTCGTCAGCAGAATTGGCTTGTCCAGAGTTAAAGGTTGTCTGCAGATCCCTTTCAATCTCCCGGCCACAGATGGGAGCTGCCAGAGCCCTTCATCCTATTACATGAATGACTGCAGCACTTGGGGTTTGTGGGTTTTGGGGGGTTGGTTGTTTGCTTGTTTTGGCCTTACTGACATACATCTGCCTTCAGATTCTGAGCCCCTGGCCATCCCCCTGAAGCAGGATGGCCACAGAGCTGGGAGCAATGCAAGTAGAGACTTGACGAGGCCACTGAAGGGAGCTGTGGAAAACAGGCAGCACTTTGAACTACTGGATCCTGGCTGCTGCTGGCTGGAGGTGCAGAGATATAATAGAGCAAGAGCTATGCAGAAAGTGAAGAAAAAGCACAGGGAAAACCGTTCTTATTTTAACCATCTAATTTGAGCTTAAACACCAACCACAGGTCCTCCAGAGGAAATCAAAGGGGTTAAGATGCTAGCTAAGGAAATGCCACTTGATAGGCCTTTTTGCACATTCCCACATTGCTCTTTTGAAGGAGCCTGCAACCTTCCCGTCTGACCATCATTGTAAGAAATGAATTATTTCTGAATCCCTAGACAACTAAGGCAAATTCATTGCACTGGGGAGTAGCAAGTCTCCTCTGGCCATCAAGTCTTATAGCAAGAATCAACAAAGTATTTAAATCCACACAACCTTCTGCTTTAAACATGCATCAAATCATATTTGGAAACAGGTAAGGTTCACCTGGAACCTTGGAAACCTCTTCCCCTCCCCAAGCACACATTATCTATAGCACAAGTGATCCTGTATATTTAGAATTTTATATCAGACGTTTGACTAAGCCATTTGGTGAGGGAAGAAGAGATGGTCCATCCTTCCAGTTGCTCATCACAATGAAAGCTTTTCATCGTGCCAGCCTGCAATTAAGCACATGGACAATTCAAACCTAAAAAGAAGCCGTTTCAGGGAATCCTTATAAACAATGATTATTCAGTATCACTAATTGTAGTGATTTATAGCAGACAAACTATCTGTCTCCAGACCTGCAAACGTGCAAATAATTAAGCAAGAAACAGTCTGCTCCTAGACAATAGGACAGGAGTGCAATAACTGAGGGAGATTACTTTATCAATAAACAGATGTCAGTATTCAGCACCACCAGTCTATGACCCCTTTTATCTCTGGGACTCAGAGCACTTTACCAACATTAATTAGCCTTGTGAGATAGCTCCCATAGCCATTTTATGGGCATAGAGCTATTATGCCTCCTTTATGGGCACACAGCAGTTAAAGGGCACTCGCAAGGTCAAAGAATACTTCCGGCACCCAGCCACCAAATCTGTCCAGTAACTCACTCCATTAGTAATGCTTTTAATCCTTATTTATTAGATAAGTTCCCGTGCTTGAGTGGCCCACATGATTGAAATTGGGATCCGGTATTTCCAACAAGTAGGCACCTAGGAACTGCAAAGCATTCCCTTTAGAGTCAATCTATACCAATATCCACCTGAATAGCAGGGCTCAGAACTAGTATTTGAAACCTTAGAAATCTGATTTTCCCACAATTGCAGTCAATAGGTATCTGCATTCAATGGAGAACACCTAATGCGATACAGGTAACCACAGAGTATTCATTCTTCTCCTAACCTGCAGTCACTAAGTAGCACTAAGAGACTATAACTGGTCAACACCACTACGAAACTCAGTTTTGTACGAATGATTGCCACGGCTCTAGGGCTGAGAGGAGGTAGGAGAGTTACCATAGCATCAAATGAAGGAGAAAGAAGCCTTAATATGATCTTTCTAATAAGGTCTGGCATAGGCATTAAGGCAAGTTCTGCTCCATGCACCAGCCACAGGCAGGTGTTTCCCTGTACCACAAAGGCAAGAGGGAGCAGTGACAAAGACAATCTAATGCGTGACATTTTCAGTTCTGTCACCGACCTGTGGTGTGACCTTACATATACCGCTTTGCCCTTGTATTTGTTTCTCCATTAATAAAAATGAAGGGAACAACTCTTTTCTGAGTCCATCCTCCTCTGCTTTTCAGTTTGGGAGGTAAGTTCCCTGGCCACTCAGTCAGTTAGGTACGGGCCTGCATGAAATAAAGACTTCTCTTTTTTGAAAGACCTGTAACCAAATAACCAAACTGAGAATGAGAATCCTACCCAAAGGTAGGATTTTGTCAACCTCAACAAAAGGAAAAAAAAAAAAAGAAAAAAAAAAGTGATTGCTTTGTTATTGTTAGCTTCAGATATCCAGATTTTTTTTTTAAGACTCAGGTCAATTTAGAGGTAAAGACACCACTTCAAAACAAAACAGAAAATGTAATTTACTGAGATCTCTCATGCTGTTTTTCTTCTTAGATAAAACTGAATAAATTTGGGGACCAGTCTAACAGCTCCACCTCACAAGCTGCGTTTTCATCATCCTTTTGAGCTTAAGATGTTCACTAACAGTTTCTGCTCAATTTTACCTTCCCACTTACACAGAAAACAAATCAGCATTTAATTAGGTGCATGTGACTAAGAGCTACTATGTAGTTGCACCATGTGGAGATTAAGAGTACCTTAATGCATCACAGCTTCCCAAAGCTTTCTCAGAAAACCTTAGATTAGTTACCTTTTATAGATGCAAATACACGACGTGCCACAAAACTTGTTCCCCAAACAGCCTGCAAGCACCAACTAAACAGTAGGATCTCAGGCACATTTGAAGGTATGCAGAGTATAGAAAGTGCTCTTTAATTGACAAGTTGGAGGACTGGACTCTTATGAATACAGAGCAGCTTTTTTTCACCCTGCAATTGCATCCCAGCTTGCATAAACCAACGGGGCTGATTTTCATACAGGAAGATGATCTGTTTATCTAACCTTATTGAATTCTGCAGGGAAGTATAATTTCTTATCTCCTCAGCAAATGGGCAAATCTATGGCCTCAATATGAACCAGTTTGTGCCAGAGAGGAAAGTTTCAGAAAGGGGCAAGAGTTGAGTACAACCCATCCCCAAACGCAGTGAGAGCCACCCTTGGTGTTAGGAGCAAGCTGAGGAGCTCCTGGAGGCCATCGAGCTTACCGACACCTGTGGAAGAGCAGCTGTGAGACCAAAGAGTTGAGGGAAGAAAGATGAGAGGAAAATCCAGGGCAGTACACAATTCCCTGGGAATGCCCCTGCCCCTCCTCGATCTCTTTCCATTCTGTGACCACCAGCGACAGCCCAGCTCCCCTGGGCAGGACCTGGTGACACCATGCCACGGGGTGCCAGTGCCTCCCCTCTGCTCTCACCTGGCACACAATACCCAACTTGCACTGCTTTTTCCCCCCAAAATGGAGAAAGGGAGGCAGAAGGATATACAGGGTGGTGGGCACTTCCAGGATCTTTCTGCAGCTTGGTTTGTGGCTGGATTTTAACAAATGAAAGCCATGCCCAGCTCTGCGATGTCATCTTCTACACAGATCATGCACAAACAAGGGAACAAAAGGGATGTGTTTGCTCCAGCTCCATTAGAAACACAAAGACATTGTTTTAGTGGATAATTTGTTTGCTCAGGGAAGCTCAGCTCAATTTCAGGAATAGCACTGCGTGGTCCTGCAACTAATTTAAACAGATAAAATAAAAGCCCCACGCTCAAAAGTATGGTGACAAAGACACAGAGCTCACAGGCCTTATATTTAACATCATACTGAAGTGACCCTAATTTATCCACGTAACTACCTCACTTTTTCATGCAAGGTAATTTAAAGCAAAAGATGGGGTTTCCACTTAGATTCCTACATTCAGAAGCAGTTGCACTTACGACTGATACTCATCCTGCTTGGAAATGGGACTTGCACCAGCTCTCCCAAAGTTTTTTTCATGAATAAATAGTCTACATTGGTTCTACTTTGCCTATCTTGTGGCTTAATCCTTAGGTGGCATGTTATGTATTCATGTCTCACATTGTTTATTTTTTATATATTTCCAGATAAAAGTGATATCTAGAAGAATGAGCACAAACAATTGTTTAAAGTTGATAGAGCTGAATTCATTTATGTGGAAAAAGCGGTCACATCTGTGCCACATAAGGATGTGTTGGGAGGCCAAGATACAATTATCTCATTGGTGATTTAAATATAGCTTTAGCCAGAGAGAGTTCATCTTCACCCATGCTGTAAATTGGGTTAATTTTTCAGCATGCCAAGTGGCAATTTGTTCTCATAACACGAGTGGCTTTTGTAACATCAGCTGCAGCTTCACAATATTAACATCTACCCTTTAGAAGAACTCCAAAAAAAATGAATTATTCACCCTAACTTGAACAACCGCTTCATTCTCAAATCAAGCAAGTAACATTAATCCTAAATTATTCTGCATTAGAGTAAGTAGGAGCTGTCTGAAACAGGGATTAAGTTAGTATTTACTCCAATGAAAAATTAAGCATCTGTTTAGGCGTACAATTCAGTGACAGGTGTTACCTCCACCAGCGAGAAGTGCTGAGCTGTGAACGCATACAATTTTGCAAAGGGACTGCTCAGCTAAAAAAGCTTTGGCTCAGCCCACACAGGATACGGCACAGGAGTGTTTATTTAACAGAGCTGCAGACCTCGTGGTGGAGCAGTTGGCAGGTATTGCCACAGACAAGGCAGAAAATGATGGTGCGTGTGGAAAGACTCCAGCCTGTATCATTCCCTGGGATAACGGCTGCACCTGCCTAAGTGCAATCACAGGAAAAAAAAAGGTCTTTCACATCTACGAATTCCACTCATCATATCCATGCTGCTGGACACTGAACAATCACCAGACTGACCACAGGCAAAAACCCATACTCTCCCAGTTTTACGTTTCTTCGTGGGAGAGATGAGGGAGGAACGTGTCTGTGTGCTAGCTGCAGAAACCCTTGGCACACGTTGGCAAAGCCAGCTAGGCTGCATTTCTGACATGAGAACTTCAAAACAAACTTTTATTGCTTTCAGTGGAAGTTCCACGGTGCAAAAAATCCCAGAAGCAGTTTCCAATCTCTGTGTTGTCTTGTGGCAACCCAGATCCTGAAACAATTTTCTAAGAGAGAAAGATTTTCTTCGTGTTTTTCTTGCAGTTGCCCTAATTGGTTCTTCCAGCCCTTTGTTTTTCTTGCTTTTTTAAAACACATTTGTATTTGAGGGCTAGGATACCATTGCTGTGTGATGACCTGAGATCACTTAGCTTTACACAAAACAGGGATTAATCCTACTTATACGTGATGTCTTAGAAACACATTTGGAAGTTGCTCTTAAGACTTTTCCTCTAGAAAACCTCTGATGAAACTACGGCTTCTTCTGAAAGCATTTTTTAGCATCTAATGAGCCTGAGCAGTGTCAGGTCAGCTCCTCCACATTTACATTTCCAGACTTGCACACTTACTTGTGCACCCACAGAGGTCCATACAAGCACAGAGAGGCAGGTCAGGTACATCTGCTTCTCAGAAATTGATTTGAGTCGGGGATGGGAAATTGCTCCAGAGCACAAAGGCTTTCCCTTCTTAATCCCACTTGATACTTTGTATATGCTATGATTTTAAAAGATTCCACAGCTCACAAATTCATACATTTCATCCCACCTACAGAACAGGGAGGAAATGAAAATCCTCTCCAAAGCATGCACTTAGACCTTTCCCGACTCAGCTACTTCCAAGAGAGGAAGAATCATTCTCAAGAGAAGACAGTAAAGGCGTTCCCAATATGAGATGGAGCCACCTGACTTCTTCAGTTTACTTCCATCTTCCCCATTTAGCTATCGAGCATTTCCCGTGTGAATTCTCGGGGGCACAGGTATTGCCAGCTCCCTGCTAGAAGGATTGTTTGTTTACAAGCTCCCTCAGAGGCAGAAAAGCAAATGCAACCCTGCTGCCAACACACTGCAGCTGCCAGACATGGTCCAGCAGAATTAGCATTATCTGAGCTATTCTGTTTTTATAGCCACCTTCATTTGGGAAGGAGGGGAGTTAATTCTATCAGAATTTCACTGATAATGAGAGGTAAACACAATGCAAGCAGCAATGCCAATAACCTTTGAGGACTACTTTATCTGGCTATTTTATCTATCTGGGCTATTTTATCAGGCCAACCGTGTCCTGGGGTGCATCAAGCACGGCATCGCTAGTAGGTCGAGGGAGGTGATCGTCCCGCTCTACTCTGCGCTGGTGCGGCCTCACCTCGAGTACTGTGTGCAGTTCTGGGCACCACAGTATAAAAAGGACATGAAACTGTTGGAGAGTGTCCAGAGGAGGGCTACGAAGATGGTGAAAGGCCTGGAGGGGAAGACGTACGAGGAACGGCTGAGGGCACTGGGCCTGTTCAGCCTGGAGAAGAGGAGGCTGAGGGGAGACCTCATCGCAGTCTACAACTTCCTCGTAAGGGGGTGTCGAGAGGCAGGAGACCTTTTCTCCATTAACACCAGCGACAGGACCCGCGGGAATGGAGTTAAGCTGAGGCAGGGGAAGTTTAGGCTTGACATCAGGAAGGGGTTCTTCACAGAGAGAGTGGTTGCACACTGGAACAGGCTCCCCAGGGAAGTGGTCACTGCACCGAGCCTGACTGAATTTAAGAAGAGATTGGACTGTGCACTTAGTCACATGGTCTGAACTTGGGTAGACCTGTGCGGTGTCAAGAGTTGGACTTGATGATCCTTAAGGGTCCCTTCCAACTCAGGATATTCTATGATTCTATGATTCTATGATCTTAGTGAAACTTCTCTATTTCACAACAATTCCCTATCAGTGCTGCCTCCTTTGACACATTGCTCTTGTTCTCTCCAGCCTGTCGTTCTCTGACTGTAGCTTAGTGCATGTCTATACAAAGGCTAGCAATAATAGGCCCTCAATGTAATTTAATAAAAGAGAATTTATATTTGGAGCCTGGGTAATTGCCAGAAATAAAATCTGGTTTAAATATTATGTTTTATTTAACGTTTCCCTTATTCAAAATGCAGCGCTCTATTTACAAGCTAATTAGAAGGTTTTATAGTGTTTAAAGAAAATCTATTCACATTAGTAAACCATCAACACATCTTGTGCAGATTGCTACAAGCCATCCTACAGAAGTTGTCAGCGTCAATCACTTGCCTTCATTGTCAGCATAGCTACTATGTTATTACTATAGCACAGTACGCAAGCACAGAAGAACCAGATTTAACCTAGGAAAACTACGTTTTTCCTTAAGCTGTGGCTAATGACTGAAAGTAACATATTGAATCAGTGACAGTCTTCTCTGGACACCTGCATATGAGTATATTTAACAAAAATGTTGTACTTTTTATCTTTTGTTGGCATCAGTGTTTGATACAACAAAAAATAAGATTATTTTTTCTTACAATAATATAAACAATTTTTTATAATAATTAAAAAGACATAAAAACAAGAACAAATAAGATACTCACAGCTCTAAAAAATAAGCTCCCCTTATCCACAGGCAGTGGCAGTTTTAAAGTCTCCTCTAGGCTAGCTCGACCTTGCAACTGACAGTGATCACATGCAATTTAAAGATGCAATTCCTTCTAGGTCTTGAGAAAATGTGTGAAGTTAATCTATTGACCTTGGAAACCTGTCAGGAACCACAGAGCATCTGTAAGCGCGAGTTGTTAGCCCTGTCTCCGTAACGTTGTGGTCTTTAACCTCTCTGTAATGTGTCTTTGGGTTTGATCCTACTACCTGCAACCACCTGAGCACACCACCCAGAAAACAAAGTTATTTCTTAGAATCCCTGGCTCTTCCCTGGGGATCAGGAGGGATGCTGGCAGAGCCTGGCAATGGGTTTCTGCCTGTAAAAGGCAAGTTAAACTGATGCAGACCCGGCTGCCTGCAGACCATTCTGCCCTCACATGCTGGCCACGACACTACAAGGCCCTCGGACCAGGCAGCTGGTGTAAGCAGGAGCTCAGCACGCACGCAGCTCCCTGTGACAGCACGAGCTGGGGAGCAGTTAGCACACACAAACCCCCTCCAGGAACACACACGTACAGTAACTCTAAATCACAGACCACTGCACCATAACTGCAAATCATCTGCGCCGTGCTGAACTGTAATTTTAGCGCGTCTGTTTGCAATGCAATCTGGGTCTGTTTAGCAGAACCATTTCGTATCTGTGATTGTGTGTGGGAGTAGGGGTGGGCGCACGGCTGACAGGTGCAGTAAAATAAAGCCACAAACTAAGCAGTGATGAGGCAGCCCAGCAGTGAAAAAGGTCTTCAGGTAGCCGTATTTCTCAGGAGGCTGGAAGAGCAGCCGTAAGCATTCAGCAGCAAACAGATGACCTGAAAACATCCCTCAAGTCCCATTTTATATACACTTCTCCCAATACTTCTCTTACTCCACATTCAGAGATAAAAAAAAAAAAAAAAAAGAAAAAAAAAGAAAAAAAAAAGCACTTAAATCCACTACTCCGAGAACATTGAGCTATCCAGTTAGCAAACGGTGCAAATTCAAGCCTCCAGCTAGTGGGATGTGAGCACACCTGCACACAGAGATGAAATTGCAGTTAAAGATGAGTTACCTATGGCAGGCTGAGACATAATTGTGTTATCGATTGTTATGGTTTTTTCTCATCATCGTATTACAGGATGCTTGAGAGACACTGTACAAACTAGCCTAAGCATCAGCGGTACAATATATGTTCCACTGAGCACTGGGTGTCTCGTGCTAGTGACTGCTGTCTCAGCTTGTTCCCTTTGCTTTTCCAGCTTTTCCGTGACCTTTTTGGTTATTCCAGTTTCAGTATTTCTAGGGCTATTCTCCCTCAGAAGGTTTATCAAAGAACCTCCCGCTCCCCACGCGGGAAGAGATGTCTTTAAATCCTCATTCCGGTCCGAGTGACACGATGGCTATGGAGCGATGTCACCTCTTAGAGCCTGCTGTTGCAATGAGAAGTACCACCTTCCATGGCCACTTGTCACCAGTCATACCTTGTCCCTGGGTATCCCAGGAGAAATGCCTGCATGAGTGAACGTCTCCCCTCACAGAGGCAGGTGGAGCCTTCACAGATGCTCCCAAACTTGTGGATTTAGAGAGCCTTGGGCTTGCAGCTCTGCCTTTGCTGAGGAGGCAGGATCAGGCCCATGGGAAGCACAGAGCCAGCCCTGACCCCCAGCACCTCCCACGCAAGGTGCTGGGCATCCACAGGGTGCCTGCACGCATCCTGCCCTTCAGAGCAGCCTCAAAAGGCCTGCCCAGGAGGTCAGGTCAGTCAATGGAAAACCAAAAATGACTCACAAACTACTCCTTCCCACAGGCCCCTCCTGGTAGGTTAAATCATTCTGTCCACTTCAAAAATGGAAGGATTTAGCTTTCCTGACATAACACGCTGCCTGCTTATCCCACCTGCATTATTCTGCCTTAAAGCAGAGCTAGTATTTTGTCTTTCTGGCTTCCCTCCAAACACTGGAGCATTTTGAAATCCCAGTGCCTCATCCCTTCCATCACATCCTCCCTCCTCAGTAGAGGCTGGAGCATCTCTCACGTTCGACCTTGCTCTGCTTCCCTTTTATGGTCTCCCTGCTGATTGCTGATGATGGTAATTTTAGTTTGTATCAAACCACAGCTAGATTGGTATCCTGTAACGTTTACAGCCTCCCGTATTGTAAATTTTGGAAATGCTAATAAAAATAATTTTTGAAAGGGAGAAAGGAATTGCATTCAAATTGCTCACAGAGCATGAAGGAAAAAATACCATCTTGTCAAGATTAGCTGTGGGTCTCTAACATTATCCCTTAATTATTATTGAACAGCTTTGTCACAGACTCTCATTGGGGAAAACCCTTCTGAGCCCTCTAAAATTCCCAAGCCACTGTTTAGATTACAAGTTTCACAGAGTGCAGGCTTTGAATCCATCCCCAGTACCTGACATGATCACTGGCTGCACAAGAAAAGATTGTTTTCATTAAAAAAAATGAAATGGTCTTTTCGAGAAGCAACAAGCTGCACATTCAACACGTGTGATGAATGCAGCAGCTTTTCCAGGGACTGCAACTGCTACCTGTGGAAGGAAAAATACAGCTATGGACACACAATAGCTGGATCCTGCTTTCTTTCCAGCACCAACTGTATTCTGTGCGCTCTGCTGACTTTGAAAGGAATGCCCTGCACAAAGGCACAAGATTGATTTCATTGCTCTTCTCTGCACACAGCTCAGGAATAATTTTTCAGTCTAAATTAACAAATATCTACAGTATCGGTGCTCTTAAAGGAAAGTAATGAACTGTTCTATATTCATCTCTCTCATTACAGATTTGTTACAGCTTATCACATGAATAATATTCCAGCTCTTAAAAGAAAAAAAGCCCTGTGTCAGAGAAAAAACACTTTGATTTCTCATATGCACTTAAACACCAAGTTAATTAAATAGTAAGAAGTCATACAAGGCATTTTAAATCTGCTAACACAAGATGAACTCCTACCTTTTCTGTGCACAGGATGAATTTTTTAAGTGATGTACTCTATCTGCTATCACAGATAAGGCTTTCGCAACCATTTTAGACAGAAATTGATGGCATTTTGCAGCATTATACTTAATTCTGGGAATGAAATAAGATTTCATTCCACACCCATAAAGAGGAGCAGCTCAGAAATCAGAGTGTGAGGACAGGGCAAACTGAAGAGACTTTGTATCACCAGTTGACACTCTTGCTCGCCCTCTCCTTTAGCTGCTTAGACCTTCAAGCCTTTCCAAATTATGGTAATCTTGCAAGGATGTCCCATGGGCTACACCAAAGTTCAGACCACATATTATGTTATGGATTATAGATGTCCCACAAAATCACTGCCCTCTGAAGGTTTTATGCTGGAGAGATCCTGCTGCAGTCACAAAAGGAATTAGGGCATTTACAGCTCTTTGTAGCACTTTGAGATTAGAGTAGTGTCAAAGGGCAAGGATTTAATCTGAAAGAGCCAACAAAATGGCATTTACAAACACAATGCTGAATGCTCAGACTCATTCAGTTCACTATTCAAAGGACAACATAAAGCTACAATTAAAAACTATTACAACGCATGTGCATAAGGGAATACAGTCACACCTGCCTGTGCAAATCTGACAAGATACCTGCAAGCTTAATCTACTCAAACATAGCCTTTCTGGGCTATATGCTTAACAAAATTCACTGTTAATGGGGTTAAAAATAGAAACAGCAAGAACAGTCCCAGAAAACCTGAGGCAGGGAAACGTTCAATTCTCACTCTAATTCAATACAGAATTTGGACACCTTGAAATCAGGTTTCTAAGTCCACCGAGCCAAAACTAGTTGTTACCAGAACCTGGAAGTCACACTTGGATGTATTTTGCTGTCACTGAGTCTTTTTATGTGTGTGTGATAAGCCTGGCTGCCATCCATCCTTTGGAGAGAAGTACAAGCAAACCCCTCAAACAGCAGCCCTGCTCTCCCATGGCCATGAGAAGGTGTTCTGAGGAACAAGGAGCAGACTGTAAGAATGAAGAACTTAACTTCAGAAGTCTCCCAAAACTGAGATGGCTCTGAACCTCACAAGCACCACTGGATTAGAAAGTCCTGCTACAATGAGGCACTGGACTGGGCACGGAACATATAGTCCTGAACGTTAGCTCTGCTTGCTCCTCCAGGCAAATCACTTCACTCTTTGCCTATCATACTCTCTCTCATTTATTTTAAGTGTAAATATGCCAAAACACATACAGCTTTTCTCTATGATATTGCTGACAGTGAAGATATAAAGCCCAGATTTCAGCATGGGTCCTGAGGCACTCAAGTGACACAATATGGTGTTTAGAAATCCCCCATTAAGCAGAACAGTGACAGCTTCGCCCCCAGTGAGCCTTTAACAAGGCTTCCTTCCATATGCTCAAGAAGTTTACCTGTCCAAAAGTGTTACCATCCCTGAATAATTTGAGATTCACAGACTGTCGTCTATGAACCTTTGCTATCTCAACCAGCTGAAAGGCTTGAAAGAGGGATTTGTACTAAGGATTTAATTTGGATTAGAAATTGATCTCAATGAGTCTACTCCAAATATATTTCTTAAATGAAGCGAAGGATTTTTTTTTAAACATTAACATTTTTCTTGTCTGGAGGTCATCCAGACAGAAAATTCTGTAGCAAAGCTTAAAATACAAGTTTTCCCTGACTACCAAACTGAATATTAATTCATTTACATGCAACATATAACTACAGTTGTTTGCCCACATAAATATGGTTAACCAGATTACTAGAGCAGCAACTCAATGAAAGTTACACTGATTTGTCAAAGATATCAAACATCATTTTCTAAACAAAAAAAAAAAAAGAAAAGAACTTTCATCTTTAAAAGTCACAAACATCACCAGAGAGAGAAATGGACACTTACGATAAGCCAGATAAAGGGGCTTGGTTCATGTTCAAAAGTTCTTTTGATATCAAAACTGATTGATGGTATTTGACCTTAGCAGTGTGGATCAATCAAAAAAATAAAAATAAAAATGAAAGCACTTTGAAGAATCCTTTTAAAACCACAGACCCACAAGAAACTGTAAGAGATTTCAGCTGTGGGACTTCTATTTGACCTCCAGAAGGTGGTAAGCTTGCATCCTCATTTGAACTGTCAAGCAGCTCAATATTTCTAATAATTGAATACGTGAAGTCAACTCACTTCAAGATATAAAACTGACCAAGGTGCAAAAGGAGTGAGAAACTAATAAATTATTTCTGAACAACATTTATTTTTTGTGAACTTCAAAGTTTTTAGATCTTATGACTTCCAGGTTGTTTTGGTATCTAAAAAATTTATTCCCCCAAAACAACTGTATCTCTCTGTATATAAATGATGAAACTCAGTACAACAAGCAATGGATACCTAAAATATATTAATTCCTTAGAGGCCTCATGCATGCAGTTTAAGTTCCAGCCAAATATATAGGCCACCAAAACAGGCTTGGCATTGTCTTTGTAGAGGTGAAAAAATTGCTTCAAGGTATTAGAGATCTAAAACGATTAATCTGTGCTGAAATAGGTGGTAGGCTTGTAATACCTGTGAAATCTGGACTGGTCTGTTTATTACAATGCAGGACAAATCTTTCAGTAAAAAGGGAACAGCAGTGTTAAATTCCTGCTTGCTGGTTTGAGACTTTAAAAGGAACTGTCAATTCTTCTTTTATTTATTTAGGAAGTATCTCCCTGAACATACACAAAAAGAAGCTGAAAAGGTACTACTTCTCCATTTTATGAACTTGAATAAAGGACAGCACAATACAAGATTTAGACTGATTAAAACCAGTAGTAAGATCCTACTCTTTATCAGGTTACTGCCCCCTCCTCATCATTTTCCTAGTTTCCCCATTTCTCTGTGTTAAGTTTAGCTTCTGCTTCCTCCATCTTAAAATGTCCTTTTTAAGCCACCTCCCTTTCTCCCATAATCTTATTTTCTTCCTTCTTCACCCTCCTGTGCCAGCTTCCTATACAAGACCTTTCCTTGGCTTTTGAAGCCCAGCTACCTAACAAGCTGCTCAAAACCAAGAACCTCACAGGAGCTGAAAACCACTCCTTAATACATTTCCTTCCCGATGATGTTTTAGACAGTGGGCTATAAAAACGCTTGGGGTAGATTCTAATCCAGTCTTTCATTTGTGGGAACTCAAACCCATCACTAGCCTTTGCCCTCTACTTTCATCCCTCTTTAAAAAGGCAAGAGTTACAGTTACCATTGAGCATCTCTTTCATGTCCCAGGGAACAGGACTGTTTTAAGCTAATATTCTTTGAGGCTAACCACTCTACTCTGGACTCCTTAAGTTTGACAAAGTTCATTTTTCCTAAGCATTTTCTGGAAATCTTCATAGGGTAAAAATAGTAAAGCATTACTCTGAGGAGCATTTTTTCCTGCCCGTTAATGTATTTCCTTATGGCTCTGTCTTGTGAAGTTAACCATGCACCCAGAAAGGAGTCTCTGCTGAGGAAGCTTCCAATAGCTCATCAGTTCAAAGCAGACCTGGTATTCATTTCTTCTGACAAAGCATCATCCCTGCTTTGAACAGGCAGGCAGTTTCTTTATCACATGGCAAATGAAACATCTGCACAGCAAGGCCAAACTGCTCCTGCTGGGTTCATTATTTTGATAGCTTTCCAAGCAAAGTTAACCTCTTTGTCCCCACGTCCATCCCAACTGCCCCGCAGATTAAACCCAGCAATCATCGCTACCCATCCCTCCAGCACTTTCCAGGGCAGCGGACTGTGTGTTCCCACACTTTATCATCACGAGGTGTTGTTGTGCCACTGCTGATGCAAACAGCTGGTCAGTTTTTACGATGGGCGTATTATCATCGGCTGTTCCTGCGCGATGCGTAATGCATTTGATTGCCTTCTCCCCTGCCGTCAGCAGAGATCTACCCATCACACAGCCCACACAAACTTCCCATCAGAAACACTTCTGCACAAATCAGATGGAAAAGCATTATCTCAGAAGATAGACTAAGTGAGAGACGTGTCTTATGATATGTTAGACCATATCTGAATAATTCATTTAGCCAGATGTTTTACAGCCTAATTTTCAGAGATCCTTAATACTATCCACAAGTAAAATCCGAATCAGTGTTTTGCAGAGAAGCCATTAGCCAGGCCAGGATCTTACATTACGCTGCAGGATTATAAAATAACATCAGTGTCTCCTGCAGTAAGTTAGAGCTTAATATACATGGATATATGGCCAACAGAGGAGAGGAAAGTGGGCAACAGGGATCAAAGTAACAACAGGATGCTTCAGAACTTGCTAAAATTGAAGCTCACTAAACTGAATTTAATTTCCAATGACTACATTCTGTGAAAGTTTCTGTTTCAAAACACTTTGTTAACATACTCATTGAAGGAAGTATCATCCCCATTCTACAAATAAGATCCTGAAAAGTTTAATTAAAACTGGTCACAAATTTGGAACTAACTCTACAGGAAATGGTCCATTCAAAACCAAACCAACCACCCCACCAAAAAAAAAAAAAAAAAAAGTTGCCAGCATAATTTATGCTATGCAGATAGAAGATTACAAAAACTTTTTGCTACAGAAGAAGGCGAATTCTTAATAACGAGTTGTTTGTTGCTTTTTTTTTTTTTTTTTTTTAACACCACTGTGTTTTTTAATATTCACAATTTATTCTCCTTCAAGAGTTTTCAACAGACTAAATTTACTGGAAGCCGCAGCTACCTAACTAGCTGGATATGTTTGGTGGCACAGCAAGGTTTGAATCAGCATTTCCGAGCCTGCCCTGGGACTTCCCACGTTCCTAGCACAGGGTGAGCGGTCCCTATTGTAAGAGCCAAGCGGAGGAGCTGAGGACAATTACATCACGAAACGCCAGCCTGTGGATCAATAACTCATTCAAGTGGTGGATGAAATAGCACAGCAGGACACTGGCTAACAGCCCCACTGCAGGCCACAGAAAAGGATGCTTTTAGTGCAGATTAACTAAAAACACACAAAGGATGAGTTTGGCTGAACTCCCCTGACATGAGCAGAGCTCTATTAAATGAGGCTCTGGTTGAATATAGCGGACAGTTATTCACAGCACACACTGTTGCAAATTAACAATCCAGAGAGCTACAGAAACTCTGATAATCCCAGATTTTAACTTTTTTCCTCCCCTGTTTTTCCAGTCTTGAAATATCAGAGGTAGAGGTTATCAAGAAAACTTTTAAAAACTTTAAGAAGTAGTATATGTCATTTGCATTATGAGATTTCCACCTTTAATGGCTTGTACAGCACAATATGTTCTTTAAACGGGCTAAATCCACGAGAGACTGCACTTTGTCAAGAGAAATGGATATGCTTGTATTACTGCTGGCAACACCCCTAACACAAACAATGTCTTGCACTTTCCTTCAAGTGTGTTTATCTTACGTGTTCCTCTGAAAGAAAATGACTCCACAGCATGGAAAAAGGATATCAAATCCCAGCAAGTGAATTAGGGCCGGATTAGGCATCACAAAGTGCCCCGTGCAGACGAGCTGCAGGATAACTCAGACAGCTGATCCCCAGCATCGCCCTGGTGGCCTGTCTGTCCCCCCAAAAAGTCTGGCAGTCTGGTTAGCAGTGCTGGCTGAGGACTGAGAGGGTCTGGAAATTGAAGTTTCAGGGCTTGTTGCTGCAGGTCAGTGTTAGCACACGCTGTGTCACAGACACCTGGAGACGGTCCCCTTGCCCCTCTGTGTGCCAAACTTGCTGTGTCAGAGTTAACTCCAGCTGCCAGAGGGGACAGTCCAATACATGTCACAGGCATTAAGAAAAAGTTATTAATTACAATAAATTCCAGCCCCAGCTGCCAAATCCTGGGAGAAGCTTTGTGTAGCTGTAACAACATTGCACAATGCTGTAAAACTCTATCAGAAAATAGAATTATCACACGTGATATTACGTGTATTATCACACATCCCCAAAAAGGATCCAGTTCCACCTCATGTTTGTTTCAAACAGTGTAAATAAATTGCACTTCGTGAAGAAACAGGTACTTCTTCCTGATCACCTCTGCTATGTCAAACACACACATTGAGGAATCCCAAGGATTATCTGTTGGCTCTCGTATCACACCCACCAGACAAGATGAATGCTGCGACATAATGCGCTTCTACTTTCACCTATTATAAACAAGATAATGAGTTTGCAACATAAAAGATCAAGAAAAGGTTATAACTAGATATTTCAACCAACTGAACAAGTTTAAGTAGTCTATTTTTTGCCACCAGGAGAAGAACACTGACAGGAGAGCTGGATTTTACCGAACTTGCACTCTTAATGCAACTACTGCTCGGGGAGGGGTGGAATTAGTATTGCCAAATACTTCTTGTTTGCTTCTATAAAGCCACGTTTTTAGCCACCTAGTGAATATTTCCCTGAATTCTAGTTAGAGAGAAAAAGATAAGGGAGGGGAAAAAAGGATGCCATTACATCAATAGATCACCACAGAGCTGTCTTCTAGGCACACCAGGACTCTTTCTGCCTTGCAAAAAAAAAAAACACAAACATTTTAAAATTCACTCCGCAATGGCCTAATTCTTCCCCTATTTAGGTCAAAGGCAAATCTTTCATTGCCTTCAAGTGGGAGTAGAGCAGGGTCAAAAATGAGTGTTTCTGAAAAACACTTCCAAGAACACAAATGTTGCCTCTCCAATGTTGCTTTCTTTAGTCACCTTTGGATCCTAACTACATATCAATACTATGTTGACACCAAGGGACTGAACCAACATCAGGAACTTTTCCTAGCTCATATATCACCACAATGAGATCATTTAAGGCCTGAGGAACTCACTGTCTAAATAAGCAAAAAAAAAAGTAAAGATTTTCAAGTAACTTTTCCAAAATGACAGAGGGGGGAAATGGCAGATCTACCACCAGAGATCCCTCCAGTCCTGGAGAACCACGCTCAGTCCTTGTCTGCTCCACCTCCATCAGCATCTTCATGCTCTTTTCGTTGATAAAAACATTAACAACAACTTCACACTTTCTTCTGGTGAAAACCAGGAAAGCTCCTTTCAGAAAGGAATTTTGGCACCAAGGCAGAAAAATGATTTTATAAAAGCTCGGGGAACATGCTCTTCTCTCCACAGACACACCCCTTCAGCTGTAAAGACTTCAAGCTGCGGCACAGTCAGGACTATTTAAACAAATGACAGCTCTGTATCAGATTCTTCGATGCTCTGTCTCACCCACGCAGGCTCAGTTAGCTCAGCTACACTCCCAAAACTACAGGCAGAGATAATACCACACAAGGAAGTAAACAAGAAAAAATCCACTTTGCTTCTTTGGTAGTAAAAACAAGAGAGATTCCTGATGAAAAAAATGGAAGCAAGAAAGGAAACTTGTAGGGACAGAAGTGTGTTTTTTTTTTTTTTTTTTTTTTTTTTTTTTATCCAGAGTTTCAAATGATAGCATTTCAGAAGAGGACAGAGTTTAATCATCAAGTCCAGTACTGCAGTTGAAAAAATTAATCTACTGAATTTACACCACAAGACTTTGTACATTTCCTGGCAGTAATGTGCCAGTCCATTCCTTGGATGCTTGTTCCTGTTCAGGATTCTCCTTTCTTAAGCAATAAATCCAGCAGGTTTGTGCACTGGCAGGATCTCAGGTTTGGCTTGTTTCTAGATACAGCCATGTTTCGGGCTTGTTTTCCTGCTGCCAACATCCCTGTGCCTCCAAGGGAGCCTTTGTAAACATGATGTTAGAAATGGCTTTTGAGACAGTTTCCCCAGGTAAGAAGTGGCAGATATAAACCTAGTGAGACACCAGCAGGAAAAAAAAAAAAAAAAAAAAAAAGACAAAGTAGGGGCTAAAAAAACCTTGCTGCACTGATTAAATTGTCAAGCAAGACAGAGGAGTCCGTTATAAGATTTTCTCTGTATCAGTACATTATTCAGAAATTTCCCTAGACTGGGTGAATCTTACAATGAAAGAAACACCAGTAGAAAGAGCTGAGTAATTTGTCTTGATCCTCTGAATCTCACATCTTATGCATTTAAATGGAAAAAGGCGTGTGCATCTATTCCTCGTAATCTCTGTCGTGGCAACATTGAGGCCATTAAGTGCAAACAATTTGTCTTGTGGAATAGGGTATTCTTGTGCATTTTTCCCTACCAAAGTTTAATTGCTGCATGTTCTGATCTCTCCCATAACCCTGTATCTCTCTGATAACCCTGTATCATTTTGATAAAAATAGCCCGATACAACTCCACACGCTGGCATGTGCTTACCCACACTAAGGAGGCTCCCAGGAACTACTCGGTCCTTTTAGGTTCCCCATCAGCACTTGGGGGACACATGCTCAGTTTACAGCTGTACATATGAGATATGAATAGGAAACCTCAAGCCTCATTTGAAGGGCAGTCACAGGAATCAATTACCTCCTTTTCCAGGTAAAGAGCCGCCCTCCAGCAGCTACAGTCAAAAGGACTCCCCTCTATCCTTCATCACTTCAGTCCATTTCATTGCTACCAGCTGGTTTTGCTCCTACAAGAAGTTAAGACTGGCCATGCATGAAAGACAGTGTATTTGCTGAAACAAAGATGGCAAAGAATGTGAATTTTGCCTTATTCCTCTAGAAACAGCCTTCAACAACCAAACCTGCTGGAGACGGGAAAATGAAAGGAGCAAAAACACGTAAACCATGCAGCAGAATAAAAGGAAAATCTCTGCAGATCTATTTGACTGTTTTCTGTGTCACATATTTCAGCTGTATCACTGCAGTACTGCATGCACACATCTACAGCATTGGCTCAGAGACCAGAATTGTTGGCATTTGGAGGGTGTTGATGGTCAGTTTGATAGTAACTAAATGTTAAGTCACTTCCAAGTAAATCCCCTAGACTTCATGACTTCAGCATCACTGGCAAGAGAAGCACTTGGACATCCACTCTGGAACAGTAGTTAAAGGTTTGTTGTTGTAAAACCTCTTTTGTCAAAAGTACAACCTCCAGCAGAACATGCTACTGATCAGCACAGGGGAGCCTGCAGTGCTTCTCCACTCAACTGAGACTTGTCCTGTGGAAATAACTCCTCTACATAAGCCAGAAATCACATTTCACAGCCTTCAATTTCAAGTCTAGGATTTCTTGAGAAAACAGTTTTGTAAGCTTTGGAGGAGAAACAATAGGAGCTAACTGCATGTTAACAAATTAATTCTTTAAAAGCTACTCCACTTAGGAGCACACTGACGAAAATTCAGAACAGAGCAGCACATGAAAGGACAACACAGAAGATCTTAACCAAGATACACATGTTGTGGTAGCACATACAGAAGCCAACATGTAATTCCATATTCATTGATAACAGAGGGTGCTTTTCTTCCGACCCATCCTCTCCCATTTCTATATTCAGAATTGAAGCGAAGCATATGTTCTCAGTACCATAACCACCGCTGGATATGTTTAAAGTTTTATCATATAAAAATTCAGAGATACACCAGCTACTCTCAAAATGACTACAGTGAATTATTCCCAAACAGAACCAGTTTTGTTTTATGGCTTATAAGCAAATACCACAATGACACGTTCACCAAAGCACATGAAACCTACTAAAATATGTTCGTAGCTTTTCATACCATAATTTTGACCTTTTCATTTTCCAATTATTTCTCTCAGCAACCGAAGAGATTTGTTTTACAACACTCATAATTTCGGGGACCTTGGCAAGTGTGTACAGTACCTTTCAACATTGCTGCCAAACAACTTGAGTTAAACTAATAAATCAAGTTATAACTGTCCTCTGCTGATAAGCAAAATTACCAACAACACATGCTTTATAGCTTAAGGACACTACTTATTTGTATAATTCAACTCCTACTGTCACCTGAAAGAAACGCATACAAAAACATAATCACAAAGCAGCAGTGACACGTTGCACAAACACTGCTAATAACTTTAGCACCGTCCTTCCCATTGTAATCTGGAAGAACTTTGCTGGTTAGCAATTGCAAGCAATGGTGTACTTCACCCAAAGAAAAACGAAGTAGAACAGCTCCATTATTCACCCAGACACAGCTTAATCCTTTCCTACAATTTGTTTTTGTCCCAGCTGCCTGAACTTTGGAAAAGCAAATACTTTAATAAATTGACACTGGGGTGTTGCAGTGTCCTTGACATCTCCGTAGGCCTGATGTCAAGGTCCAGTCCTGCAGATGTTCTCTCCAACAGGCAATTTGAGCAAGGGAAACACCTCAACATGCTGCTGTAGGTACTTCAAGTCACTTCAAGGGGAGAAACACACCATCTATACAGGGCCACGACTGGATGTATTTTGGGTGCAGTCAGGATGCAGGGACTGAGCATGATTTGTGCTGTATCATAAAATACTAAGGCACGAAACAATGTGCAGCATGCATGTCCTTCACCCTGTCCTGAGGCGAGCCCAGCCAACACCAATCTGGAAGGAAGTGCTTTAAAAATGCTTTGCAAAAGGAAATGTTTGACTTGTTTTCAACACCTCACAAGCCTGACTGGCTGCTTTGTGACTTCTGCTGGCCAGAAGACTCACCTCACACATCGCACTGGGAGCAGATGCGCGATGGAGTGCAGGGACAGCGCAGCCACCTGCCAGGGAGGGCCATCAGCTCTGCCCCAGGAGGCATTTTAGTTGAATTCTCCATCCTACCAGCTGACGGCAGGTGCTGCCTGCCCTCCTCATGTACCCATGTGTCAACAGTGGCTACAAGAGCACTGTCGAGCTGGGAACTTGATGGTTAGAACTGACCAGTCCTCCAGTCAGAGCTGAGAGGGCTGCAAGTTCACCACTGAGAAGGGTTCCAGGTTTCCTTAGAAGATGAATACAAGCACGACCATACAAGGAGTACTTTTACATCTAAAGATGTTGCAAGAAAGGGTTCATATTTTTATTTGCCAATTATGAAGACATTAATTTCAGTCTCTAAATCCAGAGCGGAGAGATTTTGCAGCAAAAGGCATGCTATGTCAGTGCCAGAAAGTTCATTTTTCTTCCTCCCAGAGGAACACATTTTTCATCCTGATGTCTTCTCCATACAGAAATGTGCAATAGAGAGATCCTGGAGACGTAGCAAAATTCCATAAGACTGAAAGAGCCACATCCTCTGCCTGCTGTGCAGCTCTAGGTGCGATGAAGCTATCCCTGAGTCTGCCCAGGAGCTTTCCCTAGCATTTTGACACAACAGAAAACCAAGAAGCACTGCAATGAAGGCATTTCTAAGCAACTGTTTTGACTGGAGAGCGAGTAAAACCACTATGGACATAAGGGAGAAAGATTAACCTATTCATAGAAAACCATGATTTCTGAACAAACAAAGCTGTCAAAAATCCGTGAAGTTTTTTAGGCAAATAAAACCTGGGAAAATCAAGTGTTGACACAGTGGAAGCCACACATTTTTAAGAGCACCAGACAAATCTGGCATCTCAAACATTAGCTTCATTTGCTGCAGGGCTTCAATTGTCCATGCCTGTGTCTCTCCTCACCCATAAAACCAGGCTTTAATCTTCCTTTGCAGAACTGTTAAAAAGGCATTGCCACTCACCATCTGCTCAACATCCCCCTTACCCTGTCTTTACATGAAACACCTTTCCCCAGTTCTCAGAATAAGCAGCAGACCTGCAGGATCCTGCCTCCCCTGAACAACACCATCTTTAAAATTTACATTCACGCTTTAGGAAATTAATTCCAATTAGCTGGTCTGGAAGCTTGCTCGGAATGAAATTCAAATTTCTTGTAAGAGAAATATTGGGGAAGGAGGTGGTCCTTTGCTTTTAAAAATGCATCTCCAATGGAAGCAGGGCAACCAAGCGGGAAGGCAGTACATTTGTCTGGCACTTTTTGTTGACTTGGTGACAATTTCGTTGACTCAGAGCTCTGAATTCTGACATCACCTTGTTACAAAAGAAGCATTTTCAGCCACATGTTATTTTTCTACAGGGATTTGACTCATTCTTCCAAACTTTAATTTAGAATCAATTGTTTGCTGTGTTATTTTCACACATAAAAGGCAGCGCTGGCTCTTATTACCCCACAGAGATCTTTAAAAGCCTGGAATATACTTGTGGGATAAGTAGCTCCTTTATTTAGGGAGAGGACAGAGAGGGGGAGGAGAAGCACAAAAACACCTTCAATTGCTCAAATCACTTAGTTAGGCAAACATCCTAATGCCTTTCTTTTTGTTTCAAAGAGCAATTCTGGAAACCACTAGGGGCTGCAGGTTCAGGCAACTCAAAGGCCAATACAAGTACTTGACTGTCACTTCTGAGTAGGTGGAAGCTCTCTTCTGAATCCATTTGGAAAGGAAATCACACACACATTTCCATGTTTGATAAAGATCACGGCTCAAATGACCACCTGCCAGCAGCCAGCCAACAGAGGAAAGGGGAGAAGTAGAACAACAACAAAAAAATCTAACACAGATTTTCCAAGCGGTGTAATTGTGACACTATGTTAGAAACCTAAATTAAACTGCTTTTTATTGCTCAGTACTCTAAGGCTGGGGTATGCACAGGTAAGTTTTTTCTAAGGATTTTTTTCCACCTCTCCGATAGGACTCATAACTCCACACAGACTTACTATTAAACAGTTCCACGAACTCACCAAGATAAATACTGTGCCTCATTAGGGCTGTCCCAACCACCTGTGAATCAAAACCTCGCAAGAAAAGGACCTGCAGATAATGCTGTTTAGCAAATCAAGGATCTTCTCCAAGTTGTAAGAGCTCCCATTGAACAACAACTTATCATGATGAGAAAGAAATACTGTCTAGAAACCTGCAGTCAGCTGAAACAACATTATTCCCATTTGTATGCTGAATTGATAATGCAGGTGACATCTTCCCCAAGTGGGGTGAAGATAGAATGAAATTTATTAAAATAATAATAACAATAATAATAAAATCATATGGACTTCCCTGGAAATGTAGTATTCTGCACTCTACTATGAGGATCTCAGCCCTGACAAGTGTCTTATATGCTTCAATGTGGTGAAAAAAGACTGGAATGGCTTCAGGAATAATTTATCAGAATGATCTGGTCTTGAGAACAGATCATGAGGAGCTCATTTATGCAGCTTAACAAAAGCAAGATGGGGAGGCAATTGTTCATGCACAAAAAAGAGAGCTGATGCCACAACACTCTTAGTCATGCAGATAAAGGCAAAACAAGCTCCAGTGATCAGAATTTGAGGAACATGATATTCAAGCTGGAAACAAAAGGCACCTTTTATCGTAAAGGTAATTCCGTATTGTAATGGTTTACTGAGTACAACGATAATTAGCTATCACCTAGGGCCCACTTTAATTAAGACTGAATATTTTTCACGAGTATCCTGTAATTCATCGGTACACATCCCAGTTTATACAAGAATCGGTGGAGCCACACAATGTGCCACATACGAGGTAAAACTCTAAGCCTGAAGATAGCCATGACAAACTGTGACTTAATCTTTGCAGGGCTTTCCCACCTGCTCCCAATCAATACAAGCAGCTTTCCCTGGATATGCAAACAAGCTGTTATCATCCTCAGGCACACTCCCTTCACTGTGCAGAGATAGCTGCTGCTGAACAGGGCTGGCTGCTGGCACAAGCACGGAAACCTGCCCACACTGCCTCGAGACGAGGTGAGGTGCTGGAGCTGGATGCGGGGCTCCCCTTGCACAGAGCGCTCCTGCTCCTCCGCCGCCATCCCCAGGGCAAAGCACAGTGCTCATTCCCAGCAGCAGTACTGATAAATGCTTGATTTAACTCCAAAAAGTGAGGTGGGCTCATACACATTTCTCATTTTCTTTTCCATAATTACTCGCTAAGCATGGCCTGCAGCACCTTGTGGAAGCTGAGATGGAGAAGCCTCACATTTTCGAAGGTGAAGACTGTGGCTTCAACAACACATGAGAGTTTTATACAAATCAGGTTTACGTGAACATTTTTGAAGTCTGCAGGCTCTAGAAAAATGTTGTATTTTTGCTCTTTTCTTATGGTAGTAGGATATAACAGAACTAGGAAAAAACAGCTTCCTCAAGAAGTGATGACAAAAATGTAGCGTTACTTAAAGGTGCTCCTTTCTAAGTACTGGATAAATCACACACGTCCATCCTATAAGCTACACATGCAGCAGTGGGGTTCATGTTCCTTTTATTAGAGATCACTCGGAGTAAGCCGCAATGCACTGACTTTGCTGCTGGCGAATAATACGCTACTCTAAGACCTTACGCAATAAAAACTACTTACCACGTTGCTATTAATTTATCTCAATTTTTATTATCTTTAGGATGCTCGTCTTAATGACTCCTTTGAAATTGCCAAAGCTGGCTGAGAGCCAGCCACAGTGACACTCAAATTAAAAGAAAAGAAAAAGCTGAAACACAGCCGAAAGCTGAAACACGAAGCGATACTCATCAAAAACTAAAGCAAAATGTCAGTGTGTTTTAGATGTTGACATTTTAAGTAAACCATGACCTTCTCCCTCCAAAAACTTCAATCTAATTGTTATATAGAACAGGTTCCCCATTAAAACTTCAAAAGATAGAGTCATTAAAAACTCTAGAGAAAAATACCCAGCTCATCCAGCATAAGAACATCGCATTTAAAAACTTTCCATGCTTAAATAATATGATTTGGTGGGTCCTCCCACTACACTAGACTACGTACTGTTTTCTGAGGCTGTGCTTGCAGCAGCTGAATAATGATGCAGAGCCACAGAGAAAATAAATGCCTGCACGTGCACCAGGAGAGGACAGTAGTTATGAAGAAGTGGGTAGGCAGTCGGCAAGGTGTCACGAAGGGTGTCACGAAGGCTGCAGTCGCACAGAGGTCCCAATGTAAGGCTGTTCACCAGGCATCAGCAAGATGAAATTTCAAGTGAGGGCATGCAACCTGACAACAAGCAGCAGAGCTCACCACTAAACAAACAAGTGGAGAGAAACTACGAGTTAAGACACCTGGCCTTTCTTTCTCCCAATGCTGTTGTGTCACGAAACCAGCACCGAAGTCTCAAGACCTCTCTGAGCTCCAGATTCCCCACTAGGAGGTTCTCAAAAGCTTCTCAAGAATGTTTTTTTTTTTTTCTTTTGTAGGACAGAAATAGAAACACCACCTGCTTGTACCAGTGATGCAAGGATGACCAGCTTACCCCGCTGAGCATGTGCAAGCACGTGTACATACATGCGGTGCAGAAACACGAGTTCTTTCACTCTCATTTCAGGACATCTCTGCTGAGTCATGGTGAAACACGCAGAGATTTTAACTGGGGGGCAGCAAGAAAATGAGACCAAGCTTTGCTAGGGAGCTCACCAGGAGGGCAGAAGGGAAAAATCCATCTGTCCTACTCTTAGGACTAAGAGGAGAGCATCACCCCATGACTCATCCTAAAGCTCTATCAACAGAGATCGGCATGATCCTACAAAAAAGGGATGTGATTGACTCAGCTGCGGTCAGCAGTGTCCAGGCAGACCAAAGCTGGAAGGCAGAATCTGCTCCCCCACTCCGTTCACCTCGGGGGAGACTGACTTCTTAAATGTCCACTCTTATTAGGAGCTCCATAACAGGATGATGCCACGATTAAAGTATCATGGGATTGAGAAAATTTGGTTGTCTTTGATACAGTTACCAACCAGAGAAGAAAGATCACCTGAAACAAAGCATTTAAACAACTGTCGTGACTATTCTGTGCGCTTTCCTTCACTTTCCTTGCATCACTGGGAAAGAAAAAAAATCTGTGTTTTGAAAACAGTGCAACAGGCTACAAGGAACCTCCCCGCTGCGCAACGCCAATATGTCCCAGACTCTTGCTAGCCTCACATGTAAGACACTTTTGACATTCTAGTCTTTTTCAAAATTCCCGTTCTTATGTCACCCAGGCTTATGCTCCTACAGAGGCTGTTTAATCCCATTACGGCCAGAACATCCTGAGCCAGCGGTGCAGCTCACGTAGCTGGCTTGTAAGGAAACTGTGGCCAGGATGGAGAAACAGCTGAAAATGGATTGATCAACGTGGAATGGACGTGAGGATGAAGCAACTGTAGGCAGAGATCAAAACTAGGCAAAGAGGAGAAGTGGTAAACGCAAGGAAGAAGGTCTAAAGAAATGAAGTTGGATCATACTAAGTTTGATCAGCACCTTGAGCTAAAGCTCCAGGTACACTGCATTTGGTAGACACTAATCACTGGCTTACAGATCTGCTCTCATGCCAGCACCCCGGTGAGCTAGCAATGCTGATTGAACGGTAACCCCACTAGACCATGCCACCAACATCAGCTTTTTTGCTCATCAAGTCTTACATTTACACAGCACTTTAGGCCTGAAGCACAGTACAATGAAAACATCTCTCCAACTACTTATAATTCAGTAGATACAGACTATTCAGAGGAAAAAGCTGGAGAAAATATCCCACAGCCTTTTTCTACTTTAACTGCAAGATTTGCTTTTTCAGTGAAATACCTCACACTTGAAGGTAGTGTGGCTTGGTGAAAACTTCACTATCACAGGAATTATTCAAAATATCAAAGGAGGGGTGGCAGAAAAACAGACCAAAAGACATCACTTGGAGGCTATGCATCATGGAAATGAGGCTGTAAAGCCCAGGAGTCTAACTAGGATTGCTTGTGCTTTGAAAAACTGTTCGGCTGTATTTCTTGTTTCCAGAGGATAAAAATGTCATAACAAGAATTAGAGATTGTCAACAGCAAGAACAGCTAAAGGGAGATTTATTTATTTGTTTGAACAAGACAGAGACAGCACAAACAGACGTGTGAGGCCATCCTGAGACCCCAGCCTCGGAGGCAACAGGGGCTTTCAGTCTAGTCTCTGGCAGGAGATGCTCACCCCACGGAGTGCTGCACAGAAATGCCACCCCAACATAAGGCTCAGCTATGACCAGTGATGTGCTGCCTGTGGATACAAAATGTGTCATTCCCTGGAATTAAAGAAGTCTAGTTTTCTGCAAATCTGCATCTTGG
The DNA here is from genome assembly GCF_963932015.1 of Anas acuta. Classification (NCBI taxonomy): domain Eukaryota; kingdom Metazoa; phylum Chordata; class Aves; order Anseriformes; family Anatidae; genus Anas; species Anas acuta. Next base: position 15,209,081 of record NC_088984.1, read on the forward strand.
GCTCTGTAATGACTCATAGTGTAAGAGATATTTCCCACAGCTGGAACCACGTCTCAGGGGTCTGCCTTTGGATATATTCTCTGGTGTCTAGAGGAAAAAGCTCATCTGCAGTAATGCAGTTACTCTAGAGACCTCTACAAGTCCGTAAAATTTGGCTGCTACTGGACAACAGGTTAAAAAAGAGAGGAGAAAAGAACAGGGAAGGAAAAAAACATGCAGAAACAGCTTCATCATATATGCTTGTTTCCTATGGAAACAAGGCTAAAACCTAACACGCTACAAAATGAACATTCAGTTTAGTGCCAGCATCGAAGAGAACCCATTCAAGGTTCTGTTTCAGAGCATAAGATAACAGAGAAACTCAAGCAGCAGAAAGTATTTGTCCTTCACAAGCAGAAGTCTCTAATAATTGCACACATCCTTTTCTCATGTTGTATTGTACTATGGGAGCACAACAGGGAGGGAAGAAAGAAGAGAGCAGATGTCACTGGATTTTGAACACACTGTTAGCACAGAGATAGCCCCAACACTGAAATGCTGCTAAAGAGCCAGACAAATTAATGACTTGTATTGGACTGATCTAGCTGGATGGTCTAAGACTTTTTTTTAATATCTTTCCTGTAAACAAGTCACACAGCGTGCTCCTCACTGATCTGGTTGCCATATATGAACAATCCACAGAACACAAAAGAAGAGGGTAAAAATAAAATATACGGAGATATGTATAGCCAAGCTTGCCAAGTGTTGTCGTTTGCCTGCACATACAGTTCTTGGAGCTAGGAAGGAACAGGAAAAGATCAAAATGTCTTTGCATTGCCAAGCATCCACTCTCTCCTCTGCAGAGTGACTCCTCCTTTGATGTCAAGATGAACCAGCATCATTTAAAGTCAACCAGACACATCCTAACCCAGAAGAAAGAAATCACTTCCCAAGCTCCTCCTATGTCACTTGCTCTTAGTATCATGTAAAGCTCTGAATCATCCAACACATGTAACTTACTTTTATGGAGACAGCTTTGCAGAATAATTTATGTTCTTCAGCAAACACAACAAGCCATCTAAATTACCAGCAGGCAGTGAGATAATAACTTTACCAGGCAGATAATGAAGCTAAACACCAAAGTCTCAAGCATCTTTTATGTGAGCTAAAAGAAAAGTCTGCTAGGTGAAACCAATGGCAGAATATAAAGTATTAAAAGATCCTGTGTCTAATGCTGAGGACAGAGACTACTGCCCATTGCCTTGGGGCCCAACACAAGGCAGCTTTGCTTGTGGCTTCTTTACTCTGCCAGAGAGCAAACTCTGGATCTGCCACTAGACAGACAGGAATACCTTCAGTGTGGAATTGCTTTGCTGCAAGGGAAAGCTTGTCCAAGAACAGCAGCCCTTCAGTGCTCTGCCTGGGTTGCAGAATCCTCTGAAAGAAGTTATGGCCCTGAACAGTTTCCAACAAACCAAAAGAAAGGTTGCTCTTCGCTACGCTTAGCAGGGCAGTCATGACTTCCATTTTGCTTGTGACTAGACAATGCCACATCATCCTATTTTCCAAGCTTCACCAAACACCACTGAGTTGCAAGAGTAACGTTTTCCACTGTAAAATGTTGTAATGCTTCACTACAGTCAACTTGCCATCACAAATACTCCTACTTCTTTATTAAAGACTCCCATAGGCAGGAGAGGAACAATCCTCCACTTGTTGGTCAAAACAACACAGCTTTCTTGTTCCTTTTTGTAATTTCAGATTCCTTCTTATTCAAGATTATGCTATCCTCCAGAAAGAGTTGAATTCCACCTATCTAACAAGCAGGAGTTATCCAAGTTATTGTCTGACTACCCCATTTGATGACATTTCCTTGGGAAGTTAAAGGACACCATTCTGACACACAAATGCTGCCTATTGATTATGCAGGATTTTATTTTTGAATAGAAATTGTAATTCACATATGTGCCCAACTGTCCCTGAAGATTAAACTTTTCCTCAGCCAACCAAATTGTCAAAAGACACAGACTTCAGCTACTCTTAATCTATTCCTTAATTTTACCAAAGGACTGTGCAGCTTTAACAGCTCAAGATGAGTGATTTTTCACCTACTCATACAAAACAAGGATCTGCACAAACCTCACTTCTTCACCCAGCAAAAGACAGGATTTAAGAACAGTCCACCAACTCACCTGGTAACAGAGAAGTAATCCATAAACCAACAATCTTTCCATTGCAGCCACTGAGAGCCGATAACTCAGAGCATGGATGGATAGTCTGGGAGAGGGTTGTCCACTTAAACATCCGGGTGCAGGAGAAAAGCAAGTGTTGCTTCGTAAGCGCGTTTATCATAACAAAAAACAATCTCCTTTTCCCCAAGGTGGCTTTGAGACAAGTGACAGGTCCCTAGCCAGAGCCTGTTCTGAAACCCAAAGCCTGAGTTTCCATGTCATTGCCCAGGAAGGTGTCTTCCTATAGCAACTCTTCCTCACCAGCTCACGCTGCCCACGCACCGACGAAGCAGGTTTACCCCAAGCACAGCTGAAACAAAGCAAGGTGCTAAGGCATTCAGTGGGAGAGAACCGACAAAGCCTCCATTCAGACCACGTGCTTCCCGTCCTCTTTGGAGTGCTGGGAGCCCACCTGCTCTCACTTGTGTGCAAACTCACACCTAAAGCCCAAACTGCAACGTCCCATCTGCCATTCCTGACCTTCCCCACCTTCCCCACATGTTAAGCATGAGATTATTTCCAAGCACTTCTCATTCCCTCAGGAGGTCTGTGACATCACGAGGCAGTAAAGTCAAGTAAGTAATCACCAGCTGGGACTTCCTCTGTCCTCTGTGACATTAAGAGAGACCAGTGTGTTTGATTAGCACTTAGCCTCAGCTCAGGCAATTCAGAGAGCAGAATCAGATGTTCAGGCTCCTGGTGCAGTCACTGAAGGGAACTGGGTATCTCAGAAAGACAGCACTCTGGGCTCTCATGCCATAACAGGGATTCACCTACGCCCCACTAATAGGAGATGTTTGGCATACAAGAATGCTGTCCCTCATCACCTTTAATTAACAATTTAGAGTATTCAGCCAGGAAAATATAATATGTCCTGCTCAGTTAAAGAACACTATAGTTTGCTGTACCCACCTCCCATGCTAGTACACTGCGCTGCCAGGCTGGGCTGCGCAGAGTCTGCCACTCCCTCAGTGCAGTCCAACATCACAGGAAAAAAAAGCAGAATATGACACCAGAGTCCCATGGTTAAGACGCTGTCCTGGAAGTGGGCTATCTAGATGCAAGGTCTCATTCCTAAGAACAGAACAACTGAATAGTCTGGAGCTCAGCCTAGGTTCACCCAGCTCTCCTCTCTAGGGATGTGGTTATTGCAATAGCACAGACTATTGAAAAATCAGGACTGAAGCATGCAGTTCTGGTGAATGATGGTAATAAACTAGCATGTGATGAGTCGTCTTCATTTTCTACAGGCAGCTCTCTCCCCACTCTTCTGTATTGCTATGGATATTTACATTACTTAATGAGATGCCAAGATAAAACCACTGAAAAGCATTACTGAATACTATTTTCTCTTCTCTGCCCTGCTTCAATTTATATTTGTCTCATCATTTTGCCAGTACAAATCTTCTTATTTGATCATCTCTTTAAAACCTTCTGAAACAATTTTAGATGCCTGACTCAACTGGATGTTGAATTTTGACAAGCTTTTGAGAGAAAGATTTATGCTTAACAAGTGATCCAAAATGGTTGTCTCAAATATACTGATTTTGAAAAGAATTGGTCTGTAAAAAACAACCTAGATTTTCTTTAGACTTTTTAGTGTGTCTGTTCTATATCAGAGATGGTTTCTCCCTTGTTAGTAGTAGCAGAAGCAAAGGGACAAATAGGGCTTGGTGTAAGCACTGACGATTTGCACCACATCTTGACACAGCTGCCAAACAAAATCAATCTCAAAGAACAAGTGTGTCATTAAAAGCAGCTCATAGCTCTGAGATTAGCAACTGTATGTAAGGAGGCAGCATGGCTGAGCAACCACAAGAGCATAACATCACCTAGAGCATCTGGTAGTGCACCAGTAGCGCTGTGTGGCTGTGTAGGATGGAAGCAGCATCTCCCTGTGCTGTCCTGATTGAGATACATAAGGAAGCTTTTGAAATACCATTTTTACAGAGCTTTAAGATACCAATAGCCAAACAGACAAATCCAGGAATCCATAAATAAGTAAAATGGGTATCTTTTACTATTGTACATGCAAGGAGGAGGAAAACTGGAAAGGATATGACTTCAGCGAACGATAAGCTGCACACACACAGCATGCATTTCGATGGACTGCTGGGAGTCGTCAGGGCATAGGAACTGCATGCAGACTGATAAGAGCATCAAAAGAGGCTCTTACCATTAGCATTAAAGTAATTGGCTGTAGCACAGGGACGTGAACAGAAGATAATGATGGCAGTAGTTTGTTATATTCACTCATTGTTCTTCCTTCTCCTCCCGCAATTAGAGTGACTACACACATAATGCAATGCAAAACTATATTGACTGAATTTAGTCTACTAGCCTCAGCAGACAGTTTCTGTTTAGTATGTTGTCTTTCAACATGCAGCACAAAGCAATATCAGAAGCTTAAGACAGATAAACAGCATGAGCTCATTACAAAGATTCATGACTGATTATGCCATCAGCATCGAGCTCTGGTTTCACCAAAATAAAACATTTGTTTTCTAGCAAGAGAAGTGTAGCTATTTCTGCAGCAGAGTCCTGTTGAAGTACCCTGCTTATAAACATGGCCAGAAAATGTCAGGCTCGCTTAAATCCAGGATTGGATCAAGTCACTCAGGTTTAGCTGGAAGGACATATTCCTGTTATCTGGGACAGCTCCTGGCTTCTGTCAAGATGCAGAGGTGATGACAAAGTGGCTTGGCAACCATCTTGTCGGAGGCAACAACAACAGCGACAGAAGAGCACAGCTTAGGAACAAGAGAACAAACACACACCATTTCCACCATTGTGACCTTTTCCTCCCAAAGGGAGAGAAAGTGCTGTTATCAGGAAGATATTAGTAGGGACCTTGGAAAAAGAGCATTGTGTGGCTGGCTCGTGGAGATTGTCCTGTCCTCAGCTGAAGCGTACAGCGAGGAATTCCTTTAAAACAGCGTAAGAGCTGAGCACCCAGAAAAAAGAGTGAAGAAGGGTCTTCAGTTGAAGTCTTGCATTACAAAATAATTCTACAATTCCAAACAAAGCAAATGCAAAATGCATTGACTTTGATCTGCAACCAAACAAAGCATCAAAACCTATAAATAGTGCGTGGTTTATAACTGTAGGACTGTCACCAATTCTCCGTGTGAGTGACAGACATGCCCTTCATCTGCTTTTACAGCAAAGAATCGTTATATAGGCAGTCTGCTGAAGCTACCATCAAAGTTAAAAACAAATGGAAGCGCTGGGAACACTTAAGGATAACAACATTCGTCAGTTAGGCTTTCATTGACCTTGCAGCAAGGACTAGAGCTGGTGCTTTTTCTGGATTTCAAAGGAAAGTGTAAGTACCCTTATATGTAAGAGCCACCTCACTGCACTACTGCATGTTTTCCATGCTGGCAGCTCCAAGGTCCCATTTACCACATTCCTCACCCTTACAAAATGACAGATTATTAGGAAATAAAATCCAGTCATACATTGAAATTAAGAAAGCCAAAGGAATGACCTGCCCTAATTAGATCGTATGATCAGATCTATTTCAAAAGTGAAGGCTTTTTTTTTTCTTCCAGCTTGCCTGACTCACACATTCTTCAGCAGCCTCTGTTTTGCAAGTCAAAATGCCGTGGGTAAGATTTAGCCAGAATCAGTAATATTTAGCAAGGTGCTGTTTACTAGTTGTTCTCACCACTAACACAAATAAGGGGAGCTACCGGCCACTAACAGCTGCAACACACAACTGAGGCCAGAGATAACTGAAGCCAGAGCACTCTCTTTCCAGATCCACCACTGACTGGAAGCATGAAAAAGTCCAAGTGCCAAGGCAGCATCATTAAGACAGCATCACTATGAGCTACCCAGTTTTGCTGCTTTAATACATTTCCACATAGATTAACAGGGATAATGCTAGCTTGTCTTCCTGCTTGTCCCCCAAAAGTGGCATCTGTTTCCTTACTTTGTAAACAGAGGTTAAATTTTGCAACATGCACCCTCTCAGTTTACATATTACCCAGCAAGTACATAAATACACCCCACCCAGGCTTAAAAGAAAGAGACATATTCCAAGCTTTAAAAACAGCTGGTTTTGTTGTAGTGAAAGATACTCCAAATGCCTAATTTAAATAGCTAGGGGAGCAGCATAGTCAAATCTGGGGAAATGGGGACAACCTTTCTCTTCTCCTCCATCACACTCAGTCATCATCTTCTTCATACATAAATACAGGTTTGCTTTGAACTCATCTCTGTTTCAGTCGCCAGTCTATTACCCACACTTCATGAATGCTCTGCTTTCTCCCTCTATCAATAAAGTCAAGGGCCAAGCTTTTAGGACCTCAGTATGAACAATTTACTTTCATTATTGCCATCAGTCTTCTGTGTGTTATCTGCTAAAATGTTGCCTATACCCACAAGCAGCCATCATAGGAGAAAAGAAACTTTCAGCAGCAACTAATCTGGGCTGAACAACTACAGGTGGCAAAGTTGAAAGCTTATTGCTCTCTAGGTAATTGCATCACATTCAACCACGCAAAATTGCGTATAGTAAAGAAAGGCAAGGCCTAGGAAACATCCTAATGCTGTTTCCTTCTCTCCTTTGTAGTTCCCTCCACCCTTTCTCTGGGAGAAAGGAAGACACATTATGATTACAGTGCACAACCAGAGTAAGCGGTGAGCGTTTCTTGGGTTGGCCAAGGGGGAAGAGAAAGGGAAATCACACACCCACTGTGGCCTTCTGCCCCCATCTAGTGGTGCCTGCTCCAGAGGTAAAACCCATCAAACCAAGTCTTTTGGCTCAAGCAGGAATGCTTCACAGGTTTGGGGACAGAGGCCCTCAGGATGGCACACCTAGCAGACGTGCTCGGAGATGTGCCAGAGACGGAGCTGGGTGAACGCAGAGGCCTTGTCCATCCACCCGATGTTCTCAGCTTGGGTGGTGACTGCTGGATAGAGCACCACGTTAACCTCAGTGACAATTGCCTCTGGGCCTAACAGAAGCAGCAAAGGTACATAATTTCAAGTGTAACTGCTATCACCTGTAGGCTTCTCTGCTAAGCTAAAACAGTTTACGCTCAGTACTGATTAAATATGTCAATTTTTATTACAGATGTTTCCAATATACCTCATTCCTGAGGTGCACAAAGAGCTATAAGACAAAAGGAGTACCACTTTCAACTTTGGCACAAAGAAAAAAATGGGAACAATTTTAACACAGTAGCGTGGCATTATACATGAAGGGTTCGGAGAAATACCTCTACATCACCGACAGTACCTTCTCCTCAAATTCTTATAGACTGAACAAAAAATAAGCAGATATAAGCATGGAGGGGAACAAGTGATCCACACAGAAATCCCTCCGATATCTTCACAGCAGCTTCTTCAGAAGTTATTTGATCACTAAAACAGAGACATTAACAGCAGTGTCTCTAGGGACACCACTCTGAGCACACAGCACGACTGCGAGCCCCGTCACAGTTCGTGGAGTCACTGTATGAGACACAAAGAAACCAGCCTACAAATAATTTCTGGATTTCAAAGGAAGTCCGGGTCTGCAAGCATGGAAAGGGGACTCTGCAGTACAGCCAGCTGTCTGTAGACATTAACCAGCAATTCCATGAGCAGAGGAAATAAACACGGCTTCCTATAGATTTACGGTTTGGTTCTCTGAAGCTTAATGAGGTTGGTAAGTCAAGATTTTTCTGCAGTTCGGATATATCCTCTTCTCTGAGGGTTCTCCAGAAATGACAGAGGTCAATCTTGCAGTGTTGTCATCTATCTCAATGGGCACTAATACCTGGCACGTCCTGTCCCTCACCTGCCTAAGTTCATGAAACTTCAACTCAAATTGCTGCTGCATCTCTGTCATGTTTGGTTGAAACTGACTGGCAGGTTTGAAAATTATAGCAAGGAAGGAGGGAAGAGAGAAAGACTGTTTAAGCCTCATTTCCATTACAAGCCAGGCCAAAAATAGCACAAAATTAATCATATTAACATTATATACTTTAGATCACCTCCAGCTTTGTAAGCTGGGCCTGTGAATCCCAAGAGCATCCCTTAAGAATGCCCTAGAAATCTGTTGTGTTGCATTGCTTTCAATATCTTGTTTCATATATGCTAATTAGAATGGAGGCAATTAGAGCAAAATTAATTTACCCATCTGTATTTGTTGTTCGTGCTTCCCCCAAATGCTGAAGAAAATTGACAAATATTAAGTCAGCATGTCAAAGAGCTATTTCTAGCTTGTCATAAAAGGTGTGAAGAAATATATGGCATTTGACTGGTTTCTTCTGTACCCATTGAAGTTATGGCTTTAAGGATCAAGCTGTCAGAAAGGGTGACTGTCAGTGACCAGAAATGATAATTGTTTCAGGCAGCCCATGCCATGATGCTTAGATCGGTTTAATTAAGGCATATTGCCCAGACCAGCTGTAGATTTAAAAAAAAAAAAAAAAAAAAACTCCAACTGTTTAATAAAACCAAACAACTTGGAACTTCAAAAAAATTAAAAGTTAAGAACCAGATGTGTGAAGTGTTTACTGTAATTGTATTTCTGTGCCTGTAGGGATAGCCTGCTTGATGTGCCCTCTCTCACGAGATGGGAAGTTGGATGGATCAGCCACACGCTGCTCTGGAGAGATGAAGAAGGGAAGGAGCAGGGTGAATGAGGAGCTCGGGAACCTCCAGGTCACCCTCTCTTCCTGACAGAAAGCAGGCCTGCCTAACCTCTGCTCCAAATCTCTACTTCTTTCCTGGGACAAAATCAACAGAGATTTGTCAGTGACTGCAACCGGTTGCAGTGACTGCAGCCTAGCCCTCCAGATAAAAGCCAGAGGAAATGCTCGTTCCTGGGACAGCTCAGGTTCTAGGAGAGGCTTGCTGTATCACCACCAGTACTGATACACTTCCAGTTTTTCCCAGGGTTTTGTTGTCTACCTATTTAATAGGCATATCTCCTCTGCTAGACATTGAGTAGAAGCAGACCCAGGAAAAAACACACCTACAAAACCTCACAAAATGCATCTTTTCATTTGACAGAAAATCCTTTATAGCTGCACTAGGATATACAGTCACTTTTCTCTCTTGTGCCTGACCCCATATTAGGGAAACACAGTCTCGATGCAGTTTGCTTCCGAGATTGTCATATGAGACAGTGTCAAAAGCCAAACTGCAAGATGCAGGGAGTTATTATTATTATCACTGTTATTATCATTTCTCTTACTGCCGTAGCAGAAGAGAAGTGTGCCTGGTTAGCTGCCATTTGTTCTCTGCAGAGCCACTCTGACTGTTGTTCATCTCCCCGTCATGTCCCAGCTGCTTGCACACTGTGCTATTAATTCTAGCAGATTTTTCCAGGAAGCAAGGTGAAGCTTGATGGATCTACAATTCCCCCACACTTCTCTCTGCCTCCAGCCAACACCACCTCCCCCCCCCTTTTTATTTATTTTATTATTTTGGAAAGACAGCATTAGTTCTGATACTTTCCGTTCTTCTAGTACCTCAGTGACCTCGCAAATAGAACCAGCACAGTTAGGAGAGGGTTTCAGCTAGCACTCTAAGCATCCGAGCAGCCTTCTCCTGACAGCAAATGGGTCTCTTAAGAAAATGGCTCCTATCAACACTGAGATGTGCAGTGCCTTCTGCACCAGTTCTCAACCCGAGGACATGACAAATAGTTTTCTGGCAGTTTCATTGATCTCTTCTCTCATCACATGAGAGGGTCACCAAAGGTTTGAATGTACCACAGGGTCACGCAGTTGCTCCTGAAACAAAAACAACTCAAAAGTCAATAGCTTGGAATAAAAGCTTTGTTAACATCCCAATGGTGTGTACCTAGCTCTACCACTCTCACGAAAAGCACTGCAAATTCCCTAGCATGGATGAAACTACATCACTATGAGTACATTTAAAACATTTTATTTCTGTGCAGAAAACACAAGCCTCTCTGTAAAAGGCACTGCATGCTGTCACACAAGTGAGCACAAGCTAAGAGCCATGTTGATACAAACCATCATCATACTTCAAAATAAATATTTAACTGCTAGAAATCCCAGGTAAAAGCCAAGCCTAACAAGTCTCAAAGCCAAACATATTTAATTTATTTATTTAGGTGGAATGCTTTTTCTTTTCACCATGAGCAGAGACTCTCACAATTTCCTTAATGCTTCCATTTAAAATGGATATTTATGCACTGAGACTAATTTCAAGTATTTAAAAGAACAAAATACAATTTCACAAACTGATTGCAAGGAGGTATTTGCAGAAAATTCACACCAAATCCTGCTGTCACAAGGACAGCAATTTGCCAACTGTGATATTTAGGAACTGCTCCTCCTCCAGCAGAGGAAGTTTAAAAATATTTATCTCCAAAAGTTCATGAAGTTCAGTTCAGCTCATCCATTCTAGAGTTTGTCCTAAGTAGTAGGAATTAGAAAAAGATGCAAATACAAATCTGTTTTTTGAAGAGTTATTCTGGGTTCACCTCTAACAACTTGGGCTGGCAGCAACCTAGCTAGTTTCCCTGGTAACCAGAGATACCTAAAAAACAACCTGAGCGTGAGGAAAAGTGCCTGGTGCGAGATATTTGCACAAACAAGAAGCTGTTTTGAAAGACTTGTAAAAAGTGATGGAAGAGGAGATTTGGGAATTTTACGAAATCTGATGTTGCTCTGGCTCTTAGGCACCACTGCACTGATGAGCTATGGAAAGACAGAGAAAGCCCAAGCCTGCAGTCAGCAGGTTTAAACTCCTTCCACAGTTCCCCTGGAAGCAGGGGATTTTCTCAAGTTCACAGGCTGAAAAAAAGATGGGAGGCCACTGCCCCGAGCCACTGCACTGGGCTGTTATTGCCTTCTCCCTGACTGTGTTTTAGAGTACTTATTGGTGCCTGGTTCAGGACGGATGCTGTGCTCTGGTGTGAGTGCCTAAATGTGCCTCTTCATTAGGTATTTAAATAGAGAAAGCTCTGTAAGCATCTTCACAGCATGCAATTACTTGTCTGCATCAACCTGCAGCTTTCTGGGTACAAGGAGCCCAAGATGCCTAAATCTGGGCTTCTGATTCCACTCTGGGGAGCAAACAAATACTTAGGAACCCAAGCCTTTCATCAGATTTCAAGGACCTTTCCATCATACTTTTTTCCACCAGTATTTGTGCCTAAAAATGCAACTGCACTAAAAATCTTAATTACAGGACAGATTCAGATATTTAATAGAGAGATTTCCATTAAGAATAGCTCTGTTATTCCAATATTTCCTTACTTATTTCACATATTTGGGGGTTAAAATATTCCTATCCATCGTCCTAAGAATCTTAGTAATTAAAATACCACAATCCACAACAAATTCATTTGCCAGTTGCATCAGAAAGTCAACAAAGTGAACTAGATACCATCCAAAGCCTGTAAGTTTTGTTGTGTAGACCGTACTTTGCTTCTGATTGAAATTGCTCCATTCATCTGAAAAAGGCCTTAAGTAGGTAGTTTTAGGTGAAGGTCCCAAAGGTCAGCCTACTTTGGCAGAGACTATTATAGAAAGGACAATTAAGGTATACTTACATCCATGTGCAACCATTAACAGACAGAGCCAAAAACAGGAGCTCTAAATTGGGAAATGGCACCTACGGCATTCAGCCGAGTTCCAAATTTCCATCTCCACTGCAGCGTATCACTCCTTCGGGAAAACTAATGAACCACAGAAATAGTAAAGGGTGGGAAATTTCAACAGGAAATATTCGGCTCTGTGGGGTAGCCCCATTTCCTACAAAAGCAATGGAAAGATTCCTAATGACTTCAGGAGAGGACCAGATGACATTTGCATAACGCATCAGTGTAAAACTGAAGCAACTCTTCTGCTGTTTACTTCTTAAGCCCATGCAGGATGCATACTGGCTTGAGAGGGAAATCTATTGCACAGCATCTGCAATAAGTACTCTAACATCTGCCTGTATCCTATACAAAAACATTCAGACCAGACCCGACAAACATAGAAAATCTGGTGTCTGACCCTTTTGATCTATATACCAGAAACTCCTGACACCACAGACGTCCACCAGTTTTATCTAGCTTAGTCTCTATTTATTTCCTCATGTATCTTTCTTTCACTCTAACAAAGGTCACTAAGACATACAACGCTGATAAGTATCATTCAGAATTTCATTTTTGACACAGGAGATAGGAAGAAAAAAAAATAACAGGCTCTTAATAATGCAGTTTCTACTAATTAGCTTGTTATCAACTTCTCACACAAGCTCAATAATGGACAAGCCATCCTACAAACCTGGGGGAATTACAGACACTTCCCTATCCCTCCACAGCCAGTGGGGAGGTGCTGCCAGGTGAAATTTAGCTTTTGATTTTGCATTTGCAGTACTGTTGCCTGCTGACTGAGAGGCAGCGATATCGTGGTGGTGATACACAAATACCTGAGGGTGGAATGGCAAAGTCGCCAGCAACAAAGAAAATAATTTCAAATCATGTTCAGAAATTCTAGAGAAAGCTGCCACCTCACCTCTTACCAATCCATAGTGCTCCTGGATAACAAACATGGAAAATAAATTTGGAAAACAAAATGAAAACATGGAAAATAAAGTGAAATGAGGACAAGGAACTCGGTCAGTGTCATGGCCACAGCCAGAAGCGCCTCACACAATTTCCCTCCTTGTTCTCTGCAAAGCAAATCTAATGAGAGGAGGGTACATGGACTTCATGCAACGCCAATGTTTATCAAAACATCGTCTAGGAACTTCCAGGCAGCAAAAGGTGGGTTACCAAAATTCGTCTAATTTCTCTGGAAAAAGTTACCACTACCTCAAGTATTAAATGAAGAGCACTGATAGGAGATGGAAGCATTGCACAGCATGCTCAGAATGAGTGTAGGCTTTGCAACTTCTTTCACAATGTGAAGATTAATTGAAGAAGGAAATATTTAACAGAGCCAAAACACACAAAAAAATGTAGAGTAGAAACAGCCAAGTCAAATGCAAAACAAAAGCAAACTTGACACACAGAGAAAGAAGCAACAGATTTACAAGAATATTTTTGTTTACCTTGACATAAATAGTTTTAAAAGCTACTTTAATTTCTAAACACTCAAACATTATTTCATATCTAAAAGGATTGCTCTTTAGACACACACTTTCATGTTTCACGTGATTTGTAAAAGCTAAACAAGTTAATGAAAGGTAAACAGTTTCACTTGCAGCTTTCAAGCACATGTTTAGAGGCTCTCATTGAGCCTCTGGTATTATTTCATTAGTACAACGTAGCTGACTGAAAAATAGGTGTTTGATGCTGCAGCACTCTGACTGCCTTTTGCAAGCTGCCAATGTTTTAGATCCTTTAAAATTCATGCTTTACTAAGCTAAACAGGACCGCTCCCACCACTGCTAAAGCATCATAAGATAAAATGGACTCTTTTCCTAAGCACAGGAGAACTTGATATTTTCACTAGTAGAAAAGAAGTTTTACAGGTTCCCTCATCTTGCAGATAGGGATGCCTGAGGAATGTTGCACTGAATGTAAGACAGACAGCAAGAGAGCCAGTGTCTCCCATGTCCCCATCCACTGTAAGCCACAGTTCCTCTTTCCAGGCATTAAACCACGAGCATTTAAATAAAACCTTTGGTGTCATCCCTATGCCATGGACTCTACCCACCATCTAACGGGCAAGAGAAACAAATCCAACAATGCAAAACTGGGGTGGCTGGAAGGATCAGGAAGACACACTGGGGTAAGGAGGACAACCAGAGAAAATTGTCACTGCAAGTAGATAAGGGGATGTCTCAACCAAAAATATCTGGTTACAGGGAAGGAGTCAGAGCTACAGGAAGCAACAACAACAAAAAATAGTGATGGGCCACAGAAAAGGCACTCCCTTCTCCGTGTATGCAGCAATACCTTGGCAAAGAGACAAGCTGGAAGAACCGACCATGCTCTTGGAGGGAGGGATGGTAAAAACAGCTCAGAAATAAGGCAAAAAGTTAACTGAATCAAGAGCGTGAGTGGTGGCAACTCCGTCAAGAAAACAACATGGGATCCATCAGTGGAAAGACAGGCAGTGGTCATCGGTCACAGCTGAAAAGCTTTTGCCAGTCTGAGAAGCTCGCTTTACAGCAGCGGTGACCTGGCTCGCTGAAGGAGGCAGCTTCAGCAGCCGATCACCACAGTGCTGTAAAGAGCAAGACACCCAGAGTGGTACAGTTTTTTGGGGGGGTTATCCCTTCGCCACCTCTGGGAGCTGCGTCTTCACCAGGCATGGGGAGCTGAAGTCGGAACCAGCTGTTTGCTTTAGCACACTTCCAAGTGCCTCCTGCCGAAGAGAGAACTCATGTGTGGGCTGCTGTGATGCTCAGACAGACCCCAACCACAGCGGGAATATCCAGGGAGCACCACCCGAGAGGGCTGTGATACATGGCAGGCACTCAGCCACCTAAGCAATGGCCTTTTTTTCCTAATTACACTTTTTTGCCAAGATGTGATTACTTTGCCTGCTTTGTCTTGTGCTTGACAGACTGCTGATCTCCCCATTACCGCCCTGTGTGCTGACCTGGCGGGGACCAGCCCTTCCTGGCATGTAGGTATATATGGGTATTTTTATTCAAGGCTCTAATAGACTAGATAGGCTTCACTGAATCAGCAAAACTACTCATGTGATTTCCTACTTCTATAACTACTTTATATCTGGGTATAAAAATCCATATAGCCCTTCCTCCCACACCTACACAAAGGATTTCAGTTCAGCTCTGCGGGGAATAGAGACTCTAAGTGCATGCTATGAGCGTTATCCAAAACCCTCTGAAGTCAGTGAACTATTAAGTGAAGCAGTCGCTGCTACAGGACCTGAGTACTTACCTATTAACTACCTGAAATGAACCAAGTGCCTGAATGCAGGGTTGCTCTATGCCCAGGTTAATACCAGAATGAGCTGCTGCAACACATACAGTAAGAGCCAGCCAGAAAAAGTAATTTAGTCTGTTGAGAATTTGCATTTAAGCATTTCCTCTAGGACAGTCCCTGAACCAAAGGAACTCCATCACCCTCTGCACTGTCTGCAGTCATGGGTCACGACCGGAGTTATAGAACTTCATATACTTCCATGACAAATTGATCCAATAATGCTACAGGGCAAGAAGGGATTTTCTACTGTGGACAAAGTCTCCCTGAGATGAGACACACTTGGAGCTCTCAGCTGCATGGACTTGCTCCAGCTAGAAAGCAGCCCTATCAACACCGCACTGTCCCAAAGGAGGGCTCACTTTTGCACTTATGCAGAAGGTGCATCTGGTGCCAGAGAAAGAAAAAAAGAAAAAAAAAAGTGCAGACATTTGAGCTTTAGAACAAAAATGAAGGGTTCTCCCTTTAGAAAAGCACTTACAAAAAGCTCAAACTTAACACTTGCTTTTTGTCACCCTGCAAGGGGATACGGAGTTCAAATGTATTGAAGCTCCAGGGACGTATCTAAAGCATTGATTTTCTTTCTGCATCTGCATTTTGCATGAGTGGTGCTGGTTTGCTGCAACTGCGAGGAAATTCCCTCTCTAAATTTGGTAGCTGACAGTATAAGCATCCCAGAGGCCCTTAGCTTACTGGCCTCTCCCCACACATCTTAGGTTGCTGACTCTTCAGGGCTGCTCTAGTTTGACTCATTTGCCTCACAAAGACCAAGCAGTGAAGTCTTACTCAGAGTTCACTTTAACCTCTGCCATGGACCAGCAGGCTTCTATAAAAAAATAAGTGGGCAGATCAATAAAAGCAGGCACAGTGGAGAATTAGGGGAAAAATAACTGCAAATAAAAGAGAACCATAATCGTAGCCTGTACAGAATCACAGATCTTCCTTGGTGGTGTCCCTCTAGGGGTTCTTCAGCACGACAGCAGGAAAAGCCTGAATCCTGCACTCCAAAGCCCTGGACGAGAGGATTGGTGTGTGATAGCTTCCCAGTTCCTGAAATGGAGCAGATGTCTCAGATTTTCAAGGGGACTTTCTCACTATTTATCCTGTGCCACTGGAGACTGTCCCTGGGGTAGGGGCCAGAGGTATTATTTCAGGTATTCCCTCTCCATCACCTGCTGCCCACTCCCCCCAGCTGTGAACAGCTATTTTATGCTCCCAGCTCCAGGTAAGACCACCAGCAGGCACATCCACAGGGACTGGTTTGCACAGTACCAAATCTGAAAAGCACATTTATCTTTGCTACCTTGCCAGTTCTCGAGGTCACACTTTATTAATACAGATGATAAAGCCAGGAACAAAATAGACACCGTGCCCAACCTTGCCTGCAAAACAAAAGCACTATGCCCCAAACCAGCCTTTGCTGGAATTTCCACTGCAGGTGTGTGGCAACCTGGGGATGTTTGATTATCCCACACTTAGGGGTTTTAAAGCATGTGGGAGCCAGCGTTGAACCCGGATGGTACCAGTTCCTCCTGCAATCACTCTGTTAGCGGCGTGCCTACAGAAAAGCAAGCCTGAACCTCCTGGACAGTTTAAAACATTTATCAAGCAGCTCGAGTGAAGCAGGGCTGGCGCGGGGAGTGTTCCCGGCAGAGCAGGGTGAGGAGGCACAGGTCTGGGGCTGTACTTTCAAATTCTCTGTGCTGGGCGCGATTGCAGGAGCTGTGCCGATGGCTGCGCGCAGATAAGTTCGGAAAGCTTCGCTCTTCTGGGCCCCTCGCCTCTCCTTAAAGGGGAATCCCAGCTCTTTTGCTCTAAACCTTCCCACCTGCTGGCAGGCTGCTCCTCACCAGAGGGCACGCATTTCCTAGGATACATAATTTCCCAGATATTCCTGATAGTGGTAACTGCCTGTCTAGGATGCGGGTAGATCACTCTCAGATCCCGGAGCTATACGCAGCAGATATATAGCATGATAGGAAACGGGAGTACAAACACGCACAGTGTGACAGCTCCTACCCTGAGATGTAATGGGGTGGGACATAATCTGAGCAGGCTTTAGGGTCGGCCCCATGAACGGCAGGCCCCTCTGTGCTGGCGTCTGGTGGCCGACCTGCTCCCCTGAGCCGAGGCCTGAAGGCCTTGCCCCTGCTGCTGCTGCTCCAGCCCTCATCATGGCAGCATGGACACCACAGCCTTTGCCCCATGTTCATCTTTGCACTGAAACCCTGAAGCCCACCCTGCTGGGTACCGTTCGAGGTGGGGAAGGGAGAGGGACTTTTCCCCAAAAATTCATTTGAACAGAGCGATGCAAGCCCGTAGTCTGAGTTAACTTTAGACTTCCAGTGGAAGAGCTGCTGGCAGCGTGCCCAGATTCCTTGGCCTGCTGCCTGCTGAGTCCTCAGAGACTATTTTTATCATTATTTATTTATTACATTTAACTATCTTGGGGCTGGACCGCAGACAGGCGGAATCTAAAAATGCAGACGCTCAACGGAAAGCTAGCTGGGAGGTAGGGGGGAGGTTAATTATAATATCTGGTCCTGTCCCACTGAGGAGCAAAAAAAAAAAAAAAAACAAAAAAAAAACTTCTAAGAGAGTTTGTGGCTTAACAGGCTTAAATTCTTGCAATTCTTTTAGGCACCACATTGCCTAGAAAGAAAAGGTGCTGGCTCACCTGGCAGGTACACGTGCCATTCCCATACAGTCTGGCAGACTGGGCAACAGCTTGTGAATTCAGAGAAAGGTCACGGACTAGCAGGAGCAAGAAAACGATGCCATGGAAGCTGACAACCCATCGCAGCAATACAGAATAGGAGGCCACTCGTGAATAGTGACTTGAAGCAGTAACTGGTGCTCCAGTGCCGACCAGTCCTACCTGCTGGGACCCTCCCCAAGAAAGGCACTCTGCAGCTTCTTTGGCTGCCTGCGAAACACCAAACTCTCCCACACAGGCTGCTTGTCTTGCTTTTGCTGCTAGATACCTAGTGTTTTGCTACTGCCTTAGAGGTCTGCCTTACAGACCCAAGGGTAATTCCTCTGTCCTTCCCAGCCTGAGCTGGAACCAAGCCAGAGAGACCATATATCCCATTATAAAGCCCAAACCACACTCTGCTATTCGGAGAATGCAAAGCCAGCCAAAGCCACAAACAAAACGGATTGTTCCAAAATGCATTTCCAGATGGATCGCGATGAATGAAACTCAGAACACCTACAAAGAGATTTCCATCTTCAAAAGGAATTTGTGATCTCCCTGAATACCAGGCCTGGGAACAGGAAACTAAGGCAAATGAGACTAATTCTTTCTACAACAGAAATACTTCACACTCAAACGAATGCTTTCCACCCACAGACCATAAAGCATTTTTTTTTTTATTTTTTTTTTATAAAAGCAAGCACTACTCTGGTTTCACATAGAATAGCAGAAGCAAAGCTTGTAAACCACTTGTCCAGGGTCAGGCAATACAATATGGTATTGTCAGCTCTTTGACCTTGCTTTTCTAGTGCTTACCTTGCCCTATTGTGCTGTCTGGACAATGTGTTGGTAGACAACAGGCTTTCTATTCCAGCAGAGCCCTGTAAATCACAACCACCAATCTGCCCGCATCATGCCTGGGTTTAACTGAATCAGGAGCTGGTGGCTGTTGCCAGCACAACACTGATGCAGGAAACCTCATCCTATTTGCACAGTACCAGCAGGAGCCTTGCAAGCATGACACAGCATACTGCCATGCAGAAAGCAGAGCTTCACTGCAGCTGCAGGGGACAGCGTGGGTCACAGTAGCCCACATAGCTCACAGGACCAGCACACCCCCTTGGTTTCAGTGGAATACCCCCTTGGTAGGATGTTTCGCTTGGTTTCAGTGGGATTTCTGGATGCAGGAGGACTCACAGGTATTATGATGTCTCAACACGCTCTGAAAAAGTTGGGCTGTGTGTGGAATCTGACAAATTCGAGGTCTCCCCCTTTTGCGCACCTAAGACATCTATCCAGACCTGGAATTTTGGGGTCTCCTTAGGCAGGTCTAAATATAGCCCAAAACACGATGATGCTATCAGCATAAGATGTTAGCAGTACCTTACAGACTATATACATGAATCCTGCTAAATACAGCTTTTGTTTGTAGTCCAAGCCTCAGAGCCAATCAAACATTAAACACAAAATCTTCCTTTCTCCCAGTTAGAAGAACACTTTAGCTAGCAAGGCCATTTCAGTGAGATGTGCACACATTTCAAAATGTAAACATAGCAGGGCAGGAAAACAAAAAGGTCTGTTTGACTGCTAATGAATCACCCTCACTGAAAGTTTCCTTTGGGGCATGCTGCCATCTGAGTCACTTAGCTCAGCATGCTTTTTAGGTAGGCTTTTCTCCTGGCTTCATTCACCTGACTTACATCTCTCCAGCTTATAGGGATATACATCTCTACCCGACATGCTCTTGTAATGCTATATATAGTCAGCCGGGCAATGGATGAATGTTCAGCTATATTTTAGGCCTGCTGCAATCACAGTGACAAAAGCTTCCTCTAAAACAGCATTTTTCTTTCATGAGTAACCTTGAGATAGTCAGAACGGGGCTTGTATACCACTCCTCATCTTCAGAAGAATTTTGCTAAACATTAACTAGCTGCTCCTCGTATCACTTGTGGTGTGGTCCCTATAAACATGCATTAATTTCCTCATCGGTTTAACAAAGATGATATTGATAAATTGCGTTGCTAGAGATGAGAGATTAAAAACATCTCCCAAGCATGACTTGGGCCCCACAGGCTGTCAGCCCTGAGATCTGGACAGTCGGTTACCAGCAGATGTGCTGACTGCTTTCTCCTCTTTTACTCCAATGAGGTCCAGCTCAGGGCACATTTATTGGATGCATTAAACCAGAAATAAGCCCTTCAAGAGCTGTGCTCTGGCCTGTTTCACCCGTACTGAACTCACACACAATTTCACCCCACAAGCACTCATCAGATTGCTACGTGCCCTGCCTTCCCCTGCACCGTTTACAAGTGTCCTCTTCCCTTCCTCTTCCCCAGGTAATTTCAAATCCTGTCAGTTCCCAGCTTTGGGCATCCATGTGCCACAAAAATAACTCTGTTGCCACAACAAATGCTTCTTTCGGTAGCTGTGCCTGGCTATAAAGGATCATACCATGCATTAAACCAAGCCAGAAGATTTCTCTTCTGCTAAAGAGCAATTGCATCTGGTACAGCATGCCCACAATCAGCACTTCCTCCAGCAACCCCGCTCAGTGTTCCCTGCAGTAATGAACAAAGTTTTTACTCCTTCAGTCCTCAGCATCTCTCCTTCTCTCCATCAAGCCCTGTCAGCCTACACATTTCCCTTGTGGAAGAAGCTCTGAAAAGTAAAACATTCCTTCAATAAAAGCATAACCATATGCAACATCAAAAGACGTCCAACATTAGGATATGCTTATAACATAAAACCCCATCCCCTAGGAAAACCACTTCACTTAACTGATGACCTGTGCCACTGCAAAGGCACACAGAGACAAGTAGGATTGTGCACCGTGCTCTGCTTTGCCTGATGAAGACAAGATCACCTGATGAGCAGACCCTGTAAAACATCCTGCAAAGGGAAACTGAAATGCACCCACTCAGCTGCTAAGCCTGCTTCAATGGCAGAGCCACACTAACATCCCGCGGGATGGTGGGACACACCAGCTTCTTCCATCCTTCCATTCCTCACGGCTGTCTGCCTCCAGCCATTCTGCGTGGGCACCACACCATCCCCATGTGGTGGGAAGCTGTGACCTGCAGACTTAGTTGAGCCTGGAAGGAGAGGTGGTGGTGGCAATGTGGAGGCAGGACAAAGGAGCCTGGCAGCAGTTTGCATTGGATCGATGTGGACCCTCCAAAGATAAAACTTGCTAGCAAAGTCTGCTATGTTTACAGCTACACAGCAGCTGGTTCCTTTAAAACAGAAAAGCTTGGGAACAAAACAGGAGGCAGACCTACCAGTGAGTTGTTTGGTGAAAGTTTCCTACAATTTTTCTATTGTCAGTCCCAGCTGAGAACTGTTTGTTATGGACAAGCTGCACGTGAAAGAGGGGACCAACATGTATACACCAAAAAATTTAAGTAAAGCGTTATCCCCTATGTAAGATACATAGCAAGATATTCTGGGTCTCACCTTCAGAGTCTGTCTTTACTTCTTTCAACCCCTTGTTCTCTCCTCCTCCTCTTCTTTGCAGTCCCCTTCAGCCACTTTTAAGCACCCATTACCTACCAGCCTGTTGCCATATATCCACTTCCAAGGCAGCAGCAGAGCCTGGACGAACTTGGAGCATTTGGTGCCCCATCTCTTTGCTACAGCCGAGGCTCTGTGCTTCACTGCATCCTACACAGCACACTCCCAGACTGCTAATTCAGCTAGCTCATGATATTTTGCTCAGCAGGCACCAAATAACACTTCACAATTCATTTTAATTGCAAGTTCTTTGTAATGTTTTCTTTGTTCAAGAGAGAGGAGAAAATTTAAGAAGTGGTTGGTCTGGCCTATGTAACAATACTGGTACAGATCTAAAGCAATCCTTGCTTTCAAAATAACAACAAATTTACACCAAAAAATAACAACCGCAAGTGATGTCTCACAGCTGCCTCTCCTCATCTCCAGGCCCCATCCCACTGATCTTCCTGGTTTTATTTCCAGCCTTCTGTCCCCACCACCTCCCTAGGGGCCCACAAGACACCTCCGTCACCTTGCCTGCTCTCTCCTCACACACAGGCTCTCCTTCACAGTCCATTTTCAGTCCAACCCTCCCAAAGGTCCTGCAGGCTAACTCCCCAGACCCCACAGAACAGCCCACCTTCTCTCAACACCACGCTGCCAACACCATTCTCTTGCCGTGGCTGGCGCAAAAGGCATGTGGAGAAGCAAAGAAAACAGGCAGGCAGAACTGCGAGCACAGAATTCAATAAA
This sequence comes from Anas acuta, assembly GCF_963932015.1. Taxonomy (NCBI): domain Eukaryota; kingdom Metazoa; phylum Chordata; class Aves; order Anseriformes; family Anatidae; genus Anas; species Anas acuta. The sequence goes on from NC_088984.1 coordinate 15,231,096, forward strand.
GAAGCTGTAACCTGTTCAACAAAGAAGCTGGAACCCAACCGTTAGCATCCCTCGGCGCTTGCCTTTCATCTGCACAACACAGACCATGCCCTTCCTCTTCAGGCCAACACACAAAGCATTTTTACAAGGAGCTTGTTCACTTTTGCTCTCTGAGCATTCAAATTCAAAGCTGTATTCCCATTTGGAATATTTATGTGTTTTAACAAAACCTGACAGACACCTAGCCTCTGAGTATACTCTATCTTTCCTTCCCAGCACAAGTGTGCTGTTCAGAGTCTAGCCAAAGGCTCTGTGAGGATCCTTTCTGCATTACCACACCTGTTTGCACTGCTGATCACATAAGTAATCGGCCTGCTAGGGTACGTGCAATTGGTCAGGCAGCTTATGCCTATTCAAGAGCAGCTACCTCTGAAAGCTTGACCAAATAAAGAAATCCACGAGACTGTTATTTATTCTGTAGAAGTGACTTGAGGCACGAGGAAGCTCTCACACTGCTTGGTCAATGAAAAATGTGGTTTAGAGTGATTTTAGAAACCTAATCACACAAGACCCACTTAGGAGTCTGTACCTAACTCAGCTTCCAGATGCCTGAGGCATCCCATGTTGAGTGCCTAGGCACTACATGAAAGAGCAGTCAGGGACGCTAACAGGTTAACCAATTCAAGACGATCACTTCTTCAGACCGTATCCTCCTCCCCAGATATTGAGACTGGAAAGGACCCCAGGAAACCATAAGCATTTCCTTTGTGCTGTAAAAGTATCTGGGTCAAGCCTGCTATCCCATGGGTTCGCTGTGACAAGTATCAAACACTCCACGTGTACCAAAACCCACTCTGACATGGTACAATGTCCCCACTATGATTGAGACAGAGCCCATCCAGGAGGATCAGATCACTGTTCTCACCACGCTCCTTGAGCACCCCAGCTTTGAGGGGGTTCTGCCTGCTCAAGGGGCTGGTCAAACCTTGATCAAACCTGAACACAAACCTTGGATCAGGCCCGAAGTCACGAACATACAGCTGTGCATGCAACAGCCCCAGAAACACTGTGAACAAGAACCAGTTTAGGGCACAGTTACGGAAAGAGGTGCCAGCCCAGCATCCTCGGCCACTGCTGACAATGCGTTATTGTTCCCCTATAATGCAGTTTTGTTTAGGGCCCTCTTTGGAAATTCCATGACGACATGCATGCAAAGTGCCAGGGTGGATGCATGTGCTCCTCTGGTATTGTTTTCACCGTGGTTAATATTCCACCCACCAAGACCTCCCAAACAACTGTCTGCTCCATATGTTCACGACTTCATAGAGCAGGGATATACAGTCCTGTCTATACACAGTTTCTGTCTGCCTGTCCCCATTTCTCCCAAAAGTCACCGGGTGCCTCTGGCAGCTGCTTTTCAGGAGTTTTGGAGCTGGCCTTGAGGGCAGCCACAGTGATGGGGCCTGCACATCCTTGTGAGCTCCCCACCTTTAATCACCTGAGCCACTGGTCCTGAGGACATAAAATCATGGCTTGATTCACACTTCTGTTAAAGAAACAACAGAAAAAACAGTGCAAGTTCTCAGCACAAGAGGGTTAGGAAATAACTTGTGTATTACCACTAGCTAAATAAAATCCTCCCCATCTCCTCAGCAGAGCAGCACTTGACCCACATTATCTAGAAAGCACCAGCTTGCCTGTCGTCCTGTGCAGGCAAGTTCTACTTAGAAAGAAACACTGGCCCACACTTGAGCTGTCTCCACGATCTGTGGAGCAGAAGAAAAAGGCTCCCAAGGCAGCACCATTAGCCCAGTGTGCCATCCTCAGTGGAGGGGTCCTCTGAGGTAATTTTTCTTTTGGAGGGACTAACGCCAACCTTTTCCTTCTTGCCCACAGCATTCACTCAAGAGTAAAGCTGATTATTCCACACTCCTGCCAAAGAGCAATCCTGCCCTGTGAAAAAACTACTTCCACCTAAAAAATGTTTCATAAACTACCAGCTCCCTATTAAGAGACATGTTAGGAGTCACTGTGCAGATATCACTTGTAAGGCATTCAGAAAACAAACCTGCATGTGTGGTCCATGTTGCAAGGTGCTCTGCTGCAATAAGGAAAGCCATACAAGGAGGCCTACACCAAAACACCCTGATCAAATTAACATGCTCCACCTGTGTTCCTGTACTCTCTTCCCACTGTCAGCAGCTGGAGAGGTCTCTTCTAGTATTTTAACCCTCAGTTTTTCCTATAGTTGGTGAGTACCCATCCACGTGTTTATTTGCCAGACCTTTTCCCATCCAGCTTCTTGTTTTAAAACTTTTTTGGAGCACTTAATATTCCAGTTAAGACACAGCTGGATATACAGATAGAGTTTGTACACGATCCAGCTATACTGTAGGATATGTACACTTCAGTCAGTAACATGTTGTCACGAATGAACGCTGCATGTCACATGTAATTTAAGGTCCTCCTCACCATGATACCTGGAAGAAAAAGAGGCTCTGCAACTTCCCACCTGCATGTTTGTCTGCTCAGTGACACCACTTCCAGTGCAGCTCATCAGAAACCACCCCAGCGTTGTGCTGAGAACAGGCCAGAAATGGGGAATGACAAAGCACGCCAGGGAGAGATAGGGCTGGAGGACTGCAGCATGGTGCGCAAGTCACAGCCTGATTTTCCAGAAACGTGTAGTGCTTCTCTCCAGCTCTGGTAGCAGGAACAGGCAGGTGGGCTAGGCTGGGCAGCAGAAGAAAGAGACAGATGCCAAGGTAAGCCTGAAGCAAATTAAATATCAGAAGGCAGCAGGTTCCTTTGAGACTGCCTGGTTGCTCTTTTGGCAGAGGAGGAAAGCAAGCCATTAAAGAGGCAGAATACAGCAGTGTCGACTTCATTTGCAGCACTAATTGCCATGCACGTGCACTAATTGCCCTCACATGAAATGCAAGGGAGCAGGCACTACTCTAATCCCATGCAGGAGGTGAGGCTTCCAAAACAGTGCTTGTTGGGTCATGCTCTCAACCACACACTCGATTCCTACCAAAGCAAAATGGAGGGAATTGGAGCAGAGTCTTTTTTTTTTTTTTTCCATAAAATTATCCACTGAAATTTATTAGAGACTGAAGAGGAAACTTTCAACTAGTTGTTCTCAGCCTCCTTTAGCTGCATCTGTGTCTGCTCCTGCCTCCTTGACATCACTTTCTCACTACATGATGCCCAGCTGCCATTCCGCCAGCTCAGGTGCATATGTGCACCTCCCAGACAGTTTTAGTGGAGGTAATGGACTAAACTAAGTAAATGGACTAAACAAAGTTCAGCTGAGTTGGGCTGAAACTAGGATGGGGGCAAAAATGTCTCAGTAACTGAATTTGACAGTCTCTTTGGCAAGCACTGCTGCTACAGGACATGCAACTCTGCAAGACCCAAATCTCAGTAATCCTTTACCACGTGGGTGAAGAAGAGGAAAATGCACTTCTCACCACTAAGTTTTTACAGTGTTTCTTCTTTCCTTTTTATTTTTCTATTATTGTTTTTCCCTGGGACCTACAAAGGAGTCAGGCTGGGGAGAGACTGGAGACACTGCAGACGTCTCCCACCAGCACCCCTCTGAAAGGTGTGCACGGCAGGGTGGCTGGTGTAAGACAGATGCCTTTCAGAAAGGTGAAGACTGATCAGTGTAAATCAGTCACTACTGTTCTACGCCAGCTGTCCCTTCATACAGAAAAGCCCTGAGGGGAGTTTAAGGCAATTCCCAAGCAGCCAGAGGGAAAAAGGTATTTTTGGTGGCTGGCAGAACACATTTAGATTCTCATTCATTTCTTCTGGTGCCAAATACAAACTAGACAAGGCAATAAGGATTTCGGGTATGGTTAGAACAGAGGTAAGATTCCTATTAGATCTGGCAGGGACAGGCAGTAACAGAGGGAGGAGGAGGTAGCCTGGCCATTAAGCTTCAAAAGCTCTTTAACTCAGCCCAGGAAACTGCAGCTCTACCTAAGACCCCTGCTTGTGCAGAAGGCGCCTTTCAGGCTTTTTCCTCTCCACTGAAAGGATAATGTCAAATTTTTTTCCAAATTTTCCAAATTTTTTTTTTACTTTCTCCCACTCCATCCTGACCCACTGGCCACCAAGACAAAGTTACCGTGCTACCCACCTGAATGGAGTACAACACTTCTCCACCCAGCCCCAGGTTTGGCAGGGGGGGCTGTCAGCCCCTGAGGTTTTACACGAAGCAGATACACAGCAAGGCACTGGATGAACAGTGCATGCAGGGCTGTAAGTCGCTTAAACAGAGGAAGAGCTCATGGAAACCAGGGGAACTTCTCCAAAGTGGGACCCAGAACAGCATCACCGGCTGCCACTTCATGGTTTAGCAACCTGGGATCGCACACCAAGGGGCAAGCACAGAGGGCGACACTCTTCTAACCGCTCATATATTCCCTTTTCTAAGCCAATATTATTAAGCACTCCTGTCTTATACAAGCTCTAGTCTTACCCTGGAGAAATTATGGTAAAGATTTGTCTGTTCAGAAAAGTTCATCAAAATAAATTGAAGAAGATTATTTAAACCTGTGTGAACACTCCTCTTAATGAGCGTGACTTTATTTAGTTTGCATTCCCTCTGGAAGTGAATTAAATTAACTGGGTCCATTTGCATCTACAGTAGTTGAATAAGGTGATTTTAGCAGTGGACAACAGTTTCTATGTAGTATTTTTTTGTGGCTTAACTAATCCACCTACGGCTACTTTTCCGGGGAATCACTACTTGGACAAACCTTCAGTGTCATGACTGCAGCCAGATAATCATTATCTACATTATTTTAGAAGGGAAAATTGCAGTCTCCAAACTGTATCCAATTAGAGATGAAAACATTTTCAGGAAATACTTCCTCAAGTATGTGTTCACAGCCATTTCGACTGTGGCTGCAAAAGGCACACACTCCTAAGAGCCCCTGGAGCAGCCTTGAAGTGCTAACAGGTCAGGAACGTAGTTAACTAAGGATGCCTGCTCCACCAGCTGAGGAGGACTACAGGATGAAAGGGAAGCCACCTGTGAGAGGAGCTGAGCATCAAGCTTTTTGCTGGCATTGCAGCACTTTCAGGACCACCTCATTTATGTGCCAGATGTCATAAACATGTACCATTTGTGACAAAGAGAGAGAGCAGCAGGCTTGGGGTGGGGTGGGAACTAAAGAAAGTGAAACAAGGAAGCTAAGAGCCAGTTTCAGCTAAGAGCAGCCACAGAGTTACGGTCATGGGCATCTCTACAACCTGCTCATCAAATCCTACACAGGGCTGTGCATGCTTGTTTGCTTAAAACAGGCACAAAACCAAAAAAAGCATATCGGCACCTTCGTGACTCCAAGAAGCATGGATACAAAGGATGGGTGGTTTTTGGATGAATATGTGATTAGTACCTGTCACAAGCAGTTTAGGCTGACTTAGTCTTGTCTTGGTGGATTGGGATGGTGTAGCTGACCTCCAGAGGCATCCTTCAACCATATCATCTCCAGTTCTGCAGCTTTCAAAAGCTGTCAGTGCATCTGTCATAGCAGTGCGATGGCACTTGCTCCAGCACACTAACATGACTAAGAAGACACAAGCCTGAGCTCTAGTCCCTCATTTTATTCTGGCTTTTCTACAACCTTGCAAATTTCTCAGATACAGTAGTAAACCCCACATATGAGCAGTAGCTACGTGACGGTGCTTTCATGTACTGTTAAAGAGTCAAGAACAGAAAAGGAGCAAAGAAAAATGCCATATTCAACAACAGTTACAAAGGCAAGAACGTAATTACCCAGTATGAAATCTGGGCATGATGTCAGAGCCCCTTCACAAACTAACACGACCATCTGTGTTATGTTTCAGGCAGGCGATGCCACCCGAAGCAGGAAAATCCCCCCAGTATGTTCCACCACAGGGCGTTATAAACCTGTCCTACTAAGGTGGGGGAAGCAGAGGTTCGGTTCACCTTCAGTTCAGAGACTTGCTGATTCCTTTTTCAGCTGGCAAATACTGTGTGTTCTGCATTAAAACGATTTTCCATGCCATCTGAACAGAAGTCAGTAAGCGTAAGAGAAGAATCAGTCACCGAGCTGCACTGAGAGCCATCGGTAGTCCTTCCTGGCCTCGCCATCAGCGAGCTCACTGCAGAAAAGCCATTCCCACACTAGTAACCTCCCTCCTGCTTAACGGTTTTAAAGACTGCAGTTAGCTTTTAAAGAGCTAGAATGACATTTTAATTACACAGTCTCCCACCGCACTGCATAGCATCTTCCTTTGCAGGCACCACACAGCATCGCTTCCTTTCCTCTGTGAGATTACTAGTAACCACCTGCCTGAAAAAAAAAGCAATCCCATTCAGTTGGAAACATCTTCATTAATAATGTATTCCTTGGTCCACCCATTTGTGTAATTCTGTGCATAAATCCCCATACATTAAGCAAGAACACAGACAAAGCTGCTGTCGGGTACCTCCCAGCAAATGGAAAGAATTCATCACTCAGCAAGCATGTCTGAGCAGCTCTGTCATCTGTGGGCTGACTGGCAAACTACTGTTTTTAGAAATACTGATTTGAGTAGTCCCTTACCACAGTGCTAGCTCTAAGAATTCAGTTTCCAGTGTCTGAGGTACACAGAAATCAGTGCTAGTAACATTTAGTCTAGAGAAGGGAATAAAGGGAAGGAGCCACGGCTTTTTCTGAAGGGGAGAACGCAGCCAGGGAACTGTCTGTATTAGAAATGTTTTATGACAGATTCTTGCAAGCAATGTCATAGCCTTTTCTTTTGACTATGAAGTGAGACAGAATGTCTTATACAAGCTGCAAACGCGTTTAAGGAATAAACAGTTTGCGTAATTTGCTGCTTTAAGAGATCAATTTCTAATGTCTGGGGGGGGGGGAAAGCAACTTTCTGCATTTATATTCCTCCTCTGTTGCATCAGCACAGTCCTTTGTTTACTGTCTACAAAGATGCACTCTGATACTAGTGGAATGTGTATGTTAAATCAGTAGCGCAGCTTTAATCCTCAACTCAACTCCCCAGAAGTAAAGTTTCCCAGGAGGAGGGAGCATGGCAACTAAGCACTGCAGTGCCATAAAAGCCCAATTCGCAGTAAAAACTTTTATAGGCGTTGCATGGATGCATAAAACTTTTCATGAAGAGATGCGAAAGTTCAGCATTTCGCCTGGAAAGCCATCGAACTGCAGAAGAATCAGTCTGGCTAAAGACGACAGGGAGGAAAACCAGGGCAGGACTGAGGATGCTTTGAAACACACTTCTCTTCTGGCATCTCTGCTGCTATGCAGCAGGAGAAGCCATAAAACTTTGACCATACAGCGCACACTGGATTTGCCTGATGCTATTTGCTACAGACAGTCCAGATAACATCTTAAACACACAAACGTGATTTGTGTTCTTGATGTCTAGGGAAGAGAGCAAAAGATGCATCGCAATTGCATTAATCACTTATGATGGATATGAGGAGAAGCACACACAAACATTTTATTTGCAGAACGAAGCATGATGATACAACAAAGCGTTCTACAGCTAACATTGAAAGGAAAATCTTACTCTTCATCAGCAAGCCAAGCCTGGCACTAGGAGTGATACTGTTGGTGATGCCAAAGCTGCCCATGAATTCTTCTAAATTCACTTGTAAATGCATCACCTTTGCAGTGCAAAACTAAATGTGTCTGGCTGAAACAGTTCTCAAACTTGTCTAACCACCAAGCTTTTGAAGAAAGAAGGGCTTCCCACATCATCAAACACAAGCTGGAAACCAGAAGCTAAAGGCAGAGCTTTAAATTGTGCTCAGTCCACTGCTCCCAGTATCAGAGCAAGACCAACCCATGCTAGGTTCTGCTGCAGATCTGATCAGCAATGCCATTCCTCTACCTGCCAGCAGCGAGGCTGGCAGCTCGTCAACATCATAAAACATCAAGTACAGATTTTCTTGGGAGTGGTCCAGTCGCAGGTGCTAAAAAGCGTTTTGCCTCTTGTCTTGGCCTGACAGCCATTTTATGTGTGATCTCATTAAGTACTCGAAACCTCAAGCTTTTCTACGATAAGGTGAGAACATCTTGGAGGTCAGGAGACAAATATTAAAATTCTTGTCTCTTTCTCACACCCCCTCATAACTAGATTATCCTTTTTAATATCTTTGGGGTTGTGTTTTTTCATTCACATGAGATTTCCCCTTGGGTTTTTACCTAGCCTAAGGACTCCATAATAATGAATCAATTTAAACTCCTGGCAGGAGGAGGATACATCTCGGGTAAAGACAAAAAAGGTTTTTCTTAAAGTATCATCAATTTAAAAACAAAAAGAAGAAAGAGCATCCCCTGGATGCAAGATATCACAAGCTAGGATCGCTAGGCTAGACTTCAGAAGGAGTAAAGGAGCTAACACTGAGTGCATCCCACATCAAAACCCAGGACTCACAGGAGATGAAAAAAAGTCACTCAGCAGCTACACAGGAACCCCACCCACTTCCCAGAAGCTGTGAATTTTTGCATTCCTCACAAACACACACGTTGTCACTATCCTACCACTGCAGGCCATGAAAAAAAGCCATATAACACATCCTGAAATCTCAGAGCAGCTATAAGGCTGGGGGGAGACTGCTGCGCTCTAGCTCCGTCTGCACTGTGTTTTCTGGGTACATATTATCCTTGCAAGGTGCCATGTAAATCCTACAGTATAAAGCAGACGGCAAGATAAACCTTGCCCAAGGGTAGCAAAACTTGGAGCCCTGTCTTCCACCTCCCCAAACAAAAGCGGGTATTTTCTCTGAACCGCACCCACCTGCACAGCGAACAAAAAGAAAGAAAGAAAAAGAAAGAAAGAAAGAAAGAAAGAAAGAAAGAAAGAAAGAAAGAAAGAAAGAAAGAAAGAAAGAAAGAAAGAAAGAAAGAAAGATGAAAAAAAAAGAGGACAGGCACATTTCAAAGCACAGGTTCTCACTCAGAAGCAACCAACTTCTCTAGGGTAGACCACTTTACCACACACATGGAAGCTGCTGTCAAAATAATTTTGATTTTTTTCCTCTCGATGTTTCAGCTGCTGCTGAAGATTTTTTTCATTGTATCTTGTGCCAGGACAGAAGAAAAGGTCTTTTGGTTTGATGAGAGGATGAGAGTAATACCCACTACCAAAATGCAAAAACAAACCCAGCTATTCCCAAAAGACCGTAACTGTTCCCACTACTGAAATGGCCAAAAAAGTTAGCAAATGTTTCAGTTTTCCTAAAAGATTCCAAGGGAGCTGTGGTGCATGACTGAAAGATTAGCTAATCAAACCCAAACTGAGAGAGGGAGCGCATTTGGAGAGCTGTCTGGTGCCCAAAGTTCACATTGCAGCTGGGCAGAGTCACAGTCCTCTTCCAGCCCAGAGCTCAGCAGCACCGTAAGGATGTTTATAAATCACCTGAATGCAGTTAGTAACAAAAGACCACGTCAATAAGAGGTCCTGACTCAAACAGGTCTGTGACAGAGGACAGGGTCACGCGTGGCTCAAACCAAAGCCCCCAGCCCAGGTTGCGTGAGGTCAAGTCAACAGCCACGCTGTGGGGTTACAGCACCAAAAGCCGTCCTTCTGCCTCCTGCACCTCGATGAAACCTGCTGACATTTTGCTGAAACATCTTTGCCTCTCCAGAAGGAAACAGAATTAGCACACCCTGCCTTTTCCAGCCCATCAGATGCTCAGCAGGACAAGCCTTTTGCCAGCATTATTAGCGCACCTGGCACAGCAAGGCACCCAAATCCTCCCCCACTGAGTTTCGTATTCAACTCGCAAGTTCCAGGCCAGCCATGGGACTGCAACTGCTACCACAGGGCCAAGAAAAACGAGTTGAATGGGTCAGTTTACTGAGACAACGAACCTACCAGGAATGCAGAAAAATTAGACACATGGCCCTCGGTAAACACTGTTACGTGAGCAGTTACGGGTGTCAGGGAATGATACAGTGAAACGAAAAAAAAAATCAGGGTGGTGGAAAGGAGGGGAATGAAGCCCAGGAAGAAGATTAGGAGGTGGCAGGACCACAGGGTAATTTAGAAGATAAGACAAGCAGACATGCCTCTATAAACCTCAAGCAACACAGTCATTCCCAAGAGATACCAACAATATTCCTAATAAAGACTAATTGATATACAATACCTCAGGGATTAAATTAATTACCTCTGTTAGCAAATTACACTAGGGAAGGCAATTATCAATGCAACAGCTACTGAATGTTTCAGGTTGTCATTTTTTTCCTGACCTAAAGGCCTCAAATGGTCAATTTTTACTGAGTTCAGTCCAAGCGCGGCTCAGCCAGCCTTCAGCTGTGAGTGCTGCCGGAGCACATCTCCCCGCACGAGCAGCTCTGCTGTGTTTATGCAGAACAGGACATTAAGTGCTGCGAGGCACACGGTAAGATCACATCCTAAATAAGCATTACTCAAATTTATTTTCCAGGCAAACAAAAGTAAAAGAGCAGTATGAAACTGTTAAAAAAAAAGTGACAAACAGATCTACCTGCATTTCAGGTAGCACATTTCTCCTCCTTTGTGAATAAATGCCACTAGAAGACAATGAAAATGCAATACAGTGACTTGGTAACACTTCTGAGAATCTGTTAGTCTCAAAATCAGTCATTAGCTACATATCTCACACATGCTGCAGCTCGGTTGGAACACGCAGTACTACTTCTCCTGCTATGTGACTAGCTTCTCATCGAATGCCATTTGAATTGCATCTAAAAAGCATCTTTACGAGATGCTAGAAGATATCCAGAAGTCAATACCCTATTACAGTAAGATGTTTTTAGCTCTGCTGAAGTGACAGTTTATCTAGGGAAAGGAAAGAGACGCATTTTCATACCATTTTCCTAGAAATGGTTAAACTGAAACACCACACTTTCGAGAGCCACTGTGCAGCTGTGGATCAATCGTGTATCATTAACATGGACTGCCATGGAGGAAGGCCAACACATACACAGTTCTCAGAAGTGAAGGATGAGGAGTACTCATGTAATGTTGTTATGATGGAGGCGTATGGAAAGGGACCGAGCAACAAGGAGCTCAACATCAGGAGCCTTGAATTGGAGTGCCAAAAACAAGAGCCGTGTGCTGGGGCAGCTGCAGACAACTGTGCTATTAGAAAGCCTTTGCAGAAGGTTTGCAGTAGTATTTGGAGAGGAAAGAGAACTGAGGTTTTCAGTTGCTCTTTCAGTGAGGTTACAGACACAAGACCAAAAAAAAAAAAAAACACCCAAAAAACACACACCCAAAAAAATCTTGTATACATCTTTCCCAGTCTTCTGTTTTTGTGGTACCTTAACAGTCACCCACTCACACTGAGTTAATAAACTACAAAGCCTTAACTGTATCCTTGAACAAGGAACCTCAAAAAGTTACAATAGAACAGGTTTGGATGGGAAAACAGGAATAAATCTAACCTCAGTCCACAGGTTTGTTTGATGTTTGTATATTGCATTCTTATCCTTCACTCCTGGTCCCCCATCCCTCCCACACACCATCCCCATCCCTTTTCAACTCTGATTCAGAGCCCAACAAACTCCGTTGTGAAACTCCCTGTCCCTTTGCCCATAGCCTGACAGAAATGCCAGGGCTTTCTCAAGACCTGCTGCCCTGAGGGCAACTGGTCCACTCACATGACGGCAGTGAAGCATCTGTGACCCATACACTGCTAGTTCCCCCCGTGTGTCTGTGCAGATTTTGTGTGTTAGTTAGGTGGTCTGTTTCTTCTGGAAGGCGGAACAAACCTCTTTATCAGCTTTGTTGTGAATACAAGACAATTTATTGACAAATAGTGTGTTTCCTTCTCAGGTAAGTATTTGACAGTTTTATTGGCATTTACTTCTCACATGAATCTTGGAGTTGACTACTTCTAGAGCCCAGAAACGTATCACAACCACCACATGGAAAAGTCTAAAAAAGATACAGTGTGAATACAGAGGGGAAGGCAGACCAGTGTGCACTGAAACACATTTGTAACCCCCATCCTTCCCAAAATAACACAAGGACACAAAGCTGAAGACAAATGCAGTCATCCCCTCCCCAGTGAATCCAAACCCAGTCCTTCTGGAATTAATTGATCCCAGGTACACAAAAACCTTTAAGTGATCAAGATTTGTCATTGTAGGAGTGTCAGACATTCAGTATGCTCTGCTTCCAGCAGCAGTCTGTGGAGGTAAGTTCTCAAACAATTTCTTCTTATCCCCTCACTCAGCAGGGGATAGCTTTTGAAAGTAATGCAATAATTCACACTAATCGTTGTGTTTTGTTCCGGTTTAACATTAGTTCAAGAAGTTGGGATCATCGCCTGTACCCAGTCAGACTCACGGAGGGACCACGTACACCCGCTGCTTTCACCAGGGGTACTCAGGCTGCTCGTTTGAAAGGCAGGCCCCAGACTCCTCCAGTCAGCAGGCAGAAGCCAGAGCTGCCTTTCAAAGTCCATTGACCCCAGAATTGTTGAAAAGCAGCTCAGCTGAGAGGGAACAATCACAGCTACCTTTATTCCTGCCACTTTACCAATTCAGAAACAGTGGTGTGCCTTAATCCTTTCCTGAAGCAACGGATGAGGAGGGCTCTGCCTTTAAAGACACCAGCCTGACTAGCATCACCGCAGACCACAACATCTGGTGACAGAGAAGTCCAGGAGTGCTAGGAGCAAGGCCATTCAGACAAATAAAATCATGCATCCTCAGAGAGGGAATCCAGCAAGTTACCTTTCTCCCAAAAGGGACTGACAACCGAGAATTTCACCGTCTTTCTCAAGAGAAGCAGTGAGGCTTTTAACGGGCTCCCCGAGCCTCATAAAAGCTGGCAGAAGTCTATGCAAGAGTCACCCAGCTTGAGATTTGAATTATAAAACGTCTGATTTTTCCTTGCTTGGAAGCAACTGGGAGAAGATTAAAAGAAAACAAGCCCTCACAAAGAATAACTTGCTGAAGTACTATGGTTAAAAATGCCATGACAAGAAGGGGTTGGGGGACGCACATCCCAAACAGCCTTTCTCCTGCGAATGCTATGGATAAAGAACCATCTGGTCACGCAGTCACAGATGCATTCGTATCCACTTCTGCTCCACAAAACCCGGGCTGATGTGACTGTCGGAGTGCAGCCACTGAAAACAACTTAACCCTCTCCTCTCGATTTTATCCGGCCTTCATCCACGTTCACCCACATGAGTCTGATGGGAAAAACAGGGCTTACGTGCTTCAGTGGGGCAGAGCTGAACGCGCCACATTTCCATGGCAACAAAGGCAGCCCCAGTGAGAAAGGCCTGCTCGTAGCTGTGAGGCAATGTGCTCTGTAGGAACAGATTTTTCTATCAGCCAGAGATAGCAGCTCACGTTCATACGCAAATGTGCAAGGAATCTTGATTCTTGGCCTTGTGCAGCCCCGCTGGATTCAGCAGAGCTGTGCCAGTGGAGACCGCAGTGAGATAGAGACCGGCACTTGGGGTAAGTAGAAAGAAGTGCAACGTGGAGAGAGACGTCATCTTTGAAAACAAAGTAAGAGGACTCCTAAGATATTCTTCATCAACTAAACGCTTATCTGAAGCTGCAGTAAAGCCCAGTTTTGGCACGAAAGGGAACACAACTGCGGCACACAGATTTATGAACGCTTCACCATCTCCTCCTGCCCGTGCTTTTACCTTCAACAAGTTCACATTTATTCACGTGCTCAGCCTCTTACAAATAAACCTGCTGTGCTGGGAGGAGGGAACCAGTCTAGTGATCCTGAGCTGTAATCATCCCAAATTCTCCACCGAGGGAGTCGATCATTTACGCTGCTTCCCGTTAAGATACAGCTACCGATACTTTCCACTGTAACAATACCTTATATGCTCATCACTACCCTCAAAAATCAACTTGTAACAGATTAAGTCTTTTTGCCTTCATCACGATTTTGCCTTCCTATGTAAGAACACAGTCTCTGAATATACTGAACTGAAGAGGACAAGTCTCAGTGTATGCAGGGAAGAGCATGCACAAGGCTCTGTGGGAACCAGAGCGGCGGTGAGCAACTTCTGGCATTAGCAAACTTTTCCAAGTCAAGCAGAAAAACAGTAACAGTCCCATTTACAGTGTATGCTCTGCTGGAAATGCACAAAAAGCCATTTATATCAAGCATAAGAAAAATATGCCATGTGCAGTTTATAAAAATATCTGTAACAAGCTAAGAACAAAGCCAGAAACTGTCTGAGCAGGCTTAACTGGGCAGGGACAGGGGGAGAAGAGAATAGGGAGCAAGCAGGGGGGAATGCAATAATGATTTCAAGGGATATTTTGTGCAGGGAAGTAGTGACAGCCTGAGTATACTGGAGTTTTATTGATATGGACGAAAAAGCCCTAGAACTTTTCCTGACACTGCAATCGGTGAAACTCAAAGCAACTTCACAGCCAGGCTCGAGGCAGGTGTTGCAAGCACAAGGCTGAATTTTGTGTGATGTGATGGGTCGGTAGGCTACCGAACTCCTGGTGCTAACAAACACACAAGCATCCAGGCTGGCTGTGACAGGTTCCTGCTTGCTCAGACCCCTGCTCCTTAGATGGCTGGTGATTATCACATTGCTGTGTTTTCAGTCGCTGGCTCTGGGATCACCACGGTGCCTACTGAGCTGGTAGCGTATGACCCGCATGGCCACTTGCTTTGCTTTGTAAAGAAGAGCGGCACCTTGTATTGCTGTTGTTTATACAGATATGGTAATTAAAAATTGCACCGTAATGCATTCAGCAGTAGTTTTATTGTCCCTGTGAACTGAGCTGCTCCAGTTAAATATGATATCACAGCTAAATAATCACCTGCTTTTATACATCTTTATTTTTTGCTAGCTGCACATGAACTCTGGGCTTCCTCACCGTCGACATTTCCAGCACATCTCAGAGCAAACACCTTCCTGGTAAACCAAAAGCTTATTCAACGTTTCCTTGGAGCACGCTCCCCGACGCCTCAGCCAGCCCTGCGCCGATGTGAATTTAGCCCCTGGAGTTACACACGAGGATAGCCTCTACCTGACAGAAATCACGAGACTTTCCACATGTTTGTTTCCTGGTGACCCGGCAGCCCGCGGGACACCGTGCCACAGGTGCATGTGGTGTGGAGCTGTTGACACTAAACACAGCTGAAGGGCACTGGGGGCTGGACGGCCATGT
Organism: Anas acuta; assembly: GCF_963932015.1. Lineage (NCBI taxonomy): Eukaryota > Metazoa > Chordata > Aves > Anseriformes > Anatidae > Anas > Anas acuta. The sequence continues at coordinate 15,246,239 of NC_088984.1, forward strand.
GCCGCTACACTGGGTGTTGGAAACCCCTTGGACAGGTTTCCTAAATGTTCAGAGCCTTAGAGACACCAGCACCGAGGAAACACAGCTATAAAAAAAAAAGGGTAGAGGGTACCACCGGACAGCACAACATCCCACCGAGCAGCAGGTCGCTCGGGGCTGGGGACAGGCAGCCAAACCCACCGTCCTCGCTCTTCCAGGGCAGGTCGGGGCTGCTGAGCGCACACACGAACAAACAGGCTGGGGGGTCGCCTACCTGCTTTAGGAGGAACTTATCCTCCGCGTTGATCTTGAGGGAGACGGCCAGGTGGATGGCGGAGAGCACCACCCCGCTGATGACCGCGGCCCTCATCCGCACGGGCAGTAGCGTGTAGATGCTGTAGATGAAGAAGACGGTCCACCAGATGCCCTCCGAGGCGCTCCTGGGCCACACCAGCAGAACCCCTACCACTTGCACAGCCAGGATGACCAGGATGACGGAGTAGCACGCCAACCACATGTGGTCCTGGTGGAAGTCGTTGCGGTTGCACACCATGCACAGCACCACCATCAGCAGGATGGCCAGAGAGAGCACCACGACGTAGGATACCTCATAGCGGCCGTGCACAGCATGGAAGATCAGCATGACCACGCAGACCAGCACCAGCACGGCCATGAGCATGGTGAGGCTGCTCTGGTTGAGTCGGAAGAAGTAGCGCTGATAGAGGCGCTCCAGTTTCTCCGACTGGAACTTCTTGGACCTGAAGATCTGCAGCAGGCTGCTGCAACAGCTGCCCATGGAGAAGGCCGCCTCGGAGCCCCCCTCGTCCCCGTCGTCCTCCTCAAGCTCCTCAATCTTGGCCTTGATGCGTCTCTCCTCCAGCCCCAGCTCCACGGACCGGGGCCGTACCTCCCCCTGCTCCCCCAGCTGCCGGGGGCTGGCATTGTTGGGGGCAGCGGGGGAATCACTGCCAGGCGGGTGGCGGGACCGGTGACGTCGGCTTTCGTCACCGTGCTCCTGCCAGGCGGATTTGGACCTAAAGCTCATCATCCTGCAGCCACTCTCCCCGCGGCTCCGGCTCGCCTGGGGCTCGTAGTCTTCCTCGCTCCGCCACCTGCTCGCCATGCGGGAGGCCTTCTTGCCCGAGGACCGGTTCGGGGGTGGCGGGTAGGAGTAGCCATTGGCCCTGGCCTCTGCTTCGCCCCAGGCTGAGCGATGCTGCTCGGTGCCCGCCCAGGGCGCGGGGCCACCGAAGCCCGGGGGGCTGACGCTGTTGGACCGGGACATGCCCTGCGGGAAGGGGCAGCGGGCAGGGGGCTCCCCCACACCCAAAGGGATGACCAGCGGGGGACAAAACCCCAAAACACAACAAGGGAAAGAAAAAGATGGGGGAGGTCGATGTGAAAAGAGAGGGGTGAAAAAAAAAAAAAAAAGCCAAAAACCCCAAAGTCTCTGCAGCGTCCCCTAGAGCTGGGGCATCCCGGGGGGGGGGATCTCAGGGCAGCGCTGGCTCCATCGGCGGCCCCGCTGCTTCCACACCCGGGGGGCGACGGAGGGGACCGGGGGGGAGACGGAGGGGACCCGGGGACCCCCTGCTCAGGGCAGGGCGGCCTCAGCCGCTGCGGGGCGGCCGCGGGGGGCTCGGTGCTCGGCGGGGGAGCCGCATGGCAGCTCGCCGCGCCGCGCCGGCCCCGGGCACCCGCCGCCGGGGGCCGGGCACGGGGCGGGCGGGCGGGCGGCGGCCGCCCCGCGGGGAAGGCGGCGAGGCTCAAGCTCAGGCTCAGGCTCAGGCTCGGGTTGCCGGGGCCGCGGCGGGCGGCGGGAGCATCCCCTGCCCCTGCCCGAGGCGGCGGCTGCTGCTGTTGCTGGTGGTGGTGGTGGTGGAGGTGGTGCTGCTGCTGCTGCTGGCGGCGCCGCTCCGCCGCTGGGAGGCGAGGCGAGGCCGGAGCAGCCCCGGCGGCACGGCAGGGCGGGCGGCAGCCGCAGTGCTCATGCACATACAGCAGGCAGAGCTGGGGAGAAAAAATATTAAAAAAAAATAAAAAAAAATAAAAATATATAAAAAATAAAAATTAAAAAAAAAATAGAGGAAAATGGGAAAAATAATAATAATTAAAAATAATCAGGGAGGGGAGGGCTCGGCACGCTCGCCCGCCCGCAGCGGCACGGCCGGGACCGCGCTGGGGCCGGGGAGCGGGCTGGGGACGGGGCCGGGGACGGGCACGGCACAGCCCGGCCCGCCCGCCCCGCGCCCCTTTGTACTCCCCATTCAACCGGGCGCCGGCCGCGCCGGCCCCCGCCCCGCCCCCCGCCGGCCCCCATTGGCGCGCCCCCCGCCGCCGCTGCCTCCCATTGGGCGCCGCCGCCGGCCGGCCCGCCAATGAACGCGGGAGAAGGGAGGGGGGGGGGAAAGGGAGGCGGTTTAACCCTTTGGGTGCCGCGGGAGGGCGAGGCGCTGCCTGAGCCCTCCCCCCCCCTCAACCTCCTGACGGGGCGCTGCCTCTCGGCCTCTTCCCCCCGTCACAAACACGCGGATAAAAGGGTTTTCACCCCAAAAAAGTTGCACGCAGTTATCACGGCGATGCTCACTGATGTGGCGTGGGCCTGCCAGGTGCTGTGCCACAGGTTGCCCTCACACCTCCCTCCCTGCCAGGAGCTGTGTCAGTAACACCTTTGGGGCGCCATTTTAGGGGGTCCCCCAAAACTCCAAATAGTGGGACAGACAGCTCTGGGGTTCCCTCATCTCACCCCTGGGACCGAGTGAAGCCCTATTTAGCTTTTCCACCACAACAGCTTCTAGAAAACGCAGTCCTCGTCGGGCTGTCACTGCACCCCGAGCCCCTCCTCCAGCAAGTTTACTGCCACAGGTAAGAGAAACGGATCATTTCAGTTCTAATACATCACTCATTTTTCTATATTACATCATTTTATTTGACCTAGTGACTGTTTTGCTTATTTATGTTACAATAATCGATGTTAAAGCTGAATCCATCAAAGATGTATTTTTAAAAAATTCCTTAGCTTTCAACCTTCATCCTTGCCAGAGGGGAAAAAAGTCTTCAGACTAAAGGTTGTAACTTTAAAAACAGGTAGGTAGATATGAGGTGGTGAGTTAAAAGAAAGGTAAAGGAGCAGTCGGAGGAGAGTTTTCAAGGAACCTGTAGACTTGAGACAACAATAAGGATTCTGTATTAGAAGCAAAGAGAAGAGCTGGTTAATCGGGCACTAATGAGGACACACAGTGCTGTGACACAAAAAATGCAAGAGATTCTACACATACATTAACATGAACACCTAGAAGTAGGCATTTAAGACTTTCAGTATCTCATACATTGAAAATGCAGTATAAGAAAGCTAACTAGTACAATATTGCAATATTAAGGTACAAATTATAATAAGAGAGCTCACCTATAGCTTTTCACCCTGTTTAAAGAGATTAACAAGCACAAATATCATTACTGTGTAATGTTGAAGCAGAGAAACTTATCTAGAAAAGCTAATGTTTCACTTTGCATCCCAGCCCAGCCTTCCCAAATTCTATTCATCCAATCATAAAAGCAGGTTCTTCAATGCACACAGAGTTCACACACATTCTGATTTCAGATGTAGCCTCATAGATCAGTATACAAACATATTTTACTTTGTTATTATTACAACAGGTGCAGTAGACAAACATTAGCATTCTTCTTTTGCATTATTTACTTAGAAGGGTGAATAACATCTAGCTACTGGCCTCAGACCACACATGGCACATTTCACTTTCTGACGCCTTCGTCACTCATGCAACTGTTAAATCCAGAACTCTAAATTATCTATGCTCCCTAAATTAGGGAAGCCATTATAAAACATGATCTTGGTCCTTCCACTGACTATCTCGGCATAGTCCAAAATAGTCCTCTGAAACCCAGAGCTAATAAGAGAATCCAATACAGAGACATGAAATACTGAAATTGAACAAGTTGTCATTTATATATAAAAGGGTGGAAAATGAGACCATGTATGGAAAAGAAGTGTTCTCTGTACAAGATGACTAATGAAACTTAGTTTCAAATGTTTTTATCTTAACTGTGTACGCCCCCCTCCTCATTTATTTGGGCAAGAAATTACAGCATATTGTGGGTGGTCTGAAGATAAGCACAGACTCAAGCTGTAGGAATTTCTGAGCCCTCTACCCTTCTTCCTAATGTGGCTGGTACTGCTCGTTGACTGTACTTTGTCAGGAATAGGTAAATGGGCTGGAAAAACGAATGTTTACCTAGCCTGTTTTCATCATGAAACACAGTTTTGAATAACAATATACAAACACTATTCTGTTCAGAAATTTTTCCAAATTATACAACTGCAATGGGCAGGTGTCAGTATATTGTACAGTACTTTTAGTCTTCAGAATTCATGTAATAGGACTCCAATGACAGCTCAATATGCAAACAAGGATTAGTTTTAAACTTAGAACTGAGGAAAAAGTGAATCTCATAATTTTTAACATCAATGAGACATACATACATACATATGTATATTTACATCTTTCTATCAGGGATTTATTTCTTCAAAATCTGGCAAGCTATGGCCTGATCTGCAGTCATGTGTCACCAGGAAGCTGGAACACACTGACCCTTGAATGTTTATGTCTGCCCTGCATTTGTACACACCTGTGTTCCTAGAGCAGATTTCCATATATCCTTTGATATGATAGTGCTTTTGAAAAACAAAGCAATTATCTTCGGATTGCAGAGATTACTTGTGGTACAGCTTTGCCAGTATTGTTGATTTCTAATCCTTGCTAAATAAACTAACCCCTGATGCCTTACTTTCAATAGCCACTTTCATGCAGATGCAAAAAAGGCTTTTTCTGCTGGTTTACTTTTCTAACTTCAGAACAGTTAGAGCAACTGCTCTTTCTGTCTGGCAAGGCAATCCCAGTAAGCACATATAGTAAAATAGCGGCACGCTGTAACTAACATCATTACATCAGCATGAGGATTTAAGAATGCTACCTTCTCAAGTGAATTTGATCCTTACTATATGCTTTGATAGTATTCAGTCCTTTATACTGTATTCTGCAGTCTTTGTCCTACTGATACAACACTTTCCCATGCTATGAAGAGCAATGTAAATAGCTTTTACAAATGCATCTGTAAGTATTAGTTCCAACTACTTTTATTCAGCTAAATACGAGCATTTCTCCAATTCAGCTCTGTTGTTGTAGAAAGGCAATATTCTAATCAGAGGAAAAAACCTTCTAGAACAGTTTAAATTGCACAAAAAAGCTGAATAAGGAGACATTTAATAGCCAGTCTAGTAGTTTTCCTGAAAGTACTTTATACACAGGAACAGAGGACTAAAACAGCACCCAAACCATGCACACTATTCCCCACAATCACAACATGCAATAAACGCTTATTGCGGAATGAAAAGGACTCCATGTCATCAGCACACCACCAGAGAAGCATCTCAGCACTTTCATTTAATACTCCCCCCCCCCCCCCAGGTTGTTTTATTAAACAAAAAACAAACGTACAGGTCACCAAAGTTAAAAAAAGAGGACACAGTTGAAGTTTTCCCAGCAATGGTTTTTGGAAACTCAGCAGTAGCTCTGTATCCAGTACCTCTCCTCTTCTTCCATCTCGTACTTGTATCAAGAATGCCATCTAGCAGAGAAGCTCAGCACTCAGTATCTTTTGTTTTTATCCAGCGAGAGGCCGTTGTACTTTACCTGAAGAGACCTTTAACTCGAAAGCAAACTGATTTCTTACAAACTGATTGCTTAAAAGTGACCTTGTATTCAGCTGACTAGATGGCCCTCCACTTTCTGCATCATCCCCCAATGGCATATTTTATTTATTTTTTTTGTTAGGCATACATTTGGGATCACACAGCAGCTATGAATCTCTACTTGGAGCACCTGAACTTGCAAAGTGTGTTTTTACCATAGGCTTGCTGTGATATTTATATATTTTAACAGCGCCTAAATAACAGCTACAGATGGTTTGCAGAAGTCTGTGCAGACTGTCTGAAGCAGTGAGTCAAAAGACAGGAGAAAATGCAACTCAGTGTTCACATTTCAGCAACATAAGCCTCTGCAGACTTCCAATAATGAATTTCCCAGTACAAACATCTATAAGTCATATTAGGTATGACATCAAATTTCTTTGTACAAACTAGGCTGAATTAATTTCATCTAAAGAGCAGGAGTTTGTCATGAGACCTTAGGGTTTGTGCTTTGGCAAGTATAACTAGACACGCAAGTATTTAACCATTGTGAATTTTGCTTTTATAGGGCAGGATTGAGATAACATGCATCTACTTTAGACTAGAGAAATTAAATATGTTGACAACAACATCTTTTGTTAACATTGATAATGCCCACACATCAAAGAGAAGAACATACCTCTGAAAATACTAATCCCAAGTTTATTTGTGAAAACAAATAAAAATAAAGCCCTTTTTATTTTTTAATCAGTAAAGTACTGTTATAGAAATCAGTGACCAAGATTAGAAGCATTTTAATTTTTGTCTGAATTTTTAATTTCAACTGCTTCAGGATAGCCTTCAAAAACTACCACAGAAACTTTTAACCCTTTCTCTTACACCACAATACCAGAATTCTGACAAGTGTGGAAGAGTGTTTGTTTAGGAGACAGGAAGCAGAATTTAAAAGCCACTGGATATTGAATGCCCAGGCAGTCAGCTGGCTTGAATCAATCAGTCACTCCCAACTCTAGATGTGTTCAGTCCATTCCAAATAAAACTGAATCACACAAATTCACACCTCTGTATTTCATACCGAACACACCAGCAGAGCTCATCCCTCAGGTCTTGTTTGGAACTGCCAGTGCTTTAGGATGAGCCTTAAATGCTATTGGAAAGGCAATTTACTTAGGAACACAGAATTCTTATCCTTTTCAGACTTTTTAATGCTACCCTCAGCAGCAAAAATTGTTTCCTCATGTACTGTTTTCAAAATGCAAAGAGGAAACACAACTAGTAATAGTTATTTGAAGACACAAATGGAGCTCAGCACCACTCTTCACAGCATTACATTCCAAAGAAATCTTTAATTACACAGTAGCACCAAGTCACAGCTATCATGTGTAAAATGTGCTGATACTGGTTATGACAACATTATTTCATCCCTTCTGCAGTAAAACAAAAAAATCATTGTAGTTGTGTAATCTTATGACAAGCATATGCCTGGAATAATAGCAGGCACTCTGCAACTGCTACTCAGTTCCTGTTAGAGGATTATAACTTGTTATTTATGAGCATTAATGGAATCTCGACACAGTATGTAAATCTCTCTCTCAGGAAGTGTTAAAAATGCTAAGAACGTTGCTGTGGTAGCAGACATACTATATTTAGTAAATCAACTCTGAAATATTCTGTTGCGTTAGTTAAGCATTCCATTATATTTAGAATACTCCAAAGATTTTGTTTCTGTAGAAAACCATCACCACCTAGAGTACAGATAACAACAGCAGAACAAAGAGCTGGCACTTGATTGAGGATCCTTCAGGAAGTTGCAAATTTGAATGTTAACAAGAGTCTGTTAACATGTTATGATCTTTCAAAAGTGAAAAGCAGAGCACTTGTAACAGTATTAATTGACGAAGGTGTCTTTTGTTTGTGCTTGAAAAGTTATGTATGCCCCCAAAAACATTGAAATTGCAAAGTACAGCTTATGTCAGATGAATAAAAACACAGCCCTAATCCACATTTGCCAAGCATCTGCTTTTGTTCCCTAAACAGTGACAATACAGCAGATTTTGTTTGGAATTATTTTATTTGGATTATAGCAATTAGTATCACTGGTCAGTAGACCAAATCCAGGCAGAGAACACAGAATCAATTTCACAAGGCAACAAACACAGACTAGTATGTTCGCATACAAACCATTTCACCGCATTGTCAAGTAGAAATATCTTTCAAACATGCATAAAAAGTCTTTGCTTAACCTTTCAGAGCTCCAGGTAATACCAGATTCCTAAATATACAAAAAATACATTTAACTTATAATAATCTTAGTGAATCAGACTTATAAAATTACAATTTTATTCTTCACAACATAGAAAAAAATACAAAAATGACTGTATATAGTTTTCACCCAAATTTCACCAACAAATATACATCAAAGCACACGATTTGATGTATACTCATGAAAATTTTAAGATGAAAAATAGGTTTTAAAATGACACTGCAGATTGGTCCACACAAACGCCAACCTTTCTAGTGATAAATAAAAAAACTTGGATAGAAACATCACATTGTGAAAAATTACAATTTACCGTAGTCTGCATCTTACTGTAATTTACAATATGAACATTTCTACAATTCCAGTTGTAAACTATACACTGGTTAAGAACCTTGGTCTGTAAGAAGGTAATGACTAACATGATCAAAGCTGGCATGGTAGAACAAAAGTAGTGTTGCCTAAACTAGTGCACGCAACCCAAAGACTACCTGCTGCAGCAGTTTGGTTATGCTCACAGAAAACACGCAAGCCAAGTAAATAGTTTGTGGGGAAAAAAAACTTCTAGATCTGTGAAAGAGAGTACTAATCAACGCTTTTATTATAAAGTTAACATACCACATTACAATTTCAGTGACAGAAAAAGGGAAATTTGTTCTTATTTTATGAGAAGAAAAAACCCCACATTTGATCAAAGTCGGCATTAGGAAAAAACCCAGCAATATTAGGGAATTGCACTTACTCAGGATCACCTTCCAGTGATTTCCATGGAAACTTAATTTGAAAAAGTACTGTAAACTGAAGTGCTAGAATTCTTGAATATACTAAACGTTTCATACTTCAGAAGATAGGGCTTCCTTAATTACTTTTTGGTCAAGATTTCCAATTATCAAAGTAACTTCCTTTAATTTTTCTTTTAGAAGGAAAAGAAACTCCTTTTTCTTTGAAAAGCTAAAGGCCATTTAATATTTTCAATTAACTATTTCATAATAAGGCTTACTCAGTAAAGAGGCTGGTTGTACAAACCTTCATCCCTATTGGCAGCTCTCCCTGCTTCTCTGTAGTGCCCATGCTACCTCCTACAGATCTGTACACCATTCCCATCAACAGTTTGTTTCATGCAGGATTATTACACATTACTTCTTCTGCAAAGTGGAACTACAGACTTGAATCCACGTCTTGTATGTAGGCACAGAATCAAACAAAACCAAACATCAGGAGCTAAGCATCCACAGCATCCAGTAACCTGAGTACCCCATGAAATTGGATCTGTTAGATGACATTCAGAAATGCTGCCACTAACCTCTCCGACAGCATGTACAAGCAAAAGATGTTTTGTTCAGAGGTGGAAGTTTACGCTTCTGAGCAATGCGTTATGTATAATGCAACATTTCTCACAGATAGCCAGAACAAAGAAATACATAGCCTAACAGAAATGAATTTGAATTGTTTCATCTTTGAAGGCAGAAACCACTCTGAGGTTGCATGTTGCTACAGTATTTTTGATTACTGTCAACAACTGTCTGCAAAACGTTTAACATAGAAGCAAAGATCGTTATTGTCTCTTACGCTCTCCCTACCTACACCAGACCCACTTGTGTTGAACACCTGAGGTGTTACACATTACTGAGTGCTAGGGATATTCAGTCAGACTTTTTGATGGAGCCAGAAGAAGTTACTGAAAAATACAGTTTGTTTTTTTAAATATAGCTCTGACAAATACAAAAAGAAGAGTATAGTAAATGCAGCTTTCCCCCAGTACTAGAACAGAGAGGCAGCACGCTTAGTACTTACTGCCCTATGTTTAGGGAGAACTGGGAGCACAAATAATTGGGACACAGATATGGATCGTGTCCAGGGGGAGGTAGGTGCTGGCAGGCATAACACAAGACTAGCATCGCAGGTATCCTGGTCACATCCGATTTATGCACTAAATCACGATGTTACAAGAGGAAGTCAGAGAAGCCCTTGTCTTACTGTCTAGTGGCTCTAGTGGGGTAAGGTCAGTACTATTTCGTTTTCAATACATGACAGAGTAAAGACCATTAGCTATGTTTCCTTTTGCCATTGCTTGGCCATCCATTCATCTCCCTGATCCCTTGGTCCCTTCCATTTCTCACCCCCTCCCAGTACAGTCTGTTCATAATTGGGCCACTGTTCACACAGCATTAGTGGATTCTGCTGCACCACGTGGCTTTCTCACTCCTTTCATTTTCTGCTTTACCTTCCCAAGGTTTAGCCTGAGAACCCATAGCAAAGACCTTGGAAAATCTACCTTTCTAAGCTCTTCTGCTCTTTCAGAAGAGCAGATGAGGAAAAGCTTGTCCAATTTGTAAAAGCAGAGTGTAACTCATGAGATAATATGCTTCCAAAAAAAAAAAAACAAAAAAAAACCCAAACAACTGAACTTATCATTTAGGGTTTTTGCAACATTTCAGAAGCCGAGTGCCTGGAAGCACCTGTTTGGATGTGCCAAAGCAAAACACATTAGTCACTTAAGAAAAGTCATGTTGAGGAACAAAGCCCTCAAATGATTCCACAGTAGACCAAATAGTTCTTAGCACTGAAAGATGAGTACCACTGAAACAGTGGACAATGATTAGAGATGATAATTTAAAGTCAAAAAGGGAGAACTGCACCTCTTTCTGGGTGACCTGCCTCCCTATATTGTTTAATTACTGATATCACTAGAAATATTACAGTTAGTATTTTTTATGTTTTTAGTATTTAATAAGGTATCCAGGGCTGCAGTATTCAGAGTTTTAATGTTTCAGATAAGCATTATAGCCTCTGAATTAACATTAGCATTTGAGTAATCAGCTTAAACAAGATCTTCAAAGGACACACTCCGGTCAGACACCCTACTGTTTAAATTCCTAACAAACCACATTCCCCTCATTTCCCGTAATTGCTTTCCTGTTCTTGTTCTCATCACCTTCTAAATACATAACCTACCTTTCTAAATTCAAACACTGCCCGGATTACATTCTCCACTGGAGTCTCTGACAAAATTCTAAAGCATTCCAGAGCATATTGTTTGCTTCCACAGCAATACATACAGTTTCTGGCATGCAGTCAAACACTTCAAAAAAAAAAAAAAAAGAGGAGGTATCAGTGATATAATCCCAATTCAAGCATTTAGTGGGTAAAATTTCATCACTCATACTGTAACCTTCAGGCATTTAGTTGTAAATTAAAACCATTTTAGCACATCACTTAAGGAAAAGTAAAAGGATACCTGCCAAGCCATATAAAGTTTAGAAGTTTTCTGAAGCACTGCAAGCTGAAAATTATTTGCATGTTTTACATCGTAGAATTTCAGTGAAATCAGATTTATTGGTTATTCTTGCTAAATTATTGGTCTTTTACCTCTGACTTAGTTTATCTTGTTATATTTGTTATAAATAAGCTTGGTATTGAAAATCTGCAGCATTTTGGTGTTTGAAAAGTTCTCAAAGAGCTGGAATTACTCCGACTTCTTGTGTTCTTCAGTGTGGGAAAGCACCTTTCGCCTCTGATGTAGCATATGAAAATAGAGCTGGGGAAAGACTGAAGAGAAAACACAAAGTAGTAAGTCAGGCTTCTGTGTCAGTGTAATACACACAGTCACACTCAAGGTCACCAATTCTGTTAAAAGGGAATGTGCCTATTCACTTTCTGCTCTAATCATCTTCTGCCTTAAGAATAAGCAATATTGCCCTTCAGGTACTATTTAATTTTTGCTAGAGTAATAACATTTTCAGGCAAAGGTGGCAAAAAGCCCTCTTACATTTCCGCAGCTATAAGTGGGATAACGAAGTTTCCTGAATTGTACATACAGAATAAGAAAAACATTGCAGGGAGGAAAAAGAGCACCATGAGGAATGAAAGTCCTTTCAGAAGAATGACATTTCCAGATTTCAGTTCTCATAATTCTAGTGTCCCTTTCACAGAATCTAAGAAACTTTATGCAAACTGGTGCTTCTTTCATCTCTCTCTATCCTCTATGTAAAGCTTTTTTCCTTCTAAGACTACATTACACAGTATGTTTGCAGAAGAATAAAGGAGGGAATGGAAAACAAACAGCAAAAGCTAAATTTCCCATGAGAGACTAAACTTCCATCGTTGTGAACCCTCTGGAAATTAAACAAGCATCAGCCTAGATGACATCGGTTACAGTAGTGTTTGTAGTAGATGTTGGCCAACCAAAAACTATTAAATTTTAGGCTACTGCTTTCTCTTTTGGCTTTCTTTACCCAGTATTTCATCTCCTGATTGTTTCCCCCAAGCCTTGATTTCACTCCACCAGTGCTAAGTAGTTAATATAGCTGTCCAGGACCATAATAGAATACAGAGCCACGAGATCACTGTTAGAAGTCTAAGTAGTTGGAATCTATATGCGAAGAACTGAATGACATCCTTTCCGGCAAGATGTCAATTTCGACAGATGGGTACTAAATTAAATATTTAAAGTCAGATAAATGGTAAGATGCAGCTATCAAGAATGTTAATCTCAAGTTCTAGCAACAGTTTTTAAATCTTGCTTTCTTTATGATGTTAAATTTTCCAAAATTTGCAAGATCTTTTGTGGGTTAAGAACACCCCCCTCCACAGGTAGCTTTTAAGAATGACTAACTGACCTATGGTATAATCAATGAATGTAATGATCATTGCTTTTCTTGTATCTGTGGAACAACACAGAACGCCTTCATGTGAAAAGGTACCTAAGACCAATTGAGTCCAAACAGTTGGTACATGGAGTTAAGATACCAATTCACAAAAATTATTTCAAAATTAAAAAAGACTGTACCGAAGTTACACATCGCACAAATGATAATGAATCACAAAACATTTCAATTGAGAAACTGCAATTTTAAAGGAGAAACAGGGCTAAAATTATCTAGGTTCTATCTGCTTCCCTTCTGTGTGGCCTGTCAGCTGTGATCTAGCCACCCCACAAGAGGTAATTAATACTTGTGTTTATTTTCACTGGAACAAAAGATATTATTCTGGCTCCTCGGAGTTAGTAATATCAATGTTTTTGGAAGAAGGAGACGAGAAGATATTAAAAACCCTTTTCATGCATTTGTAACAGCTGGAAGAACTTATGAATCTTGATGTCAGAATTACAAGATGGTTCACTGGAAGAGTAAGCACTTATTACAGACAGCCACACTGCTGAAATTTAAATCTTAGAATGATTTTTTCATTCTATACAAACAAGGTTCATATAAAGAGAGCTACAGAGACAGCTAACAGCAGCAACATTGTCACTACATCATTTTGCATGTTAGACGTCTATTTGCACATCTAAATTGTTTGAAGGCCGATGCGTTCCTAATCCCTGTTTCTAAGCAGAAAAGCCAAATCTTCATAGCATGTAAAGAAATACTAACCAAAGATAACATCAAGTTAATTCAACAGAAATGCCTTGCTAGCCATTACTGCAAAAGCGATGTTCTTACGCCTGATAATGAACCAAATTTTAAGAAGCTGTTTTAACCCTGTTCTCACAGAAGTCCATAATTGGGTAAAAAAAGTCAACATTTGCCAAATACTACATTTATTTTTATATTCCAAGTATATGAGGGGAAAATATTACTATATTACAAGTGTTTGTAGAAAGCAACTCCTGCAGTTTTGACTTCTTTAAATACCTTTCAAAATTAATTCTGCAACATTAGTTGTATATATGCAACCCCCCCGCAATTGTTAGCTTTTCCTGATACCATTTTTAATGTTTAAAAAAGATCAAACTTGTACTTACTTGGAATGTACGAGATCATAACCAGGATCAGGAATGTATAGTAGTCAAAAGAAAAATTGTACTTGTTCGGTAAACTAATGGAATACAAGCCAGACTGCCTGACGAAGGGTAATGCAGCATATATTGTGAGTAATTCGCCAGAGACTCCCATTGGATACAACACTATAAACAACGTGTACCTAGAACAGGACAGTTAAGGAAAAGATTAAAAGCTCTGACAAACTGACAAAGTATTTGTTAAGCTATAGATATTAAAATCTTAAATTCTTAGCTTTTATTTGATTAGAGCATACAAACATTAGGTGTGAACATTACTGCAAGACAAGAATATTGAAGTCAGAAACAAGTTTGAATTTGTTTAAAGGTTATCTTTGAGAATCTGAAAGTTATTTTACAACTATTTCCTCTGTCTCCTCTCCCCTATGCTTGTTGCTTTGGCTTCTGAACTCTTTGGCAGAGGTCATATTATCAAAACAGGGCCAAACACAGTCAGTGTTAATCAATGTGTTCACCAACTTTTCACCAACCCTTACACTGAAGAGTTATTGTTAAGTATCAGTTTATTTACTGCCATCCCTTACTGTTAATTGGCAGTGTCTGACAAACAACAATCACTTTGCTAGAACTCAGTACCATTTAGCAAAGTACTTTCACCTTACATTTAATAGATTTGCAACACAAATCTGCTGGAAAGAAGCGAGGAAGTTGCATTTATAAATGGGGCAATCACCCCATGACAGAATTTAAAACAATTTTAAATAGTTCTTTTATAAACTATTTTACAAGGTAGATATCTCTGCTTTAAAGGCTATGATTTCTCTTGTGCCACCTACCTGGCCCATTTTATGAGATAAGGGAGATGGTTTAACAAGCTAAAGGTATAAAAAGAGTAACGGATTATCTCAGTGATTGTCCAGGCCACTACAAATAACAGGACACAATCTTCCGTTTGTACCTACAAGAGAGAAGCAAAAGGTTCAATATGAATTCAAGTGTTCCTAGTTACTCACCAGATCTAAACACCCCAAAGAAATTAATTCCCAGGGGCTGCTTTACTGCATCATTTTAGATAACAGACTCCAAGAAAAAGCATAAAAGCAACATTAGTAACAACGGCAAAAAACCCTTCTCATCATGCTCTGTATTTTCCTAGTTGGCTTAAGAATAGCTCAGATGATCAGAAAACTTAAGATCTCTCATTCTGTGCAATGCAAATTAGTGCAAGAAATCCCTGAAATACCAAGAACAACCCAAAACACTGCCAACTACTATACAGTACCAGGTTGTACTTAAGTCCTGTGGTTGTTTTCTGGTGCAGGAAGCAGGGAGGATGCTAACACTCCAGATCTGGTTTAGACTTTACACTCTGCTCCTAGTCAGTGCTATTTCTGAGTACAAGGAGAACTGCTTCCCTCTCTTTCTTCACATGAGAAACTGGGTCTTAATTCTGAGCAGCAGCAAGACAGCTAACAGCGGGATGCAGGCTCGGAGGAGAGAAGAAACAGAAGCTCAGGTTGTGGCACCTCAGGCAAGCTTCACAACTAACTACCTACTTTGCTGTTCCCTGCTCCTCTTGCTGCTTACTGCACGCAGCATTGTTTTTCTGATGTTGGTTATATTCAAGGCATCATTTTGGTTCACTGCTTTACACCTCTTAATTCCAGAAGCACATGACTGAAACAGCTTTTACTCCCTTCGTATTTTGAAGATGAACCTTCAAAAGCATGAATTTAAAAATGAACTGTTACATTTGGGAGTGTAATTATGAGGTTTAAGTTTCAGATGGAACAGCAGTTATGAAGAAGCATATGGGGTCACATACCTGCACGACAAACTCTTGAGTGAACACACGATTTTTAACGCAACCCCCCCGGCACCCAACAGAAGCATGTTGTGAATTCTCAGCTGTGTGAATACCTTGAGCCCAAATTCAGTAGACCGTGGGAACAAAAAGAGCTCAACCACAAGGGGCTGCATTTTCTTTTTTGCCTCCTACTCTTGAAAAAAGGGAAAAGGAAGTCAGTAGGTGTGGGTGGTACACCCTATTCATCTTGGGCAAAGTACATGTACAAACAAAGGAACAAGAAATTATAGGGGCAAGCAGAAACCTTTTCAGAGGAGGGGACCGGTCATACATTTGTGTGTAAAAAGCTCAATGATTATCCATTAAAAAAAAAAAAAAAAAAAAAAAAACTTTGTTACAGACTACTAAACCCAGAAAGAACTGTACAAAACTCTTGGGAATCCTGTAATGTAAAGTTACGGTTACTCCATTTTCTGCTGTGTATAGCAGTTCAAGTCATTTTCATCTCTTTTTGTGGCAAACATGCCTTGTTCTTTTTCACTTGAAATTCTGTGAAACTATGTAATTTCCATATATATTAATCTCCCTTATATCACCATAAAAGAACATCATCCAAGATTTATTTCAAGACTTCCTGAGTAGAGACCAAAGCTATTTTTACATTGATACAGTTTCTGGAAAAAGATCATAACCCTGCTTTATAAACAAGACCCACTTCTCAGCCTGGCAGCATCACTTCACAGATGCCGCTGTTCCCAAGGAGCAACATGTTTCACAAGCACTCCAGAGCTGCATCTTCTGGTCAAATCAGGAGTAGCAGCTTCTGAATTCATCTAAGCTTATGCATCACAGACTTTGATCCGTATGTTGAAACCCCACTTCTTTCCCTAACTGTGGAAGTCAGTAGAACCAACAAACAAAATGTGTAGCTTGAAGTAGCACCCAGGGACATGACCAAGGACAAAAAAATGGGATGCTAACAGTGAATGACGCACATAGAAGAAGAAAACCTGACAGTTACAATCCAGTTCTATCACAGGACTTGTAACACTACTTTCTCAAGTCTAGTCTTTTCTATTTATGTTAATACTAGAACTGTATTTGGAAACTACTAAAACAGGTCACACCATTTAAAAAACAAAACAACAAAGCCAACCCCTGTTAAGGTCACTTGATAGATTGTGACTTTACAGCTCATGACCCTGCTTAATGAAAAAATTACAAACACCAGTTCCCAGTATAAGAGTGACCTATACATTTTTCAAAACACTCCAAGTCTGTGCAGTGAGGAGCAGGAGACCGCTATGGACTTTATCATCATATTTTATCTACATTCTAAAGTTCATCGTTAAAGAGCATGTTTCTTACATATTAGCAGATCTGTCAGAAGACTGCCACCATTAGAGCTTCTCTTTGAGGACTGAATTTCTCAATACTTCAAATAATCTCTGAGATGCACGTTATCAGCCCCTCGGGAACTGATTTACAAAGCAGTCTCTCAAGAGCCTTACTCATTTAGGCCCTGCTAATGCTGCATTTGTAACATCACTGCACAGTACAGCCAACAAGCAGCAGACTCTTTTCAAACCACAAATCCCAGTATTGCCCTCAGAATTCGATCTCTCTTCCTCCACCTTTTCATCCCAGTCTTTGAAAGTGATGTTAGACAAAGTCAAAGCACATTTTACACTCCATATACAACTTATTGTCCAACTGCCTTAATTAGTGTGAATCATACCATGGGCATAATTTTTTTAGCATGTGTTTCAAACCAATGTATCAAGGAGAGTCTTGAATGTATTTTGTCTCATGACTATGAATACAAGATAATCTGTGTTAAAATATAAGGGATTAATAGCCTTTTAAGATACAAAGATGAGATTCAGAGTTGGGAAATGTCAAAATAAAGCCTGAGAGGCTTTTACTGTTCTCTGGTGCATTAAAAGTTATTTTAAAGTTGAGCAAGGTTTGAAAGGTTGAAGATACCATAAACCCAGAAATTCTATAGATTTCTCCATATTAAGAGTAACAGTGAGAAATTACAGAGAATTTCAGCTAAACACATCACGAAGCAATCCAGTGCAGAAGAGTACAAACAGCAGCAGTATGCAACAATGATAAAACAGCACATCTCCCTCCAAAGCTTGGGTTCTGTGTGTACATCAATTTAAAAAAAGGAAGATTCACAGTAGGTATAAAGAGCCTGACAGACGTTTGTGTTGTACAGAATTACTCAAATTTTGCATAGATGTAAAGCAGTGATGGTTTAGGCCTGTCAACGACACTCACCCATTCAGAGTTCTGAACCTTCCAGTGGGGACTTCTTTTACTACAACTCAATCTTAAATGATAAAAATTGCCGCTATCTTATATTTTTAATTTAAGTATGTTTACGATCGTCAAATTCATCGCTGCAGATGCTGGAGTCTTAATGATCTGCCCAGTAAGCTGTATGTCTTTACACCATGACTTTAGACTGTGTTCTAGACTGTGTTCCAGACTGTGTTCCTCTAAATACATATGCTACTTATCATTGTACCTGCACCCAACTTGATAAACATTAAACCACTGCTGGTACCTTTTTTAATTATCTACAAGAACTGGGTGTCACACTGAACTCCACAAAGGCCAGCTACAATGTCACCAGGTGATCTTACTGTTCACACAAATTCAAAGAGAGAATTTTGATCTGAAGGGCACCTTCTGTTCTCTTACCCCTACTGTCTTCTAGCCCTTCACTCCTTATTCTCTTCCCTCCTTTGTAGAAGTAGCAGCAAAATTCACCAAACCAATTGCTTTCCAACACAACGACAAAATGATATTTTCTGGACTACAAGTACTGTATTACATGCCAGACCCTTCTCCAGTAAGCCAACAGCTACTCATATTGTGGAGGCAAGAGAAAATCTCATTGCAACTCTGAGAATTGTGCAGTGCTTTAACATTTGCCATGCTTTAACATTTATAATAGATACTTTCATGTTGAATTTAACAACACATCAGCACTAAAGTAAACAAAAAGCACAAACATGTTAGTGGCAAGAAGCATGCTTCAAATCACATCACGTATCCAGAAGTGTATTCTGACAGAAAGGAGGGATGCAATACAGATTTTTCTTCTTTTAACCACATTATATATGAAAGCAGTCTGGAAAAGCAATATATTGAACATCTCTCACTCAAAAAGTTAAAGAGGAAAATTGAGTTTTATTTTTACAAGAACCTCATCATGCAACTGCATAGCTTACAAGTTCCATAAAGCTGTGTGAGAATTTTATCCTGGACTTCAGCATGGAGCTCACTTGTGCAGACAGCCCTTTAGAAAAAGTAGAACACTTGTGACACTTTAAATACATCTCCTCAGGTGAGACTGCATGCTTTCTGCTTGGGGTGAAGGTGGGGCAAGATTTATTACCAGTAAGTCAGAGGTGAAAAACTCATCACAGGATTCCTCATCATTCTTATGCCCACTTTGAGACATTAAAAAAGTTAAACACATAAGACAGTCTCTTCTCAAGACATTAACCAAAAGACCACATAAGTGTGAAAGGGGGAAAAAAAAAAAAAAAAAGCAATAATGTTGGAATAATCCTTATTAAAAACTGAATTAGTTAGGCTAAACTTCCTTGTGTATTCTCCCATTTTGGTGTTCTTTTTCTGGTGAGAATGTGGGCACCTAACCCACAATCATTTTACAGACTTCCCTTTGATGTCTTGCAGATAACACATGGAACTGTTTTAATCTAGGTCATTTGGTCTTTAACATTTCGGATTACTTCAGGCCAGGAGGCAATTCATAAAAATAGATTATTGCTGTTTTTGAAGCACCAGGTACTCCAACATTATACAAGCAACAAGCAAAATTATACATACTTCTTTAAAATATTTTACATATGTATTTAATATCCAGTGTCTTGGCATTATACCCTTTTTGTTCAGAACCTAGCATTTATCCCCACTGAACTGACAGGGCCTAGAGTTCTTTTATTTGCACCAAAAGAAAAATCTGTCAGAAGATAAATATTTACAAGATTTTAAGTTTGCTGAGAAAATTAACATTCATCCTTGAGAAATAGGACGAAACTATGGCTCCACATGAGCAGGCATTATACTACTACAAAGGGCAGTTAACTATGAGGAACTACAGTGACTTGTATTACTCCACCGATGGATGGACGTTCTGGTAACAGGTGTTGGAGTAATGAAGACACAGCAGCTTCCTTGAAGACTTGGCAACGACACAAGCTCTTTAAGACACTCTCCATGTCAAGTCAAAACATATCTTTTATATGTAGAAGACTATCACTTATTTCAGCCAGCCACGCTGATATCAAGAGTAATTTCCTTCCTTAATGAGACAGATCAACTGGCTAAAGTAACAGCAGAGATGCAGCATCTGTGAGCTACTGCAAGGTGTTTGGATGATGTGAAGTCAGTCAGCATTATCTGTTTCAATTAAGGCACATTCAGATATTAAAATAGCTGTCAGTTGGGAATAATTTTCAAATAAGATTGCTTCCAGAAGATTCTGCAGACATTTGATAAAGTACAGCAATATTTGTTATGGCATACAATAACCAAGAACCCCAAATCCACTTAGGCTTGAATGCAAGAAAGATTAACAAAGGACAGAGGGAAGATTATCCTGGAAAAGTGATGAGGGAATCACGTATGACGGACAGGGACAGCGAGGAGATTCTGCTATTGAATATGGCACTAGCAAGATCAACACAAGAATTCTTTCCCAAATCCTGGGTCCAGATTACATGCTGGGGACGTCCTGCTCGGCTTTCAGTACAGACTACAAAGGCTATTCAGGAGCTAGTTGTCTTACAGCAAGAAACTCATAACTCAATCTATCTGATTATCTAGAAGAGATGACATCAGGTTTATTTTTATTTCCTTTGATCCACACAGACACAAAGTTTCACATGTTGCGATACAACAGAAGACATTTTGAGGAAAATGAAACAGTAACCATCAACTGCTTTTCAGCACAGGTCATTATTTTTTTTTTCAATCTATTTTGTAGCTTAACTTACCTCTTTTACACTATGTGTTACTGCCCAGGTCAGGAAAACCCTTGACATCACTTGGAAAGCAGTCAGAACAACAGAAGAGGGAACAATGCCTGGAAGATATTTTGGAATTAGTAAAGATCTCTGACCATTGGGATGGGGGTGGTGAAATAAAATCAGCTAAGCCAAAGTCCAGTTACTTGAAGTTTTTGGAAGGAAAGAAATTTTTTTGAGTGTATGAAGTTTGTCCCGTGGTGTGTTTACAAGGCCTGAAACAATGCAGTCCCCCAACTGGGACTTTGTATATCAAAACATAAATAATGTATATCAAAATGCAAATAAAAGTAATTGGCCTTGTTGAAATCACATCATGAATACATAGAACAACAGAAAGTATCCCAAAAGCTATTTGACTGAAACTAACTCAGTGCCTCAAATAAAACCTGTTTAATTAAAATATTCAAGATTCTCTTAATTATCATGATTTAAAAGGTAAAAACAATTGAGATATTTTGCACTGTGTTTCCCTCAAAACAGCAAACAAAAAAACACAACTGCTTTGAAGAAATGAAGTCCTAGCCCTTATTCAGCTAGATAGTTACAATTCCTTCCTGGGAACAAAACTTTCAAAAATAAAACAAAAACAAGGAATAGTTCATGCATTGATAGGTACAGAAACAATTATTTTTCTAAAAGAAGCAGATTTAACTGGCTCTTCTGAGCACGTTCAGAGGTGCTGATTAAACTGACCTTTACTCTACAGCACAAAGTTTTGTTTTCTTCCAACAGTATGATGAAGACAAATGCAAGAGCAGTTGTAACAGCTAAAATACTGTAACAAGTACGTGCTAAAACCAATGCAAACCACAGCAAGCAGCACAACAGTCTCAGAAACAAAAAAAAGTTAGACAGTGGAAGAAAAATGAAGAATAAGAGAAGTTAAAAGCAAGTTTCATTAAAATTAATTTCAGTCACTATGTTCAATCATTTTTTTTTCAGAGAAGAATAGAAAAATCTGTACTGTTTTTTGATTTTATAATGCATTGTTCATAATCTGATTTCTGATTATAAAACATCACGGCAGAATTTGTGTTACTGAGACAACACAAAAGGGGGTGCTATAAAATCCCACGATCTGTGCTCATTAGAGGCTCACACTTACGATACCTTTTCTTTTACATGGTTTGTATCATCCCTTCCTAAACAAAATAACCTGATGCTCTTGAAAATTGATCTCCAAACAAGCCAAAAAGACTCTGTAGGAACCATACAAGATTATGACACAGTAAGACAAGACTTTTTGTTATGGACATGACATATTTGGCCAGCCTAAGCCAAAAATACGAGATCGAATTCAGTGATTCGCAAATTCACTAGCTGTGATTTATGTAACCTCTACTTGCCTCTAATTATTTACTAATTGTACTAAAAACATATCCAACAGACAGTTTTAAACTCTGCAACTTTAAAAACACGTTACCAGTTAGTTAACACTGCGCATGCTAGAGCAGGTCTTGGCAGACAGAGGGCTCTCTGGTCCAGAAGCAAGCACCGAGCAAGCTTTGCCCACACCTCTCCCAGGTCCTGGACTAAGCCTCCAACCTCCAGCAGAAAATCCTCCAAGCCTGACAAGTTGTTTCCCAGGGAGGTCCCAGCTGAGACCAGGCGGTATGCATAACCTGAAGGTGGAGCTCTTCTGTCCCTCCTAACTAGGCAGCATAGTGCAAAATTGATCAGCGTCAACACCAACTTCCCAAAGCGCTACCAGTAAGCACCACTGTGGTGTGAGGACTGATACCATAGCGATTCTGTAGGTTGGGCTTATACTTCCCAAAGCTTTCTTGCTTTTCTCCATTCCCTTCTCAACCACTCCCACCACAGCTTCTTCATTTTGGGGACTCCTGTCACCTCTTTCCTTACCAAGTTCCTCCAGACAGAAGCTCTCCTGTGCTATCAGTGCTATTCACACACTTGGGTTCTGTCTGCTACACAAGTCAAGGAATTGAATGTTCCCTTTCCATTTACTTGACCTTCCATCTGTCCTCTTGGTGTCTGTACTACACATCACAGCCTCCACTTTTCAAATCTTTGCCACATGCCAAAGTTACGTTCTCAACCGTGCTTGTTAGAAACACTCCCCTATCAATTTTCATGTTTTGAAGAGTGTATCTCACAGATGCTAACATTTCAGATTCTACTGAAAAGACGTGGAGGGAAAAGTTATGCTGGTATGCACAACCATCTGTCATCGCTCCGTTTTTCTATTGAAAAAGAATAACAGCTCCAGGGGCAAAGCCTATCTGCAAGTTTCCTGCTTCTCCCTGTATAGAAACTTTTAATAGTATCAGGAAGAGTCTTCCTCCCCTCCATAATACCCAGAACATTCCTCCAAAGCCTGGAACCAGTCATCTGCCAAGGACCACCTTGGCGGCACAGGCAACTATATGATAAATTCCTATTCACGACAGTCCTTTTTGTTTTAATAGCCAATGCCTCTGCTTTTCTGGTGATAGCACTGACTGTAGATTTAGATGCTTAATGTCAAGTTCTGTGTTAGAACATCCACTGAAGAATGATGCACACAGCTATTTTCTGCTTAGTTAAACTAACAGGAATGCTCACAAAATCTTGTATACTAATTACAATTAATCGAAACAAACTGAGTGGAAGACATCATTTGAAAATAATTTATTTACAGTGGAAGCATCACTTCCAAGATGGAAGAGATGAAGTGAAGCTCTGGAGAGGATCAGACATTTACTGGGCAGACCAATATTTTATTTTTAAGAATGTTCAGAAAACTCAAGTTGTGTGCAAGTCAGTAGTAGCACATGCTTTTCCTTCACCTAAACTGTGGGTATCTCTGTACACCAGCAGGGTTACACTAAGCAGGCTTTACATTAATTTGAAGAGCATCTGATCCCTCATTTCTTGGTATGACCTGTGCACAGTCTACAAACTGCCCTGTGTAAGGTAACGTTTTCACAGTAACCTAATTATGGAAGAACTACTGCATCAAATATAGAATTACACTGCCCTCTGCTGACAAATGTGTGAAAACGTTTTAAGTTTCCCAACTATTGCATATAATTATTCAGTAAAATCTTTTAAACAGAAAATCAGTATGAGCTTACTGGTAACACTGTGATACACCTTCTAGTATTTAGATGGATCACATTATACATGAAAAATAACAGGTTTGTCACTGTGGCTTTAGGAACTTTAGTGCTATCTTATTCTTCAAATAGTAGCTAGTAAACGTTCAGAAAGGAGCTCAGACACATATGTAAAACCACAAGACCAACCACTAGACCATAAAACTGTCTCTCTGTGAAGGCTGGGTTCAGAAAAATTCAGAGCTAAGCCAAGGCACAGCCAGGCAGAGCTCCCTTTTAAAGCACACTGGCTTTGATCTTGCAGAGATTTCTACATCACCTGTTCTGCAAACAAACAATCCAGATGCTGAGGCCAAAATATTTGCTACTTGTAAGGACTAACAAACCAGATAAAATGCAACTCTGTCACTGAAACATGAGACTCTTCAGGTTAACTGATTCATGACACTGCTACACTGCTACTAACACACAACTGAGGGCCTGCCACCAACCTACCAGGCCTTGCAGCAGTAGGCTAATGAGAATTGTCAACTCAAGTCTTCAGTAATCCTTGTTCTCACAAACAGTTCCATTAAAGCACAGTCAAATCTGGGATAAAGAGTGACTTCCTGCTTCCCAATTTCATAGCACATGCCTATGAGCTATGGACACGGGCAAAGTTTGCGTGCTTGAACTGTCATTTTCATTAGAATTTAAATTACTTGCAGCTACAAGTAGGATTTGAGGAAAGACAGCTTGGTACAGAAGATTATAGGATGTAGAGAATGGATAGTCATGATCTACTATAAAACATTTCTAAACTGCTCTAATTTGTGACATTGGAAGGATCTAGATAAAAAAAATGAATGTTAAGTGATTAAAAGCTGTTATATTTTCCTTCTTGTGACTTGTCAAATCATTTAGTAAAAAAAAATGGAATGGGATTCAAGCAAAAATTAGGGAGTTATGCAAGAATTAAACCTGAAAATTCACAGACCATTACATTTTTTAGTGCTGATATACCACTAAACGTGCCGTTTTCTATGAATAAAACTGAAAGTTTGCAGGCTTACCAAATGCACAGTGCAGAATCTAGAACAAAAAGAAAAATATCAAATTACTAACATGTCAAATGAAGCAATTCAGAAATACATTTAGTTCTATCGCAAGAGCTTACGATTCAATATTTATATCTCAAAGATTAAGCTTACTATTTAGCTCTGCTGCCCAAGGTGAATAGCAGAGAGTAAGCTCCTTCACTGCTTGGTAGAAGGAAATATGTCACACAAGTGCTGAATTTATTTCATGAGTTATATTTACCTTCAATTACCCTATAAATGCTAATGAAGAACATGGTACCTAGAAAGTACTGTTCAAAGGCTGCCTTATTTCTGCTAAAGAAAACACTCACAAAAATGTAAGTACCTCTGGGGAAGACAACTCCACCTACCTCAAGCAAAGCTCCAGTTTGGAAGAATTTCAGGGGCTTTTCTATTGAGTAGTAAAGGCTGTGGTAGCTACCTTTAGCCAGGTATGCTCGAACTAGACCAACTGCAATAACAAGCCATCTGCAAGAGAGGAAACAAGTCTGAGATAAGGGGACATTAAGCAGAGCATAAACACAAAGAAACCTACAATGTCTCTTTCAATATGCGAGAAGGCAACAGATACGTAACTGTTTTGAAAGACAGGAACTTTTTGCCTACTCTCTGTAGCACTGAAAACATTCAATATTTGGATTCTCTGCAAGTTTACTGAAGTTAAATATTATGCATTTTTAAACATCTTACAGCACCAGCATGATGCCAATACCTTTAATACCTGGATTTATTTTTCAGCAAGCTGTATTTAGTTAAATTATGAAGGGTACTCATGTCATTTTAGATAAGATTTGGCATCACGCATTGTTTATTCTGAACACAAACCCATTTACTGCTAGGATCTCCTGCCACACTGTAACTTCAAGAACTGTGACATAAGCAAACAAGACTCAGAAAGCAACTGTTTTAATGTTTCAATTCAAAGTAAAACCTCAGGCTTCATGGCAGACCATCCAGCTTAACTTCTACAATGTATCTTATGAGGAAGTTATGGATAAGTAGCTGCAAGAAAATAGCCTGCAAAAGCCTTGAAATTGACTGTGTCCACTCCTGTCCCAGCCTTCCTTTGTAAGCGACACATATGCGGGGCCTACAGAAATAATAACGCCTACATAACTTTAGCTATGCTATGAAGAATGTGACCTGTTAACGCTGCTGATTTTCCCCTCAGGTGATCTAGGGAGCAAACCTGAAAATTCCTCCTCCAGTCCTGGGAGGTGCAGTGACATCTTCCACTACCACAGCTGCCTGGAGCGGGTGTCTGCCCACAGCCTCGGAAATTCCTCCCACGTCCAGGACAAGCCACAGAGTTAGGGTGGCTACAATCTGCTCAAATACCCTTCTGCCTGAAATTAGCATCTCCTGTTAACTTCAGTTTCCAGTTGCTTGTGGTAAACACGGGCAGAAGAGCTTGATGAAGAGAAATCCCTGCCAGCAGGGATTCTCACGGATTCTCACCCCAAATTCTCATGGATTCTGCCGTCCCCAGGCTGACCTCACCTACTCCTTATGCCGCCCCACCTCACCTCCACCTCCTGCCAAACCCAGAAGCATTGGCATAAAGCTCCTGCTAGCAGTCACCAAGTGCCTCTGCTAACAGCTGTGCACCTCACTGGAGGTATCTGCAGGCACACAGAGAGGCTCCTAAGTACACAACAGCTTTTCACCCTTTGAAAAACATCTACAGCTGTGGTTTTCCAAAGGAATTTCTTCACATTCCCTGGTAATTTACAGTGTGTTAAATGCTTACGAGTGCCCCCATTACTTTAGGTATTACAACATGTTTACAAATATTGTCCCAAATGTAATACTTTGTTGTTTGAAATATACTTTAAAGTGCAGATTTTTCAATAACAAGCAACTCTGGCATCCCAGTTTCTTGTGCTTATACCAATGCTTGTTAGTAGGACTGGAATAAAGCTATTTCACTTCTGCCTGGACTTCTCGGTAGATGTGCATGAAAGACAAGCAGCAGGAGTGGGGAAGAGAGATGGGGAGCAAGGAGCAAGCTCCCCTTTTGTCAGTAATAAAAAGCTGTTTCTGTTAAAGCTGTTTTGTGAAACCAGACAACAGACACTTGCCAGATAACTCCTGTTTATAAAGAATCAGATGAATTTCTAATTTGGACCTCAGTGCAGCATAAGGCAGGATGCAGTGCAGGATCAACCACTGTCCCTTGCAATACTGAATGTTTCTCTTTTGGAATAACAGCCCACAGCATGTTGTCACTGTCCTGTTCATATCTGTCAGTTTCTCTATTCTTCCTAATCTTCCCTGTTTGTTGAGAAACTTCACGAAATTGAGCAACTTCTCAGGTTGCACCAGATAGCAGTGCTTGTTGGCACCTGCAGCCAACTGTTCTCACCTGTTCCCAAGCAAGGGCTTCAGCCCCTTGCTTGTCTTCTCCACCCTCCCCAATAAATTACTGTCCTTTAAAGAGCATTTAACACACATCAAAGCATGAATCTGCACAAAGTTACAGGATGTGCCTACTTGGTGTCAAAGCTTTCCGTACCTCTGTCCTGCTTCTGCATTTCTTAGACAGTTCTCCTCCCCCTATGACTATGGAAAAGGAAATAGAAGTAGGTGAGTGCAGCAAGATCAAATGAAATAGAAACCTGGTGAGCAGTTTAAAAGGGCAGGGAAAGGCACCGCTGTCACATGCAGGCTAAACAAGAAGTTAATTCTTGCAGCTTCTGTGACCTACACACTAAATTCTACCTGATACACCAACTGTAGTTGATGTATCATTAAATAAAAACTGCCATGGATGTAGACTTTAAGCTAGACTTTTATACTCTTTGATTAATTCCAATTATGGAAAATGAATATGGAATACACACTTTTTTAAAAATTACTTTCAGCTGCTCAGACTTGATAAGCAAACTCCATGCTCAGGACACTAGTTTAGTGCCTTAGTTTAATTAAAAAACGTGCAAAGTTCACTTAAGTTCTGCTTTGTTTATGCAAACAGAGAATATGGCAAATCTACAGAGAAAATGAACCTGAAATAGGAAGAAGTGTACTTTGACTCTCAGCAACCACTCACTGAAGACGTGGACAACGAAACCCGTAACTCAGAGCACTCTTTGCTCAGCATGGTAACACAAACTCTTATGAACTCAAAAGTTATTACGTTAAGATCTATCTTGCTGAGTGAAATCCCTTCAAAATTCATTGTATATATCACCATCAGCTACTTCTACTGGAAGTCCTAGTCAGTTATCACACTTGGCTGAAAGTAAGAGACAAGATCACATGTTCAAGCAGCTTACCAAACATTCACACACTAACAGCGAGGCCCCATCCTTATCATCCACAGCCAACCATGCTTTTTAAGAAATAATTTCTATTCTCCGTCTATGTCTCTAGAATGAACTGCCTCTGCCAGGTCAAGCATGACTGCACTGCCATGCTGTGACAGGAGAATAACAAACTGACTAAGTGTAAGAGAGGAAAGACAGATCCCTTTCTTCAGCTCAACATACTGAACCGTGGTAAGCAGACCCAGCAAGTACAGCAGAGAAACACTGCAGCAAGAGCTATTCCCTGCTGTGAGACACCAGGGTCCATTTTCTGAAAGAAAACACTCACCCACACACCCACATGTGAACTAAAAGGTAAGTGTGTGCAACTTCATTTAGAGATCCACGGGTATATATACATTTTCTACGGTTTTGCTCTTGCAAAAGCCATCATATTACCAAGAATCCATATACTATGTGCTCTACAGTATAAAATCAGAAATAAGATCAATTATTTTTAGAGTCAATACATTCCCTTCAGCTAAGTCAAGATAAAGGCAAAGTAAATATAATTGCACTGAGATTTGTGATTGTCACTTCATCCATTTTAAAGCTAACAGCTAAGATTTTAAAACATATGCTTTATTGCATACCATTGCATGACAAAGCTGCTGTGTGCTTTTGCAGCATCACTTTTATCATCTGGGCAGAATTTTTTGTGCTTTCATTTCACTACTCTCTTTCCAAGGCAGTGCTGTCTGGGGAACTAAGCCTGAGCACTCTGACTGACATGGGGACAGTAACTCATTACTGCCATCACCTGTGTGTCAATCTTACATGAAGAACTGAGCTTCTGTCAAACAACTCCTGAAAAACTACCTTATTATGAAACCTTTAGAAGAAAATGGGTAATTTTTTTTTTCTGTGGTCGATGTTGTATATTGCCAAATTTCAGCAGTAGCCAGGGTAGCACAAAAATCTTTATTTGAAACCAAGTTATCAGTCAGAGCCCTCAGTGACCTGCCCCAAAAGAAGGGCAGTGAGTGACAATGCAGAGACATGAACACTCATCACAGGAATTCTTTGGTAGCTCCCCAGATTGCAGATATCTAACCATACATATTCCCAGAAGCAGCAGCTCACATTGAAGTGTCACATCTCACCAGACTGGACTATTCTAAGAAGCATGGTATAAATCAGGAAAACAGGTAACATCACAACCAAGATTTACGTGGCAACAGGAACTGAAGTACAGATTTATGTTATGTGATTCTAGTTTCCAACACCTGGATCTTATGTGTTCTTTTGAAGAAGTTTCATACAATCAGGAACATGCACGTCATGATAAAAAGTTCATGATGTTTAAGAAAAACCTTTCCATTTCTACTGCAGTTTCTGTCTCAGGTTTTGGGAGATCTTTTATAAAGGTAAGTGAATTAAGTATCAGTACTCCAACAGGCAGGTGTTTCTAGTTCTAAGCAGTACTCAGAGAGGTTAACTTGTTAGCACTGTGCAGGGATGTCACAAAAACTGAAAAGAGGAGAGCTCCTGACTGCCAGTATTGTGTTTCACTGTTCAGGTAATTAGATATTTCTGCTTGAAAAAAAAAAAAAAAAAGAAATGATTAAATCATATCGAACCGGTGGGTAATTACCATTCCCCCTCTAAGCAAAGCACCCTGCAAATACCATACGGGGCCAGGGGTTTTCCCAGCAGCTGCACCTCGCAGCGAGGCACCTACCGGGTGACGTGCACCGAGCACCCTGCGAGAGCCGAGCTCTCCCGGTGGGTTACCTTTGCTCCTCACAAGGACTTTACAGCTGAAGTGGCACCAACCGCCTCATCTGCACCAATTCTGCCCCAGCCTTACCCCACAGCCATGAGCCCGGTCCTGCCTCACCCGCCGGGCCTCACCAGGGAGGGCTCCCCCAGGACCCCCTCCAAGGCTCCCTCCTCCTCCTCCTCCTCCTCCCACCCAAACCCCCCCAGCCTTATTTCCACCCAGGCCCCAATAAGACTCCTAAACACTAATACCGACGGTAACCAAAGTCTCCTTCAGCCCCCCGCCAGCACGCTGCGGCTGCTGCCGCCGTGCCCAGGGGCGCACCCACCGCCACCGCCACCCCCGCCCCCGTCCCCCCGCTCCCCATGCGGAGCCCGCCGGGCCCGCGCCTGAGGGGGGCGAGGGGCGGCCGGGGGGGGGGGGGCGGACCGCGAGCCGCGGCCGGCCCCGGGGAAGCTCCGCCGGGGCTGCGGGCGGGCACAGAGGGGAGCCCCCGCTCCCCGCCCGGCTCTTACCCGGCCGTCATCACCACGTTGTATATAACGAGGTAAGCCGTGGCCAGCGCGCCCGGGCCCTTCCTCCGCCGCGGCTGCTGCTGGCTGCCGTAGCCGTTATCCGCCCGGCTGCCGCCAGCCGCCGCCATGTTGCGGCGCTCCCGCGGCCTCCCCCAGCTCTCAGCGCACGCCGAGGCGGGGCCGCCGCGGCGCCGCCGCCGCCATCTTAGAGGAGGGCAGGGAGGGCAGCACCGCCCCGACACCGCCCCCGGCCCTGAGGGGAAGGAGTCGCCCCGCGAGCCCCCGACGTGTTGCCGAGCCCCACTTGGGTGTCCCCGCAGCCCCTCTTCGCCCTGGGGTGGGAGTGAGGTGTCCCCACAGCCCCCTTTTCCCTTTTCAATCGCATCTTCAAAGGTTAAAAATACCCCCCCTCCCCCCCGTGCTCTCACTCCAGCAGGACGAAATAGGTCTGTAATTCCCTCAGAGAAATTAATAGTTCTCGAATCGAGGTCGTCTTTGGGGTGTTTAGTGGGTTTTTCAGCGTTTTTATAGGTCAGCAAGCTGCCGAAGCGGAGCGCGGCCAAGGTTCTAGCTCATTTTCTGGTGAAGTTCGGTGCAACAGCAGAAACCCAGATAATTTGCTTTCATAGCAGCACAAATTCAGGCGTCGTTTTTAGGGCAGCTGTAACTAGAACCGTATTTTCCATAGAGTTAAAACGAAAAGATGAAAATAAATATTTTCTTCCTTTTCTACAGAAAGTGTAAATACTTTGTGGAGTTCTCTCTCAACTTCCAGGAACAATTCCCAGTTTATTTTTCCTTTTGGTCACTGTGTAGTTCCTTTATGTCCAGTTCAAAGTAACAACATAAGCACCCCTTCCTCTCCTAGAAAATTCTGTTTTCACATGAGTATTTCTTGTAATAAATCTGTGTTGTTATGTGCACATCTCTTCCAGTCAGTGTGGCTTAATAATTCAAAGATGATTCATGAGAATTTCATTTTCAGACAGTAATTTTTTAGTGCAGTACTCTGAACCTTCCCAAAAAACATTCCAAGAAATTTTAAGAGAAGCAAGTCATTCATTATTCATATATGCAACTAAAAAAAAAAAATAAATAAATTGTTTTCAAAGCCTGATACTTACTTCAGACAAGAGAGCTGTGTAGTCCTGTTCTGTCTTCCTTGTGAGCAAAGAGAAGGCAACACAGAAATCTTTGCATACCTTGCATACAATTTGCAAATGTCTCTTTATTGACCAGAAATATACTCTGGATGCTTAGATGGTTGGACAGGCCTGTAATTAACTCAATTAGGTTTCTGTAAATCCAGAAGCGCAACTAGTGATGGCCAGTCCCAAATTTTCAATGCCTCTTAAGAAGACTGAATTTTGAACAACAGAAACACAAAAAGAATGAAGTGGTCTGTCTAACTTGTGCAGTGTCTTGCCTAACCTCTCCTGTTGGGGATTGCTTCAACCCCACCACACCCCAAGTGTGGCTCTCTTTGAACATTATACAAACAAGACGAGGTTTGGAGGAAGAGGTAATACCCTTTATTAGACCAATCAGGATGGCTGGCAAAATTAAACACGGTTTCAAGTACATAAAATATCCTTCTTCAGTTAAAATAGAATAGTCTTTCTCCTATTCTTCAAACAGAAAACAAAAATCAAGGTTAAATACAAGTTGGAATCAATTGCTCAAAGTTGAATTAGGAACGTATCACACCATTTTTGCAGATCATTTTTTCCTGCAGTCTAGAAAGGATGTTAACAGGCAGCAACAGAAGGATGGCAAGCGCATTATGTCCTTGGGGAAAAAGAGGCAGTTTATAGCCTGCAGGCTGCTGAAGGACTATTAAACGAGGAGAGCGAAGGGAAAAATCTGTGCAGTATCACCAATATTGTTTGTGGATTTTGATACCCAGTACACGATCCTACAGACCTTGCCATGCCCAGGTCTCAGGCTATCAAACCTATGTCTTTTACTGCTTTATAAACGCAACTATCTGAATGGAAACCAGCAGCCAGTGAATAAAGTTAAGTACATTCCACTACATTCACAAGCTGGTAGAGTCCATCTTGCAAAGACAACTGTTTCAAGGGCTGAAGGTTTGCTCAAGAAACGTGTTGCTACAAGCAGATGTTTCGCAACCTTTGCCTTAGGGACTTTCTGCATCGTCCTGCATGGCCCGTGCTGCTTTGGACTGTGTGTTGAAAGGTCTGCAGAAAGGCAGTGTAAGCAAAGGTGTTAAATACCTTCATCTTTATAGTACCTAGGAACACTGGTGTAAGTATGCACCTTTCCTATTTTTTCCCCTCTTGCTCCTGCAGTCTTTCTGGACTGTACATTTCCCTGTCATCAGGAATTCTCAAATGTAAGAGAAAACCAGAGCTGCCATGGTGTCCCATCCACGTTTACGCTTGTGATCAAGCGATGAGGCTGGAGATGCATGGCAGAGCATGCAGCTGTAAGTCGTGCCAGCCCCACGCTGCACCTGATGGCACTGGGACGGAGCAGCCTCCCTGCAGCGCTCGCCTGTGCTGAGGGGACAGGAGAAGCGCAGCAGAACCGCAAAGACCAAGCAAGTTTCACTGTTGCCACCTCACCCGTTTTTGTGCCAGGCAGGTCTCAAGACAGAATAGGAAAAGACCGCAGCTGTTGGTTTGCTCAGCCAATGTGACCGCAGTGACGCCTGCAATAGAGTATACAAGTAGCATGCTTTGTGGTATTATTTATTTAGGAACTGTGAGTAACTACAGCCGTAGCGTTCTCATCTTTGCAATTCTGATGGTTTAACAAACAGGGAAAACATTAGCATATTTTTATTAAGGTACAAAATACACCCCATTGTTGCCTAAAACATTTAAAAACGTGAGAAAAGCTCTGTATGCTCTAAATCAGATTAAAACCTTTCTGTATAAGGAATTGTGGCAATACTGTGTTTAGTATAACAAGAGTTCTTTATCAATTGAAAAGGAAAAGACATGCTGGCAATCTGAACTTAGCAACAAAGAGTAAAGCAGTTAAAAACCATTGTGTCATCCACATTAGTTGAGCTTTGAATGTTGAAGAGCAAATCATATGAAACACATACACAACTAGGTAATATCAAACAACCTAAGGTTGATATTGTACACATCTGTAATAAAGTACACTGACTACTTAATTGTGAGGATTTAAGGTATTTTTTTTAAAGAGGTAACCTTTGAAATGCAAACGGTTGCACTTTACACACAAAGTGGAAAAGAAAAAGATTCACTTTTGGAATGATACATAGATATAAGACACTTTCTGGATTATGCTTATCACCTTTCAGCCGCTGATATTACCTCTGAGCAACAGCAACAAAAAAAAAAAAAAATTAAAAAGTGCCAATACTGTGAAAGGAAAGCAAAGTTATTAAATCTTGAGTGCATTAACAATTTCTGAGAAAAAAAAAAAAAAAACAACGCAGGGTTTTGGATTTTTTTTTTTGTTTCATTTTTTTTCTGCATTTTAAAAAAAGGCAACAGCCTTACTGGTGCAGGTTCAAGACGAAAACAAGACAGTCAAGCTCATAAGGTACAAATAAGGTCCTATATAGGTTAAGATTCTTTGGAAACTGCTAAGTATAAAGGAGTTTTTAATCCAGACTACTGTCTTTTTTTGACTACTCCAAAAATCTATGGGAGTTTCCAGCTTACCATCAGTTGAAATCTGTTTTGCAATTGCCAAACAAATGCAAGTGAATTTTTAACTAACCTGTGATTCCATTCACTCACGTGCACATCGAAGCCACTGATTGTGCAATAACATCCTTCTCACAGCAGCATATATATGAATCATAAATCAATATTAAACTGACCAGAACAACAGAAAATATCCTGTCTTTGCAGTCTTTCGGTCTGTTTCTTAAGTCGGCAGCTGTAACTGCGCTGAGGTGACAGGTTCTATAAGGGAAAGTTGATAAGATTAGAACTGCACCAACAGCATGCTGAGAAAGGGCCGTAGATGTGTCTGAAGTTAGGACAATGAAATTACATTTAAAACAAATGCAGAAGGAATCATGCCAACATAGAAATTGCAATGCTGGCTGTATCAGACCTTCCCTTATAGAAGCTCCTGCTCTGGGAGCAGCGTGTTTCTTTGGACTGGAGAGATTCACTGCATGTCTGGCAAATGATTCCTTGTAAAGTAAACCTTAGGGAGCCAACTTAGCTGCAGTTTTGGCTGAGGAAAGTGATGTTATAGAGCTATGAGCTCAGTTACCATACTGCTTTGCTTTAAGAAGCTCAGAATATAATTGTAACTTGTTTTCCATACATTCTAATTTTAAAATAGACTGGGCAACTTACTTGATGACTTGCTTAAAGTAAATCCAATCATGCTAGCAACTTAGATTGCCTGCTGATTTCAATTAATGCCCATACATGAAGCAAACAGGTATCAACTGATCATGCTGAAAAAACAACCCCCCGAAGACCTATGTATCACACAAGGTGCTTTTGATAACTTGGTTTTCTGAGCCTTATAAGGAGAGTCTTTAAATATATTTTTATCAATTTTTTTTTCTTTGAGCCTTGTTTCATTCTTCCTCCTCCTCTTCATCTTCTTCTCCTTCTCCTTCGCCTTCTTTTCCCATTGTTTCCACAAGGAGTTCTGCGGTGCATGTTGCTTCCCCAAGGCTGTTAACAGCTTTGCAGGTGTATTTGGCATCATCGTCCCCACATACTTCAGAAATAGTCAAAGAACAGTTCCCCTCCTCATCATAATCTATCTGAAAGTGACGGGACTCCTTGACAGGCTGATCATCTTTGAACCACATTACCTCAGGGTCAGGATAGCCTGCAATAGTGGAGAGAGACCAGCAATTGCAATAAACGAGTATTAACTCATCTGTAATTACTTTAAACTCCAATTTCACATCTGTGTATGGATATGGCAATATGCTGATACACAGATATTGCAATGAATTCAGTGTAAAATAAATGCAAATGATCTGAGTTTTTTTTTTCTTTTATTTTTTTTTTTGAAAGTTAGCTCTGAGGTACTGTCTAGATACCACTTTCCATCACTTTTTCAATGTCTCCAGACAGCTTTTCGTACGTCTTGATCATCAGCCAGAAAGGGACTCTTAATAGCTTGTGTGAGGCTTACCTTATGGTGCAGCTTTTGTGGGACCTGCAGTTCCCACCACTGAGATTTAGGGTGTAAAGAGGATGGTATTTAGGGCTACAACTACAATTCAGAATCCTTCTCAGGTTGCTTTGTTGCAGCTGTTCTGAATTTTCCTCCTCTTATTGTGTTCCTGACAAACCAGCCCGTCCTGTGAGGTGACCATGGAACTCGTTTCCCATTTGTCTTTGTTAGGATAAACAAGGGAGTCTAAGAAAAGCATTTTAATTATGCAGCTCGGAGGGAGTTTCCAAGCCTTTTGTGAAGCAAATGGCTCTGCTGTACTCGAAGCACCCAGAGCAGGGCTGTACAGTACATGCTGAAGAACAATCCCTTATACAGTACTCTTGGCTGGTGGAGCAAACCAAAGGCTCATCTCAGCCAAGTCCTGGACTGTGACGAGAGGGTGACTTCCCGCTGAACAGAAATAAAGTGCAGGAATCCCTAGTGCACAACGAACATTACAGAGATGCACTGGAAAGTCTAGAACATCAGCGGTTCCAAACATCCACCCGTTTTATTCCATGCAGTACTTAGGCACATACCCCTCACGCTGAGCATCCATCAGCACCAATAATCCATCCTCACATCTCCGCTGTGAGGTAGGAAACACAGGCAGTGAAAGAGATTAGGAGCACAGAAACAAGCAGAAGGTCAGTGAAGCAGGTTCTGAAACTCATTTTAAAATTATAAATTGTCTAATTTTTAACGCATGCAGTATGGTACCCACTCTATCCATTTTGTTTTAACGGCTCTTCTCTTCCTAATCTCCAGTTTTTGTCAACAGCTGTAACATAGGAGCTTCAGTCTCATTGCAATAGAAATGCAAGCAGTCAGCCTTCAGGGTATGAGGCTGATCAAGCGAAGCTCTTAGGAGTCCCCTCATAAACTTGTTCTATCTGCATATTCCAGTCTGAATTTTCTTCCTTGAATTTGCAAGTTAAAACAACAACAAGCACATGCTGCTTACTAGCTGTGACTTTGGTAATGAGCACAATTATATTATTATTTCTTCTGCAAATACAGTTAGGAACTTCTTTGCCTTTAACACAATGCATGCATAGCTTAAAGTCATCTTAATGTCACCTGAAACTTTCATTTCAGACAATGACTCCCTACTTGTTCTTAGTTTCTGCTTATCAATCTCTAAGAGTAATTCTTGCAACTTACGGCACTACATTGCATCTTTTTTTTTTTTTTTTTCTTTTTTTTTTCATTTTAATTGTTTTGACCCTCAAAAATCATCCTACTGCTCCCACTCGGTATTGTAAATTAGTGACTCACACATTGACTCTTGGAGGCTCCTGCTCTATGGCAAGCACAGAACAAGCCCATGCTGCTCCCAGTAAATTCTGTTACTACAACACATCCATGCTGTGACATGCAGATATTGGTAAACCAAAATGACACCAAAACAACAGTAACACAGGGAAAAAAGAGCTAAACTACAGCACACTGCAGAAAGCTGGCAGGGAAAAAAGAAAGAAAGAAAGAAAGAAAGAAAGAAAGAAAGAAAGAAAGAAAGAAAGAAAGAAAGAAAGAAAGAAAGAAAGAAAGAAAGAAAGAAAGAAAGAAAGAAAGAAAGAAAGAAAGAAAGAAAGAAAGAAAGAAAGAAAGAAAGAAAGAAAGAAAGAAAGAAAGAAAGAAAGAAATATGCTAATTGAATGTACCTTCAATTTTGCAGTCAAATCTAGCAGCACTTCCTTCCACAACCTCCATGTCGAGGATGGTTTTAGTAAAATATGGCTTTACATGGGGCTTTTCCTCAGCCACTTCTTCAAGGAAAGCATCTGGAGGAGATTGAAAAGGTAGTTAGTTATTTTACAGGGGATGTTCTCAAAAGATGCATTGCATTTTTTATGGTAATGAAAGCATCTTTCATTTAATTCACTTAATTCTTCAAGGCTGATGGGACAGTCAGGACATTAACTGCTTAGTTCTGTGCCAGTCTTTCACAACTGAACAACTATTCAGACCATAAATAGAAAGAAATCAACATGCAGGCCAACCATGCTATGAATAATCTTTGTTATTTTTTTCCCCCTTGAATTTGCTTGTATGCAAATCCAGACATCTGCTTGTCAGAGGGGTAAAGTACTTCAACTTGGATCAGGCCCCCCGCAGTCCGTGTGAGTGGCAGGATGACTGGCTTCATTTCCAGAAGTGTCAAGCATCTGCACCTCTGATCGATATACACCACAAATCCACATTTCAGCTTAGGACTTAGGGGAATAATGTAGGCACGTTCTTTTTTAATTATTATTATTATTTTTTTTTACTTGTATTTTTTTTTGGAAATGCTCCTGTCTGAGAGGCACGGTTAAGCCCCAGTACAGCTCTTGGTTACAGCAAGCGTTAATACTTTACTGCTTGCTCGCTTGCATGAGAAGCTAATACATCACTGCAATCTTTGTATAAACACACATTCCCAAACTGATACAAAGTGCAGCTGACAAATCTGCCTTAATTCCTTGCCTTTAAAAAGAGAACAATTTACTGCCAGTACTTACACTGGGGCATTCTGAATAGCAGAATACAAGAACAATGACTTTTTGATATATATATATATTTATAAAAAAAAAAAAAAAAAAGAAAAAGAAAAAGAAAAAGGTAACAACAAAAGAGAGAGAGCAGAAATAACCTACTTGACAATTGGTCTCTAGCATTTTGTCGAAAGTTTTAGTACGATTGATGGAGAGGTAAAAAGGTGGTGCAGCAAGGTTCTTACCTTCGTTCTCTAGTTTGTCTGCATTTATCGGGCTGGTGGGCGAGCTCCCAGAGGCCTTCCTCCCACTCATACCAGAAATCATTGCCATGGATGACAGTCTTCCTATTGCTCGGACAGCATGGCCTGTTTTCTAAGACATAACACAAAAGGCTTCTGATCAATCCAATCCAAAAAGCATGTGATTTTCTGTAACAATGGTGCTTCGGACAAATTAGCTGGGATCTCTGCAAACCGCACTGGAATTGTTGGACAAACTGCTTATATATAGCTCTGATGTTTTAGGAGAGACAGAGCAGGCTGGTCTGAATTACCAAATTTAGTTGCAGATATAAACTTCCCCTGATGAACTCATACCTAAATGAATGTCTCTGTTAGCTGAGGATAAGAAGCACTGTGCAAGAGGACAGCCAGCAAAAAAGCTATGTACTGTTTAACTGGAACTTAGTTCTGGAGGAGGACGGGTTTCTCGATAGCCTTATGGGCTGGACTGAGTTTCATCAAGAATGAACAAGCAGCTAATACGAAACGGATGAGAAAGTACCATCTGCATGATGGAAGCAGACCTCTGACAGGCTTGAGAATCAACCACCAGGACACTAAAATACACTCAAACTACATTGCCCTGGTACGGACGTGTGTATTTTTGTACAGCTTGCATGAGCTCCTAAGAAACACGTAAAATAGAATGTAAGAGGAAATATAATTAGATTTACATAAATCAGTATTTTTTTTAGGGTAATTAAAAAGCTGGATCCAGCATTTTATGTATCAACTACCCTAGCTATCAGAACGGCACAGATGGACCTGCTACAACAGTTCCAGCGTTAAGAAAAAAGAAGACACGGACACCAGATAGGGCAAATAAAACTGTTAATTCAGTCTGACTGAATCCCGAGCTTGGTGCCTCAACAGGACAGGCACTAGGGGTTTAGGAGAATGAAGCTACCTCAAAATGAGGGTATTTTTAGACAGGCCAGGTGGATAAGCTTTTACCACAGTGTTCAGATTTCTTAAGGGTAACATAAACCCCTGGCCCTCAACAGCACAGAGCGGGCAGGGAGGGAAGGCACTCAGACCCCCAGAAGCACAGGCAAATCTACGCTTGGGCTCATGACCCCTGTGCCTTCCAGTAGCCTGACTCGGATTCACGTGTTACATGTGTGCAGCCGTGCACCTTCCTCCTGCTCGCCCATAGGCACCAAACCTGCTCACTGCATTCACAAACTGCCCACACCAGAGTTTTCCCTTGCAGCAGAAGCTGCCTGGCACGACGTGTTTCTTGGAATCACACACATTAGAAATACAGAGACTTATTAGGATAACAAGCACACTTGTATATCCTCTTCGTTACCTGCCATTTTCTTCTGGCCATATATTTCTTCATCCTATCTTTGGAAAGTTTTTTGGCTTCCATGTTTTTGGTGTCTTTTTGCAGCCATGGATGCTGAAGACATTGAGTACAATTTAAGCGACTCCTGTTTTTACATAAAAAGACTAGTCAGTGTTGCCATTAACGGTAGCTGCTTTAACATTATTTCTCTCTCTCTTTTCTCAGAGCTGATTTTTCTGTTTCCTAAATTTAGCATCGTAGATCACATGCCACTGCTTTCCCAGCCGTGCTCTCTTCCCAAACTCACTTTCTCAATTTCTTAGCTTTTTTTTTTTTTTTTTTTTTTTGAGAGAGAGAGAGAGAGAGAAAGCTGTGCATTTTCATGCGTGAATAAAACGTTACAAAACAAAGCATGAAAAGCCATATGTTTTAGGCATGGAACATATACAACAGAGCCTCGATGGCAATGATCCAGTTACCTCATGCCTGCCCTGTCCCAGATCTCCTTTTCTTCAGTTACGGAAACTTCCCCTTTCCCACCACTTAATACCCTCCTTCCCTGCAGCACTAAACATAAAAAAAAATAAAAAAAGAAATGTCCAATTCTCTGACCAAGCCACACCCATTCTCCATTTTGTTCGTGATGCACACACAAGTAACCCTCTGTTCTCTACCATCCGATTGCAAACTCATTGGAAGAAGAATGTTTCCTCTCCTTGGTTTGTCCCTTTTTTTTGGTCTCCCGTACACAGGGTTTCCAACTCTGTTTTTTTTTCTTTCTTGCCCAATTCCTAGATTTGTAGGAAAGCTGTGGTACTCAGAGGCACCGCATTCAAAAAGTAACATGCGAGCTAAACCTTGCGAAACTGCAGCCCATTCAGATCAAGACAGAGCATTTCATGCAGAAGCTGCAGTTCTTACACAGTGGTCACGCTACAGTAAAGGACGAGGGGACACACAAAGCCTCAGGCTGCATCTTGCCTGGAGGAAAGCAAAAGCAGAACGTGCAGAGGATTAAAAGTAAGCCCTCCATTGAGCCCCTGTGCTGTAAACTAAACGGGAGCTGCACACACAGACAGGCGGGCACGCGGAGCTCCTTATAAAGTATTGCCAGAGGTGCCTGCAGCGATGTGGAGGTTCACAGCGGGGGAAACAAGAATGGCAAGTTCAGCTAAATGCAAACAGAGAGAGTGTATCAAGTCCAACGGCTTTACTTCATATCTTTCTTCAGTAGATTGCTGATAAAGTCCTTGGCATCGTCAGAGATTTCATCAAAAGCCTCATCATCGAAGTCCCACGTTGCTGAGGTCACGTTGGCCAGGGTTTCGTTGTCGTTGTCTCCCATGAAAGGAGAAAGTCCACTGACCCTGGGGGCAGAACAGACAGACGGACACAGAACAAACAGTGACATTTTGCAAATGGAGGAAATTAAAATCCTGCGTAGCAGCTCTGATGTCCTGCAGAGCTCTGTCAGTAAAAGCTCCCTTCGCCTTCCCCCTTCTTTTTAATAAAAAAGACACAAAGCTCACTACGGATAGCCATGTGGGGAGGAAACTAGAATTTTGACTGCAAAACTGAAAGGAAAATGTTTCTGCTTCTTTCTCTCTTCCCAAGATTTTTGAGGAGTGAAGTGGAACTAGGTGAAA
The DNA here is from genome assembly GCF_963932015.1 of Anas acuta. Lineage (NCBI taxonomy): Eukaryota > Metazoa > Chordata > Aves > Anseriformes > Anatidae > Anas > Anas acuta. The sequence goes on from NC_088984.1 coordinate 15,287,328, forward strand.
GTGGAGCATACCAGCTTTTCAAGTGACTTGTGTAGTTCTGCATAAATAATACTGCAAATTTCACACCAAATTCAGTTGAATATATTTTTTTGTGTGTGTGTATGTATGTTTTCAGAGTGACCTTACTACCCTTACCATCAAATCCAGGTTTCTGTACATTTTATTCCATTTATTTATGCAGAGAGAGGCCAGGAAGAAAAATGCTGCATGAAATCAGGACATTCAAGGGGCTGTTTTGTAAACAAAACCACACTCAGCCCTCTCCCCGCCGCAAATTATACTGCCAGATAAAAGAGTCCCACATCACTGCAGGCTCTAGAGTTATGCAGATGCACCCAGAAGTATTTTGGTCTTTATGTTCTCAGTCAGTCATCATGATGCGTGAAATAGAAATAATACTCTTTTATAACATAAGTTGAGCTTCCAAGGCTTTTAACTCAATGTAACTGATAAATTGCAAGTGAAAGGCAATTACAGAACATCACAGTGTCATTTTTGCAGAGTATCTTTCCCTCGTTGAGCTTTGTTGTTTATTATACTGTACCTTTGTGCATCCAGATACTTCTGGTATCTGTATATTTCACCCTTTCAGTAAAAAAATTCAGGCGAAAGGTTGCTTTATTCCTTGGAACCGCAAGCTATACAGTTTTCCAGGTCTTCTCCCTGGCATGCAATTTACATAATAACCTATTCTTCATGAAATTTTACAGACTTTATTTCCTTTCTCTGTACAATCATGTAAACTACTCTCTTAAACAACCAGTTACATTTCAACAGTAGTGTTGTGCTGTTTTTGTTTTTGTTTTTTTCCTTTGGAAAAATAAATGGAATTTATTAGCGTTCTGAAAATATTGTATGGAAAAATATTGCAAAGCCACTGAATATCACAGAACAGATTGGTTAAAAAAAAAAAAAAAAGAGTAGGGATCGAATAAAGTGAGCTATTAGATTAATAATATTAGTATGATCTCCAGTGAAATTATTTTGCTATGTTTTGTTACTGGTTACATTCAAAATCTCATTCAGAATTTGTTCTTATGGATTTTACTTCTATAGGCAAAGCAGGAAGACACTCTTTGAAGTCTCAGGCGAAGCAGACACAAAATCTTTTACCATTTCTGGAAGCTGTATGCAGTACCGTGGAGTGCAGAGTCGTACACGTATACTTCAGAAATTTGCTAGTAATAATACATGAGATGAAGATAAAAGGTTGTTTTTTTCCTCAGACAGAAGAAGGTAAATCAAAATAGAAGGAATCTGCTGTCTTGTTGTCCATTATATGGTGTGCATTCAAACAGAAATGTGAAGCCTGCCTTAATAAATGTAGAAGGTGGCACAACCCATTTATGAATGTATCGCAGGCACAAGTTACAGAAAGCTGAAGGATTAACACACACACACAAAAAATACTCACAAAACCAACCTACTTTCTCGTAACTGTTCTCTGTCTTTGACACTTACAGTTTGCCAGGAGAGGTTTTATGCCTGACAGCACTGGCGAGCTGGTGTAGCCACTGCAGAATGAGAAGGACTCTGTTTTGCCCTCATGCACATCAGCAGTCCTGGCCAGGTCAGGTGCTGATGCAAAAGCTCTGTCCTCGAATCTGCAAAGCACTCCTGCAAAACCCTAAATCTCTTGCCTTTTCCTGTTTGTAGTCATAGACCATCGTTCTCCATAATGTTTTAGGAGGTGAAAAGATCTCATCCATATTGCAAGTCTAGATTTTGGCTTCCAGATATCGATTTTTTGTCTTTTTTGACTATGTAGTAAGCACAATAATCTTTCAAGCAATTCAGTGGCTTATAAAAGAGCTCACAATTTATACAAATGACAGGTTTGTGAGGTATTTCTTTAACTCATTATCAATTTAGGGGATGCACGTCTTCTTCCTTCATGCTGTTAGACTTCCAGGGGAAACACTTGGGTAGGCAGAGCAAGAACAATCCCATTTCCCTTCAACACTTTGTCAAAGGATGGCAAATGTGACCTTTGCATAGTATTACCACAAATAGTATTATGCAGCTCTTGTGCTATAATAGCTTGGCCTATTTCCAGAGATTAAAGCTGCTGTATTGAGAAATCACTTTCATGCTAAAGAGGCTGCTGCAGATATTGCCCATTGCTCCACGCTGATATTGCAGATGCAGGGTTTATAGAGACATCTCAGAGACAGCTAGCTTTCAGGGCAAAGGGAATGCGTGTCACACACATCTTCTGAGAGATGAGGATAAACAGAAAATTAAAGAGGTTAAAAAGAGGTTGTTTGGCTTTTTTTTTTTTTTTTTTTTTTTTTTTTTTTTTTTTTTAAGCATTGCGTGACAGGATTATCTGCTAAAATCTTAATTGCTTTTGTAGGATTGACCCATTCCATGCATTTTGTAAATTGTCAGGTTGGTTCCCATTAAGCTGCCATTCGCTTTGCCATTCCAAACCCCAGTGTAACAGTACCCATTCCAAGCTTTCAATGAACGTATTTTTGTATTTCTGTATGTGCTGTGCCAAATTTATATGTGTACAGAAAGTAAAAAACAAACCAAAACCAAAAAAAAAAAAAAAAAGCTACTAATGTAGGTTATACCCAGAAATTCTTATCTTTATCACAGATCTCACTGACCTAAGTCTTGGTTGTTCGTTTCTTAATGGCCATTTAAAGTAATAATAGCCCAGCAACTCTTTTGACAGATTATGGAAACAATTTCTTTTTGGAATGCTGCAGCTAAGTGATAAAGATGAGCTACCTCTCCAGAAAATTAATACTGAGCTTACACTGTGAAGTTACTATTAGACAAGAAGCAAGTTGTTTACTGAAAACATTTTTCCAGCTACTTAACCAGGCATCTTCCTGGCGTGGTAAGAACCATTTGTTTAAAAAGTCTTTCACGGTTTCCACTTCTAAATAAAGGAGAAAGATATTTTATCCTCTAGATGATCCTTAACATTTATTGGTCTGTTCTAATGAAGCTCTCAGGGCAGGTTTAGAAATCTTAAGATCAAAAGGGGCCAATGTAGTCACCAGTCTTACTGCCTGTGTAACGAACACCACAGCATTTCACTGTCACTAATCCAGGAAAGATGAGCTTGCTGCATGTCCCAAAAAGTCAGACTCTGAGCGTTCCTCTGCAAGCAGTGTCTACAGCAGCAGCTGCTGACACTGAGCTCCTCCTTACTGTTTTTGCATTGCATTAATGGTGAAAAAAGCAACAAATTTCAGTATGAAGAGAACTTTATCTCAATCTGATAAAAACTGTGCAGGTCATGCTAAAGAAGCCCATTTAGGCAGGGATAATAATAACTGCACCCTGAAGAACATGTAGTAATTTAATTCTTTTACAAGTGAAATAAAACAAATAATTAGACTTTTGTCTAATACTTAGACCTTTGTTGAAGACTTGCATCCACAGTACAAAACAATCTTTTCCTTATCTGACTCACACCTGCACCAGTCATCAAAGGGAAGAAATGGACCACTGAGACCCATGTAAACGAATGCAGCTCATTGCTGAAGCTGGGCGAGTACTCTGCTCTCATCCTACTTTTACGTGCCTGGTGGATTAATGTGGAATCACACCTTGCCAGTGCCACTGACCAAATTATTCATCGCCTTTTGAGCAGTAGAATTGTGACATCAAAGGCCTCTTAACTTGCTTTATTGAAAGAACAAGGCATGCTCTCTCATATTTATATTAACAAGGCTTAAAATTTTAATATGACATAGAGCCGAATGCAAGTCAGCAGAGAGTGCTGTGCTTTGTCAAAGTCCCAAAATAAAATAGAATTTAGAAGTTGCTTCAGATTACTAAATATTGGAACTACTGGCTATCCAAATGTATCACTGGAAAATAACTAGAAATAGAAAAAACAAACAAACAAACACACACCACCCAAAAAAACAAATTTAGTAAAATAAATTGGACAGAAAGAGCTGGAAAGAATTCAGGAGGTTTTAACCTTCACTAGATAAAGGTTACTGCAAACACAAAAAGAAACACTGAAATAGACATAAATGGAGATGATATACACAAGCTATAATATTTGTGGCCTGTTACTTCAAAGGCAATATATCAACTTAAATATCTGGGACAGTACTGTGATGCAGAACAGGACAGAGAGCAAGATAAAAGTGGAAGATAAAAAGCATGAGGTGGAGAATACAAATAGGGAAATTTAAGGAAGAACAGAGAGTGATGAAGAGACACAACTAAATGAGTTATCCAGAAAGATTAAGAGGCTTTAATATATAGCTTAGAAATGTGGAAAGGGTACACTATTAGTTGTAGGATTAAGTGACTCATGCTGTAAGGAAGACATGCAGCAACCCAGCAGAGTGCAATATCTGTATTTATGCCTGCATGGCAGAAGGAGAGAGGTTTTCCTGAAGGGTTTTGAAGGACTGATTTCACTCCGTTTCTTACTTGAGGATACATCCCACCCATTAGTTCTTCTGCAGGGAAGACCCTTCACCCACAAAGATCTCTTCGATAGCTCTCTGTGGAGCCTGGGTTTTATTTCTGTTGTGCAGGACACACCAGGAACACATTTCTCTCTAGGCTGCTCTCAACTCTCCTGAATCCTACCAGAAAAGAGGTGTTGTCAAGTCACGCAATGCTTTCTGCAGTTTCCCTTAAGGCATATGATGGACACAGCAGCAGCTTTGGGCCATCAGCTACCTGTAGCAGACCTGTCCTTAGGTCCAGTGCCTCAGCAGTGGTCACCTCTTCCTTCATGACCCCACTCACCACATCAGAGAGAGGGAGGATGTAAATGCTAAGTTACAAACCAGCGATGGTATGTGAGGCAGACACCAAGGGAGTGAGTCTCACACTTTGTGAATGAGATTTGGCAGTTCTGAGCTCACAATCAAAACAGGAAAGCAGAGTTACAACTAATGAGAGATCCAATTCTCAGTGACTTTTATTTGCATTCTGTAATGGTGATGTGATGGTCCCTTTTGGATCGTAGCTCACAGTTATAAGTCTGCAAAAATAGCTGGACTTTAGGAAGTGAAGACAGATTTGGAGCCTGTCACTCTGGAGTGGGAAGGGAAAGTCCAAGCGATGACTCACACCTCTCCCCTCACTTCTGTTACTTTATTCTGATGGCAAGAAACAAATGCTGATTACTACTGCTGATTGTTATTGTGGTGATAGTTAGGCATCGAAAATGAGATGATTTTCATTGCATTTGGGTAATGTTACTTTTCCCTCATGGGGATTTAAACAAGCTTAGACACATTAGCAAACAAATTATTTCACAAGATATTTCACAAGGCACATCGGATCAGGTGTAACCACCCCAGTCCTATCAGCTGAACATTACAGCATCCAGGTATCTTCTGGTGGCACAGAAGAACTGGGAAGTTGCAGTCGTGCCGCTGCCAGCAGACTGACCTTTGGTGAGACATTTCACCTTTTCCCTCTCTGTTTCACCTGCTCCGTTTGCCTTGCCTACTTAGACGATGATGGTGTGACCCACCTGTAACGTACATGAGCAGCAGCCCTGGCTACATGACATGGGAAGACACACAGCTGCTGCCACTGACTTCTTCTGGGCTTGTCTGGCACCTCACATGATAGGTTACCTGCTTATACTGCAAGTACACAAAACCTCATCATATACTTTGGTAACAGACAAAAGCAAAAGATGTTAAAACCCTCCAATGTGCGTGTCTCCTGTGAATGCTTTGTTCCTTAATGTGTAAAAGGCCTCTAGAGGGCAATGCAGCATTGATTTCACTGGTGATTTTTCCATAGCCATGCAGGCAGTCTGGGATCTCTGCACCACTTTTCCAGTGCTCTGTAACTCAGGAGGCCTCAGAAACTAGAGAAATAAATGCATTTGTCTTCTGATTACAGCTTGTGTGGTCTAAATTATTTGAACTACAGAATGATCCAAACGAGCTTTCAAGGTCCAGAAAAAAAATATGCTGAAAGTGAATGGAAAATAAAGGTCCTGTAAATAAACTGGCAGAGCAAAGTGACCTTGAAAAGTGTAGCACACTTCCCATATGAATTGAATAACAGAAACATTCAAAGTCTTTGCTGGGAGTAAGAAAGTTGATGCAGTAGCTTTTGCACAGGACTAGAGAAAAAATGATTTTGCTTAGTTTGGAAATGAGAAGGATATGAGAACAAAAATAGGCTGATAAGGCAAGCAGAATCACTGACAGACTGAGTAAAGGCGAGGCAAACACCTCCGCATTGCCAGCTGCCAGGGACGAGGCTGGCCAGGGAGGGGGGGTTCTTTTACAGAACAAAGTAAAGCATCGACAGAAGCCTTTTAAAAGAACAAGTGAAAAGTACATCTCCCTTTTCCTGAATATTGAAACTAGAGTGAGGGAAAAAGAACCGTGCTCCAAATTGACTTTCCCATTTCATTCGTTTATATGGTATGATGTTTTTTATGTCACAGTTGGAGGAAGATCAACTGATGTACCAGGCATGAGACCTGGGAGATGCTATTTCCATATACATTTCTCTAAGCCCTCTGAAGTTCATAATCACGTTATCAAATCACATATAAAGATCACACCAAATACACACCAACCTTCCAAAGTATTTCCATGAGGTTTATCCATGCTACTTATAAAAAATATTTATCTAATAGTTTGCATTTAATAATAAATGAAAATGCACCGTGAACAGATAAAGTAATGCTGGAGTATTTTAGTCTGTCCTGCAGAAGATGTACCCTGAATAAAAAGACCCCCAAATTTCACAAAAATCGTCTCTCTTGAGAATAAAAGAATAGGAAGATACTTAGCACATGACCAAACATTTTTCTCAAACAGCTTGAAGGAATAATAGTTTGAAGTTAATAATAAAATACTGACACGTTGTCCTTTAAATGAGATGAAGTGTTGCTGGTTTATGATGTAGGATGTATAACACTAAATGGCTAAATTTCCAGAACTTCTAATTCTGCAGTTCACCAGTTATACCCTTTAGACAACAGAGAATTTTTATTAATCATGTTGGAGGTTGCAGTAGAATAAAATAATAAATAAATAAATAAAAATTTGAAGAACACTGAGGAGTTGATGGAAATTTCATGTGTTCATAAACTGTAAGGATTTGAGTCACAAATAGCAAAGTACTCACAAGATGTAGCAGATAACTCCTATACTCCACATATCTGTTTCATATCCAATAGGTTCATAGTTTATAACTTCTGGAGCCACAAATTCAGGTGTCCCAAAGAGAACTTTCAGAGAACCTGCACTTTCTGTGAAGAATGAAAGAGAAAACTGTTAACTGCTGCATGCAGGATTTAAGAATTCTCCAGTTATTCTCCAACAACAGAAAAACCACTTTTGCTCTCATATTTGTGGTTTTGTTAAAGATTCTTACCTGAAAAACATAAATCATGCCTGAACTGCTATTGTCTCAGCTGACACGTGAATAGTAAAAAAGAACGACATGTTAAGCATCCTTTACCACACAGTACAAGGCACATTCTAAGAAGGTTATTATTGCAAGGAGTTTGCACAACACCAGGACTAAGAAAGAAGAGAACTTTTAGTGTTTAATTAGGTTTGCATGTTCTGAAGTACACGAGTGTTTGAGCCTCCATTGCTATAAGCAGCTTCACAAGAGGATTTCAGGATTCTACGGTTAAAGATGAGTTTTCACAAATTATTCAAGATTTATTAAAGCCCAGGGATCTGTATTTTATGGCAGAGATAAAGTAATGATAAAGTTATAATAACAAGAAATATTTATTTTAATCCAACATATTTTTTATAGATTAAAGAGGAAAGAGAATCAATACCGGGTCGCAAGTGTCACAGATAGGAGGTGAAACAAGAAAACAAGATGACACACACCTAATGGATCACTACCTTATCAATAAAAGTGGGTTTGAGCCTGCTCTTGAAACCAGACATGACTACAAGCATACCTCTGGAGCCCCAAAGTGGTGAAAAAAGGGGAGATATCTTACATTTAGCTCTGCTTGTGGATGCTTCTGAAATGATCCACAACCAAGCTACTGCTAGCAATATGAACTGTAAGAATCATGACATAGGACATAGGAACTTTGTCTTCATCTTTCTTGTGCTGACCGACTGGTATTACTCTACTGGAAAATGTAGTGATGAAGGTAGAATAAGAACCAATACAGAATCTAACATTACCAGTTTATGCTACCAGTATGCAACTAGGAGTGATACGTCTAATTTTTACTGATAGTATGAAACACAATGTAATTCACTAAGAAGGTACTAGGTAAATCTCAATAGGCTCAGTTTCTTTGATGGCTATTCTAAATAGGATGGGAAGAAGAGGAAAAGAATAAGCAAGGGCAGGCAGGAAGGAAACTATAAGGAATAAATTAGTGATGGGAAAAAAAACACAGTCACAATTTAAAAAAAAAGTATTATAAAAGTAGAAATATGTCAGGAGATAAATTGTTTCTGACTTCAAACAGGCTTGGATTTAGGTTGAGATACTTGTGTCCAGTCTGCACATGTGCCTGAATAATCAGCATTTGCCTTAAGTGAGACACATTGCACTGTGCTTATCTTTTGTGCAAGAGTAGTGTCCAGATTAAGCACAGTACAATGATAGAGAGAGGAACCATCCCTCTCCCAAAGAGATTACCATCTAAACAAAGCAGATATGAATGGGAAGAAAAACAGATGTAACAGATTCCAATCTTGCTTCTGCTAAGGTAACCACATGCAGAGATTTGCAGCTCTGTTATCAAGAGAAAAGGTTGAGAAAAACAAAACAAAATAGCAGGTCAAAGTTTTGAGAAGACTACAATAAAAGCTGCTTGTCCACAACACTGAATCAGTACAGAGCATTTTTATTGACTCAAACTTCCATTACCATACTTTGCAACATAAATGCTGATCCAAATTCTGATGATGCATTTACAGTTACCTCCACTTAAAACTGTTTAGTCATTTCATAAAATGTAAGCATGCATCTATGCTGGTACTCTTATGATTTATGTAAATCCCCACTTTACAACATGAAAATTGAAGGATATATGGGGTAAAGAACTTCCCTCAGGATTGAATGGTATGCTTGCAGGTAATTTAGGCACCACCATAGTGAATTCGCTCACAGTTGTGTCAGTTTCTCATTTTGAATGTCGTGAAACACTTTTTGCACTGCTCAGATGTGTTGATAATAAATTAATTGTGGAAACCTCATTTTCACATGTAATCTCTGCTTTCAGAGACCTCTCTATGCAGAGAGAACTCTGTTCTCCCCATGCAGGTTCACCAGCATCAAGATCCTTCCTGCCTGATTAGCCTTTAAAAAAAGCACGTGCAAAAGATATCCCACAGCATCCCTATACTAATGAAACCAGAGCCTTCCTACAACAAAAAGACCCTTTTCCTAATATCCAACCTAAATTGATTTAGCTAAAATGAGGACGTCTTCTCCATAGAGGTAATGAGAAATCCCCCATTCTTTCCAAAAACAAACAGGAAGCCTAAGATACCATTTTCCCCATTTTTTTTTCCACCTGTCCTTATGAAAAATTACCAAAATTTGTCACAAAGAGCCTATTTTCTAAAAGCTTCATTGTGATTGTCTAAATCTCAGGCTGGGATTTTCACATCCAAGTTTGGAAGCTTTTCTATGCACTGTGTAAACTACCATGAGCCACTGTGTATGTAAAAGGCTGGTGTATGAAATGTGCTGCCCATAGGTCAGAGGAACATTTTTTGAAAACACGGCATTTGAGTGCAAGCATACAAAGTGAAAGAACTGATACAGCATTTTCTGTGTATAAAAGAAAAAAAAAAGAAGAGAATAAGACCTTTTCTGTGCAGTAATATGTCAACTCTTTACCCAGATGTTTACAAGCTTGGTACACAGTAGGATCTGTGTTTGGATATCACTTAGTTCAGACAGAAAGCTGACAAGCTAGCTGCAAACTGTTGCCGGCACTGTGTATAGTCAACTGATTAATAAAAAAATATCTTTACAGTACTCAAAACCCGTTCTCTTCTGCTCAAGAAGTTTATCTTAAACAGTTTTCTACATGTGTTCCTCAGCACACCAAAAAAGGTCAGGAAAATATCCCACTGCGGCTTTGGTATTTCCTGACAGTATAAGAAAACTAATTAGCTGCAGCAAATGATGGCAGAAGGAGCTGATTCTATTTTCTCTAAAACTGATTGAAACAATGAATATTTAGAACCATCAGTTTGCGTTAGTTACAAAAAAATTAGAAATAAATCTCAGAAGCTGAAATGCAAAATCAGTCACTGTTCCCTCTGGCAGTCCCTTGGTTGAGAGCTATCTGCTGCATCGGGGTCACGGACACAGCACGAGGGCTCCTAATCCCACATCTATCTCATCAAAGTGATTTTGACAGTCAATTTCAAAATCACAAGGCTTGAAGGAACACAAATGGAGGAATGTGCTGTCAGTTCTCCATGTAAGACAATTAGCAAAAAGAGGTCACGTAGTAAAAATTGTTTTAGCAAATGGAACATCGGGGGCATGGAACGGGAGGGCACTTTCTCTTGCTATGGAAATGCCACACACCCCGCGTTGTCCAGAACAGCAGGCTGGTGAAAGAAAGAGCAAGTACCTACAATGTAACTTTGCAAGAATTAGCAACACATTAAGCCAAATGAATGTACAGCATTGTATAACCAAAATCAGGTTCAGTGCCCATAGCTCTCATATTTTGACATTAAAAAAAAAGAGAAAAAAAAAAGAAAAAAAAAGTTATATACAGGTTAGAGATTTGCCACATATGACATGACTGTAGCAGCTCGCAAACTAGTATCAGCCATGCAATATACAGTGATGCCTCTATGTTAACAGAAAAATGGAAAACCTAATGGGTATGAATGAGACACTGAAAACAGCATCTTTTGCTGAATGTGGCTTTAACTGGGGTGTCAAGTTACGAAGGTAGCTGAAGAAATTTCTATAAAAAGGTGTTTTGTTGTTACGTGCCTATCTGTTGCTGTTGAAAACCACTCACTTCAGCAGTAAAAGTATGGTTTCCCAGGTTGACAGCTGGAACATCCGGAGATGAAGTCTTTCACACAGCTGGTAACAAAAATCTCACCACTGGTGAAGGAACATAAATGGTGCCACGTGTTTTTTAATGAATGAAATAAACGCTTAGGTCTCTGAGTTCCAAGACTCATATAATGTTGTGCCCAAGATTCATGCAATGCGCTTTTGGAGTTGAATATCTGAAATCTGAAAAGCAGATTTGTTTTTCCCTATTTTTTCAACATACCATTTTTGGGTTGTTTTAGCAATATTATATTCTTGGGTATGTTATAGTCTGTTACTTAAGTATCAAAAGAAGTAGGATGAGCAGAATATAGCAGGTAATATAAAACAGGTTTCAATTTCAAAATTTACTCTCATTAAAATGTTCTTTTTTTAATAAATATTAATTATAATTTTATTTAAAGAGTGAAGGGGAAAGATTATAACTAAGAATGTAGCTGTAGGCAACTTTATTCAGAGTTGTTCTAATCAATTTAATGGCAAAAGAGTGACAAATCTCAGCTCAGCCAGCATAACATCTTCATAAAGTGTGTTAGCTCCTTTTAATTCTTGGAATTATTATTATTTTCCCTCTTGTGAAAGTGCAGGATTAAAAAAAGATCAGTGTGTGATTTTGGCATTAACACTGAACACAACTGGAGGGCTGCCTTCTAAAGCTAAGTTGACAATGAACAATATGAAGAGAAGAATCCTCCATGGTCTTTGGCTTTCAGATTGCAAGATTGCAGATCATGCTGGAAAACTTAGTCCAGAATGAATGAAAAGAAACAACTAAAAACACCAGAGGAAGAGGAGGAGCTTGTCAAATGGAACTTTTTTTTTTTTTTCTCCCTCCCCATTGTATTATTTTAAGTAGTATTATTTTATTAGTCATTTTAAACATGACCAAAGCACACCTTTTTATAGAATTCCTCCTATATTTTACATATATAACAATATATTGCTAGTTAGGATGGAAAATGAGAACACTAATGGGTAGGTGTAAATTCAGTGTAACTATCCATACTTGAAAGTTTTCAGGAGCATCACCTTAAATCCTGCTGTTGAAAAAGTTTCAAATATTTGTAATACTACTCATGCAGATTGAGGTTTTGTTCCATGTCTTAGAGTTAGAAAGTTAGTGTTTTACAATTTCTCATAGTAAATGTAATATTTGTTAATATTAGTACTTTTGTATATTTTACCTTGCAATCTACAGGTATACCATGGTCACAGAAAAAAACAGCTACTTTCTGCAAACTTTCAAAGATGAGGTGCCCTCCTCTCTCTCTGGAATGTGTTATTTTCCACTTTTCTATTTTTTACTAATTTCATACTTATTTGTATAAAACATGTCTGTTTACTCATTTAAATGGAAGAATATAATGGTAAGAATGATTTAACGCTTGTCCCGTCCTCTTCCCCATATCATACTGAAAAAGAAAAGTCATTACCTAATCTTCTTGCAAGTCCGAAGTCAATGAGTTTGATACTTGTACCAGTCTTGTTGACACACATAATATTTTCTGGCTTCAAATCCAAGTGCACAATACCCTGCTTATGGATGTACTGAACTCCTTCTGAAATCTGTCTCATATATTTAATGCATTCTCTCTCTGTCAGTTCAAAGTCTTCATCAATAATTCGTTCAAAGAGTTCTCCTCCTGAAACCCTAGCAAAGACAGAAAAAAAGAGGGCTTCTGTACCATTTTCATTTTGAGAGTAATCAAACTATTTCCTTTACACAAATCCAAATATTTCAAGCTTGCAGTAGTCACTCCAGAATACAATCTACATTTCTTAATGGCATTATCCTTTATCGTTCAGCCACCTGCACCAGGCTGTCAATTGCATGCAATGTGGTTGTCAGACCTCTGACGTGTCCATGCCACCACTCCAGACTCCAAACTGATGTTTCTCACTACTTTCCTCCCTTCTACGCTCCATTACTACACAAGTGCAGGTGACATAATTTAGAAATTAAGAAAACTACAATACAGGATAGGAGGGGAAAAAAGTACGGATCAAGAGTATGATCCCAAAGTATGGGATGGGTCGTAGAAAAGGACAAAACTTACAGTAGATTAGCAAAAAGGCATTTGGGAAGAAGGGAGGCTGAGGGTGACAAAGAATGTCTGCAGAAGGAAGAATTCGAATGATATGTTTAGTTGGAATGTAAAGCTCAAAGGATAAATTTCTGACCCAAGTGAGCTCAGTGGGAATTTCCCCCTTAGCTATGGCAGGGCAATATAATCCACAACTCTTTCATTGCTTGTATTTTTAGCTGAACCATCACCACACTCCTTGTAGGTCAATTCCATTTTTATTCTCATTTAAGATGTGAAATAAGTGGTCTTTCACGGGTAGAATCTCCTGCATCAGACTCTTTGTGGAACTAAAGTGGGACAGTTCACATAGATTTAATAAAACAAAATGCATTTTTTTCTTTGTTGCTGTATTTTATTTATTTTATTTATTTATTTTAATTCTGAGTAATCACCAACTGTTTCATCTGTTCATGTCCAAAGATGGGAACTATGTTTTTGCATGCAGCAGATGAATGACCGATACTGAAGGGAGCAAGGGGTGTGCAGAGCAGATTTGCTATTAGAAATCTGCTCTAATTGAAACGTTTCATGGTCTTTATATGGCTTAACATTTTGCAGCATTCATACTTATTGCCAAATGTAATTTTAGTTACAGTAAGAAAACACGCAAGTAAAAAATGGCCTTGCAATGTTTGCAAGTTGTCAGATACATGATTATACCCCTCATATCCTATACTGAAATTGAAACATCTGGAGTTCTGGGCACATCTGTTGCTTTAGCATTATATGTTTTCAGAAAATATATAATCACAGATGCTACTGCAGTTTCCTGTTAACACAGAAATAGAACAGCACACTCTTGACACATTCAGAAGTTGCATTGGATTAGAGCACATTTGTAACATAACGCCAATAATATGGGGATAGATATTGAAAAAACAGCTCTGATGAGTCTGGGATCAAGTATTTTGTTACTGCAGTAAGACATTAACTTGTATGGATGCATTTATGAAAACATCTATATGAAAAATATTTATAACCAGAGCACTCTGCAATTCCAAATGATAATCATCCTGATACTAAAAAGCATGGATTCCTTTTTGATTGTTAACATGGATGAATTTTTAACAGAAAACTAACATATTTTTTAGATCCTTAAAGAGAAAGTTTTCCAGAAATTGTACGATTGCCTCAAGCACAACTTTTTAGCATACAATTTTGAAATGTTTTACTGCTAATGCATCTGCATGCTGTTTTTACCTTAGGACCACCAGACACTCTGGAAACATCATTAAACAGCAATTGCATTTATAGAATGCAATTTTTTCCATTTATATCCTGAGTGAAATCCAGGTTAATTTTTCACAGGCTAGGAAGCTGAACTGAATCAATGCAGATTTGGTCCTGCATACACACAGGAGGACCTGCTTCTGCAGGCTTTCCTCACACAGTCACAGCTGTCTCAGAATCCAACGTCTAATCAGGTTAATGTGAGGGAAATATTCTTCTCTATAGAGTCAGAGAATACACACTTAAGGTATTTGATTTTAATATTTTGGTCATGGAAGAACAGTGAGAAAACGCTACCTTGGGGATGCCCAAGCAAATACTCCCTGCATTTTGATAAATCTTCCTTTGAAACAAAACCAAAACCTTAGAGACGTGTGTCAACTTAAATCATAACAAATAAATGGAGACATGCAGAGTTGACTGCTGCAATTTTGCTTTAATAATCTTAATTTTCAACACAATAATTTTCTTATCTGTGTCAAAATAAACTGACTATCTGAAATATGTAACAATGTACTTTAAAGCACTAGCTGCCAATGCTGAATACTGTTCACAATGTGCTACTGTTTTTTAAGCTCCTTTTCCACTGAGATGCTTATTTTGGAACAGATCTTGTATTATGTCTGCAAAGGAAATGCCTGAGATTTGCCCCGACTTCTAACAAATGGTAGTAGATAAGAAGGTTTTTAGGGAAGAGCACATCAAATGATTGAATCACTATTGCATTTAATTTAAAATGAATGACCAGAAAAACAAACAAACAAACAAACAAAAACAACTAAATTTATTACATATAAAATCAAACAATGCAAAATAGTGGCATGACAAATTGTAAAACGAGAGAGGAATTGCTGGGCAAAGTTTAAAAGCTTGTAAGAAAGACATAGGAATAAAATTAAAATGAAAAATTCAGGATTAATATCAGGAAGAAAAATCCAAAGGTGCTCCTTGTCAAAAGCTCCACTCTGAGTAGCTGCTAAATTCCAGTCATTGCTAACATCTAGTTTAGCAGAGGACTAATGGCAGATGAGCTTGATTTATTTGAAATCTGCTTATTTAGACTCTGGTAGGAATAAAAAGAATAGCTTCGATACGAAGAATTTTTGAAAGTACTTGCCACAACTTCCCTGACATGCAAAGAAATATTAGCTTAATAGTTAAAACAGAAATGATCCATTGGAGCCTTTCTAAACAATACTGGTGCAGTTGCCGTGCTGTGACTGTCACCTGGGGACAGTGACAGTGCAGAGGCCACCAAACCATCTGACATGAAGGTGTCACAGAAGCATCTCACTGCCCAGACCTGCTCCAGAGCAGGGACTGATGGCTATTGCCTGCCTGCTCCCCCTCCTATGGCTCTTAAAGCTATGGAAATTTCCATGTGGGGTTTCAAAACCCAGTGTAGCCACCAAAATCACATCCTAATTAGACTGGTTAGCAAAACTACTTTAAGTTTGTTTGTATTTTTGTGTATATATATTTTTAATAAACACCCTTTGTTTGCAGAGGGGAACTAATGGAGTGTAAAGCCCTATGATATTCAAACATCTTTATACATTTCCTTGTTTTCCATTAGGTCTGCCAGCTTTCAATTCCAAGCTAAGTAGGGCTCCCTTCCCTTACCATCATCAGCTCGTTCAACTTCTGAATCTAAAAATAAAAGCACCGCCTTGCATGTAAGTACCAAGGTTGTATAACGGCATTTCAGTCTCTGAAATATGCCAGTGCAATAGCAGCTTTCACATAATCTAGGCAAATGCCAAGAAAGCAAGATAATAGATAAAGTCTCTTTGGCTCTTAACAACCTATTTCTCGTTCAGCAGTTCCAGCCAGAAAAAAACAGCTTCTCCTTGCAGCAGACAGTGCATGAAAGTGCAGCTGTCTAGATGTGGCAGCAGCACAGTGGCTGATGTAACTTTTTGGGAAACCACATCAGCACAGATCAGGATTTCCTTTTCTTTCCAGCTGCTACTGCCACAAGTATGGGATTCACACTAAGCAGGTGCATTATGCATGATGCAAACATCACGTTGGTCATGCACGCTCATTCTTAGTGTTTCTGAAGTCTGACCACTACTTTCCACTCCTCAGTGTGCAGATACTTTTCTTATAATGAATTTTAGTTTATGAACATGCTCTCAACTTTCTCTTTTTCTGAAGAAAAAAAAAAAAAATCTATCTTCAATGCCTAAGTTCCAGCCCCGTGAGATGCTTTATAGCACTGCTTAAAGTGCTTTTCTTCTCCTTCCCACAGTGGTGTGGAGTTAATAGCCCAAAGCAGTTTTTGTGAGGTGAAGATAGGTATTGCTATCTTACTCAGCAAGTACATGAAAGCAACCTAGGCTGTCTTCAAATCCAGCTTTACTCAATTGTAAATCTTGTGATAAAGAGTGTAATGACTTTTAGGGAGATGAGAAATCCCCTTCTACAACTGTGACACCTGGACCTTGACACAGAATCTGGCTTGATATTAAGGGCAGATCAAGTCATGTTTAACTAGATTTTTTTTTTTTAAACAAAAAATACGAATATGGAAAAAAAAATACAATTTTGAAATACAAATTTGGAAAACAAAAATACAAATGGGTTACAACGTAAACCATCTTTCTGCATCTCCTGATCTAGATTTGGAGCATTCACTGTGCTGACCTGTGAATATTTCTTAGATGGATTTCCACTACTAAAAATAAGTGTTTTACAATCAGAGCATTTATGTTGTTGCAGGAAAAACTCATCAGACTAATCCCTTTTTAAGGTCTCTTAAAAATATAAAAACTGGATATTGCCCTTGATGTGAACAAAGTGTTGCCAATACCTCTTGGATACTATAAATTTCCCTGGGTGCTTTTTTCATAGAAATTCAACTATTTTGTTGTAATATAGCTTTAAGGTTTGCATTTGCAAGTATATCTTTCTTCTCTACAGTCTGTTATTCATCCATATTCAGTTCTTTGCAAGAGATAACTGGTTAGTGTTTAGGTGAAATTTGACACAAGCTTATTCAATATCTGTTTAGAACTTCTTAAAGAAAAATGTTTTTTGTCCTCCTTAAGCACTTTTTTGGTTCTAAAAACAAGCCAAATTACAACTAACTTTTTTTCCTCCCCTCCCAAATTGGCAATAGAAGAGTGAGCTGCAGAAAAGCACCACACTTACTAGATTAAAAACCAAATGAAATAATGAAGTCTGCAACACATTGACACTGATTTTAAAGAAAGACATCACAGATTTACTTGCACAGTTTAAACAGCTTGGATGAATGACTGGAAAAACTTACAAGGTGTGAAACCCTGCAGACTCTGAAGTGTCTGTCAGTCACCCATATCTAGGTAAGTTGCTACTTTTGTATGCACAATTATTTCCAACTTTATTAGGTTTGTTAGCGTGATTTGTTTTATACTTACATTTCCAAGACCATAACGATGTTGGCTTTTTCTTCAAAGGCATCTACACATTGGACGAGTTTTGGATGATGTAGACAGTTCATGATGCTGATTTCATCCCTTATGTTTTCTTTTTCTTTTGCAGAATATGCTTTGAAAAATTTTCCTGCCCACACTTTTCCATTCTTCTTTTCAACAAGCCTAAAGACTTGTCCAAATTTGCCCCTGAAAACATACATCTATTTCCATAAAATGTTTTTACAATGCACGGTCCACAAAGACTAGCAAAATTTTACTAAATATGCCAGTGCAACCACACCTATCTGAAATTAAAAAATCATCATATCGAGTACTGTTCTGCACTGATTTTGTGAAGAGTAATCTGCAAGCAATTTTGATGACTACCATATTTATTATTGATGACCCCAATTTTACAATTAACATCTTTTATACAACAGGGTTCAAAAAAAGAACACATAGCGGTCTTTAATTCATGCGACTCAAGTTTGACTGCATACGGTTTTCCATAGGCCATACACCTATGCAGAAGCAGAAGGTAGGAAACATCTCAAGTTTGAGGTGAAATGTCAGATTTAGATGTAGATGAAATCAGAACCTGAATGATAGTCTTCAATACTTTCAATTCACTTCACTGTATATGTACAATTGCACCTCTATGACACACTTATCCAGCAGAAGGATATATGCCAGCTCTGTTAAGAGAACTGTACATGATCCTCTGCCCTTCAGCACCACTAGCAGCACAAATTGCTCAAAGATTATCATGGCATGCAATTCACACAACCACGAGTTTGAGCAGTGAGAAACAGCCAGGCTAATCGCTGACCTTCTCTGAGCAATACTATTAATGCTCTTGGGATTATAGCCACTGTCAACAGAGATTTTAGCCTGTGGGCAGGATAATCTTGTAACCACTAATGGATATAATGGAAATGCAAGTGCGCAGTGTTCCTCTTTTTTCTTTCTTTCTTTATTTTTTTTTTCTAGTCTTGTAATTTCCTAGTAGCCTGGAAAGCAACGCGTCTTTAAAAGCACAATATAGTACTTACGATCCCAGTCTTTCTTCAATATTATAGACATCTGAAACTTTTTGTTCAGTGTTGATAGTAACTGTCCGATATTCAATCTCTGTTTCTTTCCCTTCTACAAATAAGGAGTGAGGAGCATGATTAAAACCTCCATAGAACATGAAAAAAAAACACAGCTTTTAGTTTTTCCTGATTAAAATATGAAATTCTTACCATCATCAGATAGCTCTGCTTCCTCCTCTTTAAGTTCTTCTGTATAGAAAATAAAGACATGAATAATGCATTAAATAGGATATTGTACTCCCATAAAGCAGTCAAATTATTCACAGTAACATGGGTAACTGGTAGATCCTTATGGCTAAGCAGCAAAACCAGTCAGGGATTTTGTGTATTAACTCCACAATTAAAATCTCTTCACCACTTTTTCATGTCTAATAACTACATAGTCAAACTCCAGTCACCATTTCTTGATAAATCTAATTCACGTGTCTTGCAGTGCTTGGCTATTTTACCTCCCTAGTAGTAACATGAGCATACTGAATCAATTCAAAATCATCTAATAAATTGCTTTAGGAATATCTTAATGGAATAGAAAATAAATTAAAAATATTAAAATAAATAGCTCCACTTCTGGTTCAATGACATATCCTTTTCTGGCTTTTTGATGCATTTTTGCTATTGCAAACCTAAAAGTAAAGCATGCTCAGAGATGAAAAGATTTCCTGCAAAGCATAGAGACACATTTTTCAGACTCAAGATGACTAGAAAATTTGGAGAGTGTACACCTTTCTGAGCATGGCTGAACTTTGAAAGCAAGGATGTCCAAACGGAGACTCAGTTCTGCAGGAATATTCAAAGGCATGCAGAGGTGTAAGCAAGCCCCATGACATAAGACAGTGGAAGCTGTCCTGAGTGTTCTGATTTTAATTTTTTATTCTCACGTGAATGAACTGTTTGTAGCACCAGTTTGTGTGTTATTCCCTACGTTGCATGCAGGTATGAGGCAAAGGGGTGGTAGCTGGAATGTCACTATATATTACTTACACTGTTTGGACTTGCTCCTAAGACCTCTGGCTATGGCCAGTAATTTGAGCAACTGCAAAGGCAGTTTCACGGGGACCTCTACAATTTTCCCTGTAGCTGCCAAAGCTGTACTTTGTCATCATGGAGTGCAAGCCTAATCAAATGATTTATCCCCACTCTGTCAACCAATTCATGTTATCAAACACTGACACATTACTCTGGACACCATTATTTGCCTTAGAGTATAGAGTTAAGTGCAGTAGTGGACAATAAAACAATAGAAAGAAGAGTGAAGGGAGCGCAGAGAACTGATCTGATGCAGGCATCACCTTTTCATATTCAAGACATAACCCTGCATATGCATTCTGGTAGCAAAGCCAATCAAGTAAATGTAATCTGTTACTAAAGTCCTCCTCTCTTTCTGCAGGATTTGCAACCCTTGTATGTCCCAGAAGAGACTCGCTGCTTTGCAGTCATTTACCAGAAGAGCAGGGAGGGAAGCAAGCCCTCCCCATGCAGGCGTAGCTGTCCTCAGATCTTCCTCAGCTAGAAACCACACTTGCAGGGAGCACATCACATTTTCCTCCCCTTTTAAGGGCTGCCTAAGGGAGCTGATCCTAGCCACGCTGCCAGTAGTTAAGGTCTGCCAAACGGCGATTAGACAGACAAAGAAGTCAGTTCCCTGTTCTGCAGCGACACTATACTGAAGACATGAACTCGAAACATTTTGGTTCATAACTGGAAGCCTAAATTAAATAAATAGAATATATCTCAGCCCTGTAAGCTCTGCATAGCTGTGCTAAAACCTTTCTCAGAAGTGCATTAATGGTAAAAAGATTTCCTCAAACATGGCAATGTCTTCTTTAATTTGTTGTGATTTACTACCTTGTTTTAGTAGCTGTTTTTTAGAAATTCACATTGAAAAGTTACCCTTGCCTTTCTCTGCTAGAATTTTATTGAGATTGAGATTGCTGATATGTAACGGCCACCTCAGTAAGAAAATCAGTAATCACTCTTCCTGGCAGTAATGGAAAATCCCCCGCTACTCAGCTAAGTGTTTACATAGATGACAGTTTAATGTCCTGACTTTCAGAAGTGCTGAACACATGCATTTTCCACTGTCTTCAATTAAGGCACCAGCTACACTCACACACTTGAAAAATCACACTTTATATGACTTGCCCTTTCTTCACTCTAGCTGCAGTATTAAGAACAGAAAGCTAGAAGTCCTGGAAATGAGAGCACAAAGACAACCCACTCTCCTGCAAACAAAATGCATTTTCTTTTCACCCAAAGAAACTTTCTGATTGTCAAAATTTGTATCACAATGATTGATTTTTTCTATAGACTCTTTGTATTAAATCTATGTAAGAAAACTGTCAGACTTAAAAAGAAAAATAGCTTGTTTGCTTTAGTCCAGTACAAGTAGCACTTGCCCTAGGAAAAGCAAATCTAGGAACAGGTCAGGTGCCCAGCTCTAGAAGGTGTTCATCCTGCAACTAAAGAAAGAGGGCATTCAAACACAGGGAATTCTATTACGAAAAGCCAATCCCGTCTAGCTTTCTTTAAATTTTATTGCTACTCTTAACGTTATTTTCCCCCCCTTGAAGACAAGTTGCATTTTGATTTACAGTTTCTAAATATTTAAAACACTTGGAGTATGATTCCCTTTTGCTGGGAAATGACTGTTGAGAAGCTTACACAGCTTTGTGATGCTGCACCACTTTGCTAGCATTTTGTCTTGCTATGGCAATGAAAGATAACATCACAAGGACTATGTGAAACATTTAAAACTCTAAAGCTCTGCATATAAAGATAAGGAGGGAGAGACACAACACACAGTCCACTCTCCAGAGACAGGAAACATAGCAAAATACATAATTTTGGTGCTGAAAATTTGGTTCTGGGGTTCTCAGTGTGGTAGGAATATCAAAGTGATCCTTGCACAGTAGGTAGATGTGGATGTGCACAAAAGTCTGCATTCAAAATACATTTAAAAAAAATAATGTTGATTTTGTGTGTGTGTTTAAAACATTTGTAACGATTTACAATAATTTCTAAAATGTTCCAACTCTTCCCATTAGCCTATTTGAGAAGATGTTAAGTAGACAACAGGAGGAAAAACATACTGAGAAGTATTTTACATGAGTTGCAACTGGAATCAAAAACTCTAAAAAAATATTTCTAGCATCCACACAATGCTGCAAACCCAACATGCTAAGCAGGATAAAAGTCACAAATTCACAAGATCAAGTGTATTAGGGGCAACAGGACTGAGGTGGTTTACCGTGCTGGGATTTGAAGCACAGAAATCATATCCAGGTCTGAGAGGCTAATTAAGTTTCTGCTGTGTATTCAGTGCTTGGCTGGCAGCAAGCTCGTTTGCTTTTTCCAAAAGCAAATTTGGGATAGTGTTTTTTGGCTTGTTTTTCCATAGTGTGTCCAGTATAAACTGTAATGAATTCCTCAGTATGTTTCAGGTAAGCCACCAAACATAATTTCCCAGTTGGGCAAGGTCTGAATGGGTAACTTATGTGTTAAATGTTTTATCTCCCTTTACCTGTGTGCTGAATGACAGCCAGTCAGCATGCACAGAGCAAGCCAGAAGTCAAGTTACAGGTTGCTTTCACAAGGTGGGTTTTAGGGATTCCTGAAGCCATGTTTCCACAACTGATGCATGCAAAACATAAGCACAGACACCCACATGAAGCTACAAAGGGACTTAAGTGTGCTTACAGCCAGCTGAAGCATTCATTGCACAGAAGCACATGTGAAGGAGTGTGGTAAAGCTGCCTGACCCTACTGGGAAACTTATGTTATGATTTAATTAAAACTTGATGTTTCTCTTAAAAACTAACCTTCTTGTTTCTCTCCAACTTTGACCAGCTCGGATTCTTGACTGGGCTCGCTGATGCCATACACATTAGCAGCTCGCACGCGGAATTTGTACTCCCGGTCAGCCTGCAGGTCCTGCACATTGAATGACGTGCTGCGGCAGGTAGTGAGGTCTGTCCATTTGTTATCCACTGAGTTCCAGATCTCCACGGTGTAGGACTGCACTGCACTTCCACCATCGTAAGAGGAGCCATACCATGAAAGAGTGAGGGAGGAACTCCGGATGTCTGATGCACAAGGTGTTCCAGCAGGTGGGTCTGGTTTATCTGCAAAAAACAGATGCAAAGCACACTAGATGAAATCGGGAGCGTAAGAGGTAGGACTTCTGTTAAGGTATTACTGGCCCTAGCTAACAACCATTTTCCTTCCATGCTATTGCTCTGCTTCACAGGTTTGTAGTGGAGTAAGAAAACAGCTGCAGACATACCTGAATTAGCAAACACAGATGCCAATCCCACATGGGCCTCAGCATGGGCTGTTCAGTGTTTGGACATCCTGCTAAGCTGTTCTGAAGCCTAATGCCCTTCACAGCTATCGTTACAGAAACCACTGAGACTAAAACCAGTCACAACTATGCTGGCAAGTACTGAAATCAAATCTCCCATAGTAGTGCAAACCTCTCCTTGATGAACTTCCTTGGAGGGTTACCCTCTGACAGTCATCATAGCTGTGACACTATTCCCCCAGCTCCCTTCAGCTGCTTCCATAATTCAAGGCCCCTGTTAACATTTCATAGCCTCTATGCACCACTTATCCAACTATACCTGGGTATCAGAGCCATCCTAACCAGATTGTTGACATAGAAACACAGATCTTGAGTTTTATATGAGCAGATTTTGGAAGCCTGGTGCACTTTTTGTTAAAAAATAAATAAATAAATAAAAATGAGCCAGTATCATCAGAACCTGGTGTGTAGATGAGCAACCAACTATACGAATGTCTGACACAATACAGAAGCCTTGAAGTTATATCACTTTTTCAAAATTAAGTTTAATCATTGACTAGTTACTGAAATGAATGTCCTTCTAAGACAGAAGAATGCTGACTTCTAAAAAAATAAGTGATTAAAAAAAGAATTATGAAGTTAAGCGCTTTTAAAGACTTTAAAGTGAACTAAATGTCTTCCCTGGGAATAATCCTCTCAGAATTAATCTAGAAAAACCTACAAAATAATGATGATGTTGATCTGGGTGAACTAGTGGTCAAAGGCTGAATGAGAAAGCACAGGATGGAATAAAATAAGAGAAGATGAAAATAAAGGGATAGCAAGTGTGAGATACTACAGCAGTTGCAATAGACGCTGACTGATAAAATTCTGTCCCCTTTTGCTGGTTAAAACTGATAATGGATGTTATCACTTTTTCCTTAAGAAAGGCAGAGTGGCTGTAGTTTTGGCTGGTTTGGCAACTTTTTGAGCAATAAAAACATCTAAAAGTTGGTGAAAACTGCTATGGACTTTGATCAAAGCCTTACTGTATGAGTTGTCTCTCCAGACTGAAATTATCATCCCTTGGAAAACTACTTAGCAGACAGAAGTGGCCACAGTTTGCCAGAAGCCCAACTTTAGTTCTTGGACAGAGAGACCTCTTCTTCTGACTGTCGTGGTTTTAGTCATAAAGGGGGAAAGTGGGGTAGGATCAAGACTGCTCACCATCTGGAACTGTGCCATCTCTTTCTACAGAAAATGACCAATGATTTCTCTGAGAAAACTCATTTGCACTTGTCATTGAATATCCACCTCCTCCCCAACTTAAACATGTTAGGAGTTGTATGAATAGAACTTTTAAGTATGAGGGAAAAGACTGGGAGTGAGGAAGAGAGATGAGCACCAAGGGTTTGTTGCTGCCTTCAATGTGAGAATGCCCAGGCAGAAGAGATAGGCTGCCAGAGCGTGGGTTTATCTGCATTCAATTTGGCAACACTTAAAACTCCATTCCACTAGGAGTCATCATTATACTGTACATCTTTTGTTAAACAAAATAGGTGTCCTTAACCTCTGAAATGGCTTAGTGCCCTTCCTAATTGTCACTTTTTACCGGTCTCATTCTCTGGCAAAATAAAAGGGACTACTAACAAGCATAAATTTGTAGTTTAGGTATCATGGACTGAATAACAGATAAATTTAAAAAGAGAAATTTAAATTTAAATTAAATTTAAAGATTAAAAAGAGGTCCAAGATTAAAAAGAAAGATTATAGCAAAGATAAGAATATAATCTCAGGCTCCTGGTGCCTGAAGAGCAGTAGTCCTGCCCCAGACTCCTTGGGGTGGCAAGAAGTGAGAGGTCAGTGCTCACATCACTCACAATTTCACCACCCTTGTGCAATACTGCACCAGGCTCCAGGGAACCATTTACATGCACACATGCGTTATATGTTTTCAGTCAAGTAGCAATGACAGCCAACTTCTTTTCACTACAAATTATTATGCATTGAGGCCTCATGGGGAATGATATTGCCTCTGTCCTCTTCAATCTGTTCAGAAGAATATTTAGCTGTGTGTCATACTTTCCTCCTATATAATCATCATTGCATCATCTCAGGATGCACATATAAGCACTTGGACAAGTAACAGCTGACTTATCCTAAATCCAAACAGAAAAGAGCAGTTGCTGATAGCAAGGGGAAAATACTTTGAAGAAAAAGCTAAGCCAGTAGTCTATCACACTCCAGAGGCATCTGTTCAGATTTGCCAAACTAGTCCAGATTCTCTGACATCTGCCATGCACACAGCTAAATGTGGGCGCTATGGGTTTATTTTAAAAAAAGAAAAAGTAGCTTGCTGTAATACTAAAACCCTCATTTCAGAGGGAAGGTGAGGTTATAGAAATGCATACATCCGACAGCTTCTGACTAGAGCTATACACTGAATTTTAATGTGAAGGAGAAAAGAACTCATGCTTCAGTCTTTGCAGAGCACAGCGGGACATGAGAATACAGTGACTTCTTTGCTGACTTTAAGCACTCTGCTCTTTCCAAATGAAACTCTGGGCATGCTTTAACAGTTGCCTAAACTTTCCGTGACTCACCTGGATAATGGCAACCCTTTAGACCAGCATAGCTTACATAAAGCAAGGCTTTTAAGGTATGTGCTCACTAGAGAGAAAACATTCACAGCCAATGGTACATTAGCTGATTAGCTGTCAAGAAAATGCTACATGACTTTAGTCTAATATCTGCAAGTCTTGAGAATATTTCTACTTTTTTTTTTTTTTTTTTCAGTAGAAAATAAGTGAATCTGCAACCCTGCAACCCTGACTTGCTCAAGCCAGAAATATGAAATATGCACATTTTTGTATGAAGCCTACCAAGTGCTGCTGCTTACAGATCTGCTCAATGTATAAATACTGGGGTAGTAGCTGCTATGGAAGATCATAAACAAGAAAGAAAGCTTAATCTTTGCTCTTTCTTCATATGACAGATGTGTATATAGCATTTTACCACGCTTAGAAATTATTTGATATCAGACTGGATGGTATTTTACAGCTCTGCACATTCAGAGAATTTACAGATGGTCTCTCCATGTGTCTGTTTTGTTTCTCAATAGTTTATTCCATGGGGATTTTAAAGGTTACCCTTTATTCATCTGTCTGTATTGAAAGCTAGGACATCTTGCCAAACTACATTCCCTTCTGGAATATGAAATCTCTATCAGCACAATTAACTGCTTCCAATAAAAATATCCAGTGGGTTGAGGAGGGGTGCGGAAGTTACAGCACAGTTCTCTATTTTGTCCTTCTGTTTTAGTGTTTAGCATATCATTCACGTCCTTGAGCTGCCCATCTTCAGTTGTATATCATGTGCAGTCTTTTACAATCACGTACTTCACACTTAGGCATATATTGCAAGGATTTTACATAGCTTCACTGGACCACAATTTTGTTCTTGCTGTCCCATACCAAACCATAGCCACAAGCCAAAATATGATCTACAAGGAAGTGAGTGCATTCCAATATACACTGCTCCTGGTGAACATTTCCATAGGACTATAATGGTAGGGGGAACAATTCATTTTCAATGTCAGTCTCTAATTTCAGCTTCGCTACTGGATGCAGCAAAAGAAAACATATATGTTCTCTACCATAAGATGTCTTATCTATACAAAACCAGGGTATTTCAGTCTTGACTAATTGACAGAATGACTATAACACCAAAATAAATATTTAGCTATGCTTTATGATATTCTAGATTGTCCTGGTCAAATTGTCTGTGTCCATAAAGTCCTACTGAATTTGCCCAGAATCCTACAAGCTCCACCCCATTTGGTAGTAGGCAGTACTTATACCTCTTTTACTAGGATGCATGATCACCTTATTTGCCTAATAGTATAACTGCAAAGGCTAAAAACATAGTTGCAGGTTGGACAGCTAAATGCTAAGGGGAACTCAAGCACAAAGCTCCATAGGTAATCTCTTTAGAAATGAGGTGGCTCACAAAGCCCAGCTGCAGGCAAAGGAGACGGGCAATCAGCTAACTTGGCCTCCAGCCTGCCATAGGGACTATTCTGCACAGCAGCACAGAGACTGCGTAAAGCCACTGACACTAATGGCACAGGGGAAGGAGCAGCAGCTGCTCCATGTACCGCTATTCACCAAGCACAGGGAGTCAGAGGAGAGGAGGTGATGTGAAAGAGGACTCGACTGCTTTTCTCCCTTTGTGCTCCAGCAAACTTGGCACAGATTAGGAAAGAAGGTACTTCCCAACAAATGGAGACATAAATTACTGCTACCCCAGACCAGGGAGGTCAGGTTGCAGTTTATTTTTTGTGACATACTTTCATTAGGGCAGATGGTAAAGTCATGAGCTGGACTCGCATGAAATGTATAAGCCACATTTAAGGCCATACCAGGATTGAAACATGCACTTCTTGTTTACTCAAATTGAATTCAGCTGCACTCCCTCCTCAGACAAATTCTCAGAGATATTTTGGTAAACAGTTTTTGATACACACCCTGGAGTAACCTTTAATTAATTTTTATTTGTACACTCTGAGAAGCGTAAAGCATAAGCACGCACGATATTTAATCAATGTTATTTATGAAACAGATCTGTCTTGAGGTCCTTGCCTTTTTCAGTGGTCTGTAACCCCAAATTCCTCCTGATAAGGGACTTTCTCTCCTGTGTAGGTAGCAAACCCCAGTTCATGCAGGACTCCCACAAAATCTGAAACTGTGCTATGCAGACCTTATTGGCCTCTCAGCACTGCTCAGTTTACAGAGTCTGCAGAACACAAGCACCATTCCAGGAGACCAAAAAAGGCAGCATTCTCCTTATCTAACTCAGAGCACAGGGAAACAGCAATCGTTCTGCTACTTGATGGGACGGTCAGCCTGAGCCAAAGCAAGGCTCCAAGGCTTTGCTGCACATTCAGAGCTTGCAAGGCTCTGGCAGTGCTTTAAGCAGCAATGCTGTTTCAGTAGAAAGCCTCTGAAAACAGAACTATATAACCATCACCCCTGAAAAATAAAAAGTTATTTTAGCAAGAGAGACAGCACTGAAGCAACGTCTCTGAAATAGTTGTCTATATCTGTTCTCAAAATTGGTTTGATTTCTTTCTAAATCCAGTTATCGTATTACTGTTTAACACTATTATTAGCTATTGTGATATTTGTCTGCCAGATAAAGAACAGACAGAAAGAAACAATTTAATTCCATCCCACGGGCTGTTTAGCCAGAGAAGGTATTTAATATGCTGCAAAAGCCAGTTGAACACTGTCCATGCCGACAGCACTGGCAAAGCCTTCATTTGAAATTCATCAGCAGGAGAGAAGCGAAACCATAAAAGGCCATAACTGAACCCTGCATTATTGCTGACAGGGCTTAGGGTCATGGCAGACCTCTCCGCTGTGTTCGGAAAACTATGCCCTGCGGCTTTTTTTTTCTTTTTTCTTTTTCTCTCTCTCTCTCTTTTTTTTTTTTTTTTTTTTTTTCCCCAAGGGACAGGAGTGCCGTAAGTAGATTATTACCCCTTTGCACCCCTTTACACCCACTAATGCCCTTCTGCGTGTTACTGCACCATAGGTTTAGCATAAAATTAAAGTAGAAAATAATGCATGCACTCTCCCTCAAAACAACACAAGTGAAGATGAAATGAACAGAATTTTTCTGCTAATGAAGCAGCCTCCCCAGCGGGAGCCAAGGACAACATGGCCAAGGTTAGTTAGCTCAGGGGACTTCCACACCTGCAGCTCTGGCAGAGTTTGAAATCCACCCGTCCCTTTTAATACACACAGCAGACTCATGCTAGCCTCCTCAAAGTATGATCCCTCCCCACAATGCTGACATAAAACTGTTGTTTAAGATCTGCATTTTTGAGACCTGCGGGTAAAATAGCTCATGAACATCGAAGGCCCACAGCACCACTTTGTGCTGTTTTTCCCCCTTTGCCAGTGGGGTAACTGAGGCATAAAAGAGTAAAATGACCTTGCCCAAGGACACACAGGAGAATGGAACTGGGAATGAAACCAGATCTCACCACTCCTACGCATATGCCCTCAGCACAAGAACATCTCCTTCTGCCACAGGCCTAATGGAACAAACAAATATATAATGCATTCTCAGGAGCCCTTTTCCTAAACCATCTGTTCCTGTGCCTGAATCAACAAGCTATTCAGATTACTCATGTGCTACATGTTAGGCAACTGGTTTGATAACTAGTTGAATTAGATCTCTGATACCTGTCCCCTGAAAGGCAGAGTAAGTTTTAGGACTTGTCCTGGTGAGACTGTAAGCTGATTCCAAGTCCCTGATGGTGTCAGTTTAGGTCCTAGGAACACTGTGTTCATGTGCAGAACTGGAGTCACAATGAATTATTCCTCTAGAAAGTAAGACATTCCTGGCATTTAACAGCAGGTAAAATACAGGAAGTTTGTTGTGAGAAATACTGCCATGATATTTCCTTTTCTTCACCAGAAGAAAGGTGAAGGCAACTATGAGGAAAAATATCTATGCAGAGAGTTCTACTGTAATATCTCTTAGCTGAAATGACATTGAAACTAGATGGGCCTTCCAGGAATAAAGCTGCATCAGTGTGCCAGCACTGATGGATAAGGCAATGTAAGCTGTTTTTCCTCTATACATTGTTATCTTGCTGTGATAAGTTAGTTTTGATGTGGCTGCAGAGTTTGGCCACCAAACATTGGAGGGGAGACTGACAGTGCGGGTCACAGCACTCTTGAACTGCAACAACAGAAACAAAAACAGTAAGATAAGACATCTCTTCCTCAACTGTCAGTCTAGTTGCCCTTTAACCAGAAAACTGGTAACAAAAGTCCTTCAGCAATCCAAAGGAATTTAAAAGGCTAAAGGTTAGAGGCCAAGTCCACCCACATATTCTTAGGAAATTCACTGCATTCTCAGACCCTAGATGTAAACAGGGAATCACATGGCTACTGCAAGATATAATCTGGTGCTCCTCAATAAGTTTCAGAAGCAGTCATGTTAGCACTTCTGAGCTGCAGTGTTGTCCATAGAAGTGTTCTCTTCTTTTCCAGATGGATAACACAGTTTCTAATCACTGCTGGATCCACTCAGTCTGAGCAGCTAGCACCGAGCCAGACATCTCAGGCATTCACAAAAATACTGATAGCGCCACTGTTAACTGTTGATTACGCTACTACATTTCCTTATAATACAAAATAAGGGCAAAGAAGTAATGCTAATGTAGCATGCATCTGTGTCACTTGCTGACCCAGGACCGAGTCCTTTATATAAACAATCAGCAATCCTACCTTGGATTCAATGACTACTGGAGTTAGTGTTGATCTTACTCTCCAGCTAATTCTCAAGTTTCTCATTTTTGCTTGGAAGGACTCTGCTCATAGAGGTTCTGCTAAAGGCATGATAAAGTCATTTGTCCCAGAATGCAACCTCTCCATCACAAACCAAGTACAGAATTTTAATATCATGCAGAGGAGCAGGTATTACTTAATGAATTCATATTATACTACATGCCTGCATGCAACGTGCTTAAATATAGTTAAATATTTGTTTTATCGCTGTTCAACAGTGCATGAGGACACAAAGTTATTTGCACAACTGCTTAGCATAATAAATATACAATAACAATCTTTGAGCTTCTCAGGGTGTGATAATATTGCTCCTATTCTTCTGCATATATATCTGTCTTATAGGTCACTGACCATCATCTTTTTTTTTTTATTATTATTATTTTTTATGCAATACTACAACTACACCAGAAACAACACAAATTTAAAGGATTTATAAAGTTAATCAAACTGCCACAGGTAGGCAGTACATGTGTTTTTAATTCTGTATTTAAAAAAAAAAAAAGTTGCTGATATCAAAAAGTATTCACCAAACCCTGGTGAACATCAGAGTACCCCTGTATTAGAGGCATGGAAACATGAGCAATTTGCCCAAAATCATGAAAGAAGCTTGCAGCACAGCTGCAGGATAGACCACTTCTTTAATGCCACATTCTCCTTGTTGAATACTCTGTTATTCTTTTGACTCTTTGTCATAGTACCCAGCCATAGCCAGTATGAAGACCAAATTCCTTTTTCAAAAGTGATTGCAGATGAGGGTATTCCTGTCACAGATCTAAAATGTTCAGAAACAGCAATTTGATATATTTGCATATATACAGCCAGGAAATGGCATGGAAGGAATGAATATTTCTTGCTATCACTGTAGAGCGAAGTATGTACCTTTCCTAAATCAGTCCTATTTCACACTCAGCTCACTACTGGTTCATTTAATATAGCTTTGGCAACAAAAGTCCACATTAATCTGACACAGCATCTGCCGTAAATCATTAGCTCAGTCCCACATCAGACTGATCTGGATTTGGAGCAGAAACATGTTGCAAAAAATCTCCCTAGAGAGATCATACGGCTAATGAAATTGCTTATTTGAGAGAGCCAATCTTAACAATAGAGAACTCAACATGGGCATTTTGGAAACTGTCTATCCTTTAAGAGAAGAGATTGCTTAACTTGGATGTCTTCTTCTACTGCAGGTCTCCCAGCATTATTAGTGCTTATACAGGCACAAAGCTACACAATAAAGCAGTGTTAAACTCAAGACTCCATCCTGGTGGCTCAGTTCTGTGTATTCATCATCACACCACCCTGCCAACAAATTAACAAGGGTCTTTGCTAACTTGACTAGATATCTCTGCATCTGGTGTGTGGACTGCAAACAGATTACACTGGAGCCTGAGTTTAGTGGACATCTTGCTCATAGATATTTATTAAAATTATTAAGGAAAAAATCCTTAGAATACAGTTGGAATTCTTTCAAGTGCTTCTGTTCCCGCTTTTACTTTCCTAACTGAAAAGGAAGATCCAGGATGGTCTTAAATATCCTCAGGAAAGTTCTGCTCAGAGCAGTGTCAGTTATAAGGCCAGGCCAGGTTGTTCAGATGTTTATCCAGTCTGAACATGAATGCCTCTAAGAATGGAGACTGCACAACTTTTCTGGGCAACCTGCTCCCTATCATGTGTTACAGTCCAAATTTAATTTAGGAAAAGTGTATTGGAGTCTTTCACGTGGTAAACTTGCACATCACCATGAAGACTTTGCAACCCACATGGTTGTAAAGTAATAATAAAATAAATACTTCTTTATTTTCCTATTTATTTAATTTTATATTTTAACAAATGCATTTGATTTCCTGAAACTCAGAACAGAAAAACCTGTTACTTAGACCTTTGAAACAGCTCTAGGTCAGCTCAGACACACTCCTCCAGGGAGCAGATGTTCTGTATTTGTAGTTTCCCTCAATACATTCAAGACTAATTGTGGACTGTGGTCAGTCAGCAATGTTTTGCACACACAGCATACAAACAGATGTGCCTTTCGTTGGTGAACTGATAGGGAGGCAGCTCTCTCAGAGTTATAGCCTTTTTATAAATAGCTGACTCAATTCTAGCACCAGGGCTTTCTCCACAAACCCTTGTTATGAATGGGGGATCAGGGCAGGGAGAGCAAGTTTCTTCCCAGTAGTTTGGACAGAGCAGAGAGAATGGACAGGTGAGAATTTAGGACTAAGGATGAGCTTTTGTAGACTGAATTGTCATGTTTTGCGTATTTAGAGAAGTACATTTTCCCTATGCTGACTAGAGTAGGCTTTGGAGAAAAGACAGCATCTTCTGACCTCTTAAGGTGCAGATGGGGTGAGGGATTCTATCTCAGTAGTGAAATTTAAACCTACTTCCTAGAAGGAAGACATTTTTTTTGCCCCCTTTTCCCACATTTTTGAGGACCCACAAAGAAGAATCTATAGTTAAAATGCACATGGAGCAAACTAGAAATCTGGAGGCTTTGTAATGCCTTTGGCAGTGCTGACATCAGCGAGATGTTTCACTGAAGAGCTTGGCAATTTTACAAGAGGGAATTTATTCTTTTCAGTTGGAAACAGATAGCTTGTCATCAGCCAAAATGCATGGCAAACTCCAGCACATTGTAAGGATTCTTCACCCAACTCTCCCGAAAGCATCTCTGGGAATCCCACTGTTCTCTGGCACATTTCTCACTTATGGAAAAGCAAAGCAGGAGGCTGAGATGTAGCTTTATAAGGTTATAGAATTCAAAGACTTTCAAGCCAATTAACTCCAATAGACATGAAACAGTGACATATAATAATGAGGCAAGGATCACATAATGACAAGATCATAGGAACTGTTGGCCTGGTTCAGCTAGAAAAAAAATCCATCTTGCTGAATAACCTGTTACAGTTAACAGACTGCAGCAGTGGCCTAGGAAGGAGTGATAAAAGGGGAAACGTAAAGAGCAGATTGTCTCCTGCCTTACCTCTAGCTGCTAGACAGCTGTGTTGGCACTTTGGACACAAAAGCAGTAGTTAGAACAATATAGAGAATAGTTTTTGAGGATCAGTTTTTCAAGGTTTTCATTTTTAACCTAGCTACATTCCTGATTTGTACAACCTACTGTTGGAAGGAATAATATGATTTACCTATGATCTTCTATTCTTGCATTCTATGGCATATTGTTGGCATCTGCGTGATATTTATATTCATTCACTGTGATCTTTAACTGCAACCAGTGCCACAGATTAGACAAAAAAAAAATTTAAATAATCAGGAGACTTGTATTGACGATACACACAAAAGTATTCAACTGACGACATTTACTCTTTTGTAGTGGTCATTGTAGTTGGAAGTGTGGTTCTAGTCAATAAACATTGCATGTTATTCATTGGATCACTGAAATGGATTTCCAGTCCAACTTGTGCTACTGGTGTTTTGCCATGGATTTCATCAAAGTCCGATTTTTGCCTTTGGCATTGTACACACTTGCTTTACTTACTCACTAGCCCACATACATGTATCTGTAAGGGCAGCGGAGCCAATGCAGTTATGACTGCATCACTACGATGAAGCTTTGCTTTTTTGAACTAGACTTTGTCCAAATGTCTGGGCAAGCTCTGCACTCCTGCAGTAGAGGGAGTCTTCATGTCAAGACCCCTCCACAGGCCATAGAGACCAGAGCCTAGGAACAGAAAGATGCAGACTAATGTTTTAAACAGATCTCCCTCTTTGCCTATAGGCATTTCTTGGATTTCCCTGGAAATCATTTGCAGTACATCCATACCAAGGTGGGTTCACTGGCCTTTTCAAAGCTAGATGTCACAGCTATAGGTTTTCTCTAACACTCAAGCAGTTATATATGCAAAGATTCTGAAACTGTCTAACAGTCTAAAACTATCTGTAGATATCCACAGCCTGCTGCAACAAACCCGGTGCTCTGAAGTTGTCATCCGACAAGGCTTTTTGAAACTTTATTATGCTTTAAGTGATTCTTCCATAGTTTAGATGTGTATTTAAAATACATGTGTCTAAAGTTCCAAATGTAAAGAGCTCCATATTCATAACAGACTGCCTCTATCCAATGAGTTCTGTCAGTATAAAACAAGTAGACAACGGTAGGAATTTCAGTTAGAAGGATAAAACCTCCCTCCCCCAAGCAACAGGATGTTTTCAAATTTGCAGTCTAAGAGGAGTCATCTCAGGCCTTCCTGAACTAGCAGTTTTAAAATTTGCAGTCTAGCAAATATGTCAATGCTACAAATGTTAAAAGTGAAGAGGTGGACTATAGTGGTATCTAATCAAAAATGGAGACATGACCTTTTTTTTTTCCTTGTGTTTTTATAAAGTCTGGGCTATTTTACACCTCCATCTGTAGTCAGTAATTTTGGAAAATAAAACATATTATAACCCTGCTGAAGTTGCTTGCAGTGGTTATTACAATGCTGCTATACAGTCCAGATAATTTTTAAAGAATTGTTGTTATTGTTGTTTGTATTTTCTTTTTTTTTCTCTCTTTTTTCTTTTTTTATTTTATTTTTTTCAGTCTTCTTAACTTACCTGATAGTTTCATTTAGTTTTGCTTATTGTCATATATATTATAAAGTGAATGTAGATTATTGTCTATCATAAGTATATATCTAAATCATTATTATGGACTCACCAACAACTGTAAGGTTGACTTGTGCTTGTCTGCTGCCAAGTTTGTTCTCTACAACTAGTGTGTAACATCCACAGTGTTCCTGCTTCGTTGATGATATTGTTAGCTTGCTGCTGTTTTCAGCATTCTCAATTTTGATATATTCATTTTCTTGAATCTGTCAAGATGAACAGAAAAAAAAAAAGATCTTACTGGAGAGATTTCTTTACCTCTGTACATGAAAGTGCTTAAATTACAACACAAGGTTAGCATAATGATAGTCATCTGCAGATAACTATCACAACAGTGAATTATGTGCATCTGGTAAACAGAGTAATCGATATGAGACACCTAGAAATGCAGTGGAACATTACAATTGCTCCAGTCCTGCAACAGAAACAAGGATCCTTGTTTCTGGTGGGACTCCACTATGGAACAGGATCTTCACTTTCTATGACCCCTTTGACAGGCTTAAAGTGTACACTGTCTAGTTGGCAAAAGAACAAAATTTGGTCTCATGTAAGTAATGCACAGTGACCACAGTGCCACAAGGGTTTAGTTCTAAATACCCTAATTCATTTGCCATTCCTTTCAGAATCTGAATGTGCAAGTCACCCATAGCTATGACTTTTACCCTCATCTCAACCAGCCTTATTCTGTACTTCCATATAAATCACGGTAACACAGCAATTGAAGATGTTGTTGCCTGAAATGGAGATGTAATGGTACAGCGGTGCAGAGACAAGTACAAACAGCAGATTTAGCCTTCCTACGGTGTTTTTATTTTCTGGAGAGCCCAAATTTAAAATCTCAGCTGAATACCATAGGCATATTATGAACTAGCTTTTAATTGAAACTAAGCTATCATAGCATAAATGGCCAAGGAGACTTAGATTTTAATCAGTATTAACTTGAGACACGAAAGATTATTTTAAAACCTCATAATGCTACATTGCAATTATAGAAGTTGTACGCTGTGTTCTTATGAAACAGACAACAATGTCAATGCCCTTGTTCCTCCCACCACTTCCTTTTTAGATAAATGACTCTTCCAACTCATTCTCAGAATTTCATTAAAAATGAAGGCTATTTAGTTTGGCTTATCTTGTCACATAAATTCAGAGAATAAGAAATTACAAGGCTAAGATCAGGACCTGCCCTGCCTTCTCCTCAGCTGAGATGGAACATGCACACTGCAATATGCCCAAAAGTAACCTGAGAAGGTGGCTCCTACAGTAATTGCTAGAGAAAGTTAGTAAATGGGATTATATAGGATTACAGTTTAAATTTTTCTGAAAGTTGTTTTCTTCCCCACGTACTTTGTTCTGCGATTCTACACTGGTTTACATGCTTTGCTTCATTAGAACTAGTCGAAGGATAATAGTAATAAAAAAGCAGTCTAGTAGAACTGGATATGCATTATATACCCATTGCAATGGGTGTGGACAACAGGAAGATAGATTCCTATGTTCCCAAAAGAGAATCACTGGTCATAGTTAAGAATCTACAACAATTGGAAAGGTTAAACAACAGATTTTGTTACTCAGCTAACAATAGAAGCTTTCAAAAGTTTTCTTGGTGTTCTAGCTAAGCACGGCTCCAGCATCACTCCACTAGATTGCAATCATGTACAACTGTATGGCTCATAACTTGGTGACATTCCCTTTCTTCCAGCAAAAGACAGTTGTCCAGAATGTACCTGGGGGAGGCTACTGTGGCTCTCTTGAACCTGAGGAAATGTGAGGAAGGACATAGAGAGAATGAATCCCTCCTGCTCACGGCTGTATACAGTGGAAGGGATGAAATCAGAATTCAACACTCACTGGCTTTGCTCAGATAACTACAACTAGTCCCCAGGAAAGTTATAAAAATACTTGGGTGATTTTCACTGTTAGGACTGGGAATGGAACAGGGTTGAAATCAACCACATGTGTAGAGGAGGAAGAAATCCAGGATAAAAATGAGGTGTGATGATAAGTGAAAAAGAAAGCAAAATAATAGTGCAGCACAGTAATAATAATTGGCTATTACTATTGGCTATTATAATGCAGCACATAGTAATTGGCTTCCCAATTAATTCAATGAGTGAAAGACTGCTACCCTCACTTATCCTCCCACAATGTTTATTAACCTTCCTGAGGCTTCATCTTTTCTATACCATTCACCTGCCATCCTGACCCATCTAAAAAAATTATTACCCATCTGAATTTACAATTTTGCAAACCTTTAGATTGTCTCACAGTAAATAATTAAAAAAAGAATTGTAAAGACAGTTACTTTTACCATCCTTTTACAAATGAAAAAACCTGTTAAACCAGAGATCTGATATGGGTAGTATTAGGTGCTGGTCTCAGTTTACACTTTTATTTTGTATATAAAAAACTTGAAATTTACACAAATAGGACTGTTGTATTCATTGGTGAACTCAGAAACCTGCACATACCAGCAGCTCACTTTTGAGGGGTACATTTACCCATGTGCCAAGACAGATCTCAGCCAAATGGGGAACTCAGTGTCACTTCTGAGGCCTATATTTGTGGAAATGAGTAGACTGCTTTTTAATTACAGTCTTGAAATTAAAGTATTTTAAGGAAGTTTGAGAGTTCAGGGAAATGAAAACAAAAACACTCTTTCCCTAAAACAGGTTATTTAGGCTTAGCAAAGAAGGAAGCTGGAATACCCTTTGGTCTGGCAAACTGTTTAGAACTTTTTAAATTAAATGATGACCCATCTGGATTTAGAATATAAACTTCCTTGTAGAAGAAGCTGTTTTTATTTATATTCTATAGAGTGCATAACAAATTTAGAATGAAATAAACACAATAGCAGCTACAGTACATATTTACATTTGCTCTGTCTTAACATGGCACTTCATTTTCCAACTTGTACTTGCATATTGGATTGTTTGGTTTAAAGTGTTTTAATTACTCATTAAAGAAACTCTTTTTATAAGCTGCCTTTATGGACATATGCAATACAATACAAGGAAGGTAATTCAAGTAGAAAGAACTTTAAATCCAGGGGATGAGGGCAGCACTGTTGCTGATAAGCCTTGCAGTGTGACCTTTGTGTTTTAAGATATTTCATTCAAGTTTTCTGCATGGCACGTTGCCCCTCTGACATAGCTTTAGAACTAGCATAAATGAAGAAAAAAATGTTTC
Organism: Anas acuta; assembly: GCF_963932015.1. NCBI lineage: Eukaryota > Metazoa > Chordata > Aves > Anseriformes > Anatidae > Anas > Anas acuta. Next base: position 15,325,581 of record NC_088984.1, read on the forward strand.
TAAAGGACAGAAACATTTCCTGTGAAAAATGTCTTTCAGATACTACATCCTTTGCATCAACTATATTTTAATTACATGGTCTAAGGCTTTTCTCAAAGGAACAGCCATTACTTTTAGGAGAGAGAACACACAGCAATGGATTTAAACTGTAGCAAGAAAGATTTAGGTTTGGCATTAGGAAAAGAATTTCTAATGTTATGGATATTTAGGTGCTGCAATAGATTGTCAATGGAGGCTGTGAAATCTCCATCATTGTAATGTTTTCAGCAGAGGTGAGGAAAACATGACAGGAATGACATGGATACTGCCAGTCGCTGGAGAAAGGAGGTTTATAAGATGGGTTTTTGGAATTCTTGTCCAGCTATATTTTTTTATGATTGTTAAAACAGAACAGAAAACAATTTACCTGCTTACGGAACTTCATCCAGGTGCAAGTTATGGGTGCTGTTCCTACCACCTTGGCAAACAATTCCACTGATTCACCAGCACGGACTTTTCTGTCTTCTGGGAACTGAGTAATCTGAGGAGGAGTAGCTGACCAAAAAAATAAAAATAAATAAATAAATAAATAATTTACGTATTTATGTAACTATACTTTCTATTTTTCTTAAAATTCAAAACACATACTTATTTTGGTTCAACAGTTTCAGAGCACCATTTGAAATACAGACTGGCACTTATCTGTTGCTTGCAATAAAACAACACTGTGGACATTTTTAATTCTACTGTAGTGAAGCAGTAACAATCTACACATCTGAAACTGCTCATACAAGACTAAGGCACAGAAATCTGAATGTGGAAATTGTCTAAACCTACCACCAATTCCAAAGAGTTTACAAAATGCTTTGCTGTAAGATTCTTCTTCACTTTGTATTTTTGAAGGGCCCCAGCTAACTTCATCTCAGTTTGCACATGATGAGAGGGTCTGCGAACCTGCTCCCTAATGTCACTGGCATTCATAAAATCTAAAATTTAACATCTGCCTTTGAATATTCCTTCTAGAATGCCCAGGTGAGCATCATGTGGGATATCTATTATAGAGGTAAGGAAGGAAATCAACATTTTCTTCATCATATACAATTCTCCTATGAGCAATGACACATCCTTCTGGTTGTGTATTACAGTCTTTTCAGTCTTCCAGTCCCATTCTTATTCCTCCATGTTGGAAACAGTTATTTGTCCTCCTCTTCCTTCTCATCATCTGGGTATGGTTAGATGGCAGAACCTCTCTTTTTCAATTAGTGCCATTTGCTGCCTCTCAGTTGTGATGCTGAGTGTGACAGACCCCTGGCAACTGCTAGGGACAGATGCCAGAAATACCATATTCTTGACAACTCCAGGGTTAAACCTTTTCAGTTGCTTTACAGGAGCAGCACGGTAAAAAAATATTTTTGGGTGAGGGACAGCAGATATGAAGATATTTTGACAGAAGTATTAAAAGGGACTCCCTAACACTAGAATGACTTCACTGCCAAATGTAACATTCCCATCCAAAGCATAGGGCTACTGGGCATGAAAACAGTGCTTTTATATCCTTTTCAGTGTCAGTAAAACAAAGTGGTTTGTTTTCCTTAGCAAAGCTTTTATGTTTTTGTTGTTGCTGCTTTGTTTTGTTTTGAAAGTATCTGAAAGAAATTAGGCTGAGGCACACATCTGCCAGAGAAAACAGCTTGAATAGTCAAAAAGCCTGACAAAGTTTTAGGACACTGACAGCAGTTTCTTACAAAGGAACTTTCTGGGTAGCTTTAAATATAGTTTTTCCTAGGAGAATGCTAACAGACAAACAAGTTACCATAATGCCAGTTAAGAGGACATGTATGTATCAACTTCTCTGTGGTACCTACTCATGCAGATGTGGCATTCTGTGATACATATTGAAACCTTTTTCACTGAAAACTAAGCTGTGTTGAGGCTAGAAAAATGGGCAAGAGTTACAGTGCTGACATGCTATAGGATCTTGCTATAATTTATTTGATAATTACTTTTTTGCATGCTCATAATTTAAGTTTTAGCCACGTGTAACTTTATGAACAAGTTTGAAAACTGGATTCAGCTTTCCATTTTTGTCCTCACAGAACTTCATACCCACTATTTAATAACACATGCGTGATAAATTCAGTAGGTAAATGGCTGTACTTAGAAATGCATTGTCTGTATAAAACAGTATTGGTTTATTATTTATTCTAATTAGGTGATACATGAAAACGATTACCTGCTTTTGGAGGAGTCTTTGGAGCTGGTTTCTTCTTCACTGTTGCTTCACCTAATTAAGAAAAAAAAAAAAAAAAGAAAAGAAAGTTAAGTCAAAGGTGAATTTTGGAAGGTAGCAAACAAGCTGCTTACATTCATAGTGATTCTTTGTTGGCACTTGGAAATCTACTTGCAGCATATAAAACTCAAGAATTAAAAACACTTTCAAAAAACACTTCTGATCTGCTGAATGAGCCTCAGAATTTTCACTGTTGAAATGGGAACTTTTAAAAGAGTCAAACAAATCTGCTGCACATATCCCATAGTCCGTCATACTCTATTCCTCACAGCAGTTTAATGAGGTGAAAACACAAGGCCAAGATCCATCTCATATTGACTATCTGCCCAAACTTCAAGCATAATCAATGCTGAATGAGCTCATTTAAAACTAAAGCAGTGAACACCATATACTAATCACGTCATTTATGAGATAGTAAAGAAACAGACATATACAGGCAGTAAATGCTTGTATCACTCCTCTGCTACATCTTCTTCCCTAGGCAGGGACAACTTTTTCAAGTATTCACAAAAGAAGGGTCATGGCACCCAAAAATATGGCCCAGTATTTGACACCTGGGCACCTACATATCAGGAAGGCAATGTTCTACAAAATTGTGAATGGTAAGTAGAAAATGATTGAGAAGACAGGTAGGTAGAAAATGACTGTTCATTTTTTCTTGGAAAAAAGACCTAAGGGCTATCCAATTAAATCACCAAGGAACAGTTCTAAAAGAAACAAAAGAAGTGTTTTTAAATGTAGCACGCATAAGTTAGGTTCACAGACAAACAATGTTTTGCAGGTCAGAAACATAGAAAGGTTCAAAAGGACAGATTCATAGGACTTATGTCTAGTGGTGGCCATTAAATGTAACAGTCTGGATGCTTTCAAGCCACTGAATTCCAGAAGTGGAAGAAATCATTCCTTTTAAAGCACTCTCTTTTTATCTGCTCTCCTAAGCATCCTTGTCAGAGGATGGCCTCTGCTCTGAAAGGACATTTCTTATTTTCTTTTGCTCAACTAGTCAGCTTGATTGAGCAACCTGGCTATTGAGATATTGTTGCCTGCAATGGAGGTAATATCTGCTAAGTGATTTTGAATATCTGGCAGCATCTACATAGGTACCTAGTGGTAGCCATTACAGTGTCAAAAGGTTTGAATTATTTGGATCATTGTTTAAAATACTTCAAAGTCAGAAGACATTGAGGAACTAAAACCAAAACAAAAGGGGAATACCAAATCCCCACCAAAGCAATAAAGAGATATTTTTATTTTAACTTCCTTTACTACTTGCAAACTACAAGCTGTGCATGATACCCAGGCAACATATCATCTGATGCCCTTTGAATAACGAGCCATGAGAAATGAACCCATCATGGGGCTCTAATATCGTAGACAGTTGTGAAGACTTGGATTTTAGTTTTAGAGCTGCTTGAAATAACAACTGATGTGCTATAGGTTGCTAAAAGACCAAATGCTTTAATAAGTAGTGGTTTAGCCGTCAACACCAGTGTCTATCCAGTACATTCTGGGGAATATTTCACTATGCTCTGAATATAGAAGTTGTTGTCACCTTCTTATAAAATATTCCATTTCATAGTGATTTTCTTTCAAGGTATGCTTAGCTTTCATATGCTCTGTCTTTATTGATTTTGTTGGAACCAGAATACTAAAATGGAGAGGTAGGATATTCTTGCAGTACTTATGGCTGAGTCAAAAAAGAAGACTTAGCTATCTCCCAAGGAAGCCTTTCTTCAGTGACTGTCAACTCAACAGAACAGTTAAAAGTTTAGATGAGTACTTCTGGGGATTTTATCCCAGTATAAGTGGACCATATCTTCCTTGTGGATTTAACTTTTTAAATAGAGGCCTTCAAAGAGCACTATTGCTCATTGAAGGGACCCATTACTTTTGGTCCATTAACTGGATGACAAGTCCCCTGGCTGCTATAGTAAGTGACAGCATATATATTTCCAGCTCCTCTTTCCTGCCCAAGCTGTATGAGCAAAAGTGATAAGTAGTATTTTCAAAGCAGTTCTCCTCTTTAACATTACATGGTCACACTTACTCCAAGCTCATTTATTTCAGGCTGTAGTTACAGTTACGTGATTGAAACTGAATACTTATATATCAGGTGCCACTTGGAAGGGCTGGAGAATCTAGCCCATCATCAACTGTTAAACATCCCCATTAATGAAAGTAATCCATTAGCAATGCATTAGATGCATAATCCCATGAAAACTCATTAATATGATTTAATAACATGCAAATATTTTTTTGTGTGCTGCATTTGACTTCAGATTCTCTTCTCTAAACTGAGGATGGAATAGTTGCTTGATATATCCTCAGAGTTATAATGGCTATTAATACTGGTTAAAGCAACATCATGAATTCAGTTACTTTCATCCTCCATTAAGCTTGATATGAACAAAGAACACCAATGATGAGTAAAAAGTACCATTTGTCAAATGACATCTTGGGTTGCAGGCACTATTTTTATTTTTCAGAACTGTCAGTGGCTACAAATAAGAGGAAAGCCAAATTCCTTAATCCCACATAATTTTCACTCAGCTTTTACCTCTTGGCATTTGTAGTATATTTGGTGCAGTATCTTAGCTAACAGACAAGGTGCTGGTGGAGTCGTCTCATTCTATGAATGTTTGTATTTCACTCTGACTCTTAATACATGTATCTCAAGATTTTTCTTCCACCTGGCTGACAATGTCACTCTCTGCCTTTGCACAACATATAAACAGCACAGATGTCTATATACTCAGATACCTCTCTCACTTTTCCCTGCTTACTATCTACTATCCAGTTCATCACAGAAGGGACCTCAATAACATAATTTGTTCATTCACAATCAATAACATTTGATTTATCGCTGTTAAAGAACGATGTTTCTGTATATTCAAGGATGCACAGTGAACCACTGGGTATTACTTCACCCTATAAATGGAATAAATGCATTTTCCAGGACTACCTCTTAGACCTGGAAGAAATAAGGCTATGTTTAAGATGGCTTAAAAGGTTTTCACCTCAATGTGGATTTTTATAGCAGCAAAGCAAATAACACAACCCCTTCACCTTATTTAGCTAGAACAATGCTTTTTATATGTAAATAAAACATTTTTGTTTAATTTTTCATTTTTACCCATCAGGACATTACATTAACTTAACTGAGGATATGCAGACTGTCACTGGACTTCATCAAACCATGGAGACTGCAAAGGGTTGCTGGAAGGTCTGGCTGAATATCCTGTTTTGCAGACACAAATAGCCCTGAGCAGAAATGAAAGGCAGGGGCAGTGTGGAAGGGAATGAGTAGGATACATTGCTACATCCCTGAAGCTGACTTTTTTGGCTGCTTGTGTACACTCTCCTGTTCTTAGACGTTCCTTAAGAATCCCAGCTCACCTCATACATCTTTTGAAAAGCAGCTTTTGTTTCAAAAGCTGCTGGAGACATTGAAAAAATCTAATAAGATTAATCAGAGTTGACAAGGTCAAATGATTGTTTTCATTAAAATATTTAAGCCTCTTGGAAATGTTAATGCAAGTCTGCTTCTGCATTTTATTTTTTTTAAAAGTCTTTCTTTTGATATTTACATTGAAATAGGCCGAAGCTGAAAACCAGTCTGGAAGAAAAAGGACATAATATTGCCTCCTTAAATGAATCTGCCTGCTAGAAATGATTTAATGTAAACATCACAAGGCTGGTATTTACATAACTTTATAGGCAGGTTTGCCTCTTAGACAGTTTGTGTCTGGGGGGACATACACTAAAAAAGGGAAAGATTCCATATAGTCTGATAGCTGTGGGACATTTGGTTGTGAAGTTCTTTGCCCTGATGTTGAATTCGTGAGAGCAGATATGTTCAGAAGCCTCTGTCTTTCTTTTTTGTTTCCCTTTTTTGGAATTTTACTAAAAATAGTCATAGCCCTCCCCTGAAATGGCTCTCTGCACAACTTGCTTTCATAAAGCATGAAGTAAAAAGTCTGTAACAGTCTGAAAAAACACATCAGTTCTCAAAACAGCATTTCTAACCAGTTGATAATTCCTACTATCTTTCTTTAGGGATATGTCTAAAGTTATGTGCATATTTTGTATATCTTGTACTATGTGCATATCTTGATTTCAGCAGCTGTGAAACAAGCACAGTAAATATCTAACTGTTAAACATAAGGAGCAAGACATTTCTCTACTTCTGCCTTCTTGTGTAAGTCTCATTTAAGTTCAAGGTAGAAGAAGGGCCAATGTCATACTCTAATATTATAGTCACATAGGAAACCATTTTCCAATCACGCAAAACTTTTCAAGATTTTGCCTTCTGAGAGTGTTTTTTTTTTTTTTTTTTTTTTTTTTTTTTTTTTTTTGTGAGAGTGTTTCCTTAAGGAGACACTGGAAAAAAGTCATGTCTATAATGCGTTAGATATCACAGAAAAGAGAACATATGTACAGGATGTACAGGAGACAGAAAACACAGATTCAAGTCTCTGCTCTGTCTTCTCCATCTCACATCAATGTATGTGGGATGTGACTTGGTGAGGTCTCTGTCTCCCACATGTAAATGAATCATGGTGTAATCTCATTCTGACCCTAGGGACAGACATCAGGGTCTGATACCAAAGATGACAGTTTTCTGTATCTTCACTACCCACTTCTGATGCTAGAAAGCATAGTATGACTGAGACCTAAAAGTACAGTATAATAAAAAGCTTGGCCTCATGGTTAAGGCAATAAATTACTCAGTTCTAACCTTGCTTCCATCACAGGCTTCCTTGCTGGTGCAAAAACTTGTTACAAGTATTACTTAACACAGACAAGCTGAGATAAGAGGAATATGATGACTAAAATTGTACTAAAAGACAATGCATCATTACTTACCAACTTATTCATAAGCTCAATAACCTATGCTAATTGCTACAGAGAAAACCAACAGTGACAATATACCAGAACCAGTAGCCTGAACACTGTCTAGGTTTGAAAGTTAAACAGTTCCACTCAATTGCTTCTCAAGAAGTAAATTCCTCATTCTGTTTCCAAATAGCTATTTATTATCTAAATACAATAAAATAGAGAACAACTCTGATTAAATTTGATGACATGAGGAAATTAGAAAACTAAGAGCCATACAAGACAGTCATTTCGGTTTGCGTGTTTCAGTGAGGATTTTAGTGCCTTTTATTTTTCTCATTAAAAACAACTGACATTTTGTTGCAACATCCCATATTTAGCTTCTAAATCATGCAGAGATTGTCCTCTAATTGAAAAAAATCCAGCCTCCTCTTCCATCAGGGAAAAAAGTTCCAGGAAATATACACTACTGCATTCCAGTCAAGAAAGAGCTAGCATATACTAGCACACTCAGAGCTTCAGCAATGCAGAATAGCACACTGAAAGTAATTTAGTATTTTAAAACAGCTCAGCTGGAGGAAAAAACAATTCTTTAGCTGTTTGTCAGCACTGTCCTTGAACAATTTCTGCAGTTAAAACAAATCTGAGTAACACAGAAGAGATCCAGTATCAAACGGAGCTTACAAACAATCAAGTCTTGTGAATTCCACTAAAAGTTTTGATAGGAGCAAGATAACTACATTCATTTCTTAAATATAGGTTCCATCTTTGCATTTCTCATGCCCTGCAAGAACATCTAGAGTTAACTGCTAAAATGCTGTGGTTAACTGTGTATGAACAGCAGTCACTAGCCTGCTACCCAGTCTGTTAGAAAGGAAAAAGACTGTCATGCCCTTTAGATGTTTGGGATCTCCAAATGATTTCAGTGGGAAAAAACTAAGTATTCTGTGCTTTTGCACATTTATTTAGGCAATGGATTTAGGTCTCTTTTTGAGAAAAGAAACTTTGGTCAATGTTTCTATTACCTGCCAAAGATCTGCAATTTCTAGTCAATGACTTAACTGGGAAGTAACGGTGTATGGCATCTCTTCAGTTCAAGGCCATGTTGCAAAAGCCGCACTCATTTTTCTCTGCATGAGACAGTCAATAAACATTTCTGTCTTCTTCTGTCAACATACAGCTATGTAGGGTGGACTGTATGAAAAACACATGGAAAATATTGTCCCGTGCCAATATTTAACTCAGAAAATGTCAGCATGGTGTGAGCTGTAAAGTAACCTGGAAGAGATTCAAAATGCATACCTGACATTATCTAACAGTGCTGGACTGGGCATCATGGAAAAGTGATTTACACAATACGTTAGTATTTCTCCATTGGTCCTCTACAGGTACTGTAACTGAATTTTCTTTTCATCAAGGGAAGCAACCAGCCTTCATAGTTACCTAAGTTAATTCTTAACATTGCCTTGCTATTTCAGCCAGTTTGGTTGGAAGGACTGGTCCCACAGTTATTCAGCCTTGGACCCTAATTCTGAAGAATGCATTCAGCACTTCTCATTATTTAGAATTTGAAAAAAAAATTAAGAAGTATCTACAACTTAATAACCGTTCATGGCAATTTTATTTACATATACTTATTGACATACTGATTTTTTTCCTTGAAAAATTTTGGTAAGAGACTTCTCAGGACTTCTCTGAAACTCATATTGTTCCAACACACTGAGTAGAGATCTAGGTACTTCACATGCACCGGGCAGAAAACATCTTGGTTCTTCTTGAAACAGTCAGAACTTGAGCAGCACGAACCTTCTGGGAAATGAATGGGACTGAGAGAACTGGTTTAAAAAGCTTCACTGACCCCTAAAAAGCATCTCAGACTATGCTAGAGACCAAAGAAGACAGCAGCAGCAGCACAGTTGCCAGACCACAGTTGCTACATAGTACTGTCTTATTTGTACAATTAAGAGAACAACTCTGACCTGAGTAGTTACTTCCTTAGCAACTCAGTTCTTCCCCTAGAAAGAGGCAAGTTTTATACTGAAAACAATCTGACATGACAGTAAAATTTAGAAACATTTTATGTTCATCCATGCCATGTTTCACATTATATTGATGGAATATAATCAACCAAAAACTCATCAAACTTAAACTTTAAATGTAACATTTTCTTAAAATGGTGTTTGCAGATTTGAATTCTCTGACAAGACTGTTTATTGAAGAGCAGATAACAGGACTGCATGCTAATCATTTGGCCACTGACTCATAATTTCTTCATGGTAATTAAAATGCTTAAAATCCCCCCTCCACCTCCAAGCACACACACACTATGACAATGAATACATAATAGGCTAAGAAGTCCTCTTTGACATATTTATACTTATAACCCTGTTCCAGGGATGCCACTGTTCAGCCTGAATTCAAGTACCAACACTGTTGAGAAATCAGACCTGGTAAGATAAAAGCGCAGCCTTCTAGAGGATTAAATCTGGAAAGTGTCAGTGGAGACATTTTATTAACAACTGTCAGCAAAAGAATGCATCATTACTTAACTAAAATGTATTTGACATGAAATCAAAAAGATTTATATAGTAGCTGATATAAAAGATTTATATCAGCAAGATGCCAAATAATGTTAAATAATGTATCTTGGACCCCTTTACTTGGAGGTGTGTGGAAGAAGTTCCTTCCTTTGATGTAATTTTATTCTTCACAGAAAAGCAGAAGAACTTATGCTTGTGCCATCAAAGCATGTGCTGGAGCATTCCTTCAATGTATGTGGTTTGGGTACTGAGAACAGTGGGTTCACCTCTTAATATTTACTGGAAGTAGTGCTGTGAATTAGCTCTCAAAAACAGTAGGCATTTCTCTCTAAAAACTTTGATGTGATGCTTAGATTTAGGAGGGTTATTTTCTAAAGCATGAAAGCCAATTCTTTTCTCACTAGCAATGAATGGGATACAGTTTCTTCTTAAAGTTATGTTGCAAAGCTGAGCCCTGGTGAAGTTTAAGAAATAGCCTCTAACTGTTGTAATATACCTTTTCACAAAGTGAATCCTAAAACCAAACCAAACCAAAAAACAACCAAACAAAAAACCCCAACCACCAAAGATACACACACTTTAAAAAAAATCTAACTTTTAAAAAACTCATGACTTATGTAAATGTTGGGGATGTTGGTTTTAAAAAAAAGTACATTCTGTGTATGGTGTGCAAACTAATCACAAGAGCAAGCACCAAGAAAGCTGAGTTCCAGACCTGCAAGTGAATGTCCCTGCACTTGGGCTAGTTGCTCAAGCTGTGTTTTGCTGCTGTTTCAGTTCTTCAGTTTAAGAAACATAAAACAGCACAAAATTTTAGGAGGTATAGAGTAGAAAAAGTTTGGTTTTTCCTTTTTTTTTTTTTTTCCTTTAAAGATAATTATTTATTTATAAACTATCAATTCATTATTTACTCTTAAAAATCTCAAGCGGCACTTCTATTTTTCCAGTCTGTTGGGCCAAAAACATTTATTTAATGACCACTGAAAATTTTACAAAGTGGTCTTGGTAATTTAAATGAGTAATTCCCTCTAAATCTCCTTTGAACTAACTTCTAATTTCAATGGGAAATTTGTTCCCAAATCACTTTACATCACATGATTTTGAAGCTCCCTAGAGAAATATTCAAGTGGTGAGGATTTTATCTTAGCACTTCTGCTGCAGGGTTATGTCAAGCTAGAAGACTCTTAACACTATCCACTTATTGTACTTGTGTAGCATGTAGTATGAAGTATGATAAATAATAATATGTTCCAATTTTCCACTGTCTCTTCTAGTCTTTTGTGTCCGTGTAGAGGAAACACAACACTTATTATTCTCAGTAGCATTTCACATTCACCTAGCTTTTCACATTAGCATTTTCAGCACAGTTCTCCGCAGCATTTCACATTCATACAAGTGACAAAGCCTGAGTCAGTGAAGTCAGTGTAGAATGAACTGGTTCTGACATGAGAAAAATAAGACATCCTTCCTCCATTCTTTCTCAGGATTGATATTGATTTCATTCAGATTCAAACCTGAATCTGTTTGTTTTTCTCAAAAACATTATTATTTATTCTATTTAGCATTTCAGAGTTGCTAAATGCAACAGACTCAATCATTACTAAATTCTGGTGATAGAATATGAATTTTGAACAAAAAATGCATTCAAATTTTGCTAAGTTGCTAACATAAGAACAATCTTTCTGCATGTAAATACTGCAAGGATCCATTCAGAGATCTTTTAAAATATTGAATGCTACAAAGCTGTCTTAGATGCTTTTCTGAGAGTAACTGCTTATTCTAAATGACAGTCTAGTATGCATAGCATTTCAAAAGAGTTAATACCCCAAATTAGATTTACTACTGGATTTCTGTAGCTTAGAAAACCCAAAATTCCAACAATAAAATAACATTGTCAGAAGGAGTCAACGGGACAGCAACTATTCTCACAGTGAGAAATTTTCCACAGATTAGAATCTACAGCTACAGATTAAACCTACAGATCAGCATCTACAAATGCCAGAAGCGTTCATTCACTTTCAGAAAAAGAAATGTACTGATCTTTGCTTTCAGGAACAAAATATGAAGCCTACTGGATCAATTTTGTATATTTTGCCAATGACAAATTTAATGCTCATTTCAGACAGATGAATACTCACAGCCCTTCAGAGTCTCAGACCAAGATGTTAAAAGACACCTGTGGAATCTCTGCAGCCAAATCCCTTTAAAATTAAATATGCATTTTTCCAAAGTTTTCTAAAAGCTCTTCTGAAGCCCAACATTCTGTCCGGTTATCTTGATGCTTTCAGTACAACATAAAACATGTATTACAGACATTTTGAAAATAAAACTTATCAGAAGTTCAAGAACTTTAGACACTGATATAACATGCCAGAGAGCATTCTGAAGAAAATAAATCACCATTGTTTCAATGTTTGTTTCCCAGTTATTACTGAGTACAGAATTATGAGCTTCCATTTTACTTCCTATATCCAATGTCCACTAAAATCAACAGCAAGACAAGCAACGATTCCAGCAGGATGTGGATCAGGTCATACATAAATGTATTTAGATTTAATTCCCACTCTCACTTTCTCCTGGGGAAGCTGCAATTGATAACAGTGCTGGAAAGATGAGAGGAAGCTAGGGAGAGTGGCTGACTCACCAGAGTGCCATGCTGCCATCCAGAGGGAGCTGGATGGGCTGGAGAGGTGGGCTGACAAGAATCTAATAAAGTTCAAATGAGGAGAAGTGTAAAGTCCTACACCTGGGGAGGAACTACCCCAGGCACCAGTTCATGGTGGGGGCCAGCCTGCTGGAAAGCAACTTTGCAGAAGAAGACCTGGTGGACACCAAGCTGAATATGAGTCAGCAACATGCCCTTCCTGCTAAGAAGACTAATGGTATTCTTGGCTGCAATAGTTAAAGTACCATCAGCAGATCAAAAGAAGTGATCCTTCTGCTATACCTGGTGTTGGTGAGTATTGCGTTCAGTTCTGGCCCCCCAGTACAAGAGAGGCATGGACATACTGGAGAGAGTCCAATGCAGGGCCACCAAAATGAGTAAGGGATTGAAGAACCTCTCCTATAAGGAGAGGCTGAGGGAGTTGGGACTGTTCAGCCTGGAGAAGAGGAAGCTCATGTGGGATCTTATCAATGTGTATAACCTTAATTCAGCCTGAAGGGAGGATGCAAAGAACATGCAACCAGGCTCTTTTCAGTAGTGCCCAGGGACAGAAAAAGAGTCAATAAACACAATCCAAAAACCAGTAGATTCCCTCTGAACATCAGGGTGCACTCCTTTACCATATGGGTGACTAAGTACTGGGACAGGTTGTCCAGAGAGATTGTGGAGATCTCTTTGGAGATCATCAAAAGCTGCTGACACATGGTCGGGGGCAACCTGCTCTAGTTGTCCTTGCTTGAGCAGGGGGCTTGGACCAAGTAACCTCTGGAGGTCCCTTCTAACCTCAACCATTCTGTGATTATGTGAAATACATTGAGTTTGTGTGCACAGAAAATTATATTCAAAGCACTATCTCGTGGAACTTTAAATGGCTTTAAACTTCCTTTCATATCCAAGAAAAATAAATTAAAAAAAAGTTTTTTTGTTAATTTCTGCAATTTAAAGTGTTTCAATATGAGGTACAGAAGTGGAGTATGTTGGTGTGACCCTTCCCACACTCCTAAATGATTGCTGGAAGGGAAAAGTAATGCACAGCCAGAAATTAAGAAACAGAAACAGCTGTAGCCCAAGGCACAGGTCTACACAAGACATCAATTCCAGAAGCACAGTTATAACCTGTGATCATCAGTCAGTGCAGAATCACACTGAATCCTGCTGAAAGCAGCTGAAAATGTTCCATGTTAGAAAATCAGATTATATGTATATATACATATATATATTGAGACAGCTGGATTAAATATTTCAAAATTTCCATTAAAACTCTGTCTTTACATCTTTTTTAGTAAATTACATGGTGGACACCTAAGATACAGAATTTTCAAAGTCCAGTTTCTGATTTAAATAGATATTTGTATCCTAAGAACACTTCATTTCAAAAACAGTAGTTGTATTAGGAATTTCTAAACAGAGACATTATTGTGCTTTCTTTATCATTTAAAGTTTCCTCTTAATCAAACGCATGTTTGAAACAAAACAAACGCCTGTATGCAGAGTAGCAAACATGGGAATTTGTGGCTGATTTGTTATTTCAAGACATATTAAAAACAAGTAAAGTATTTAATCTTGAAAAAAAGAATGTAAAATTCAACAAACCACTCCTCACACTCATCAAAAAAAAAAAATCAGTTAAAAAGATGTTTCAGTGAAGATACCTTACTATCAATGGTAAGACAGTCTATTGTCTACACAAGACACAACACTACTTGAGAATTTATGCCCTCTTTGGGAAGCAGTGAGAAATAAAATTGTGTTTATTGCATCATTACAGAAAACTGAGAACTGAGTGGGCTAGGTCTGAATTCACAGTTTCAGTTCTTACTTCTAATCCCTACAAAGCAAAAATGAATTTCACATGCCTTATGTTCAAGGGTTAAAGAAGCAGCACAAGTTTCTGAGACTATGCCTCGAAACAGAAGGGAATAACCACAGAACCCAAAGTTGTCTTTTGTTTCCAGTGAAAAGGAAGTAATTAAAATCACTGTCACTTACTACTCTCTGTTGACAGCACAGGAGGAAGTGTGGTCTTAGGCTTCTTGGTTTTCTTCTCAGTAGGCTTTGGGGTCTTTGTGGCTGAACTATCTGCAATCAAAACAAATAAAATATAAATTCTATTTAAAAAACAATAACGAAAGAGCTGTCTGTTAACATTGCTTTGTTTTGTATCTTTCTGCAAGGTTAGAGGAAATTGCTGGCTTTTATTTTTTTAAGCAACATTTTCTGCACAGCCTTGCTGGAGAATATTGCATTCCAAAAGGAAAAGAGAGCAGGAAGAAGAATCCCTCCATGGAAGCAGCTGCACTGAGAACCTGAGAAAGCAACTAGGAAAGACGTGCCATCAAAGCTGATGGGTCTACTTTGATTAAATAAAGTGCAATTTGCATAAAGCTGCTTTTGACATGGCAGGGAGAGTGATGTAAAGGCATCTTTGAAGCATCATTTCATCCAAAATAATCTCTTTCATGTGTTTCTTCTATTCCTTTGTCTATGTGACATACATAGAGATGAACACATATTGAAAAGTAGCATTTCTTCTGTATGTCTGTCTTTCCAAGAAAATCACAGAATCACAGAATTTCTAGGTTGGAAGAGACCTCAAGATCATTGAGTCCAACCTCTGACCTAACGCTAACAGTCCCCACTAAAATACCACACATTAGTTCGTTTCCTAAAGAGGATGGTAGAAGGGACACCATAGGACTAAAGTTTGATATAGATATTGTATTATTCTCAAGATTGCACAGCCCAAATCCAGCAACAACTCAGCACTGTGGACTCCACCAGCATCTGATAGTCAATATGTGCTCTCCTTTAATGTGTATCTCATAGAATACAGACAATAACTAGGAGATGTTATTTATTTATTTATTTATTTATTTATTTTTCCAGCAAGGTTATCACAGAGAATTTCATTTAACACAAATTCTAATTAGTATTATCTTTTAGATTGCTTGATTCCAACATTTCTCTTTGGTAAAAGAGATTCCAGTTCTGGATTACAATCACAGCACTACCTGTATCAAATTAGATCTTTCTACTATTCAGCTTCAGATTATTTTATGCAACAGATAACAGTTTAAAAATTAGTTACTGGAAAAAAGATAGAATAAACATTATGGAACCACCCATTTCAGTCACTTATCTCCAGGTACCACAGCAGGAAACTTAGTTTCTCTAACAAATTAATGGCGAAAGACAGAACCATGTAGCAAGCAATTAAGGGCAGAAGGCTGTGTTAGGTCTGAGCTCAGACACTTAAGATTCTATATATTTGTCCGTGATCTACTTTGACAACTGAAGTTAAATATTTCTCACAGGTAGTTAGAATTCATAGGGACAAAAGGAATATAATGAAATTTAAGATTACTTCTTGAGTCTAAAAATCATCATGTGAGATTCTGACAGCAGACTGAGCCATAGGAAAGCAATCTGAGTTGTTGTTTTAGATCACAATTCTAATTTAAAAATATCAGCTATCCCCTCTGCCAGTTATGGATATGGGATATACAACAGCATCCCTCAGCTAGCAAATTATTCATTTTCTAAGACTATAGCATACAAGGGCAGTTGAGCTACTAATTTGTTTGTATCACCTCCCCTTCACTAGAAAAAAAAAAAACAACAAAGGACCAGATGTCACTAAATACAAAGAATTGAGAAGTTCTAGACAGAGAAACATGCCATACATAGCAGACCTGAGACAGACTGGTAGCCAGCCTCCCACATGGAATTCTTACACACTTTTAAAGAATGTATATAGCTCAGAAGCAAATCCTCATGAATTCAATTTACTGCTCTAAAATCCTTTAGAAAAGTAGAAGGCAGCAGGAGCATATAGATTATTCTACAAAGCAGTGAGAGTGCTTGGCTCTGTACTGTCTCCCTGCTCATGCTCCTTTATGGTACTCACTGAATTATTGTATTGACCAAAAAGTGCAGTAAGGAAGTGGGCAAAGGTACTTTTTGTGTACGTGGTTCATAAAGGCTGGCATTGGGAGAGAAAAGGAGGGAAGAAGGAAGATCTAAGGATGATTTTCCTGTATTCAGGAGAGTACTTACCTTCCACTAGCACTTTGCAAGCACATTCAGCTTTTCCTGCTGCATTCTCTGCTATGCATTTGTATTCGCCTCCATCTTCAGGCATAACCTTCTCAATGGTAAGTGAACACAGCGTCCCTAATGCAAAGGAGAGACCAAATGAACATCATGTTGCAGTTCACTAAAAGCTCAGTGCTGCTAAGAAACAGAATGCATGAAATAATCCAATCCTTTACTACAGTTGATCTTCGCTGCCAGAAAAAAAGGATGTTTTGACCTTAAAAATTCAGCAGTGGAATTGGAACTTTATTAATGCTGAAATAAAATAAAAACAAATGGAGAATAGATATGCTGAATCATATCACTGTTCCCCGTGATTCTCAAAGCTGTCCCTGCAGTGCTCAAGTGGTTAATGGATAGGGACAGAGAAAACGAAAAGCAGAGTCTCTGCTACTGTTCTTTGTCTTATAGCAGGGAAAAGAAGTCCTCACTTCGATGTTTTTTTTCTCAAAAGCACTAGTAATTCAGGACTGTAAATAAGAGCACTTCTATAAACTGACGATCTATAACATTTGATTCAACCTTATCTCTAGCTCTCCCGTGGGCATCTATGAAAGTAAAACTTCAGGTTACTGCCCAAGTTTAAAAATGGCACTGAGAGCCATTTTCTTTCTGCTTGAATTTCTCAAAGAATGAGTGACTAATATTATAATGTTAAAAAGTCCAACATATAATTGGCAATCAAATTTGTCACTGTAACAAATTCCCCATTCCATTTCAAAAAACAAAAAAAGCCAAATCTGACTATTGGGTTTGCAGAAACAGGATGCGACATAAGTTCTGTAGTTACCAAGGGAAGCTTGGTATGACCCAAGGGAAATACATTTCCTCTTAAAAAATAAAACTCTGTGAACAAAAACAGAAGTTGTTCCCACTAGTTGGGGGACAAGGAAGGAGAACTGTGCTTCACCTAATTCCTTACATTCCCTTGCATTGCTTGGAACAAAGAACTTTGCTTCTCAGGGAAAACCCCACTTAAAGCACTCCAGAATTTTCTCTTCCAAACATCCCTCATTAAGAGAGGGTAAAATGTGATCTTTCTTTCTTCCTCACTGGAAAGCCTGGCCTGTACTCTAAACACAGCCTGAGACATTGTGCTCTACCAGCCATTGTTGTTATCTTGCCCACCAATGCCTTGACCCTCCAGTTATTTCAGCCATAGAAATACCTTCCCTTCCCTTCTTCCTCCATTTACCTTTCTCAATCTCTCCTAATTAATGGCAAGAGCAGACAGATGATCTTTCTTAAATCTTTCCCCTGTGTCTTGAGACACAAGGAAATTCTCTTGCCATTTTTCATCTTCCTTTCTACGTTATCTGGGAGCTGCCTTCTATATTCCAGAGTGCCTGATCCCAGGCTCGCCATCAAATATATCACTTGTGATGTGGGAGATGGCATGGTCACACATGACACTAATCCTTGGAAAGGAGCTGATTCACTCTGCTGTTAGAAAAACTTTGGGAGTTTAATGGCTCCTCTTGGAGACTAGATCTCAGTTCTGATATGGTAACTATACTTTTGGCATTCAGATTTTCTCTCATTGTAAAATTAGTTGTTATAGTTCAAGGCAAATCTTTCTTTCTTTCTTTCTTTCTTTCTTTCTTTCTTTCTTTCTTTCTTTCTTTCTTTCTTTTTAAAAACAAACAAACAAACAAAAACAAAAAAAACAACATTCAGACAGTTCTCAACAAATTTGCTTTGCCAGACACACATGGATTAGAAATAATTGAATGTTTCTGTCATCCTCATTCTCCACAAAATCAAGAAGCTCTAAATAGTGCTAATTTTCCCTTGAGGAATGACATAAAAACTCTCTCAGAAGAGGAGTATTGACCCCTCACTCAGATGGGCTGTGCTCAGCCAACCACAGGGTGAAGAGAAAAGCCATGTGCCTTCCCTGAGTCAACTCATCTTCATGAGTCAGGCTGAGCCAAAAATGTCACGAGCTGCAGCCCTGTTCCAAATGGAGGAGGGACATTAGCAAAGTATTCTTGCAGGCATCCAGCAAATATAAATTCAGGTGTCTCTGCTGTTTAGAGAAAATTGGAGGGTAAACAGAAAGATAACTTACAGTCTGAGAATTTGTGTAAATCTATACAATGTGCTTAGAAAAGATCACACATTAGAACCTAAAAATGCTGTTGCCAAAGAACATAGATTATAGAACAATGACACATAACTATGAGGAAGATTTCTGGCCATCTTACTGCAGGGAAGGAGCCTGACTCGTACACATAACTGAATCTTTAAAGGACTAGAACAAAGCAGCATGTACTTTAGTTTCTGCTGGAGATTTCTGTCTGCTCAAAAGCCCTTCCTTGCCTTAATCAGCTCACTGAAGACTCGTGTGACATAGGACCATGCCTCACCATTCACGCTGTTGCATTTCTGTCCATACAGCATCCTGTAGCAACATAAATTAACGCCTTATGAGACACACTTCCTTATGCAGCACACACAGACAAAACCATCCCACATCAACAAGACCTTCCCCGAAGTTAGACTAAAATTGAGAAGCTAATCCTAGCAAATCTCATGATGATCCTCTACTTGCCACATGCATTCAATGGTCTGTTAGCTGTTATTTTATAATCCAGCATTGGCCAAGCCACATGGCAGGGTCTGACTGAAGCTGCGTTTGGCTTATTCCACTGGAAACAGAGTCCTCATGAGTGGAGAATGAAGGAAACATGATTATTCAAGGTTAAACCTTTATCTCCTGACTTCAAGCACCCTGCAGAAATAATCTGTATCTTATTTCCCTTCACTCCTTCATAATCCCCAGCAGCCAAACCAGGACAGCACATACAAAGGACATGGACATGGCATTTGCTGGGCTTGTTGCTACCACCAGATGTGATGGATGTGATGGTATTCTGCCCTCCTCAGTGGAGGAGTGAAGGGGAAATGAGATAATTTGAGTCATTCTCCTTTATTTAGCCACTACTATTTATGAAACCGTGGACTACTGTAATTTGGTGTGAAATTGACCTGTGGTTCACAAAAGCATTTGCTGGGCTGGGTCAGGGGGACAAGGGGAGACTGAGAGCATGGTTGTAGAAACCTCTTTTCTTGGAAAACCAGGATAAAAAGACAGCAACAAGAAAACAAACAAACAAACACAAATAACAAAAAGCACAAAACCAAAAACCAGGCAAAACTTGACAAGATTTAATAAGGGCAAGAAAGTCCCCTATGTCTATGTTCTGTGACCTAGAGCTCCAGCTGATTCCTAGGGCTGGAGGGCCAAATGTCTTTCAACAAAGTCTTTGGTATTTCCTCTGCATAAACGCTTTGTGACCTGAAATGAGCTTATTTTTCTCATAAATGTAAGAAAACTCAGACTGGTTACTCCAGATGGAAATCTGAATCCTGGCACTTCACAAATCCCAGTCAACTAGAAGAATTTGCAATTAATTTCCTCCTTTTCCCCTCTTTTTCTTTTAGGAACCAGCCCACCAGCAATCTTTAAAACATTGCCATGAAGTGCAGAAATAGAGTAAACATTAATACTTGGATCTTCCAGTTAGCAGAACTTGTGCAGCTCTACAAAAGACCTTAACAGGCACAGAAGCTGACAGTTTACTGGGGGCTCTGGTTTAGATACATAAAGCCTTTCCCTTGAATTTTGAGCTATTAAGGGATTTTCTGACTTACTCAGAAATAGTACAAACCAGTTTAAAATATCTCTAGGCTTCTGCATTCTTTCCATGATACTCTGCAGAAAGTGAACTTCAGATATAAAACAAATACACAAACCAACAAAAAACAGCTCCTGCATCTTATTCCCTGCTCTGGCATCTAGCTGGATTAACTCCTGACTCCTGTCTCTGGTGCAGACTGAAGCTACTATGTCTTTCTCATTTATATCCCATGGGACAAAGAGGTAATATGGAGTAGTTAGCAGTATTAACAAATACTAGGTCATGAGAACTTCTGCCTAGGAGTCATAATGAATTTGTTGAAGAACTCTTTGGCCCACTGGTGTTACTTTTCTAATGAATCTCAAATTGTGCGGGAAAGTGTAAATATATGCTAATGTCCCAGTCATGTTTTAAAATGGCAAGTGGCTTGACCTGGAGACTACTGACTACAGTTAGGATGACAACAGCCAAAGTACTGAAAAACTCACAGGAGTTTCAGAGAAGAAAAAGAGTCAAATTTAATTATTGCTAATTGATAGAGTTGTAAGGAAAACATGAGAAACCTATTTTTATCCATTATGAGATTACACATTTAACTGTGAAATGTACATGTGCATAGGTAATTTGTCTTTGCTGAAATATTTATATTATCTCCCATTTCTGCTTGTAATGAACGCCATATTAATGACGTTCACAGTAGGCAGAGTTAGAGTTGCCAAAATAAGGATCTCAGGAAGCAGCTGACAATAGAAAGTTGTCACTTGGTATGTTTCTGGTGGACTTCCTCTGTGATCAGACAAGGACCACAGCTGTTCAATATTTTAATCTGTGATAGAAGTATTCACAAATTAAATGTTGGATAGAAGTATTCACAAATTAAATGTTGATAAGCATACAGATGATCAAAAAACTATTAGAAAGGGAAAAGGGGAGAAAGAGATAGAACACAGGGCAGTTCACATAAACAGTCTCATTTACTTTTTTATCTGAGTCCTATTCACTCAAAGAAAATGGGGCTTATTGGAATGACAACACAGCCATGGATGGGAAGGGATGCTCTACTGCCATAAGATTTAAAGGTTTAACACAGAAGTAACAAACGTGAGCTCCACTGTTATGAGGTAGAAAGAGAACCAATGATCTCCAGCAAGCACAGCAATAGGATCTCCATCTCACTGGTACTGATGCTGAAATACAGTTCTGCTGGCTGTTTTCTAAACCAGATAACAAATCAACAAACAGCAACTGAAGAGGAGTATTAAAAAGACAAAGAAAAACCCACCCCAAACCAAAAACAAACAAACAACAAAACCAAAACTCTAAGGCCTAGATAAAGTGCATTATAGAGAGAAATTTGTAAGAGCTTGACTTGTCAAGTCTTAAAAATAAGAGAATTAGGAGAGCTGTCTTGATTACAGAATGAAAGCCATTATATCAAGTACAAACAGGCTCTTTAGCTTAGCAAAGAAAGGAAACTAATATATAGAAGCAGAAATCAAATACAGTCAATAAGAAATATGGTATTTCTTTGTTTCTTGATTTAAAAGCAAAGCAGTAATATGAATATGCCATTGCAATAAATTAACAGAGATGATAGAAAACTCATCTCTTTTGTTGTATTTAAATATAAACTACATACCTAGCCTACAGGAAACATCAGACAAAAATGACAGTATAGAGGGAAATTTTGTGGCATGTGACAAACATGGAGTTGTATTAGAACTGATGCTCAGACGATTGCCCTAGACTTAAACTTTATGAAAAAACTTTTAAAGCTTCAGGTTCCAGATACTTTCATTACTACACAGAACTGTGTTAATTGCACACAAAACTCTTGCTAAAAGTTAATTAAAAAAAATAAATCAAAAAAGTCATGGCAGATCCTAGTTAGAATGACATAAACATGAACAACTGATAGGAAGACAGGAGTTATAGTAAGTCACAAGAAAGTTGTTAAGGCATTACTGCTAACAGGATTACCAACTCTTCAGACTGCCAAGACACAGAAAAAAAATGTGTTTTACACAAAGCAATACAAACTGGGCATTTTCTAACCTACATTGTTGCTGCCATTGAAGGCTGTATTAAGTAGTTCCTCCTCAATCTACATAATCGTGCAGTACTAAATCTAGCCCGAAAAAGCATAACAAGGTGGCTTAACAAAATGGCAAATTTGCCAATTTGTACTTATATTCATTATTCATCTCAGTTCTCCAGTCTAGCATGAATGCCAGCTTCCAAATACCTTTCACGGGTGTCTTCTAGAATAGTTTTTGTAACCATGCAAAAATTTTCTGTCTGTTTTTTTCTATCCAAGAGTGTGTTACATTAGGACACTAGCACAGGCCAGTACTCTGCCAAGTACTATACAAATCTAAAACAAAATGGTTCCTGCTCTGCAGAGTTCACCGTGTGAGGAAGTTTGTTCTACTCAATCCTTATATGTCTAACTCCACTGTAATGTCTGCTACAGCCTTCTTAAACCTTTTTCTTTTCAAACAAAAAGCCCTCCATAACTTCAAAAAAAGAGCATTCTCTCATATAGAAAATAATTGCCTCTTAACCACACACCATCTAACCTGCCCATATATACGCATGAAGCTTTAAGTTATGAGTATGCTCCTTTGTGTTTGTCTCGCTTCCATTTTATTTTGAGATTTCACAGGCAAAAAATAAAAAAATTAAAAAAAAATCACCCCAAAACACATTAGTGCCTTCCCTCACGAACAGGATAAACAACTCTGACAAGTGTTTAAAAGAAGAAAAATAAAATCAAACCCTTACTAAAATCCTACCACTTGTAAAAGAAAAAAGTTGTAAGAGCTCACTTTGTCATAAAAATGATACTCTAAGCAACAAATCACATATGCCAATCAACCTACAGAATACAATGTGGGGAATTATTAAAAGAAATGGGGAAACAAGTACCAATATTCATGATTTGGAAGGGAAATAAATCAGTATTAATAAATGGAAAGGAAAATGTAAGAAATTAGATTATTCTTAGACATGTTGTGAATGTAACATTCAGTATAACACTGCTAGATTCTGACTTCTAATTGCTAATTTAAGTTTTATCCAAGAATATTGAGTACATTGCAAACCCTAGATTAAGTACTACAAAAATATGACATAGCGTGCCTGAATATGAAAGTCTTTTTTGGAGCAGGATGTATTTTTTCATTCCCTGAAGACCTTAAAAGTCAATGATTATTCCAACTGGTGTTTTAATTTGGGCTTCTGATGGCAAAGATCTGTGGCTAACATCCCCCTTCTCTTGCCCTATAATGGCTAACCTGCATTGGACAATCAATGCAGTGTCAGCCTTTTCAAACACAGAGGACATGAATAGAAGGTGTTTTTAACAGGTAAAGGGCCTTAGGATCAGCTAGGAAAAATATGCTAGGGAAAGTTGCTTTCTGTGAGTTAGTACGTAAAAGGAGAAGTTAGCTCTCCTATCCAGTGAACTTGTTACGCACAAGTATAATTTGAAGTGGACAAATATGCTACTTGTTTTATCAAGTGGATGTGCTTCTGAAACAAGATCTCATGCATTTATATACACGACATATTTGACACCAACAGATCACTAAAACACTTCTTCTTCTGGCTTTCTGGCAATGACCGAGAGGGTTAATTTCATTTCCAAAACACAAATACATGGCATTCTGCCAAGGTTCATGTGTTACTTACATTGAACAGTTTGTGGGCCACTGGCCCACACCAAGATGGGCTTGTACTATAATAAGGAAATAGAGATCTCTTGCTCTAGATTTTCCAGTATCCAGCTGACTAAGCATAAGTAAGCCATTCTTTATCCATGAGATAACTCTGGAAAATGTACATATAGCTTTTTCAATATATGAGCCAGCAGTCACCATGAAACTTCACGGCAGCACAGAACCAGGTGAAACAGCTAGCAACACACACAGTGCCATTTTCAGTGTGGATTGTGGTGTTGAACACAAGAGGAGTAAGATCATACTGAATAAATAAAAAATGACTGCACGGTCTAAGCCCATTAATGTGAGCTAGGTCCATTTGCTATGAACTTCTCTCCTTCCCCCAGACTCAGCCTTCTTTCAGCTGAGATGACTGTAGGGGATTATCTGCAGAGCCCATTAAATGCTGCTCCAAGATTGGCCAAAGGCACTTTTGCTGAAGGGTATGATGCCTGTGGCCTAACCAAGCTG
The DNA here is from genome assembly GCF_963932015.1 of Anas acuta. NCBI lineage: Eukaryota > Metazoa > Chordata > Aves > Anseriformes > Anatidae > Anas > Anas acuta. The sequence continues at coordinate 15,349,823 of NC_088984.1, forward strand.
CCTTTGCAGTGTTCTGGGCAAAACACAGAATGTGGGATTTTGGCACTGAGCTAACTGAGCACTGCATCCAGTTATATTGCTGCTGTCTATGTTTAGAGCTGCTCCAAACACTTTCTGTGAGACTAACCCATATGAAGAGTTTCTCTATCAAGAAATATTTCTTGATACTCATCATGAACTTTTTATTTCTCAGTTCTAGTCTATAGCTCTCATTATTCCTTCTTCTCTCTTGGTTACTTCAATTAGTTACATGCTCCTAATTAGGGGAAAACAGAAAATCAACTTCTGAGAAAACTGGAAATTACTTTAAGAATAATGTATATGCAGTTAACTTCTTAACAGCTGTCATGAAAGCATCTCACAGCAGACAAGCAGCAACGTGTCCTTCTCCAAGTGTCAAAGCTAGCAGGTACTGGCTGAAAAAAAACTAAACTGACCATCGTGCAATGCATCCCTTCAGTGTACCAGAAGGTATGTAATAAGGTTAATAAAAAATACTTGTAACCTTCTTTCTGTTTCTTTCCATTAAAGGAAAAAACAACAGCATTTACTTCCCTGGGTAGTATTTCTTTTTAGAGCCTCTGCAAATAGGTGCAAAAGACAGCACAACTTCTAAGTACAGGCAATAACAATTACCTAAGCAAGATAATAGTGCAATAATACAGGTAAAACTCAAACATAAAGACAGTTACTTCACTCCCTGAAAAAACAACATCCTGAAACAATGGATTCCTCATCCAGTGGTGACCTTCATTCTTTACCTCAATGGAAAGCACTGCTGCAGTGGGACATCCTGACAAAATGCCAGCTCTGTGCCATGATCCAGGAGTGTCACCCAGTCCAGGCAAACTGGGTGGGACATGTCACATAACCCTGCTCAGGCAGGTGGCAGAACATGTATGTGCATCAGTATCACGTCACTGTACGCCAGTAAAACAAACACAACTCTACTGGACTTTCACAGAAAGGTAGAGGTTGGGAGGGACCTTTGGATGTCTTCTGGTCCAACCCCCTACTCAAGCAGAGCAACCTAGAACAGGTTGCTCAGCACCACGTCCAGGCAGCTTTTGAATACCTCCAAGGAGGGAAATTCCACAGCCTCTTTGAGCAGTCACAGTACCATTTTATAAAGCAAATATGAGTTCAGGGATTGTTAACAGTCAATTACTCAGCTTCTTTTAGTCCATAAAAGAGCTTTCTGCAGCACCATATCACTGAAGCTTTGGCACTCTAGGAGGCTCCCCCACAACTCAGAACTGGATTATTTCTGTCTAATAGAGATGCTTTCTATCTAGCATACTTTGAGAGGGCAAGCAAAACTTTGAAGTGCATAATTTCTTTTCACTCTGTGCAACTCCAAGAAAACTCATGAAACCTTACTATATGGGCTTCTTCTACTGTAATGTTTATTAAACTATAGTTTCCTACCTTCTGATCCCATCAGTCCTTTTCACAAGGATGGCATTTCCTCCTCTCAACTTTTTCTCTTGTAAATGACAGTTATCCAGACAGAGTGCACCTGCTATCATTTCCCTCTCCCCATCTGCTTACATTGTTATCCCCTTCATACAGTACCCAGGTAATTTTCTTTTCCTGTCTGAAGAAAGCGATGTTTTTGACTGCATCTACTTTAAAAAATCCTCCTGTTTCAGTGCTTGGATAACTGTTTAAGAATTCACCAGTTGTGGTCAACCATCATGTGTGTTCATTTGATTTTCATATAATAACACTGAAAATGCTCTAGATTAAATGAAGCATGATTCACAGTTAAGAATGTGGTGCTCTGTGTATTTAAAAAAAAAGTTCACATGCATAGTAAGAATCATACCTTGACAATCTGTAGGAAAATGTAATTCTCCCTATAATTCCTTCAGAGTTTTATGAAATGAAGTACGGAAAACTGTCTGTATTATCAGTTATCCTTCCTATTTTTTTTTTTTTGCCCAAGGCAAATATATGTTAAATACAATACTAGTATTATTTCATACAAAACTAATATAGTGGATTTTGATTACTCAGAATATGGAATATAAAGAAAAAACACTCAATTTGACAACAGTAAATGCTCTTTATGAGGACATTTACCAAACTCTATGCTGTTTTGAAATTAGGTAAAAGTCATCATGCCATTGGTGGACAAGTACTTCAGTGTCTGTAAGGACAACAAAAACATCTGTGGGAGGACACTAAATAGACTATAAATCAATTCTGAACTCTGATATTAAACATGTAATTTAAACTTATAATAACTTCCTTCTGTAACACTACCCCTCTTTGCTTCTGTGTTTCTTAATGCAATAAAAAACCTGAAATATTAAACATACAGAAGAATTAAATCAGAATTTGTAAACCAGCAATAATATTATTCTGTTTTCCATGTTCTAAATCCTTAAAGTTCAGCTTAAATAAACGTCATGTACCAGCTCCTTAAACAGCATCAGCAATGTAAACAGCATTTAAAAACGCAAGAAGTTCAACTTTATGAAAATTACATCTGCAGGCTGTTAAAGGAGAATCTGCAAGAAATGTCAAACATACTGTTCCTTGTGTACTCCACTGAAATAACAAGAAAGTTGCATCTGGAAACAGTTACTGGCACAGGACTTAAATAAAGTATTGCATTACCTTTAACAAACTTAATATTATTAATCAAGAGTCAGATATAACAGTGTCACACAGCTGGCTTGTAATTCAATTGATTTACCTTCTTGGGAGATGACAATGGACTTTGATGATTTGATGGCTTTGCTGTCCAGAGTCCAGGTGACAGCTGCAGGGGGATCCGAGGAAATCCGACATTGTAAGACCAATTTTTCACCATCTACTACTTTAGCATCCTGAAGCTTCTCTGTAAAAGAGGGTGCTGTTCCTTTGCTTGGTGTTGGCTTGCTTGGTGGTGGTTTGCTTGCTGCTGGTTTGTTTTCAGGTTTTTTCCCAATTATTCCGCCATCCACCACGGCACACCCGTGTTCACAGTTCCTGTCGTTCTTTTCTTCTTTTTTCACTGCTGGTTTGGCAACAGGGGCTTCAGAATTGGGGGTGGCATTCTGGGCTTCAGAATTGGTGCGGGCATTTGGTGCTGGGGTGCCAGCATTGCCATTCTCTGCAGGTGGCTTTTTCTTTGCGCCCAACACAGATCTGAAATCTGTGACAGCTGGTTTAGGAGCTGGCACCTTCTCTGGCAATGGGGTTTTTGGGGTGCCCTTCTTGGCCAGCACAGAGCGGAAGTCCACCTGTTGAGGAGCATGAACTTTCCTTTCCTCTTCTGACAAGGTCTTGGGCTTGACCTGCCGCTGCAGGTTTGCTCGGAAGTCCATTTGCTCGGCTGGGATTTCTTTCAGTTCCTCCTCAGAAAAACTTTTGGTGCTGACTTTCTTGCCTAAAATGTCACGGAAATCAAGCTGCTCAGCTTCCTGCTGCCTCAGGCTCTCCTCTGTGTGTTCCCGAGTTTCCACTCGCCTCTTCAGCACACCCCGGACGTCTTCCTGCTCTTCCTCAGCTGCTCTGGTTTCACTGCTGCTCTTTCTGAAGCCACTTGTTCTACCAAATGTTAGTGTACCATGATCTCCACCATCTCTTCGCTCTCCAGAGCTGGCTGATTCCCTCCCACTATGATCCGAAAAAGAAAAGAAAGAGACAGCCAGGAAAGGGGCTGGTTTAAAAATGTCAGGGAACAATCTCAGAGCAGGAACAAAATGTGTTTATAGAAGGGGAGGTTGATTAGAGGAGCACACTCCATTAGTTTATTGCATCAATGATGACTTCAGGATCCATATAAGGGCACAAACAAAAAAAGATCTTCTCTACTCTGGCTTGGTACAATGTGCTTAGCCTGTATGATGAAAACAATTTGTTGGGTCACATTTGGGGATTAGATTGAACAGCAGCCAGCCTGGGTCTGTAAGGGCAGGGAATTAACGGAGCAAAAAATAGAACCCACCCATGCAAGTCCCTGGGAAAAATACTCACTCTCTGAGCATTTCTGCTCTGGAAGCTGAACTCTCTCGCAGCATCAGAGACACCTGGCAGCTGCATTCTCCAACTTGGTTCCTGAAATGTTTAAGTGAAATCAGAAAAGTAGAGGTTTCTCCCTCCAAGCTTGTAACTTACCTGAGCTAAGTGACTGGGTATTGCAATAAAACAGCTCAAAAACAGGGCAGCATTGTGGTGGTTGACTGAGTGGAGCTGGTCCCCTTATACTTGGAGCCAAGCTATCTCAAATAGCTTTTTCTGATTTGTGACTGTCTACACTGGGAACAACACACTCCATGAACAAAAATCAAAGCAATTTACAGAATGAAACAGCTGCAAACAAACAAGCTAAAGGAAAACAAATACAAAAGCTGGAAAATCGAGGCAGAGGAAGGGGCTATTTTGCAAAGTTGAAAATCTTTCCAACTCTGCCTACTGTTTATTTATTCAAGCCCAAGCTCTTAAGTTTCCTAATGTTAAGATATTAAAAGCAGGGTCTCATTTCCTTCCCTCCCCCACAGCCCAACCAATCAGCAAATCCCATCTACATGGATTGCTCCAGCCTGTGCATGTTTATATTAAAAAACATAAAAGTGTCACCATATATGGTGCTGAGTACTTATTCTTCCTTTTGCAGAGGAATACCATGGATGCCTTCTGAAAAGGGCTCCCATTAAAGAATTCATCAAAGCACTCCCCCCACCCCCACCGCACACTCCCTCCCACAGATATATATCATCCTTCTAGCCCCAAACAGCTCTTCTCCACTTAACACAGAAGATGCCAAAACCAAAATTTAACTCCCCAAGGCACCAGCTCTGTAATTGTTGCCACTGCTTCCCTGAAATACTATTAAAAACACACAGACCTACTCCTTTAAATTGATTAAGGACTGGAGATATTTTTCAATAATGAGAACACTTTTGTTCTTCCCAATATAAGCTAACAAATGGACTGCAAACTCCCAAATGATTTTTCTTTTTAACAAAAATATTTTTTGTTACTGAAAACATGTCTTGAACATAGCAAAGGACTTGTGAACTTTGGAGGACTTGGGAGGAAGGAAAGAGATGCAGTTTTTCCCAACTCTGATCACCTTTCAAAAGACTCTTGCTAGATAAGAGCACCTTTAAGCCTATTTTGCTCTGAATTTTAAAACATGGACTTGGGAATGCCTTTCTGTTAATTTACCATACACATATTGATTGGCTTGTTTTTAAATAGCCCAGAGAAATGGATTCCTAGGTGTTGTTCTGTTTGGGTGACTAAGCTATAATTTGACTCATTTGCAACTTGCAATGGAGTCACACAGTATGCAAGGGTATTAACCCAAATGCAGCAAAAGATTATACTTTTATAATAGCAGTTAGTGCCATCACCTTTTCAGATGGATTTCCCTTGTTTTCTGTTGCTTTACATAATTAAACAATGGGTCAGCACAGTGTGAAATCAAGCCTTTAAAACCAAGAAGAAACCGCGGAGGCTGACCAAAGTTACTGGACTGAAAAGTTAAGGACTTGCTGGTAGGAATACACCTTATTTGACCTTAAGACCTTAACAACAAGAAGTCATAGAAATACTTTCAACATTTCGTACCCCCAGAAATGCAGACTATGTACACTAGAAACTGCTATTGATGCCAATCCATTTGAACAGCCCTCAAAGCCATAACCCTAATTTCCTTCAATACAAAAGGCTAGAGAACATCCAAGTACCAAACAGAAACCGTCCAAATGGCAAGACAAGTGCCAAGTCAGTGCAGGGAGCATTTAAGTCAGTTCTATGCTGGAGATCTGCCATTCTTACGTCCTCTTATATTTGACCTCCATTTGGAGGCAAGATAAATAGAAAGAAGTGCATGTGTCACTTCCTCCCAACATACTGATTGACACTGAATAATGGCAAGATACCATCGTTGTCTTCAAACAATGCCCAGATTCATTTCAAAATGCTGGCTTTTGCAAATATTGAAACTCAAGATTTCATTTTTTCCTTTACCCTTATTCTCAGAAGCTTTTAAGATGAGTGGAAGCACTCTGAAACTGCTTAAGTAATGCTGGGCTATTAACAGGATGCTCATTTACCCTAAGATACCTCCCATAAGTCTCCTAGAGCCCAACTACTCTCTCTTAAGGACTTAAAACAATCCAAAGCTGTCAAAGGAGAAGAGACCATGCAAGTTGAAGTACAGACATTTCATAGCATTCATCAAATAGGGAGGCACCACTGCTCAGCTTCTGTCATGACTGTATGGCAAAAATATTTGCCCACAAGAATTATGTCACCAGTGGGAGAGGTTAAAGTAACAGAGACAGCACTCTCCCAGGAGATGAATCTAGGGGTACTGAAGTGACCCTGACCACTGTGAAGAATAATGGCATTTCTGCAGGACCAACTTCTGCAGTGCACCTTTCCCTCTGCAAAGTCTTAGCATGTGCAAAGAAACAAATAAGGAAGGCAAGGGAGACCTTTTTAAACTAAGTTATTTTTTTTCACAGGGTTTGGAAAATAAAGGAGGGAGCAAGAAAGCAGGAGAGCATTTTGTTCTCTCTATTTTTAAAACCTTGGGAAACACATACGAATTATGGCAACAGTAGAAGTACCTAGATAGACAAATGATTCAAAAGGTAGTTTTTTGATCTTAGTTAAGGTTTCTGATTCAAGTGAATGGCTGAAAACTAGACCACTGGATACAAACCTTGAGTATGCCTCTTATTCATCATGTCCCTGTTCAAAAGCATAACTTTCTCGGGTCAAATCCTGCTTTAGATTGAAATCAGAGGGAGTTTAGTTACTGGTATTAGGAGAAGGGACAACATAATTTTGTGTTCTGAATTCAGTTGCAGAGTCTAAAAAAGTGAAGTTACTAGCATTGACCCACCTTCATAAGATGGAAAAAGTGAACCAAGCCAAGAAAAATTAAAAAGGATTGGATGATTTAGATGCTAAATTCAATCAAGAATAATTCTGGAAACTTTGTAAATATTTATGCAATTTCAGAATTTAGGCAAGGCAAGATAAATAGGGACAGTTAGAAAAAAAAATAGAGCTTTGTGGTATACATGCACTACTGCAAGTCTTTTGGGTCTCTGCTGTTTTGAGTCTTGGCAATAACAATATTCTGTATCATGAGGTTCTCTGTGTTAGGATTTTATCAACAACCCCCTGGCCAAAGACAAATCTCAGTGGCTCTGTTACTGTGGAATAAAATGTAAGACATAAATAAAAGTTATGCTTAGTAGTTACAAAGACGTGTCTGAAAGTGTTGAATTTTGCAGGATTGTTCTGTATAATGCCCATGCACAGGATTTAACTTTAAAATGTCAAGGAATAAAACAAACAAACAAAAGCAAACCAAAACAAACAAACAAACAAACAACAACAATGACAAAAACACACAAATAAAGCCTCAGCTGGAAGGCCTGAAGCAATCTTAAAAATAGCTCCATCTCCTATTGTGGGATCCATTTTCCTGGAATGGCTTTTATGTTCAAAGTATCTTGAAATACTAGTTTCTTGGCAGAGTCTACTCAAATACTTCCACTGAACCTTAGATGAGACTTACTGTCTGTGTGTCCCTAGGAGTCACTCTCCAGAGGAAGAGGTAAAAAAGGTATGCACTGTTAACTACAATGTGAGGACACACTGAAAATTCCTACTGACCTATGAAGTGTGAAACAGGTATTGCAAAGTAAATTATATTTTTTGAGAATGAACAGAGAATAGTAAATTATTTGATCCCTAGCTATAGCTGGTATTTTCAGGTAACTGTAAAGCCTCTGAATGAGATTTTGCAATACTTTTGTAAGTTAGTTAAGGAGGTAGAAAGCCCCAAAAGGAACAAACACATAAACAAGTTCCAGGAAGCTTTCACCCCAACGAACACAACTAATCTACTGGCTCACCAATTTAGCTGACATAACACTGACCAGATCTATTGACTTCAAAGAGGATCCACTGACTTGCCTCACTTTAGGGCTTGGAAAAAATTACTCATTTTATTTGCATTTTAGGGTATTGAGAAGGGGAATAGAATGGGAATAGGTCATGGTTTCTTTTTCTAAAAATAGACAATGTATTGATAACAAGGTTTGTAAACAGTATTTTACACAAAGACAGAGCCATATTTACTGTGGCGTAACGGAATGTAATCTGACAACTACGTTTTATATAACCTGAAATGCAGAGTATTTGAGGTACCAGTGATTTATAAGATGAATGTTTACCTCTGATTTTATTCACATTATCAAAATCTCTAAATAAGGTTAATCAATATTAACCAAGCTTTTATGGAAGGTGATGGATGAGGAGAAGAGAAATACTCAGCTTCAGAGAAGACAAAGGTTAACAAGGCAGATGATTTGTTTAAGGGACTGCAGGGGGATTTCTGAAATCTCTAGTGTTGCCTGTGCCATTATGAAGATGAAGGTTTTGTTCAACAACCTCAGTCTCAGTCCAGTACTCCATTTTCTTTGCTTATCTTTGTACTTACAACGTACACACTGACTGAAAGAACATGGGAAAAACACACTGGGACCAAAGGATACCGATGCTAGCATCATTAGAAAGATGCAGTGGACAGGAAGAGAAAAAGATTTCAGTGGTTTTCTGCATAAAAACAGATTGCTATTTCCCATTTCAATTGTGATGGTTTCATGGAGACTCTGACCAATTTCTTGTCCTTCAACTGTATGACAGGCATTTGGCAGGCATGAAACTTTTTTTTTTTTTTTTTAAATGCAACACCATTTCTGGAGGTCTGAGCAATAACAGGCTCAATGGAACATTATTAAGAGAGTTGAAATGAAAAATTGAAATGTATAGGAATAAGAGGTCTGTGTAGGTTTAAAAAAAGGACCAGGAGCAGCTAAAATGACAACCCTCTTGGAAGTCAGACTTAGTAGTTTGCTATACAGCAAAAGGCAAAGCAAGAACATATCCTAAATGATGCTGAGGGAGGGAAAGAGAGAAAGCCAACCAGCAGTCACTGATGGATCACATTGGGATAATGCTGGGCCACACACCCTTGTCAGTTCAGTCTGATGAAAAAAGAACTAACTAGGAAAATCCTTTATTACACCCAACTTGTAGAAACCAGAGTTTTAGTTTGTGAGAAGCCAGCACAAAAGATGTGGAGATACCAGGACAGCATTTAGGGCTTAAGAATAATGGAGAAAACAAATTGGAAAACAATTAACACTGGTATGAAACTATGCCCAGACTAAGTAAGGGAGTTGAAGAAGGAATGACTCCCTGAAAGCAGCTATGCAACATACTTCTAAAATTAATACATGAAAGGAGCTGCACATTTCATTTGAAGAGAAAATGATTATGTTTAAAAATAGCCCACTGTGTATTGTTAACTTCTGTATAAATTCTTCTCTGAATTGACTTGTGGTTTCTTGGTTATTCCATATTTTTAATGGACTTTGTAGGAGTTTTTGAGAGAAAGACACTAAACGCAGCTCTCCTACTCTCAGGTACTGTTAAGACTGCTCCTGAATATATAAACTATTCTCAATCAAGTATTCAAGACAAATGCAAGCAGTTCAACAGCTATTTAGACAAGATTATGTGCTGCTGAAAATTATTTTAGCTCTGCTGCAAACATGAAATTATACAGCTGACATTTGGCTCCTGGAATATTCCTGAGGCAGTTACTTCTCTGTTATTCATAAGCAATAAACAATTGCCTAAAAACATATGGCTTTCTGTTCCCTGAACTGTAGCAGAATTTTTACAAATGAGAGCAGGGTAAAAAGAGGTATCAGCATTCTCCTGGCTCTAATTCCAACACAGCTTTAGTCATTATGGATTAGAAAAAGACAGAATGAATGCACAGATCTTTGTGGGATCCCCTGCTATCTATCTCATAAAGGGCTTAGGGAATAACTGAAACTAGCATGTAATCAGCTGTGTTTTCTTCTAGCTACTGCTTTACTTCTTCCCACCCCCAAAAAATTCTCCTCCAATAATTTTATGGAATAATTTCTTATCTAAGCATACTGCCTGTTCTATTGTACAGTCATAACATTCTCTTCACTTTGACAAGTGTCTTCATTGATGAATTTGGCCAGGGTGATCATCAGCTACACTGAATCATTGTCAACCTTGTTCAAGACAGCCACATCAAAGTCCTACACAAAGCTTTCTTGGCACTTCTTTGTTCATCCCTTTCTTTTTCCTCCTTCATCTATGAAGTTTTGATGAAATACCTCATCCTCTTTCAGTTCAAGTGAAACCACCAGCTTACATACAAGTAGAAGGTAGTGACACTCACAGTTTGGCTTGCCCTGTCCTGTTAGCAAGGTTAGCAACCTTAATGCAATTGAACCATCATTTCTAGTCCCGCCAGTGCTAATCCCATACTGAGTATTAGAAACACTACTGATCTCCAAAGAGACTTTTCTTAGATGCAAGGATGTATGTAGACATAACCTTCACAAATCAGTATTATACATGCCCTTGACCACCTTAGCTTATTGTGAACAAGCCAATTCTTCTGTAACGAGTCTGTTCACAAGTTATTGCAAATAGTAGAAAGGGTCTAAATCTACTAAAGAGATTATTTGCAAAAAGGTCATGTTGCATATCGCTTTACATACATAAGGGTTAGTAATAAGACTTGAAATTAAAACAGCTACACTTTTCTAAAGCTCCCTGTTCTGGTGAAAAGTGATTATCTTGTCCAACTAACAATACCAAAATATACAGAGGCTACTTTGTGGCTGCCTGTAGTAGCCTATGGAAGCATACCTTAGGACTAGATATGTATGCAGTAACATGTCCATCATTTTGACAATAACCTTACTCCATTTCTGACACTGGTTGGAAAATAAACAATAATTATACAAAATCAAACTCAATGCTTAGGGGCTAAATGGTTTAAATACATTACCCCTCTCTTAGGTTAGGAAGATGAGATTAATTTATTTACAAGAAAATAAAATACAACTTTGGTTTTCAAATTTTATACTAGTCTGAAGGATATGAAGCAAAGATAAATTTTTAACTGAAAAAAAAAAAAAAAGACAAACCAGAATAAAACAGGGCAAGTACAAGTGATGAGGAACTGCAACTGTAATGTTTTGTGATATTGGGTGGTATCTGGATAAACTGTCTACTGGACAATCCAGCAAGGCCTAAAAAAGTAACATGTGGAGCAGAGTAGATAATTTTCTTCCAGGGTAATATATTCAATTGTCCATAATGGTCAGATAAATTTTAATATAAAAGGTCATGAATATTAGTCAAGTAAGGCGATATATCTATGCACAATAAATAGCAGAGAATGATAACATCAGTTTAAAGTTGTACATTTGGTTTTCTAAAGCCTCACAGGAATTACATTATTAAGTCCAACCTTCACCATTAGAAATGGAAAAACATGACAGCACCTTCTAGAAAGACAGCAGTAGCAAATCCGATATTTGATTTAAAGGACTACTATTTTACCAGAAAATAAATAAATAAAATAAATTTTAAAACAACTCTTCCAAATTTTGTAGGATGGCAAGATGCTCAAAGCATTAAGTGCCTCGTTTCAAAGATGTGACAGAAAAAGGAGACTCCAGTTTCTGTATAAAATTCAAACATTTCCAAAATGGCAGGGGAGTACTCTCTCCTCTTAAATTATAAACCATATAATCTTGTGGAATGGCCCCTCCTGCTCAGGCTGTTTCATGGAAAGCAGACATCCTTACAAATATTCAGAGAAATGTTAAAAATGATAAACAAGAACTGTAAAATCAAGATGCTGTTTGTGTTTTCCCTTGCTAGAAACTGAAATCACTTCCCATAGTGGTACTACAGAGCTTTGTTTTTCAAGATCCCCAGAGAAACTATATACTGTTTTGTCCTCTCTTGTGTTTCCTTTTGTAGTTTGATTACATCTTATCATCCCTCCAAAATATGTAGTTCCTCTTGTACTCTACTGTTTTGTGCAGATAGAACTGAATACTCTTGTTCAGGTGGGAACTTCAGCTTGAGGGTAAATATAACTAATTGCTCCAGTGGAATAAACTTCACAGCAAACATACCTGAGCTGAATTTCATATTGCCCTGCATGTCGAGACTGCACATTCCTCAAAATCAGTGTGAAGATATCTTCATTTTGCAGGATTTCACACCCTTTTCCTGGCAATATTTCTTGCCCATCTTTAAACCAGTGAACGGTGGGGAAAGGATCTCCAGCAATGGCACAGGATATAAGAACATTTTGCCCAGGAGCTGCAGTCACTGATCTTGGTTTGCTAATGAACCAGGGCTGAATACCATCCTGAGGTTCTGTAGTTTACAAACAGAATTTACAATCAGGAGAAAATGTCAAGCTTGAAATTAATTTCAGGTGAAGCAAAAAAAGAAAAACAAAGTTGTTTTGAACATACAGGGTGTAAGTTTTTAATCTGAAAATAAACCAGGCTTTAATTTTGGAAGTCACTTGTGTTAGTACTAAAATTAATCATTTACTTGACACTTTACTGGCTCAATCCAAACTTGTATTAAGGGCAAAACAAAGGGACTTTAAAGTTGCCCTAAAAGGAATCTTGAACATTTGTCCATAGAGAATACGGGTACGAATAGCTTTAAGGGCAACTAACATTACTTTGACTGCTGTTTAGTTCAGAGATCATGTAATAAATCATTAGGAATTACATAAAATTGCATTTAAGATATAACACTGACTCTAAGGCTAGACCTCAGGACAGGTCTGAATTCAGAGCAGACAATGACAACAGACTACAGACCCTCCCCTCAAGGCACAGCTCGCTGAAATCCTGGGGTTAAGATCCTTGATACTAAAAATAATGAGAGCTTCCTATCAATCTCCAATTATTTGTAGTAATGGCTATGGGAAAATAGTTGGCTTACAGCAAGATTAGACAAAGTCTAGTGTCATGAAGGTAGTGAATACACAAGTCAAGGTAAATTTGGAGGTACTTCAGTGTTTACTGTGGGATTTACATCATACATGGAGAATCAAAGCCAAATTTTCTGCATGCAGTTCTCAAATTGCAGAAATCATGTGTTCCTCGCCCGCTAATGTTAAAATACCTGGCTCTTAGACAGCTTTTCCAAATAGTCAGTGCTTTAATTAGAAAGAAAAACATCATTAAATGGTTTACATTAATTCCATAGCTAAGTAAGCCTCATAATTATAATCTGAAGCTGCATTTAGCAGAAGTTTTGCACTGTCCCTAGGAATAGGACTCAGGAATGCATTTTTGAAATAGTAACATAATGTTCCAGAGTGAAATCATTTTTTTAAAGTTGCTTCTGCTCAATATCCTTTTTAATTCAGATGTGGAGACTGAAACTCCTAGTATCCTTCACAACAGACCTTATAAACACTCATCTACTTTAAATAGACACTCCTCCAGCACATTAGAATTATTTCCTTTTTGCATTTCCTAAGGTGGAGAAGAACATTATACCTTGTACTGTCAATGTAGCCTGCGTCTGAGTTTCTCCTAATTCATTCCAGGCTTCACAGGTATATTTGCCTGTGTCTTCAGGAAATACTTCCTGGATGTACAGACTGTACTCATTGCCTTTTTTCTCAAAATGGAAATCTTCTGTCTCCTGGATTTCTTTCCCATTGTGCAGCCAGATAATTTCAGGAGGTGGGTTAGCTGAAAAATAGCAATGAACAAAAATTAGAGACATACACAAAAAAAAACACAACAAAACCCAACCAAACTAACTAACAAACAAAAAAAATAATAATTAAGAAAATGACCAAGTTTGGCTGTTGTCTGCCACCTGTCTGCAATGGCATCTTCAAAACTTTCAGGAATTTCACTAACTCTGTTGATGCTGTGCAATGTAGAACAGTTCTGTCTTATTAGAGTTAAAATGCAAATGAATAACGGAAGCATGTATACAATAGGGAGGGGAAATGATTTCTAGTTACCATTAAGGTAGCTGACAAGGGTTTCTATTATCAAAGTTCATACCAGGACTGCTCTCTCCTGCAGCGTTAATCCTACCTCAGCTGACAGGAATTCGGTCTTGCCCTGTTCAAAACAAAGGCTATTACAAGTCCTCTGAGATTTAGTTTTAGTTCATCAGGACTTGATAATGACCTGATGATTATTCCAGTAAAGAAACACTTGTACAGGTCTGAACATATTAACACCAAACAATGTTCATGCACCCTGAAGAACAGACTAGACAATCCTAGTTTTCACTTTTTAAAACCTAGTTCCTTGAAATATTATTTCAAACACAAAGGCACCTGCTAGAAGAAGAGGAGAATGGCAAAAAGTGCAGCAGGACTGAAGGTGTTTATATAATACTGTTCTATGTCTACGTACCTGATACCTCCACAGTCATTATCACTTGACTTCCATCCATTACCTTGAGGTCAGTCAGGCCTTTAAGGAAGATGGGTGCAAAAGTCTTGTTTAACTTGACAGCCTGTGCACTTTCTGCCTTTTTGCTGCTCTTCTTTTCTGTGAAGTCAAGAAGAGAAAAAAAGTGATCTCTTACTGGAATTTTCATTACAAGCTTTGATGTTAGGTTCAAACTGGTTTGAACTGAGTGGTCTTGTTTCAGTTCTCACAAGGCAACGTCACTGAAGCCACTCCAATACAGCTGTTTTCTCTGCCAATGCTCCAAGCAGGAAGACAGGAAATCAGAATAGAACTGTCTTTCCTGCAAAGTCCTTCCTAAGTCATTATTAACACATATGGTTGAATATCACAAAGAAGTTTGCAGTCATTTCCCCCAAGTACACATGCCCAGGTACAAAAAGAAAAAACAATTACTTGTAAACAACAAATCAATACCTTTAACCAGTGCTAACTTCACATAAAAATCTTAAAATAAGTAACAAGCTGCTACTCTCATTGAGTAGTTAAAAATTTAAACTCACACAAATATAGGATTTGCCAATGTATGAAACTAGAAACCAGTTAGTCTGTTAGATGGTCAATGTCAAATGGATCTGAGAATAGCTGAAAAGTTTAGCATACTCCTCTTGTGCATTACACTTAGCCAACTGATTGATGATGGGAAAGTCTGAAATCTGAAGTTATCAACACACAGCATGAAACAAATGGTTGGATTGGGGCTTTTTTTTCTTTTTCTTGAGGCTATATAATCAAGTGACTAGTGCTGGAGTTAACTAGTGACCCTTAAAAATAAAATCTAGCTGTGATACATTTCCAGTACCTGCAATGTTTTTCTCCACCTTGTATTAAGAGACAGTGATGCGAGGTCACTTAACTGTGTCCTATATGGTCCACTAGACCAGGAAAGATACTTCTGCTCTAAAAACCTGAGCTAAGACACTTCTGGAGACGAAGTAGTGATCATGACCAAATGTAGGAAGTCATAAATATTTATCGGTCACTTGGATACACTTTTTGTTTTGTTTAGCTTGAGTTCAGACTTCTTACGTCTTACCTCTAAAATGCCAACCCGAGTTTCTGTCCATACATGAAAATAACTTCATTTTGCTTATTTCTACCCTCAACATTTTCAAAGGTATATCAAGATCATCCTAAACAGTATTACAGTAACACAAAGTGCCAGACTGGAAAAAAACAGATATTCCTACAATAAGAAGTTGAAAACACCTAACTGAACAAGTCCACTGAACTTCCTGGAGGCCAAAAGTTAAGCTTCTCCCAGGGCTATTTGAGCTCTATGTAAATTTGGAAGCTGCCTGGAGAGGAAGTTTTTCCTCCTCTCTAGCAAAGGTTTTTCTAGCCAAAATCTTGTCCTTCTGGCTTACGTTGATCTTTTCCTGGCATTGAGCAGCAAGACATTGATGCATGTGAGAATGGAAATATGGGACCTGACTGAGACTCACTCAGAGCTTGGTGTTATGGACTTTGTAGTCTGAAAAGCTTGATTTTAAACCATGTTCATCAGTCTTAGTGTGTTCTATAGTACCTGCTTGTGGATACTGATACTGTACAGAAAACATGTGTGAAGTTGGGTCAAACCCATCTGCACTAATAAACCATCGTGGTTCACCATATTCCTAAGTTTCGTACTGTTTACTCAGGGAAACTGCTACTTACAACTACTGGACTAAGCAATATTAGCACATATTCCTTCACTACTCCAATGCATTGCAGAAAATTGCTTTGTACCTTAAACAGAAACAGACCTGTCAGGGGAAGCAGAAATCCATATAAGGTGAAAAAGAGATGGCAGTCTTATTTTATTATAAGTTTCAGGGGAAACTGAATATAATTACACAGAGGAACATTAAGATTGATTAAGTTTGAAATACTGAAAACCTGAGGATCACCTCAGGGACGGAAACAAAAGCAACTTTATTGTATCATAACCTTTCTGAAGACATTCCTACCTTTGCAAACTTGTACACTGTTAGATTTAGTCCAGTCATTTAAGTACTACATGATTTCTCGATACCTGTTACAGAGCAGGAATAAAAATAGTTCCCTTTCTATTGCTGATATTCTTTGGAGCATTGGAACAGTGAAGGCATTTCTTCAGCAACAGATATGTAATCTTCTGCATCTAAAAGCTCAAAAATATCTAAGAAGTTATAAATTACACCTAAGTCAGCATCATATGGGAAATTAGATGCTTGGTCATGGCTAAGGCAACCTGCATTCCTTTTCAAATGTGTGGCATTCAGGACAGAATAAATACATGACTAAAAGGACTGACTCCATGGCAACTTGAACAGACTTTCTTCAGAAGCATTCTACCCCTACATGTTTTTTTTTTTTTAAATAAAATATTATTTTTAATTATTTTTTATTTAATAGGATATCTGATTTTATGCTACTGTTGTTCAAAAGTACATGTTGGTCAGTAGCCTATGTTTATTCTAACAAATCATTTAGGCAGAATGTCACCAAAATCGTCTACTATTTTTTCACCTGGTAGCAACAATTAAAAATATTTAAATTCTAGTCCCTAAACATTATTTGTTCATTAAGAAAGCACAGGGTCTCATTTCATGTAACAATTCTTCCTTAAGATCTGATATTGTAGACTTCCAGATTTAGGGAAAAGAAAAGGAAAAAAAACAAACCAAAACAAACAAACAATATAAACCAACCGATTTACTGACAACTTGAGTTTCTAGCAGATGTTTTACACAAAACACCAGAGTTAGTTTTAGATAAGTTATTTAGTTTTGTTTAGTCTTAGTCTAAAATCACTGCATTTTCTCAGATGTAATCACGCAAAGGGCAAATTACAAGGTCTGAATCTTAACTATCTTCAAATTCTGAGGCTTGTAAATACTTTTAGATGTTAATTTATTACATAGCAGCATGCAGTGACTCAGTGCTCCTCTGACAATGGCTTTAACATTTCACAGTTTTACCATGAGGTAGCAATGGTGTACATTTTCATAGTTTATATTAATGTATGTAAGCTTTTCTTGAATTTTACAGATCATTTGGAAAAATAGAAATCAAATTGATTTTGGAGGGTACTTGGGAAAAGAGAGACACTACTCATTCACTGACCTGCAGACAATGTTCATCTGTCTGCAGAGCCCAGAACAGGAGGAAAAGAAAGAAGAAAGCACCATTGCTACTCCAAGCTCAGGTACTGCTAGCCACTAAGTTTCTGACTGAAACAAACAAACAAACAAACAAAACAACAACAAACCAAAAAAGAGCACATCCTCTTTTACAACACTGTGGGCATATTTTTGCAGCCAAAACTGCAGACATGTGACACATGGCACCAGAAAGAAAATCCAGAATCTAAAGAAAATTGTCTGACATTGGCATTGAGGGCATGACTTTGCTATATGCCTGCCCACCCTCAAGCTTAATTAACTGGATGTGAAATGGAGGAGATCTGATCTCTTCCTATTATGCTAATGCGCTCTAAGCACCTACAGCCGTTTAGCATCTCCCCCACCACTCTTACTTCTTATTGCTTCTAATTAGGAGTAGGTTTACCTCTAAGAGTGAAAACAAGGAATATAAGAGTTAACACATAGCAATACCATCATAGTGACCACAAAAATTTCTACCCTGAGTAGCTAATTGTCTCCTTCCTCTTCCTTTCCCCAGTCAGCTTCTGCTGCTGCAGGGAGTTCACCCTATGCGGATCACGCCAAAGCAATTTGTGAGGAACACCAGAAAGCACTAGATAGCATGGGCTTGATAAAACACAGATACATCTCAATAACTTGTTTTCAGATTGCGACTAGTTTATTTTGCAGAAGCTTATAAAAAGTCACAATTTTTAAGCACAACTATTGGTTTCACGCAGGTCAAATCAGGCAAGATAATACAAAAAATACTGTGATTTTCTCAAAGCCTGATTATAGAGCATTGAATTCTCAAAGGCTCCACTAAAATTACGAGCTCAAGAAGTCTAACAGCTCTTTTTTGCACAGAGCTGTGGTCTGGCATAATGCATAAGCCCAGCTGGGGCAGTCTCTGAAGAGCTGCGGTGTCTTGTCATTTCAACAAGCATTTGATAAGGCATTACAGAAGATGACAGATTTAAAAGGCCACCACAATGATCCCACTTATATGTTTCCTATGTTTTTTTGCCTTTCCTCATTTTTTAATATGCATGAATGTTGGAAAATGTCAAGTAATAAGATGCACAGCTCAATGGGAAACAAACAAGACAGTCCACATCTGCCACTCAAAAGAGCTTGGTGCTTAGCATGGAAGACCAGAAATAGTTAGCAAGGCATTTAAAGACTACCTTATAAACCCACATATGTTTTTCTACAAAGCAAGTGTAGTATAGGCTTTTCCCACAGTATTGCCTTACCCCTAAGGGTTCATTTTTTATTAGAAAGACACTCTAATAAGCATTTGAATCTGTGTTTAGAGAAAAAAGAAAAAATACTTAGTGCATTAAATCCACAGAGATTAAGGAGAATTCAGACCCTTCCAGTTATTTTCTTTCCTTTTCTTTAAAAAAAAAAAAAAAAAAAAAAAAGAAGATAGATTCTCAGCATATTTGGAAGGCAATGGTAAAGAGATACATTGCCTCACATGCAAAACTTTCCATTCATTTCTTATATTGCTCTCCTGTGTTTGTACAATCAATAGTAAATTAATCCCTCTGTAGATACAATATCAGATATCTATTTATAAACCTTTATTAATAGAACTTTAAGGTGAAAAATATGCTTTTCTATTCATTGTCTTTTCTTAAACCACAATTTCAAAAATACTTTGCATCAATTTAACCTCCACATATCTGCAGACAGGAAATTACTGCAAGACTAATATTAATGTTAGCTGTGGGCCTGAGCCAAAATACACTTGGATTTTTAAAAACCTAGACCTAGTGAATCAGAACTTGGTGCTTGAACAGAACTTTAAACATTTATACCGTAGAATGATAAGCAGAGGTGGGTTATTGTGTTGAAGGTGTATACGTAAAAGAAAAAGTCAGTGGAATATTCATGCTGCTCTGAAGTTACCTTGCTATGAATCAGTTGTACCATACACATATACCTGCAAGTAACAACCAACTATTTACTTACTAAGGTAAAAGATAAATTTATACACACAGAAGGAAAAAAATGAGTCAGTAGCCTCATTACGGCGCTTTAATTCCTGGATTTGCTATTGAAGCTAGAGTGAAGCAGAAAGTCCAGATAAGGACACAAACTTCAAGATTTCCAAAGACTGAATTTAGGTTCTACATGGCTCTAGCTAAAACAGTTAACAATTTATGGACATTGTCTATCCTAAGAAATTTTCTTGCTTGTTTGCCTGCCCAGAGGTACTGAAGACTTATTAATATGAGCTGCAGAATGCTGACATCTCCTGTTGAAATATCAGGACTTCAGCATGCTTTACACTGCACAGAATAACAGAGAAGTAGAGGTCGGAAGGGATTTCTGGAGACTGTCTAGCCCAACCCCCTGCTCGAGCACGGTCAGCTACAGCCCTGAACATATACACCATCAATGCAATAACTTAGCTGCAGAGGATCAGGGTTACAACTGGTTACAGGTCAGGGACACGCAAAGAATAGAAAGTTTGCTGCATTATGTTCAGAACACTGCAAACACGCTGTTTAGTCTTATGAGAGATTTAATTATACTCAAGGAATCTGTTTGCCAGAATCACATGGTTAACTGCCAAATAATGCCTAGCGTGAGCCGTGCAAAAGGACTGCCTCAGCAACATTTACCATTTATGGTGTTTAAATATCATTTTGGCTCAGAGGCTAATATGTCAACTGAGCTGAGGGGAATGCTTAACTCAAAGAGCTCTCCATGTGAGTGAGCTCAGAGAGAGAAACAGCAGATTTCACTAAAATCTTTCAAAGAAAAACTCAGATTCATGCATATTCATACAGACAGAGCTGTAAAGCAGCCTGGCCAGATGAATTAGTCATTTTGAAAAGAGTTTCACCTCTCCAAATATTTTCAGTGTAAATAAATCCAGCTGTTACCAGATCTCACGTTAACAATGCTATCATCTCCAAAAAATACTTTTTTTTTTTTTCTTTTTTTAACAAGGCAGAAAATGGATATTAGGACACTCATCTCATTTGTCTCAGGCTTGAAGTGATAGGGTAAAAATATGCTCTGCAAGATTTCCAAGAATCGCAAACTTGGCTTATACTGGCATAAAAAAAAAATAATAAAAAATGAGACCTCTATACACTTGAGACATGCAGAGACATTTCTCCTTTATTAAAGATCACAGGTTGGTATGCCATTTTGCAGACTTTGGTCATGAGAACTAGACATTTAATGACCTAGCAGTGTTTTTCACATATCTAAGTCCCAACATCTATTTCTGCAGTTATAAATGGGCTTTGTACATGGAAGGTTTAAATATCCTCGGGGGATGCTTTTTAGTTACAGACTGGGTGCTATGCACTGCACGCATTGCACAGAAATATTATTAACCCCAGACTAACAATGCCCTAAGCCTGTATTAGCCAGGGTGGTTAGGGGTATATAACGGAAGCTGAGTTCCACTTTATCCAGCCTGGCAATCTATTTATTTTACTGCAGTACTGCAGGATAGTCATCCAGCCTCTCCTGCAGCTCTGTGTACATTCTTTCTTCTTCAAGTCTTTCTCTCCGTATGGGATGTCAGCAGGTCTTCAGCATTTTAACCTCTGCTTTGTCTATTCAGTTTCTTCTGCAGCCCACAGCATTTGAAAGAGATGTCACCCCAGAAACTCTACTATCAAAAGGCTGACAATACCAGTAAGACCCATTATTTGTGAGAAACGTGGTCAAAAATCTCCATTTATTCTGCTGAGGACTACAAAGTAGCCAGCTGGGTTCACTGCAGAGCACTTCAGCAGACCAAATCTGCAGTGACAGTCTCACTGGAAGTTTTTGCAGTCAAAGAGCTGTTTGCTTTTGCCTTCAGAACCATCTGCCTTACTAATGACTAATGTTTGTGAGTTATTTACGTCAAGTGATTGCTGCTCTTTTGTCACTGCCACAGACAGCAACTCCATGGAAGGCCTGAGAGTGTGTGCATCTACCAAATGCATTTATACAGCCCTCAGATGGCCCTCTGCTAATAAATTCCTCAACATTAGCTAGTCCACTAGAAATTAACTCCGATATCTGCACTAATATAGCATTGCTGCAAACGTAATTATACCAGTCTGACAAGGAGAACTGCAGAAAAGGTGATTTGTATACACGTGATCAGCCCAGGTTAGCTCTGTAGTGAAAATGTGCATCCAGCTAGGCAGAATTTCACCTTTGCATGTCCAGTGTCAATTTCTCTTTGGCCACACAGGTAGAATTTAACTTAACTGCAATGCATATTGAAGTGCTGAGATACCACTTTGATCATTAGAAAAAGCACGGACTCTGTGTGAGCAGAAATGGAATGGAAGCACTGCAGGAACAAGTCGCATAAAGTGCAAGTGTCCCTGAGGATGGCACTAACAAAGAGTTAAAGCCCCATTAGCCCTTCCCTCCCCAGGTCAATTCACTCTAGCAACAGAGCTGTTGTAGCATGGCTTTGTTTGTGGTCAGTTGTCTCTTCTTGATGAATTCATATTGGAAAACCATACAAAACAGAAGACTAAGACATTATCCTGAAAAAAAGGCAAGGTGTGTCCGTGGAACTGTAGGTGAGGCAAGGTCCAACTAAAAAGAAGCTCCGTTCCTTTCCTCTACTTCAAAGGAATGACTTGTTCATCAGGACTTACACAGTAACCTGTGTTAAAGTGCTTAAACTTCTCTGTACCACACATTTTTCCAATTTCTAAAATCAAAACCTTATACCTCTAAAAGTATCATTATTTGACAAAATTACATTTTACAAAGAAGTTTGAAAACAGGTGTTAGAGTGGTATATATGCCTAGATAGGTACGTTTTGCAACCCAAATGTTCATACTACAAACCCTGTTATGCTGCTTCTGTTATGTGGACAATTCTGCCTTTTCAGGCAAGAGAACTGCATAGACTTGCAAAATTATTGAAGACAAGGCAGGACCTGCTAATATTCAGCATGGGGACCTGTATTCGTAGGGAGAGGCTTTCTGCTAATTCTTCTTGACTCAGTAAGAAATGACACTTTTGTAGTAGGACAAGGATGGGATACTTCTCACTACTATCTGTCCACAACAGTGTAGTTTCATGACATCTGCTCTCCAGGGTCAGTACTTGTCTTTGGCTGAGACAGGGCAGAAGGTAAGATGGGTCTAAGCAGCATACAAGCATTTATGCCTAGTGGAAGTGCCCTGCCAACAGCTAGGTTGGACTTGGCACATAGGAAAGAAACCTTACCCTCTTCATGTTTTCATCTGGGAGCAAAGGCTAAGGACAAAGAATATTACTATTTTTTTTTGTTGTCATTGTTCTGTTTAGTTTTCCTTCAGAAAATTAGTAGCACTATGAAAGAAATGCAAATGAAAATGTAATTCATGAGATTCTTGTTTGGTCAGTTTACTCAGAGGAGTTTTTTTTCAGTTTGGGTGTCCATAATAACCTAGAATACTAATACTAGAATCTATAATGTAACCCAGTAAGATGCTTAAAGAACACATTGATGAGTTTTTAAGACTAAACTGAAGAAACATACCTTCAAGAGTTCACCATCCTTACTTGGCCTTATACACTCCAGCTTATCTTAAATTTCCAGATCTATTTGTAGTCACCTAAATCAAATACAAATGTTTCCCTGAGGCAAACTCATCCCCCCTTTTCCTCTTACTTTGGCCTTCCTCTCCTCTCTACTTTTCCCCCTATATAGTGCTGTTCATAAAGTAATTCTTCAATTTCCCCCTTTATAGTCTTTCTCTCTGCACATGCTGAATATCCCTTGCTTATACAATCATAACTCTTTTTCATGGTCATCCCATTTCCCTAGTTCACAAAAAGTTTTCTCATTTTCACAAAATAGTTTACACAAAAGTTTTTTCATTTATACTCAGCAGAAACAAGCACATCATCCTCCTCTCAAACCAATCTCTTTTGTTTACTCTTTGATTGAGAGCCATTTTTTAATGATTATTTTCTTGAATATGTGACAAAAATCTGACTAGATATTCATGCCCTCTGCTTTTCCCTAACCGTTGGATATACTCTTCTGCTTATGCAAGAATTTTCCTTCTGTAAGAAAAACTTCTATAAGATTTTTGCACAGAGGCATATGTATGATTATTTGTATATATGTTTTACATCCGCAGGTAATTTAAGGTGATCAAGAGGCTTCTAAAATACTGCCAACACGTCTGCTACCAAATCCAAGAGACATAAATAGAAAGGGACAAAACTTCACACTAACAGAAGTACAAATTGCCTTAAACGGTGAAAAGAGAAGGCACAGATATATCCTTAGAGGCTGTCTTAATGCTCCTAAGATTTTAATTCACAATTTGGGAAACTGCTTGGTTAAAGATGTATTCCACTTTTTGATTTGTAGTTTAAAGGTAAACATAAAACATACAGGTGCACTTCCATCTACATCTCTCACTCTGCCTAAGTATGAGGCACTAGATATGGAAAGCTTACCTGTTATAACAGGTCGTTTCTAGCACTTGGCCATTTTACCTGTGATGTTCTTGGGTATATAGTAATTATAACTGGTACATAACCAGTCCGCAGACTGTTTTTCATTGTCGAGTACTCTATATGATGTAGTCATGACTGATGGTAAAAAGTGACTAAAATATGTTTGCTCTTTGTCATTTGTTTAGCAATATATACAAAAAAAGTCTCTGCTTTGATAAATTCAGGTTATATTATTATTATTATTATTATTATTATTATTATTATTATTATTATTATTATGCATGGTAAGGAAATTCAGTGAAACAAAGTTGGAATATGATTCATAGAAGTAAAACAAACTGGGTAAATTCAAAACCACATGAAAAATTGGGAGAAAGTCCAGAAAATGAATACAGACAGGACTGATGCTCACTGTTAGAAACCATGTCCATTTTCCTCCAAACCAACAAACACAAACAAACAAAAAAACACCCACTCCCAACTCGTTTATGTTTTGCAACTGTCAGCCATTAATTTTGATTAGGGCTTCTTCCCATCCCACAGCTTGCCTACCTCAAATCTACTGCACAACAATGATTTCTGTAAGGTTTTACAGTCAGCCTAATTCAATAAGATAATTTGATGCCTGACTGAATTCCCACTAGCTAATCCATATCAGCTGCTTTTGGAAACATTCTCTGGGGTAACATCATATCCATGTTTTCAAAATTACTCAGGTGTATATTCAGTTAACAGGATTTATATGTTTTCTGATGACTTCCACTCTTCAGTTAAAGCTGGAACATCATAGAATTTGGCAATCCAAATTGGGAGTTTACCCCTGGACCAACAAAGGGCCATTCCTAAGACTGTTAACAAAACTGTCTGTTTTCTGTCATTCTGGTATACAATACTTAAATGTTCACAATTGAGAACACCATCAGATGTAGGGGGCTTTCTTCTTGTTTTTCTTTTGAAATTATTATTTTTTTCTGTCAGCTTTGTTCTTCGTTTATAAAAAAAAAATTATTACAATTCCTGCCATTTAACTTCTGCTCATTCTGCAATCACTCATCCCTCATTTGCATCCAAATTTGGTTCCACTTTTTCTGGAAATGGTTTATATCAAGAAGCTGTCTTTAGAGAACTTTGTTTATATTGATGGCACAAATCCTATATCATTAAAAACTTCCACACATGTTTTGCTTTTGTCCCTCATTTTTGGTCTCTAGCCAGCATTGTGCTTCATGTTTGGTCTTGAGGTGCTGAAAGAAGGCAATTTATTAAAAAAAAGCAGCTCAGTCTTACAAGGATTACAGCTGTTACTGACCCACGTAGAGTACTGGACCAAGAACTTTAGGACACTCTTGAAAGTACTGGAACAGTTTCTTTGATAGCTAATATTAACTCTGCTTACAACAGCTTACCTCTGGCTTTTCAATGTAGTAACAAAAAAATCTTACTTTCATTTAGTGCTCTGAACCAGTTCTTCCATAGCCAAGTGATTCCACCAGGCTACTGGTCTGGAATGCCTTCTGAACATTTAACAAGACTAGACTCTTGAATTTTGGAAAGTCTTCTATAGTCCTTTATATTTATGTTATGCTTCAAATACAGCAAATTATTTTCAAATAAATATTGGCTTTGAAAAACTGTCACAATTATTTCATCACTCTCAGCAAGTAAGACAGCACACTTCACTTACCTTAGGCAGAAATATTTGAGAAAGAAAGCTGTATCCTCTCAATTAAGGATTCAAAGAGAGGTTGCCTATTGCAGTGATTACCTTCTTTAGAAGATAACTATCTGTGAGAGGTCATTCTGAGATAGAAAGGAAAATAACCCATGACCTAAAGACAATGTCTCTAATGAGTGGAAGAAAAGATCCTACCTGAAAGCCTTTCTTCAACCTGCTTATATTTTACAGTCCCACTCACACCAGACAGAAAAGTGACAGGAACAAAATAAAGCGGTTTTCCAGATAACATCTCCCTTCACTGCTCAGATAAACTGGTTACTAGAGCAGGGACTCTGACAGGCTTTCAGGTGACTCTAATCTGCTTGTCCAATGATCAATGAATGACTACAGTAATCGGATTACAAGGGCTACTAGCTTCCCTACATAGATATTTATGCTGGGGAGGCTGCACTAAAAAAATAACAAAAAAGCCCTGTGAACTGAAAGTGGTTGGGGAGAAAGAGGAACAGGTGTGAAACCTGGAAAGTGCAGTGCTGGCAGAGAAGAAGAAATGAGGTCAAGAGCCAATGAGCAGGAGTAGCAGCATTTGCTGAATAGTGTTTGCTCACTGAGGGAGGCAGCATTAGGCCTCTGTTGAAGAAAGCAATATACAAAAGAACAGCATCAGCAAAACAGTTCTGGGAGACTGCAGAGCAACAGAGCCCAGCAGACTATCCCAGCTCTAAGCATGTGCTACTGCTATCGCTAGCCAGGCTTTGTACACTCCCTCTTAAAATCAATGCTGCTTCTGCCTGGCATGAGGAGGCTCAAGAAGTCCACATGATGAAAGAAGAGCTGCAGTAGGTCAGATGTTTTGTTTGTCATCTACAGCTGGGCAGAACTGTAAGACAGAAGGACATTCTCCTGGTAGTCAGCCCTCACGTAACAAGCACTCCAGCTTGATACACTGGAAAAATTAAATAAGTGACTCTCTTACATGCACGCTCTGTTTGCAAAGGAAAAAAAAGCTTCCTACACACAGTATTAATTTTGTACAGCACAATTATAGATTGATCCCATCATTTGTCCCATCCCTCTTCCTGCTCTCCCTCACCTTTGTAATCTTGTGTAGCATACCCAGGAATTGGTGTGGATGTCAGGTGGTGGTTAAATATCCTTTTGACACATCTTTGCTACAGGTAGGTCTCACTTATGGTTCCTTGTCAGTGAATAGTTAACTGACAGAGACAATTACATATCAGAAGGCTTATCTGAGGTATGAGACAGACCTGAAGAACAGTTGCTGTGCCTCGGAGTTGGCCTTAATTCCAACTATACCAGTTATTACCACTTGTCATCTTGTCCATATACTTCAACTGCCACAGCTACAGCAAAGCACTCTAACCAACTCATTATATGTACAGACAAGTCAATTAATCTCTCCTTGTCACATTTTTCTATTCATTAAAAAAATAGTTTAAAAGGTCAAAGACTTTGACAAAAAGCTGGATAATATTAATATTCAACCTCAGTGTCTACTATCACCATCAGTATATAGTTACTGAAAATACATTTCAGGTAACCTGAACATTTAAAATTTACAATAACAGCAAGAACTCAGTCACTCATACAGCAGTTAAAAGCTTACAGAAAAACTTGCACATCAGCCCCAAAGCTTCTCAAACTTTGATTTTGCTGTGAATGGAAAATGATGTATAAGTCTGAGTGAAGAAAAAAATCTAATGTTTTCAGAGTGACAAATGATACTCTTGTGGGAACAGGGATGTCTGTCACAATGTTTGAGTAATCTGGACTGTTTCTCACCTTTCAGGATTTCTTGCATTAAACTAATTAATCTAGCATTTCAGCCAGTGCACGCTTCTCACTGGAGAATTCAGTTAGAAAACATTCTGATGGTGAAAAAAAAAAAAGTGCTGCTCATTCTCTGGAGCTCATCTCTATCCTGCATTTCAGCTTTAAGAAACCACCATCACAGAGAAGACAACTGTCAGGATTCAATTTAGTCTACTTAGCCTTTCACAAGACCAGAATTAGCTTCACCTTGATTAACTTACTTTCTTCAGAGTACCTAGTGTCCCTTTAGTCAGCCTGCCTTTGTTTAAGTGATCTTCACAAGAATGATTAGTTTGAATTTGTTTAATTTTAAAGACCAATACATTTCTTAATGCACCATCCATAAGAAGTGTGGGATTTTTCCAACAAGATGCCAAAGCCTCCTACAAACGGCTAAATGCCTTCAGCTTTTTTCATACAAAACCAAGGAAGGACTGAGGTTGCTGGCCACAAGGCAGAATTTATCCTGCTTAGTAATAAGGAAGGAAAAGACAATTATAAATAACAATAAAGCCAAGAGTGATGATTTGGAAAGAAGCTGATTTCTGACACTGGTCTGATATTGATAATACGTCAAGAAGATTAATTCTGTCTTGGATTAAATACAAATTACAGTTCAGGTACAAAAGGAAAATATTGCTCTAGCAATGAATGAACAAACTGAACGCTCCATAAAACCTGAAAACTTTAAATCATCTGGGAGACAAAAGAGAAGAGATGAGTTACAATTCAGAAACAGCTTGTACAGACTTTTTCCCACTAATCAGTGTCTGGTCAGGACAGGATTTATGAAGTTTTCTCTCTTCCTACATGTACATGGATTTCCTGCTGTAATCTGACTGCAAAAGCCAGGCGTTTAGAGAAGCCTTAGCTACAGCATTCAGGGTCTCAAAGAAGCCTAAAACCAGTAAGTGTTTGCTAGAGGATCTGATGGAAATATATAAACAGATAAGAGATTTGGAAATCACGATTTTAAATTTGGTACTATTTCTGTCAGGGAAATCCGCATTGATCTGAGTGTTAGGGAAAGTTACTCTAATCCTCACGGCAATAAGGACATAATGACTTTTAGGGAGGAAGTGGAGAGCACAGCTAAGGTTGTAAAAGCTTTAAACACATGCCTGTCATGCATGTTCTTAATTCTGTTCCTCTTTGTCCCTCCACACTCCATGACTCCCAGAAAACAGAACAGGATGCAGAACAGAGGAACTAACTCCCCATAGTAGAGTAGCTGTAGCATTACAGCTTTTGAGCCCCAGACTAGCCAAAGTATAAGAGGAATCCAAATCAGTGCAACAGTGCCTAAATGGCCTGAAATAGCTCAGAAGAGTACAGAAAACTAGGGAAAGGCTAGGTCACTAAGTGCTCCAACAATAGCATTGTATGTCAACCCTAAAATAACTCAGAAATTATTAGTGAGAAAGGGGCTGTCTTTTTTGATCGTGTCCCAGTGAAGAATCAGCAGGTCCCATGTCAAAGACTGCTCCCTTGAGGTGCAGTTCTCTCAGTTGCCCCTTAGCTAATGCAGACGAAATGCATCAAAGAAATTATAAATGATGGTTTTGAGAATGTATTTGAGAACATAGTTTCAGGCTTATTTGAAGTCAATGTTTTCTTACTTCATGCCTTTTTTGAGGAGGTAAGGTTGGTACTGTATTTCCAATTATGTAATCAAGAAATTAAGTTGTAGATTTACCACAATTACTCTGTTTTCATTTTTCAGCTTGCCTAGAGTTTTAAGTGGATTCACATAGACTGAATAGTTGCAGGCATATCACTGAA
Organism: Anas acuta; assembly: GCF_963932015.1. Taxonomy (NCBI): domain Eukaryota; kingdom Metazoa; phylum Chordata; class Aves; order Anseriformes; family Anatidae; genus Anas; species Anas acuta. Next base: position 15,379,016 of record NC_088984.1, read on the forward strand.
GTGCTGAAGACAAACACCACAGAACAATGGCAAACCAAGACAAATCCAGGGATCCCAGGCATCACGATACATTTTCCACTAAGACACATGCACTAATTTGCTGCAGGCATTATTTGGTCCTAGACAAATGGAATACTTCCCTTGGCAGCTGTCACTCATTTGTCTGTTGGACAGGCAGTGGCAAACTACTATAACTTTGGGGAAAAAATAATATTTAGATGACAAATACTAAATACAGTCTTGAGTGTAGAGGGAGGTGGAATCTGATCATCTGCTGCCATTAAACAAAACAACTGTATAACCTGATACCATGTGAAAGTATAAGAATAATAAAAATAATGCTGATTGATACTACCTCTCACTGTTCAATTTATCCATGGGATTCTGACAAGATGAGATCTCTGTTGTTTTAGATTGGGTTTGTCCAGATCATAGAGCAGAATTAGGTCATTCATGGACAAATATGTCAAATCAACACTGAGGGTATCGAAATACAGATATTTGCAAAGAAGATGATCCTAGATTTCAGAGATGACAGATCATCTCAATTGCTCACAATGTCCTTCTTCTGGTACTTACACTACCAAAATTCTGCTCATTTGGAGATATACTTCCTCCAATTAGCTAACACATATCTCCTCAGAGTTATCTTTCTCTCTCATAACTCCTGGTAGCTGAACAATGACATTTGCTGCCATAATTGAAGTCCCTGGCCCTGTTCTCTGAGAGAACTCTGTTCAAGCAAAAGCAGTGACAGCTACCTTCTCATCACAGCACTTTCTTCCTGATGGGCGTTACTGCTGATACTGCACTCTTTTCTTTCAGCAGAGACAGTCCTTTCCTACACTGATATACTTCTTCCAAACCTTAGCTTCACTGCTCTCTACCACATTAAGCTGCTCTTGGTAATATCAGAACATGAATACCTTTTTCTGCAACATACATATAACTTTACCTTTCACAGTCCCTAAACATTTAAGTTTCACACATCTCCAAAGAGGAGAAAACCAAGCCTGCAGAGAAGAGCTAAGAAAAACATGGAATATATTTACAACCACCTTCAGTAATGATCTAATATTCTTTGTTTGTTTGTTTTAAATGATTGTGGCAGATATCATCGCTATAATTACATGAAACTGAGTATTCACCTTTGACAGTGACCTGAGCACTGCATGATGCCCGTCCTGTGTTGTTTTCAGCCAGACAGGTATAAATGCCATCATCTTCTGGCAAGGCATCTTGGACAGTCAGTTTTGCAACTCCATCTTCAAAAGTGGAATGGGCATACTGAATTGGCTGTTCTGCAGACAGAAAGGGAGACAATTGTCTTAATACGCCCGCCATATGTTTCAAAAACACTTCTTGCTTTCAGTGAAATTTGGATGTCTAACAGTGGTCAGTATATTAGAATGCACAGCCACTGCTCTCTAGTGACTACAAACAAGCATCCCAAGCACAAAGCAGAATATGGTCTTCAGACAAATCTCACCATTCATTAGGTTTATTGGATGCCACCTTTAGTAGCAACAAGAAGAAGAAGGTTTATCTTGTTTTATCTGTGTTTTGAAGAGATTCTCTTTCAGACAGATAAGAGAATATATGTCTTCTGTGTTTACTTAGACATTGCCTCCATCTAGTAGTACTTTGCGTGAAAAAAAGATATTGGTATTACTGTCCAGATGTACAAAAGGGCATGACGAAGAACTTGAAGCCCCTTAAATTAAGTACTTTGCAGTGGAAGACATTCCAAGAGAGGCAGCAAAATCTAGGATGGAGCCAAGAGGCTGATTTACCAGGCACTCAATCTACACTAAAGTATGTATAGTCTGTTAGCAGACAGGTACAGTCTGGTCTGTAGTGACATGACTGTTAAAGAAGTTCATCTTAAGAAATTGGTTGCTTGAATTGGTATGGAACATGCTTAAATGTTGGTGTAGACCGGTTTAAGTTGCCTTGCTATTGTTTCAGGAACTATCATCAATCTCAGCCTTACTTTCTCAAATGCTTCTGCAATCTGTTTTCCCCATATTAAATATTTTCCACTACTGACTCATCATTGGTTGCTTTCCCAGTGTATGCAATGCTTAAGAGGGCCTGATATCTGCATAAACACCATGCTGGAAGAGAAACTAGGGTCATCTGAGAGAAGGGTGAAACTGCAGAGAAATTGTGCAGGACTTTATCAAGGACATCTGTCACTTCGGAGATCATGGTCAAAAGGAACGATCAAAATTGATTTAATTGACAAAGTCATTTAAAAACATTTGGGAAAAAAACTCTGGAGATTCTAAAAAACATCTCCACACTATCAGCAGGATAAGTTAAATGATGATACAGATTTTTCTCTCATCTTTGATTTCCAACATTAACAGGAGACAGTTATTATCTATGCACTATTTATCTGCATATGAAGTTCAATTTGGAAATGCATAGATGCATCCAAATCAACATGATCTAATATTTAAAAAAATACTGTATAATGCCTGGGTAGATGATCTCATTCACTTATTTCTCTTTAAAGTTATCTGTTTGTTAAATTAGCAGATCTTCTACAGCATGAAAAACTGGGGCAAACATTTAATCAACTGCCCAGAAGACTCTGATTTCAGAATAAACCCACTTCACTTTCTTTGCAGATCACAGATCACATATTCTTAATGCTAGTTCCTTTGAGATCCCTTTCACTCAGTTACACAGGCTGTTGTAACTGTTAATTCCAATGACATATTTTTGCATGGACTTTTTTTTTGTGTATGTGTGTGTGTGATAAATAAACAAATGAATATAATAAACGTTCTATATGGAAAAAGAAAATGTGGTCTCCTTTACCATGTCCTCAAACTGAAATTTGTCAGGGCATCCCATTTCTCACTCCCACTCAATGAAACCAATATTTTTTTTTTTAGTGTTATTCACTGTTCTGCCTTTTCATTAGACCCCAGCAAACAAATGAAAATATTTCTGCTCTGAGGAATAACCTACAGCAAGATTCTAAGTTATATCCATTGTTCTTATATTTTAATCTAATAAAAACAACTCTCCCAGTAGTGAAAGGTTGCCTTCTCTAGAGGCAGAACAGTCAAATCTTCACGACAGCTTGGCAGTAGAAACAATAACAAAAAATACCTTACTGCTGGCATGTTATGCAAGAAGAAAGGAAATTTTCCCCTGGACCATTTATTAAAAGCTTTCTGGACAGATCATAAAGCTATCCTAAAACAAAACACTACTCAGAGAATTGTTCTGCTTAAAGTTGTGATCATATTGTTTTTAAATTCATCAGAAAGATGTTCAATTTAACTTTGGAAAAAGAAAAGGAAGAAAAAAGATATATTTGAAATAAAGGGAAATGGGCCTTATCCTTACAAATTAAAAAGAAGTTAGCAATAAAGCATTTAAAGAAGCTAAAATAAATTGAAATTGAAATTTTGGTGAGGCCAGAACAAAACCAAAAAAGGTTTACTTTCAGGGAATTAAAAAAAAATAATTGGTGAAGTAAATTGGTGAAGATTCAGGGGGAAATTTAATTTAATATGCAGAATTAGAGCATCAGGACAAAAGAACTCTCTTTAAAAAGTTGGAAAAAAATATTTAAATCATTATAATAGGCCTGGAAAAGTATAAAAAAGAAATTGAAGATGGTAAAGCTGCAGAGAATAGTAGGAGCTAGAAAATAATCCACAGTCCAGTCAAGTGGCTCTTATATGTGTAACTTGGATGAATGTGGAAGCAACTCCTTGCCCTTACAGATTCTAAGAAGTAATTACTGACAATGCACCACTTACATCATCTATTGTTTTGGCTTGGTTGCCCTAAAAAGAGAGGTCAATCTATGTATGGCTTGGAAAATATTTTAAATTTGCATGCAGTCACAACTGGTAAAAATAGTCAGTATATAAAGTAGTGCTTGCATATAACGAGCTGTTGTAAATCTTTTAGTTCTCAGGTACTGTTGATACCTCAGAGGCAAACTGGGTTATACATGCAGCTTGGTATCAAGGGCTTGCTAGTCTAGGCTCTTTTTTTTTTTTTTTTCCCTCCTGTTTTCTTATGATTTGCTAAACTTAGAATTTACACTCATTATTTCATTTAGCTATGCATATTTTTCTCACTAGTCCTTTCAAAAAACAAATCCATTATTGCTGTCACACTTGGAAGACAATTTGCATTTGATATTTTCTTGTGATCTCTACACATCCCGTCCCATATAAAAAGTGTTATATTTTAAACAGTTGTGCAGTTGCTCTGGGCAGGCTACATTTTTCTCTTCAGCTGTCTACCACTTATGAACTGAAGAGGCTTTATATTCCAAGCATGAACAGCAGATTCTAACATTTTATTTTTTATTTTTTTAAAACCACACTTTTCTCCTTTATTTGGTTATGGATATAAAGATGAGTGGTTTGTAGTATCAAACTAGCTCGTAGACAGGAAGGAAAAGTTTGCATTCAAATTGAGATTGCTATATCCAATTTGATTGTTAGGTAGAATACTGGCCCTAGGAGCATATATGGAATTAGCAGCATTAAGCTACCATTTATAATCCGTTCAAGTTTGTATTAAAATGGTATACAAACTGTTATGTATCACAATCAGATGCAAGACAGGGAAACATTCAAATATAATGGTATATTATAGGAGTCTTTAATAAAAGAAGTGTATTTATATATTTAAAATAATGATGTCCCTAATTTTTATTATTGTGATAGTTTGTTGTGCTACTGTTACTCAGAATCATCACTGTCTTTTATTTAAGAGCAGAGCTAGCTTTCACCTACAGAACCATAAATGGTTTAAATTCCAACTATTTGAAAAAAAAAACTAGTTGGAGTTTGGAAGTTGGAAAAAACAAAACAAAACAAAACAAAAAAACCACCATGCTTATGCCTCCTTCTGATACTAATACAATTGCACTTAGAAGCTTGGATGCAATAAAAACATTGTTGTACCTGAATAGGGGCAGACTCAGCTGAGTTCAAAGGAGGAAGGTCAAAGTAGAACAAACATACTGAAAAATGGCAGGCAAGCACAGTGCATGCTGGAGGCCTACAGAAACCTGTGGCTTATTGCCCTCTAGGGTACATTTTTTCAGGAGACAATGTCTTTCTGGATAGCATGGTTACATCGATGGAGACGTTATCTCTGTTCCTGATAAAGCGTAACACAGACTTTGAAGTCATTTGAGACAGGAAGATGCTCTGAGTGATGTGGATGACAGCTAGGTGTAACTACATCATTCAGCAACTAAGGGAACTGCGTAGGGCATGGAATACCCTTGGAACATGAAGCTGAAAAGGTTGACCTCATGCGTAGGAGTTGTCCCCTCTGTGCTTCAAGACACAATTATTTAGTTGCAACAGTGATTCTACCCCAGTCTGCAAAGCAGAAACTGCAAAGTAGTCTTCAGAGAAACAAATGCTTTCCAATGGGAGTATGTCTGAGCTTTCATTCACATGTTTTATGCTGTAAATAAAGCAGTGGCCTTTCTATTCTAGACATGGAGCTATTGGGAAGAACAGGCCAGGCTGTGGGAACATACCGATCTCAAGGTCATGGTTCATTTGCCCTGCCACCTTTTTGAGTTATCCCATTTACTCTGAACAACTTAAGAAAACCAGAGATCGTGTACAAATAATTCATTTTAAAACAATCCTAGAGGAAACAGCTTTATGGCAAAGCATGCTACTCTTTGTCCTTAAATCACACACACACAAAGATAGATAGTCTGGGGGAGTCTGCAAAAAATCCATTGCACTTCAGGAATAACAAAGGTGCTTGAGGGTTAAGCTGAATAAATCTGTCTGGTGTTTAATAGATGTGACTCGAAACTGAAAGAGACCTTATTCAAAGCATGTGGTCTCTTGGATCTCTGAAATCGTTTGAAATCTAAGCAAAATACTGAAGTTTGGGTCCAACTCTGATATCAAGAAGGGACTGCTAAGGAAGCTTCCATGTTCAGTTGATTAATTAGAACATGGGAGGTGTTTATAGACCCTGATAAAATAAAATAAAAAAATATGTATAATTTTTTTTAATCAACTTTTTACAGGCATTTCTGTGCAGCACAGGATCTCAAGGAACATCTTCCTAGTAGACAAACAAAGAGAAAAACTGTGATTTTGTTATCTTAGGCATATGGATGCTAAAAATGGTTATGACCTGGCCAGCTGAATGATGAGTGGAATCTGGCATAGATTTCCTTCCAACCCTAGAAGGTGATAAGGTACATATTTTGCTTAGGACTTATTTCTCCTGTGGGATCATGGTGCCAACCTGCTACTCTCTAAGCAGAGGCTCATACCAAAGGAGTGGGGGTAGCATAGGATTCAGCATACAGTAGCAACACAGATTTTGTTGCAGCATGGTGAAAACTTCATTTAACGAAACTCAGGAAAACCATCTGCATACAATGTTGTCACTAGAGTCCCCTCCTGGACATACTGGAAAACTGCAGTAAGACAGAAAAACAAAACAAAACAAACAAACAAAAAAAAGCACACACACACACACACACAAAATCCCACTATCCTTCTTGCATACTACCTGAATATAAACTGATTTTCTTCAAAGGTTCTAGTGTATTATATTATGGTGAGTTAGAGTGCAGTATTCACAGCCATGCTATGTACTGATCAGAGTGGCATTTGAGACTGTGAATGTAAGTGGGTGCATGCACGTATTGCAGACCAGGGTGTTCCTTACCATTGAGAAGCCATGTGATCTGAGGCACAGGTATGCCTCCTACACAGCACTGCAGCACAAAGTCTTGCCCTTCACTCACAGTGCATCCTTTCAAGACACTGGAAAAGCATGGAGCAACCTCTTCAACTTTAGGCCCTTAAAACCAAAATGAAAATAGTTCCTTTAGCCCAAATTGACAAAATGACCTTTACCACATAGTGACTTTTCGAGGTATGGTTAGGTGGCATGGCTGGGCTAATAGGTTCATCCTGTGACAACCAGAAAAAAAAAAATCAAAACCACAGTGATACGTTTTATTGGGAAATACAAATAATTTTGAGTATGAACTGGTAGAAATAAGGGGTTCTTTCATAATCTACAAAGCAGGCATTGCCAGCCTTCAAGCTGTTTCTTAGGTGGCGGTTTTCTGCTCCAAATTTCACCAGTTGCAGCCAATCACTAGAAGGGTATGCAACACATTGCCAGAGAGCTCAGTGCAAAGAAGGAAAATTCTTCTCTCTGCTTGTCTGTGTTCTCCCAGTCCCTCTCCCAAGTTTCCCCTGGTTGGCAGTGAAACAGGGTGAATTAAGGATGCAGTTTACAGATGTCTCATGAGATGGAACGTGAGAGTATCTTGGGTATCCTTCTTCAACTTCAGGCACAGCAAATAGAAAAATGTTGCATAAACATGATCATGCCTCCAAGAGAAACCTAAAACCAGGTGAAAAGCTTAGAACTGAGGACAGGATTTACTAAAAAGCAAAAAAAAATATCTTTCAGTAAGACCAGTAAGACAGTGCCTTCAAACTCAAAATAATTTGTTACTAGAAGCTATACTTGAATTTGGCAGCATGCAATTCTCATTTCTTCACTTTTCTTACTTGCTCTACTGCACAGGATCAGTTTGTGCTCGCAAAACATTTCAGATATGCAGTGTCCTGCAGAAATGCTAAGCAACTCCAAGAGAACTACATGCAGAACAACAACAAAATCTTTGGCAAACTGTATCAAATACAAACATTAATAGAAAACTCCAATGGGGAACAGACCTCCCTGGGTACGAAGCATGTGATGCAAGGGTTTTAGTTATACAAACAACAAAAGCAAAAGGTCAGAGTGGAAACTGATGCAGAAAGTGGCTTGTCAGCTATCCCGCACCACATTAGTGTCAGAACTAGGAATCAGAATTAAACTTTACTGAGAAATTCCAACAGGAATTTTTCAGTCACCACCCTTTGGCAACACTGTAAAGACCAGCCACAGTTTTCAAAGTGCAGATGGGCTCACACTAGCTTACTTACTTTTGACAGTTAACAACCAGCTGGTGGAAGTCTGGCCTTTGGGGTTGAAAGCTGCACAGCTGTAAGATCCACTGTCTCCCAAGCAGGCTTTCTTTAACCGTAGGCAATGAACTCCATCTTCTTCATATATTTGGATATTTTCTCCAGTTTGAATAGGTGCACCTTCTTTGAACCACTCCACATTTGGTTTTGGTTTCCCTGAAACTAAACCATCAGTTCTTTGAATTTTTATGGACAGGTATTAGTGTAATTCCATTATTTGCTTTAGTATAAATTAGGTATAATTTACACATACATGATTATATAAACCTTAATGAGTCAGTAATACACTGTCTTCAAAAGACACTTTGATATTTCTGATCCTCCAAAACCTTTCAACCAGTCCAGCTTTAAAATAACAAATGCTTGGTAACCTGAAAAACCACAGCACCTCTATCTGAAAATTCTTCCTCTAACAAATCACACACACACAAAATGGATGTGATATTAGAAGAGAAAAAGATATTTATGCCATTCCTTCCTATCCTGCTCAGTTGGTTTCTCCTAGTACTTATCAGTATTTCACAATCCACGGTTCCTACCACTGAAACAATTACTGTGGTTGTTCATTCTGGGACTGCACAACCTAGAGAAGAGAAAGCTAGAGACATATAAAATAATTTCTCTCTCACTTGTAGGAGCATTTTAGAGTGCAATTTTAAGAAAAAAAAAAAAAAAGTTATAAATAATCTTCTACTAAAATTGTAATTAAAAGAAAAAAAAAAAAAGAAATGTTCTAAATATACTTCCTGGATTCATCAAGATACAGCCTTCATTACTCTTTCGAGAGTTTGAAGCCTGGCCAAACTGTGGAGAAAACTCTTAAACACCAGTTTAATTCTGACTTTTTCATTTCAGCTGTTAGGAAGCACTCAGATTATCACTGGACCAACCAAATATGAAGGGCAATAGTAGAATCCCAAATGGAAATATAGAGAGACTGATTGCAGTTCCTCACCTGACCTTTTCCACAGCAGATTACTGTGGAAACAACATGAAATTCACCATCTATTTCTGAAATGCTTTATGAGCAGGGCAACTTGCAGTGAAGGAGGAAGAACTTCCCTACTTCTGCACACAGAAGGGTAACCTGACTAACCCCAGGGCTCAGATACCTTTCATCCCTTTACCTTTGCTCTTGAATTTAATCTCCTGTCCTTCTGATGCTTCCAGGCTCTCTGGGCAGCTCTCAAATTGAGGAGGAATTCCCAAAGGGTCCCTCTTCTCCTCCGTTACAGCCTTCCGGGCTCCAGCTCTATTTTCTGCTTCTCTACTCCTTGGACCTACTTGTCCTGTCAGAGATGGGGTTTGCTGAGTTGTCGTCACGGGCTGCACAGTCCTTTTCCTGTCTTCACCCTGCCTGATGAAAGTTGTCTGGGGTTCTGTCTTTGGTTCTGGTTGCACTTTGACAGGCTGTAGTGTGATGGTGCTTGAAGTTTTCTGCAAGACCTGAGATCCCTTTGTTCCTCCTTTAGGTTCTTGAAGAGATAGTGTATTGACTTCTTGGTTCTGTACTTGCTTACTCTCTTTGGCTTCTCTGGAGATGTAAAAGGCCTCTTTCTTTGCTGACACCCTGTCTTTGGTTTCAATCATGAGTTCAGTGCTGCTGGATTTGAGCTCTTTGGCAATCCCATTGCTAGTTGCCTGTTTGAAATCTGAGTTTTCAGCAGATTTAGTAGCAAATGTTGTTGGTTTTGATGGCGTGCTGAAGGAAGATAAGTTTACAGATATATGACTCTGTATAAAGTCTAATTATTATTATCAGCAATGATATAAATGTCCAAGCCCTTAGGAGGAAGATCAATTTGCCTTTAGTTATGTGAGTGACAAGAGCACTGCTCTTTCCCTCAGACAGATTAAAAACAGGGATGAAAGAGGTAAAGTGAAATTACTCATTAAATGTGATCAGTGCTCAAACACTGTCTCAACTGAGGAGTTTCTGGGTACAAATCCTCTGCTCAGGTTGTAACACGTGTTTTGTGAGTCAGACACTAACCTTGAATATGCTGCTAGCAAGTAATTACATGAGTCCCTGGAATATCCATAGTGTAGCACTATGGCATGCCTTAATAAATTAAGGCTACATGTAATTACAGTTCAAAATGCCACATAAAATAGCTCCTTAAGGTGAAATTAAAATGTAAATTATGCAGTGAATTTACTATTTCTAATTATGGTGCCTTGGCAGAATAATAGAGGAGGGAGAAGTAGTGGAGTAAAAAAAATCAGTTGAATGGATGTAAAAACATAATCTATGTTATTATTAGGAGGAGTTTCTCAGAACTATGATGGATCTGTTGGTCAGAACTTGAGGGACTTGAATTCCTACATTGAAGTTGACTGCCCTGACCCCTAAGCTGTTACCTGTAGAGTACTGTGTCTGTCTCACACCTCCAAAAGCATAAATATTTTTCCAAGGCAGAAATGAAACATATTTGAAATTCTAAAAGTCATTTCTAACCCAGTTCTGCTTTGCTATGTTTTGTGTCACTGACTTATTCTCCCAGGGAGATTCAGGATATTTATGGTGGTACTTTCTTCAGCCAGAGTTAAAGGCAATACAGAAATAATGCACATGAGATTTACAGTTACAACTAGAAGATTTTTACATTTTACGAAATATCCTTGATTTGTGAGTAAACAATGGAGGCAGAAATACTGTGAAGAACCCAGTACATTAGGAATTCCAACTGCGGGGAATCACACTAAACTTATTTTAAGCTACGTTCCTAAAAATCACACAGACCTTAAACAAGGTAGCACAGCATTTTCAGGTCCACTTTGCAACTGACATAGAGTCAGGACAACATAAACATGTACTTTTGAAATGCCACCCTTGGCACATGAGGACAGATTTAACATCCTGAAGACTGTAAAGTAAATGGCCTTCATTAAAGTGTCTTACATAGGCAGCATAGTGCATTTCATTTCAGCATCTTCTGTCCATAAATTAAAGGAATTTTATAAAACGATTTCTTAAAATTCATAGTCATTCAATTTTAATTATCTTGATAATGTCCTAAAATATTTTTTTTATTACTTATTACCTCACCCTTACTTTTGTAGTCCATTTGCAAACAATATCAAATACTATGGCCATAGTGTATTTTGCTTTTGACAGCAAAGAACAACCTGCTCATTACTTACTTGATACTTAGCGTTTGGATGAAAAAAAAATTAAAAACATTGACCAATTGGTACTGAGAATATGTACTATTTATATGAGAGTATATGTGAGTGTCCTCACATAGCTTTTGTTCAGATTATACAACTTGTTGTTGCATGAAGGCTCGTGCTGTAAATGTCAAAATTAGTGCTGAGAAGGAACCTTGGTATGACAAAGAAGTCTAGTAAAAACGTACCATAGTGGCTGAGTGTATGTGTCAGTCTTGTCGGAACCTGAAATAATAATAAAAAAAGAACAGGTAACTTATACATACCATGCACACTCCCATAAATTTCAAAGATTATAAGTGAAGAACACACTTAAGATCCTTCACTCTTCATATCTTCTGTCCTTTGAAGTCAAGATTGACTACCACCATGTCTAGAATTTATATAGAATACACCAAAAGGCTCAGCTGAAACAGAGGTCTTGGTCCACTTTGAGACATTTCTAGGTCAAGTAAGCTCTCGACCGTTGAGAACTATGAGTCTCAAAGACTCTCTGTTGGAGGACAGAAGTAAAGAAGAGGTTCCACCTGAGAACCAGCTCATCAAGTCCTATGGGAACTCCAAAGAGCATGCAGAAGTGGGAGAAAGACAAACCATCAGTACTACAAACCATCAGTACTACAACTGAGCATGCCAACAATGAAACTGCAGTGGTACCCTGTTTAAATCAGTGTTTCTTCACTTTGAAACATCACCAGAAAATCTGGGTTAAGCTACATTGGCGTAGCTACATAAGCTACATAAGCTACCTGAGGAAAAAAATGAAGCTCTTGGAGCAAGTTGTAGAAATAAGCGACTGCGTGGCTATAAAAGAAAATTCAGTAATTCTGAACCACTTGATTTTCTGCTAGCATTCTGCAGCAATTTCTACTACCTAATTTAATTGATAATGAAAGACTTCGGTATTATATTATTGTGGTTAGGTAAGTGGAATCATCCAGTTAGTCGAGTACGTTGTGAGAGAGTGCCCTTTTTACTGACCTGTGCTAATCCAAGAAAGAATGCGTGCATTATTCAGAGATGTGGTCAGCATCTGAAGCAAACATATACCACAACTGACCTTGTGACCCCAGTTCTGCATCATCTCTCAGGGCAGACGTACCCATTACATAACAGAAAGCTCACAAGTTCAGGGAGAGCAAGTAACTATCAAGTTTCACTTTTAAAAAAAAGGGCTTAATGAACTTTATGGCCTTTTCTATGAAACATTAGTTGAACAGGCAACACATAGAAACTTTCTACAATGGCCTCATCAGATTGGAACTTACAGATAAAAAAACACACACAGCTTTAAGTGGTAAAGGCTAGTTGTGGTTCTGAGGATCCCAAATACAAATCCTTGTGTTATTTATGTTCTTGGTATCTTACAGAATGACAACACTCACCAAAAATTTCTCTGCTGGGGGCATATGTAACCTATTGATCTTGTGACTGCAGGTAAAGACAGCAGTTGTTGATTTAATTATTTCATTGGGTTCAACAACTGTTAAGCCAGCTGTTTGTCCACTGACTGACGAAATTCCTCTTTTGTGCAGTTGTTGAAGGCTTTATGATTTTGAGGCTAACGTAAAGGGTACCGTAAGAATCATCAAACTGCAAATTGAACTGTTATATGGTAAAGCATATATGGAATAGAACATCCTGAAGTATTTATATAAATAGATTATTTTCTTTAACTGTAGGGAAATAAGACAGAGGGGATTTGGGAGTTGAGAATTTTAATCTCATTAAACTTCTTTTTATCTCTTACAGTTTTAAGTTATGCTCCTGTCCTTTACTTTCCTAGTTCTACAAATACAGATACAATTTTGTTTTCCAAAAGGTAGTTGGTATAAACATGCACCCAGTGCTGTTATTCAATAAATACAAAATTAATTACTGTTTAGAATTACAACTGCAAAGTTTCTAGCTGAAGTTAAATTCTACTTTCAAAACATATGAAGATCAAAAACACAGTAAAAATGGAAAGCTGATTTTATAGAAAGTTATTACAAAGAAGCAATTAGACTGTTCATTGCCATTAAACCAACACAATGTTTTCAGCTGTAGCATGCTCCAAGCTATCACAGTACCATCTAATGAAGAGAGAGTAGGATGAAAAAAAAAGTAAACATTTATATTGAAAACACAACCAAAGATTTTTCAAAGCAATGACAGTGGTTCATTTTTGCTCTCCTGTGGATCTGTCTTTACTGTACCTTGGACAGTGAGCTCTGCAGACACAGAGGCCTTCCCAGCACTGTTTACCACTGTGCATGTGTAAATTCCTGCATCAGCAAGCCGAGCATTTTGGATTTCCAAGAACTGGATGCCAGTTTTCTCAAACATGTTGAAACGCTCACTTTGCTGCAACTGAATATCACCCTGCAAATATCACAAGACACCATGAGACAGAGAGCTGTTTGTAGGAGACGGGGAGAAAACAGGTTTGTTTGTTTGTTTGTTTGTTTTTTGGTAAAACATCAGGCAAAAATGTCTTTCTCCTATCTTTCAGCCCAATACTTTCAGTGAAAAATATCTGCATGATAAAAAAAAAAAAAAAAAGTGCCCAGAAGTTCTTTAATTCATAACTGCAAGAGGCTGTTTCTCCTTGCATTTTGCCATCCATACATTTTGGTTTGTTTTTGACTTTTCATTATTTACCATATTCACATCCTTACAAACGTTTTCTTTTGTTGTATGTTGGCTTTTCCATTCATGTTCACTCCAGGGAAGTCAAACATCACATTAAGTAACAACTTCCAGCATGAGGAGCATTTCTCCATTCTTCAATAGCTGTATCTCTTCATCAATATGCTGAATCTCTTCAGGAACTGGAAAAAATTCTACATGAGAGGACCTCATCAAGGGCCAGGTGAGGAGGGTAGCAGAAGGCACTAACTGTGCCTTAAGGAGGTATTGCTGCAACACAAATCCTTTGTGGAGACCAGCTGAAGGTGGGTCTGGATTTAAGCATTCTCTAACAGAACCCTCATGACCAAGACAAGCCACTAGCAAAGAATATATAGATGGGAGAAAGCCAGCTTTGACTCTGTTACTTCTGTCACAAAAGAACTAAACTTCATGAAGCTTTAAACTTATGTAAAAAAGATGTTTAATATTAGAGTGCTCCTTAGTCTAACACATTGGGATATTATGCAATGCAATAATTAAAAAATCTGGAGCCAGGAACAGTGAGAAGTGTAGAAGATTGATACAATTTACTTGCAAATTTAATGCATTCTCCTACAACTGCAAATTTATTGCAAATTTAATGCATTCTCCTACAACTCCAAGATTTAAAATAAAGTGGAGTTTCTTTCAAAGGGCTACACTGAAGGTGAATCAAACCACAAGAATTTAAGGCAGGAAAATGTATACAGTTCTGTGCTTTTACATAGATCAGACAATCAAAACAGTTGTTTCTTTGCTTTTAAATTCTATTCTATTTTAAAATTGACCAACTCATTCTGCGAGTAAATTTGCCTCTGCTTTAACATCAGCCATTATAGAGGATTTCCTTGCTATCAGGCACTACAACTTTTCCTATCCCAAGTTTAGGAAGGGAAAGATGTGTTTCCTCCAGGATTTGTAAGGTACTGGTCAGTAAAAGTTCTGGGAAAAAATGTCTATGAACTTGCTGCTCTCTGGGTGCTGTAAATCCTGTAAATCCAAAAAGCTGATTCACAGCAGGGGTTTGGTAATTATATTGTATAAGCTGCTGTTCTTTACAACTTAAGTAAGAAAAGGCAGAAGAAAAAAAATAAGCAGAGTAAGAGATTTACACAAGAACTTATTCATTAGTTCTGAAATGTGCAGTTTTAATTTGTCCATGTGTTGGCTCTGCGCTAGCCAGGTGTGGTCCAGTTGTCACATAAGCTCATTTTCATGGTGCTGAGGCAGGGCTGATACACCTGCCACTCAGCAGGATGCTGCAGTGCCTTCCTGATGTGACCTGAAGTATCATGGGCTTGAGCTTGTTTTCAGTTAGCTAAAGCACACACAATTACCTTTTGAGTCATGCCTTATGAATAAAGGTATAAAAACATGCTTCACAACAACCTGCCAATAAAACTCTGATACAGAGCAACAACACATTTTTACCTTACAGAGCAAATGAATTATTGAAAGAAAGCTTTACAGTGCTCAAAATAGGTGCTGAATTAATATTATGAAGGCCTAGAGAAACCCAACTCAACCAAAACATTGTAGAGATGAACTGAGGATAAGTTCAAGAGTGACAGGGTGTCTGCAGGCCAGCAATGGTGTGACTAGTGAACCTCTGAACAACACACCTATGGTATTTTACTGAGTAATATATGCAGACCTGTGAGCATCAAAACACGTTTTTTTAAGGACAGAGACACGAACGGGACTCAAAGAGCTGCTAGTAACAAAAATGTCATGCACTTAGTTCATTTGATTAGAGAAGGAATGTCAGATTATGGAATCACAGGGTAAAGAAGCTAACAGTGAATGGCAAAATATGTCAGGTAACCTCTACCAAACCTCAAAACAGTGTGTGAAGTACCAAAGTGTTTATCCAAGCTGCTGTTTACCATGTAGCCCTGAACAAAGAGAACTGAATGACAAATCTTATTTTGTACTGAACTGCATGGCTGGAAAGCCTAAGTGAGTCTGGTGGGACTGAAAGCAGACTGTTGCAGCTGTGGAGCAGCTGCAGAGGGGAAAGCTGATTCTAGGCAGAGCTGCCAACTGAAGGAGATGTTCTTAGTGAGTGCTTCCACAGAACAAGGTTGCTTGTTTTCTGAGATGTAACAGCATTCTTGTATAACAGAGAACAAGAATAAGTCTGGAGTGAAGCAGGCCATGAGTAGGAAGCATGTCCCTGCCCTACAAGCAGTTTTCTGCATTTTTTTTATTTTATTTTTTTTTCCAGAAAACCTGCAGACACTAGAAAAAGTTAAAAGCTCTGGGCTGCCACAACATTTCCACTTGTCTTGACACCAATGCATAAGGCAACTGGTTCTTGAAGGCTGAAGGAGAGCAGGATGCCAACAGAGCAGTCACAATATTTGTTCTTCCAAATTAAATAAAGTAATTGTAATTCTCTAAAATTATAATAGTTCCAGAAAATAAAAGGCGTAATCAGTGAATTATTTAATTATCATCTGAGCACCCTCTCACTACTAACAAGAAAGTGTTTGGAGATCTTGCACATGCCCAAAGGGGGCAGTAGGACTTAAGTCGTGGTTTTTTAATAGTCTAATGAATTTTAAGTGTTGCTTATTTCTATATAAATATGTGTATTTTTGTAAATGCTCACAATTCCCCATTTTAATGAAGACCTGAAGTTGATAGCTCAGGTCTCCTTTATATTCTATGTCAGACTCTTTTCAGCTACCAGTGCTTTAGCAGAGATCATACTGAATTAGTTGAACTGTTGTTTATCTTAGACTTTTTTTTTTTTTTAATTTGCATAAACAATTGTGCATGCCAAAAAACAATCATGTCTGACAGTTCCTAAGCTGTTAGTTTTCTTTCCAATTCAATTTCATTTCTTTGCAGGCATCTTCTTAATTCTAATGTACAGGTGGAACCTAGCATAAATGAAACAGAAAAGGCTGTGACTGAGGTGCTGACATAGAACTTGGGAAATAAAGTTGTAATTTTCAAAGCTGTAAGAGACTCCTCTGTAACCTCAGCCAAAGCATTAAATCCCTGCAGAGGGATAAAACAGAGATTGTGATAATCATATTTCCCATCCCTTCTCTATTTCTCTTATCTACCTAGCAAGGTTTTGGGCAAGTATTTCTCATACTTGCTATTTTTATGAGAGAACTTTATACTCAGAAGAAAGCTAGCATCTTTTTTTTGGATTTATTCCACATGAAATTAGGAAGAACATAGCCCTCCTTGTACATAAATTCTTGCCATGATCATTTGCCATAATGCAGTATCAAATGCATTTCATTCTTTCAAGTAAAACAAAACAAACAAACAAACAATCAAACAAAAAAAAAAACAACAACACTTCAGAACAGGAGAAGGACATTAATTTATTGGGAATTCGTACCTTATACCAAGTCACTTGAGGCTGAGGTCGTCCTGTTATTTTACACGAGAATTTGCCTGTTTGGCCTTCACGCACAACAACTCTGTTGGGTTTTGTAGCAAACTTGGGTGGACTTTCTCCCCAGATGCTTGGCCTATGCTCCACAGGAGGAACAGTAAGTCTTCCCCTAAAAAGGGAATCAAAATCCTGGTGTTACAGAAGAACTTCTAGAAGTCGTCCTGGATAAAGTAAAATTCAGGAAGCATTTTAAACAGGTTTTCTGCCAACAAGGATATATAATAAGCAGTAACCAACATTGTAGTTATCAGACTTTCAGCCATACACTAATTATTTTTTGGCCAATGGAAGAAGTGCAAATGCTTGTGATGGCTGCTCCTGATTCCTCATGCAGTGAATGAGGACAGCATTAATGCTATGTACCCTCATCCAGGATACAAGGATGTCCATGTGAGTTGCCTATAATCTGAGCTGGACAAACTAAATGACAGGAAACACTGCATACATTTAGTTTTCACCTTTTTTTTTTTTTTTTTTTTTTTTTTACCTTTTATTTCAAGCAAACTCAATCACTTGCAAGTCCTTTTCCAGATGGCCATTTACCCCATTCAAGAGAGATGTGTCAGTACCTCACCATTTCTACCAGGTGTCAGATACCAACAGATACCATATTCCCTTAATCTAAGGTGCTGCCAAGACACGATGACTGCCATATAGGCAAATTGAGCTTTCTAAGAAAGAGATGAGACGGTGATGAAAAAATTTACACGGAGAAGAGGATCAGTAAAAATGCTTGAGAGAAAAGAGTGACCATAATAAGCTGCAATGGAAAACACTTCATTGTAGAATTAAATAACTGCTAGCATGAGGAAGGCAACATTAAAAGCTACATGTAAAGAACAGCAAGAAGGCTCATAGTGCCAGGTCAGGTCAGAGTAGATCACCCAATCAACCAGTTCTTCATAACAGTTACACCAAAACAGAACAAGTCTTTCCTCTAGCCTACAGTATGCCTACTGTGTTACTTGGAAATATTTAAATTATACTTGAATTATTATTTCAGTTGATTTTATTTCTTACTAAACAGTCTAAAAGTAGTAGTTGTTCTAGCTTTAAAGGATGCCTGACCTGTCATGGAAGATGCAGGGAAGGATTTCTGAATTTCAGAGAACAGAGACAGAAGGGTGCAAAACTGCAGCACAGATAAAAGCAGAAAGTTCTCTTTTCAGCCATCTGAATTCCTGTTATGAAGGAGCAGGAGCTGTATCGAGCCACTTCCTGACAGCCTTGAACATTTTACTGACAGAGCAGTTCTCATGGTATCTATTCCACTTGGGAAAAATGGAGATTTGGACTTAACACACTTGACTTCAGAAATGTTTGTTTGTTTCCAGATGTTGTTGTAGCTGGCATTCAGCTCTGCAGGAGCTAAGGACTTTGAATCGATGAAGTTAGGCTTGCCCTGCCTCTGTGAGCCCAGCCATTCTTGCTATTCCCATTTCACAAGTGTGAGCGATCATGCCAACCAGTTATTCTATTCCAATGTCATGCTGTGCAGAACTGAGTCATTAACTACCAGGCTTTTCTTTCCTCTATTTCCCTCATTCTTGCACAGGCAAGGAGCCTTGGGGACACATTTCCAGCAAGGAATTACTGAGAACTGGACAAGAATCCAACACTTTTAATCTGGCCCTCAGAGTGAATCAGAGCTAAAGAAAAGATGCAATAGGCAGATGAAAAGAGAAGTGCATATACTTTAGAAAGAGTCATTTTACTTGTTCCCCACCAAAACATATTTGTGTCTGTTAATATAAAAGCCACTGGACTTCTTACCCAGGGGTTTTAGTACTGGATGGCAGGCTATATTTCTTCAAGGAGTTTCCTGTGAGCACAAGACAGAAAAATAGGAAGTAAGAATTGCTGTCAATAACATTAGGAACTATAGATACTAAAGTCTATGTAAAACATTCATTTCTCCAGGTTTCAAAAGTAAAGGAGGAACGCAGCACCTGCAGCATGAGGTTATGTCACCTGTAGTCCAAAGTTAGGCTCTCCAATTTCAAAACCAGGTTTCAGCAGAATTAGCATCTAGCCCTTGGCCTCAGTAGTAACAACACTGCAGACTGTTCATGAAAAAAGTGTTTTAAAAAATATATATGCCAGTGCCTAATTTCTACAGTGCAGCACTAACTCAATTTAGATAGCATAAAAACTATTTGGACTCTGAGAGAGTTTTTTTTTTTTTTTTTTAATTCCTTCTTTCCTTCCTTTTTTTCCTTCTTTCTTTCTTTTAATTATTATTCCTGTACTAGCCCCGGAATACCTTTTCTTTAAAAAAATCATTCTCTTTTAAGCTCTAAAGTTCCTCTTGCTTACTGGTGGTGTGAGCAGGACATATGTGTACGAAGTCATGTAAGCTCAGCGCCATCTACTGCACACAGCATTCCTGGTAGCTTCGGGTCAGAAAAAAATGGCTAGTGGCCTGGGATAGATTCAGAGTAGCAGCACTGATGAACAACTCTGATGGCCTTGAAAAAACACATTGTTCTAGCACTTCATAAGAATTTACATTAACTCTCAGATAGGATAGTCATGCAAGATGAAACACTAGACTGTGTTTCAGTCCATCATTTTTTCAGGTAGCAGTCAGCCCTGTATAGGTCTTTGCTGAAAAACAAAATACCTGTGCTTTGCTGTCTTGATGCATATTTATTAGAATAAAAAACACTGTAATTAAACTCTGGGAAATTCAGTCATTAGGAAATACCACGGCATTGTTTTTAAACTGTAGCAAAGCCTAGGTCAGAAGAACTGATATAAAAACACTTTTAAAAAACTCCACCTCCACACAAGTTGTTTCTCAGACAGTTTTAAACTAGGGAAAAAAAATATTTTGCATAATTTTTAAAACAGAAGGCAATAACTATCCTTCCAGACACATGCATATTTCAGTATGTACTCTGAGGATGTGTGTAAGAGATTTTGACTCAGAATATATCCAAATGCTGATTGCTTCAGGCCTGCTGTCAATTTTTGCTGTGCTTCAGGAATTCAATGCAAAGTTATGATCTGAAACACTCTGATATTCAGCAGATCTCCAACATAGCCAAATAGCTAAGAGAGAAGCAATACATTTGATTTCCATAATTCACTGCATCTCTGTCACTCTTTACATTTAAAATTTGGAATTTGCAACAATCTAATATGCATATTTTCTCTTAAAAATTTCTGGGTTTGATCTTAGCTGTTTCCACACTACAATAAGCATGCAATTACAACCAGGTGTGCAACTTAGCAAATGGAAGGGTACAGACAGAACTCCAGACACATATTGCCCCAGTGCGCCTGCCTGATACACTGTGAAACATCCAAGATTGCCATAATTTTTACTGTCTGAGAGGAAACGTTAACTTTCCAGGCTTTTATTTTTGTTCTAAGTGGAGGTTTCCATCAAAGTTGCAACGCTTATAGCAATGTCTTTAAGATGTGGTCTTTTGTTACCAATGCCATACAGATCTGAAGGTTAACACCTACTTTATATAGCTATAGAATTGGAGTTCTGTGCATAACATCTTAAACTGTTAGATTTATCTGGGAAAGGCAGGGCAACAATACATAGAGGTCTGATGAGACGTGTTGTATGTGGTCTAAGCTAACAAGTACAGAAAAATGGCAGCTCTACCTGGTTTTATTTGCACTAGCTCCATCCTAGAAGCCTGACAACTGTCAGCCAATATCTGGTCCCACATTTCAGGAGTACAGACAGAACAGGCTTATGCCTTTATGCCCCTGCTGGGGTTCTATCTCTATTGGAGAAATGCACATCAGCCCTCTCTGCTTGCTCTGTCTTGCTTATACTGCATGTTCCCTAAGGAACATGACAGTGCAGTACTGGTGGGGCAGGTCCTCTTGTTAGAGCTTAACACAAAGGGAGGTCAGAAACAGCTCTAGTAACACAATTAATACCTCTGAAAGAGCAAGTCTAACTAAAGCTAACCAACTGTTTTACAAGCTGAAATTTAGCTGTCATACGTGCCTTCAACAGAAACAACTTCATTAGTTTCGTTTGGGAGTCACACATTGTTCTATCTATTGCAAAACAGAAGCTTGATCTTAATATGGATGGCTCCCATTTTAAATATATTTATTTAGTGATAAAACGAAACTGTATTAGCCCACCGACCCTCAGACTGGATATACTGGTAAGTGAAAATGTTTAGCCATAGAGCAGATCAGAAAAAAAGCAGCAAGGATGACCCCTCATGTTAACATTCAGCTAACAGCATGGGCAACTTTCAAAAGGGATCCGAAACAGTATCAGTTCCTCTTAAAGCCCCAGGAAGAACTGTCCATATATAAAGCCAGGAAGAGAACAGTACCAAAAAGTTAAGAAAATAAGTAGTTTATATGTGAAAATGGGAAGGCTGTTGATACCACCACAGCACTTGGACTAGGACCTGCACCCATGTTAGAGTTGTGGCTATGAGAAAGGGATTTCTGTCTTCCAGACGTGTCACATTACTCTTCCAGTGACAGCAGCAATACAAGTAATTAATATTACTCTTGCGCCAATGAGAAAGTAAGTATGTACTGTTGTGATCTTAACCAGAAAGGCAGTTTAGCAACCATGTTCATTTAATTAAACTTTATAATCATTGCAATAGCAGTATCCTCTTACCTTCTACTGTCAGTTCCACAGTCACTTGACGAACCCCACCATCATTTGCAGCCTCACAGGTGTATTTACCACCATCACTTTCCTGCACACCTTTGATTACCAAGCTGAATATCCCCCGAATGCTGTGGTCTACGACATAATGGTCTCCTTCTGGGACAGGATGCCCATTTCTGTACCATGTGATGTGAGGTTCGGGGTAGCCTCTGACCTGGAAAGACATGAGAGAGATCAGAGAAGAAGACAAACATAAGAGATGATGGTATTAGGAAGAAATGTTGGACATTTAGCAATGCAGTGGAAAGTTCTTGACACAGGAGCTGTTAAACACATACTCTTTGCAAGCCAAATGGCAGAACATAATGAAATGAAGAAACTCTTGCATAAGTCAGACTGTTAAAATCATAAAAGTAGTGAGGCAGATAGATACTTATGTAAAAGTTTCCCACTAGAATAGTTTGTCTTCAGAATCACGGTGAGGTACTAATGAAGAATCGTCACACCTAGGTTCTCATTGCTCAGAGACTCAAGGGCAGAAGTGCTGTTATAGCTCTAAGTATGCAAGACTGCAAGGTACCAAGACCAAACATTTCTAATATGGTTGCCAAGAATTAAGCTTGTTTTGTAAATCTGCATGTGCTGAGATGTAGTGGTTCCAGCCTACATGTATA
This sequence comes from Anas acuta, assembly GCF_963932015.1. Classification (NCBI taxonomy): domain Eukaryota; kingdom Metazoa; phylum Chordata; class Aves; order Anseriformes; family Anatidae; genus Anas; species Anas acuta. The sequence continues at coordinate 15,401,570 of NC_088984.1, forward strand.
AACAGGCAGGCAATTGCCACCTTTTGTCTTGATCCTTAAAAGCAGGAGATAAAGCATTTGAGAAAGTATCATTAGGGGCTGTTCTCATGTTACGGTGGCAGGTGGACAATAATGATGTAGCTATATTCACACAAACACACTGCTACATTTAAGGAGCTTTGTGGTCTATTAGTCACCCAAAGAAGAGAATTCAACAAAACAAGGCAATCCTATGCTCGTTAAACAGCAACCATGTTAATACATCCTTGCCTGCTATGGCATTAATGATACCCTCAGATCTGCAGACAGATTCTCAGCTGGCATAACCAAGAACAGTTATTGATCTCAATTAAGCTGTTGAAACCTGCTGAGGATCCATGTCTTCCTTTCATAAAAAGATGGGAAAAAACAGACATACACTTTTCCACTAACGAATTAACTCCTCAGGCAAAGGTTTTTCCTCCGCTTTATGAGAGATGCCATCAACTTTGAAGGTTGGTTTAGTATGTGTTAACTGTTAGAACACTTTTCCTGTTGTCATAACAACCTCTGACTACATTTCCCCCCCCTTTTTTTTTCCTATTCCCCCCACTCCGATATGTTAGCTCTCCAGCGTCCAACTCTTTGATCCTTTGCCTAAATGTCATGAAGCAACTGAGTGGATCAAGATGAACTGGGATGAGTAATTGTTGCGGCTGCGTTTGCTCACTGGGAAAGTAGCAATGCTACATATTGAACTATGTTATCAAATCTTGGCAACTGAACAGGAAGTCCCTTCAACCTCCAGGTGGGCAAAATATTGATGACCTGTCTTGATTTGAGGAAGGCTGGTTTGTGGCTTGTCCAAATTCCTCCCAGCAGTCTCCTCTCAGCTTCAAATCAGCATTTCAGTTCTGCTTTCTTCTGCCTGCACAGCATTTACTTTCCAAATTACAGTCCTTAGCCAACCAGCCTTACCCACTCTTTATGTTCTCTTCTTTCAAAACCTTTCATTTTTAATCCAGCCCCACCTCACTCCAGCTGGGCTTCTCATCTGCCTGAGCTTAAGCTACAGCTGTCAGAAATTTTTCTCTTACCTTTAATTCCTTCGGTATCAGTTCAGAAAAAATTTGCCAGTGATGTGGCTACCCCTTCTTCCTGGCATTACTTAACATACGTAGAGAGAGGACAGTAATGCTTGCCAAGAGCATGAATATGCTGAGTAAGCTGAATAAACTTTCCACTTCTCAGGTTCTTTCTGAGTCTATCTTTATCTCAGCAAGAGCCATGTTCTAGGACGAACGCATTGTGGATCCCTGCACAACGGGGGGTCAATTACTGTTTAAAACTACCACAACATCTTTTAAAGCATTTTGTGGCCATGCTTTTTCTTTCCTGTGCTTTCTGAAAAACATCAGCTCCTATTAGATCTTACCCTCTAACATTACTGTAGCACATTGTTTTAGTGCTTTATCAGAGGTCAAGCTCTCAGGAAGGGTATCTTCCTCAGCACATCTAATTTTCATGAAAATAAATTTGTGAAACATCAATATGATTTATTTTATTTTATTTTATTTCAGTAGCGTAGCTCTTGTGAGTTGATAATCTGTTCATTGGTACAGAATGTGACTTGTACCAGAAAACTGTTTCTAAGCATTACCTTGTCAACACCCTCTTGCCTATCTTCTAATTTTAGATTGAGCTTCTTTAGAATTGAGTTTCTACCTCTCATTTCTGTTTTCTTTTATATTAAGTTAAGCTTTCTTTGAATTTGAAATATTTGAGGCAAAATTTCTTTGAAATTCCTATTTTAAGGATAGAGTAAAATACGAGTAGCCCTTGTATTGGTGTGAGAAGAAAAACACCTTTTCAGTGCATTATATTGCATCAGCTTAACTAGTGGCAGTCTAACCACTGGTTACAGCTGCTGAGATTCTGCCCTGTGAATACAAGTCATCACTTGCACATTACTTAATCTATTTACTACTTTTTTGAGTTTGCAATCATTCCTTCTGTTGTTTTTGATGAAGTACTGTTTCATTGAACTTCAAAGGACCGAAGCACAAACCTTCCATCCCTTATGCCAGGGAAATATTGGGGTTGAAACAATGGGAAGCATCTTACTTCCATTTTCCTTACTGTTTTATCATATTCTTAAGTCCCTCTTGGACCACACAAGGCCATTTTTACCTGACTCTTCAAATTCAGGTAGATAATTATACATGCCCTTCCACTATCAGATAGCTAAGCCTACATGAAGTATTTTTCCAATTCTTCCATGTGTGTTTATTTCATTCTTGTTATGTCTGTATTATGTTGTTTATCCACACCTCTACACTGAGGAAATGCCACCCAGAAAATGACAAACCCAGATGATCAGCATGCCATTTCTTTTCAAAAGGTTGAATCATTCTATTCCCAAAATCTGATTTTATTTTTCTTTCATTTATTGTCAAAAATGAAATAAGGGGAAAGCAGAAGTTTACTGAATTGCTCTGTTGCAAGAATTTATTTCAGGTTTGGGTTTGGAATGTGTTTCAAACTGAGCCAGCCCTCTCTGAAATACATAGTCTTGCCATAAAAGTGTCACGAACCCTTAAATGTATCACTCGTTACTAGGTTTTGATCCTAATGGATCAATTCCAGAACTGCAGCAGGTTTTATATTCCTTCCCAACCTTTCCAGAGCTCACTAAAAACATCTGCCTTGAATAAATCCACAGCAAAGAGAAATTTATCTGCTTATTTAATGCCCAGCAGCAGAAGGCTATAACGTTTATTTACAGCTTGGTCTGTGTGAGCATTGCCAGTCCCAGTGAGGCTACAGTTTTTCTTTACTTTCAGAACAACACTAACAAGTGGAAAATTGACAGTGAGCAGCAAATATCTGCTGTGAGCTTTGAGTTCTTTTCTGGACCCATCAACCACTTAGAGTCTTGTAAAAGACGATTGGAAAAGTCTGGTAAGGTACAACAGGCAACAGGTCTCCTGCTTCATGCATCAACACAGCAAGTGGAAAAAGCTGAGAGAACCTGTTGCTTCATGAAACTTCCTAAATGTGAAACTAGATTCAGTCTGCACCCAGGTCTGGGGGAATGTCATTGAAAAGGGATGGTACCAGGTTCCCAAAGGAAAGAAATTAGAAGAAAAAATAGAACAAATCCATTGAAGTTATCCACTACAGGACAGTATTATTCAAAAATGTTCTGCTACAAACTCTTTGCTCTGTTGTCGCAAACCTAAAGGCATTCAGCGACAGCCAAGGCCAAATACATTCAGTAACCCTTTTCCCTGCCTGTTCTAAAGTGCAGGAAAGTTTTTCTAAAACTTGGCCTGTATCTATGCTCCATAAAACAGCTGCTTATATATCAATTCCAAAAACCCATAAATTTGCCTACTTTAATGTGTCACAGTTGCAGTAGCAGATTTGGGTAATCTGATGCACTCTTTTGGCTCATGCTTTTAACTTCCAAGTCAGATCCTACTTTGTAATAGCTGTCACTGCCTCCAGCAAGGTGAACAATGAACGCAAATGCAGAGCACTCAAAAAGAGTCAGCCAGAAATAGCAAAAACCTGAAGTGTAAGCAACTGTGAAACCTTGATGGGGTGTGTGTTATTGCTGAGTTACTCCTTGTGACTATAGCACCGTAAGGCTGTTGGAAAGGCTGGTGAATATTGCCTGACATATTCAAGTGTTACATTCATCATACTGGCTGAGATGCTCAGTTCTTGAAGTTAAGGTCTAGATAAATGTTACTTTTTGCTGCTCAAGGTTACAGCAAGACACAGGCAGTGAGAGCAGGAAGAAAACATCTACCAAAAGACTGTCTTGGATGGCAAAATACCCCCAAAATACATCATATGTATTACACCAGATTCTGTCAGCACAGTGCTCACTTGCGCCACTACCTCTGTAGACTGCTTTTGCCTTCATTTCTACAAAATCCAGAGTTAAGACTACTGTAAGTAAACAGTTCAATCATTGAATAAAAGAATCACTTTTATTAAGATGGTTCAATCCATCTGAAGAACAATTAATTTCAAATTTATCTTTGAAAGACAAATATTTTCTATTCAATTTTTCATACTTTGCATGCTATTTAAAATGTAGCTTTCTACCCAATTTGCATGCCTACCTGCCTTTTGAGGCATGTCCCCTCTGTAGGCTGTTAAAGAATGACAGTGTATGGTAGGTGGCATTTAACATCTTACAATCTGCACGTTTGATGCTTCTGCACCTAAGTGACACTGCTTTTAACACCTTGTTCTTCTTGAGAAGAACTCTTTACCATAACTACCCACTTATAATTCAAAGAGAAAAATACAGAATACACTTCTAAGAGAAAATATATTGATTTTTTTGTTGTTTAAATTAAAATGTTCAATGGTAACAAACTATGTAAAAATAGACTTTTCCACATGCCTTGAAACTTTTAGGAATATGCAGTCCTTGAGGCTACCAAAACAGATGCATGGAGCCTACACTTCATTCATTGCTACACAGAGAAAGAATTTGTTAAAAACACTGATGATTAGTTGTGCAGCTAATCTATTTACAGTTAGACAAAAAATGTTTGGAGCATCATAACATGGAAACACAGTTTGCATTGAACCAGGCAACAAGGATACCTCGTATAATGAGAATGACGGTAATGAAAAATGTTTCCTAATGAAAAAGGTCCCCGCAAAGCACATGAGAATAAACTGTTTTCACAAACACAGTGGAGAGGGCAAGCAATAGATTTTATCACTGGAAGGTTGCCATCATTGTGGGCCTGTAAGTACAGTTTGACAAACACCTATCAGGAATGAGACTATGAAGTTAACTCTGCCTTAAGAAGAAATGGATTAATTGAAGAATAATGGGAAACAGGGTTGGAAGAGACCATGACTACAAGATCATGTGCACAGAATTACAAAAAACCACTACAGATGGTTGAAATGTAATCATTGGTTTGTAATCACTGGTTTTCTTCTTGCCATGTTTGACATTAGTGTCACTTTGAACATTCATATCATTCATAAACATATTTACCATGTATTATTTCATTGTTGGTCTTTCTAGTGATCTAGTCATTCCTTCTGCAGGAAAAAGAAAAAAAAGTGTGTGTGTGGGGGCTCAAACAAATGTGCTCAGAGAATGCTGTAAGAGAAACTGGCCAGTGGGTTGGTAGATGATGTCTGACAGCAATTAACTCCTTTAGAAGAACATTTTGTTTGTTTGTTTGTTTGTTTGTTTTTGCTTATTTGGCTGGTTTCCTATCTTAACATTAAAGAATGCCACATAACGAGGTGACTTTTTGAGAAGGGCTTGCAGTCTATCCTCTGTCCCATGCCTGCCTTCAACCAGAAATCAATCATTTCTGGGAATGACAACTCAAGAAAAAACCTGTAGAGATCAGAAGTTATAAAGGGATAGAAACAAGATAGCCTCACTTATACGTGGCTTCTGGGCTGCTGTTACCACTGAGCTTCTCCAAAAAGTGTGCTTTGGACATATCATTAGATGTCTCACCAGGAGGAGATTCAAGGGAGGTGCAGAAAACCTGTCAGAGTATCTGACAAACTGATCTTTGTTCTGCAGCCTGCAGACAAAAGTCTAAAACAGAAAAGAGGGGACTTGGCTTACCAAACAGTCATTACAAGCGGGACATAAACTGTCCCTTTTGCAAAACTTGAATCCATCAGATTGTATCAAGAAAGCATCAGAAGGAATATGATTGAGCAGATGACAAATTCTGTAATTGTAATTCTATTCAAAAAAGTGTAGATAAAGGAATAAACAATGTATAACACTGACACTTGAAATATGTCAGAGAAAGTATAGCATACCTCTTCTTCCAATGTTTAGGTATCACCAAAATGGAAAATTATTCACTTTATTGCAAGTTATGTATTAGATGTGCTCATCTGAAATTCATATATCTAAAGACAATCCAGGGCCCTCCTGCAGCCCCAAGAGATTCAATCTAGACAGTAATAGCTGTTCTGTGGATGTGGCTCATCCCACAAAAGGCTCATCCTAAGGCTTACAAAAAAATATTTCCCATAGTCATTAGACTCTAGCCAGTGTCCTTTGTCTGCCTTCAATCAAGAGCCAAGATTTTTTGTGTCTGGATCTTGACCTAAAGATTTATGAAGGGAATCAAGTACTTGAGAGCGGACTTAGCAGAGGATGCTAAGAACTGGACACACCACAGAATGTGCTCTGTCCAGCTTGTTCTGTAACAAGAAAAATAAAACACCACTACTTCTTGTTTTATTAGTTTACACTTGTGTGAACTCTTAACGTCAATCTTAGGAGAAAAATAGTACAAACCTGTGGAGACTGCAATATAAACACCATGAATATGACCTCATCTAAGAGGTGATATATTTTTATGTAATTTTGGGGGATTAGTGCAGATGGGAAATATGGTTCTGGCCAGTGCAGCTTTTTTGCAAGACTTGTAACAGTGTTTCTGTCAGGTTCTAACTGCAGTTTGCCATAACAAATGAACAGCATATGTTCTTGATAAAGGAGAGTGGACATGATACATTGTTAAGCTCCTTCTGAGAGTTTAAATACACACAAACCACATATCAAGAATAGTTTATCCATTTTAAAAACTTACTTCTAGAACAGAGAACCTGCCTGTCAAAGTTAAACATGAAAACGTTAAATATTTGGGGACCTAGCTACGACCTTGCAAACAAAGCAAATAACTTTGCGTCTCTTACTTCTTCAAATGAGCAGGCTAGAATTACAATTACAAATTACAAAAGCAAAACTGGAATATGTTACTAGGACTGAACATAGCTCACTTCAAAGCATTACCTGTAGTACCTACAAGAAACAATAATGGTCTTTCTGTAAAGTATATATATATATATATATATATATATGTATGTATTTATTATTATTATTATTATTATTATTATTATTATTATTATTATTATTATTATTTTATTATTTTAAGAGCTGAACACTTACATTACATCTGGTGTTTAGTGTTCTTGTTCTATATCCATACAGACTTCATAAATTAGTTCTTCATCCATAACCTTTACTGGAATGCTAGTCTGAAGACATCAGTCTTCATAACTGGTGTGTGCAGTTTTCTGGTTCTTCTCCGAAATGGTATAGAGAAGGGACAGAATCATGACAACACAAGAATTCAGACTACTGTCTTGAAGAGAGAGAGAGAGAGGAAGAAAAAAAGCTGCAAAACCAATACTACTACTGCTAATAAAGAATCAAAAGTAGAAAGAATAAAACTATATTAAATTCCTTCTCAAGATTTCACCTTTAGAAGTTTCAAACCATACATATTTTACTTTATTCCAATTTTGGGCAATGAAAAGAAACATTTTGCCTAGTTGGACTCCTTGATATTCCTAATGTTAATATTGGGAGTGGAGGAAAACTCGTAGTCTTTTAGTCTCGAGCAGAAATTTAATATGATACGGCAATAACATGAAAGAGTCTTCAAGCTTTGTCATTGTACCCTTTGCCCTGATGAGAGATGAGGAGGAATCACCTGAAGATGCAATTCATAATATTCAAAGGAGACCCAGGAGGTAAAAAGAGACTTAGGACTCTCTTCCTATTTCTTAAAAGCTTTTCCTTTAAAATCATTGCTTCACTTCATTTGTTAGTGTACCGTATGATCTTTACCTCTTCCAAATATCATAGAAAAACCTATGACTCAATTTCATAAGATGCTGAGTAAACTGTAGTTTTCATTGACTTAAAACACTATAGTGAATGCTGAGCATTCCTGGCTCATTTTGACTGCTGTACCAACTATTTTATAAATCCATTAAAAACGTTATAACATCGTAAACCGATATGTAGAGAGCTCAGATTATGGACCCTGCATCTAATCTCTAGATCATAGAATGCAATTACAGAATTCAGGAAAGACAGAGGATAGGGGAAAGTAAAAATTCAAGGAGTTTAAATTTTCGTGTGAGAGATCTTTCCTTAGAGTTTCGTTTGGTTGCCTGGCAAACTCCAAGGTTTTGTGCAGCACCTTGGCAAAAAGTTCTTCCATCCTAGAAAGCATGGAATGATTTGATCACATGGAAGAATAACTTTCTAACATGCTTCTGTGCTTCTTCCATCCCTGGCACCGTGAAATACTTCTGATAATCTTTGTCAAATTTTCTCTTTTCTTGACCGAGATAGGGAAAGATCAGAACTACAAAACAAACCACATTCTATTTGTTATTTTTACCACCTTGAGCTGATTAATCAGAGAGCTGTTCAGGGTGAGATCTCTGTTTTCAGTGGTAGTAGCTAATAAAAATTGAACTATGTATGTATTATTTTTTTTGCTTTGTACTTATCAACGCCAAGTGGCATTTGCTGTTTTATAGACCATGCACTAAACAGAATGAAATCCTTCTGCAGATGGTTCCCCACCAGTTTTCCTTTTGACTGTCTTTAGCAGTTCTGCATTACCTACAAGTTTTGTCATCTTACTATTCAACTCCTTTTTACAGATTACAAAGGAGCTGAACACTATGCACACCAGCACAGTTCTTTGGGAGAATCAGCATTTGTAGCTCTCCAAGCAGGGAAGAATTTATGACTTATCCATAGAAGACATGGTCTGCTAACTGAAAAGCAGACAGCAGCTGCAGACAATTTCTTCTTCTGTCTTCTATGCTTATTTATTTTTTATTATTATTATTTTTGTAAAATTCAGCATGGAGGGTTCCCAGAGGTGCACGGAGTATTGCTTTTGTGCTCAGTCACCGTATATAGCTGTTTGAATGAGGCAATGCTTTCCCAGGTACCATAACATCTACAAGTTCATCTGTCCTGAATTATTTCTGAAGGACTCAAGCAGAATTTCAGAGCTTACTGGGTGTTTGAGCTGCTTTCAGTTTATTTAATTTCTAAGTTCAGACACCAGCCCCACCTAATGCAGTTCTTAAGAATATGCTTAAGCCTTACTTAAATCTTTTGGTGTTAATCATATGCTTAGATGCTTTTCCTAAATTAAGCTTTATTTCATTTCAAGAATTAATTTAATCTTAATGCCTTTAAAATAACAGTATTATTGGATGCGTTTTGCAGTCCCCAAATAACCTGAAACATCATTCAGATGAAATAGGGAACACTATTAATTTGGCCTCTGCCCTTTCCAATAAGCAGACACGAGGGGAACACATTCTGTACAGGAGATAAAGTTTCAATATAACTGTAACGTCAGTCAATGGATCTGAGGTTGTAAACCTCTGTTACACTAACGGAGATATTTTCACACAGGTGTTGCAATCCCAGAGTGGCGATGCTTTTCTGATGAAGCTTTAATAAATCATTCTACCATAAGCAACATATGTCTTTCTACTTCCCCCCTACTGCATTGTAGCCAGCTGACCTGTAGCTATTAAGAACATGAGGAGAGCTTTATACAAGCCACCCACGTAGCTCACCTGGAACTTTTTGTCTCTAAATACAAGTTTTCTGAACTTAAAATGGGATTACAAGCAGACTGGATCTCTGTATCTTTTAGATCTATTTTTAGTCTCCAAAGTTTCCCCTTAAAAAGAAAACATCAGTTTGACAATTAAAATGCAGTCAGATGTCACAAACCTCTGAAAAAGGCTAGGAGAAAGTTTAGGCTATTTTTCCCATCACCACTCACATGTTGTCCTGGCTCCCTCCTACTTTTCTGTAGTTGCACATTTTTATACAGGTGACAAGGTCTCTACAAAGTGATGAAATTCTGGTACTTCATCACAAGGAAACTGAAGAGTGTGCAGGATACTGAGTTATGTGCAAACTGAAGACAACCTCAGTTCCAAAACACACAGCTGTTGTGTGGGAAAGTGTCACTCTAACTTCATAGCTGAGCATCTGAGACACAGAGACACTCAGAGACTTCACCAAATTCACATTATAAAGGAATTAGCTTTCTACATTTAATAATATTAGATCAAATCATCTGACCATATTTTCTTCTTGCCAACAAGCTTGCTATTGCAGAGATCAATAGAAGAACACAGCTGAAGTTGTAGCACAGGAGAACAGCTGCTCTTCTGATGATGAGAGAAACCCATCAACCTCACATTAATGTGGTTGTTTAAAGGTATCAAAGTGCACAGTATTGAGTAAAGACGGCCCAGACAGAATAGGTACAGTCTTTGCAGCAAAATGAGAAGCATGTAAAGTAGTGTTACAAATGACAGAAAATTAACTCACTACCACAGGAGAATATGAGCAACATAGTCAGATAGGACTTGGTCAGCTCTCTGTAATTCCAACACTGCCATACAGCTCTGCAGAATATAATAGTCTGCAGAATGGGCCAAAAAAAATTCAAAGCACAAGAGCTCTAGGCAAAACAGGAAAGATGAACTTTGCAGCCTTCTTTGGGTGAAACTCTCATAAATTTTAATAAGAATTTTCTCTGCTTCTGAGTCTCTCCTTAGAAGAAAAGAAATAACTGCAAAGAGGAAGCTTTCTTCCCATGGACCAACCGGTGTCAAGGCCTTTTAATATGTGTTAAATGTTATGAGGTGCTGAATAGTTTGAATAATTTAAAATGCCCCAAATGCAAAGAAATATCAGATCTGTGTGTGTGGTTACGGGTCATTTAGGATTATGCAGTAAGAACGTAAATGAGTTCAAAGGGAAACAACCACTGCTGCTGAACGGAAATAGCTTGTGCTAATTGCTCCACATACCCCAGTAAGCTCCTAAAATATGCACTCATTCCCTATCCTTCCTTTCCTCTCCATTTTTGGTGATTCTGAATCAAGATATCTATCAGGTATTACTAAATGAAGCAGCTGCTTTAAGTCTGTGTGAATGGGTTTAGAAGCATGCCAGGAGTCCTGACAGGACTGGTGTTCATTTCAGAGCAGCAGCAATGTCCAACACAGGAAACAAGGTTTTAAAAAAACAGCCCCGAGTTTTGTTGTGATGTGAGAGCTGTCAGAACAGGAGCAGTTCATTCATTTCCACTTCAACGGGACAGCCTGATTTACTGTGTTTACTGCTACTTTTTTCCATAAATTTCATTTGGTAGCACTAGAAGAAAGGCTCAAACAATGCAGCTTAACACAAGAAAAACAAAATGTTGGGAAACTGTCTCCTCTCTTCACATCAAAATAAGTCAGCTTTTAACGCCTGACAAATATCTTTACTTTCGGTTGTGAATCCCCCATGTAGTCACCACTCAGAAAAGTGGAAAAGATTGCTTTGACCAAGTGCAAGCATGAAGAAGCCCCCTGACATGTACAGGGTGAAATTTCACTCTACTGTAAGCAAAATGTTTATGTCCCCACTTTGGAGGAAAACTATAAGTATTTATCTCTTTTATCTGACAGAACTGATCACAGAATCCAAATACTGAGCCACAGCTTGCCTGCAACATCAGCAGGTCAAAAATCTCTGCTAATACAAACCAAAACAAAATAAAAACAAACAAAAAGCCCACAAACCCACAAAACAAATAAAAAAACTAAACTGCATCAATAATTTGCAGAGAGCAATGATCCCTTCATAACAATAATATTTGGCTTTTGAATTGGCAGTCACTTTTTAAAGACAACAATGTACTCTGCTTCTTGCCTTTCTCAAGGCAATCATCATCATTCACTGCAATAACACACACAAAAACTATTTTTCCATTGCATATTATTTCTGGAAGACTGGAAGATTATTATTTTTTCTTACCAAAGTTTCTATCTGAATATGATGTGAATTGATTTTACATGCCACCAAATACAGGTGGCCCAACCCTCTCACAGGAGCTAAGCCACTAACCAAGGCAACTTGAATGTTCATACCTTCGTGGCTTGGAGACACTATTCCCCAATGTGCAACATCAATACATGCTATCTATGAGTGACCTACTGTTGAAAATTAATAAAAAGAATAAGTGCTCACTGTTCTCAAAACACACAGCAATATGCTTGGAGCTCCGAAGTTTGTAACTAAGGGGAGCAATCCTCATCTGTAGTCTCAGATGGCAGCAAAAAGTCTTTGCTTTGAATGAACATGCCCTTGCTTTATCAATTTCCAGCCACACAAGATTAATTTCCTGCAATTTAGCAGTCTGTCAATGGCCACAGAAAATGCTAAAACTGGGTTTTGTTGCTGAATTAACTGCACAGTTGTATGTTCATGTACAGTCTGTCTGCTGATAGTGACGAATGCTGCTGGCAAAGGCAATGGTCTGGAGAGGTTATAAAAAGTTCTCCTCAGTTGTATGTACTGCTTCATAGTTAATGCTGCTTTGCAGAGCTGGCAACCAGAATGGGCATGAAATGTCATTTGTTTTAAATTTCATTAAAAAGTAGGACTGATGTGATGAAAAATTGGTAATAAAATGCAATGTTGGATTGCTAAGATATGAATACATTGGACAGCCTAAACATCTAGCATTTCTCCTTGCACTGTTTATTCTGTAACATGTAACTTACTCTTAGACATTAAATAATTAAGACATCCATGCAGAAGCCCATTACAAACTGCTCCTCAGCAACTTTTGGTGATGTTTTTATCTTATAACTGTCTGCAAAAAATAAGCTTCCCAGGCATAACATATGTACTTTTTAATAACAGCTTAGCAGAGATAACTCATACAGTACAAACTCTATGAGTTTAAAATCTATGAGCATATAAACTGCTGTGTTTAAAATAAAAATAAAAATCAAGTGCTGAGCAACAACCGTTTAAGAGAGAAAACCCTCAAAGTACAAACTGAAATACTAAATAAATTGATGTGGCTATGAATTTCTAGCTCAACAGTTCAGAATAAATATTTACAGACCTGCTGAGTTCAAGAGAAATTTTGCGGGCTTGCCTCTTCTTTTTAATGCTTTCTCTCAAAACTAAAAGTGCTGTGATCTTGGTAAGAACAACACACACGTGCGCTCAAAAAATAGCTATATTTGTTTAGGTTGTGAAAAAAGTGCTTACTCTGCATATGCTTTCAATCGAGCTCCACTTAACTGCAGTTGCTGGCATTCCTGTTGAGATTTGAACAAATCCGACATAATGCTTTCCATTAAACCTGTGGGTAAAAGTCTCCTGAGCAGACAAATCTTTGTCTACAATTCTCTCCATTAGCGTATCCCAACATGAATACAGACTAGTTTTTGTGTCAGGGCTCTGAGAACCTACTTCTGCTATTCTGTTTTGATTGAGTGATGCTCTAAATCCAACAGCAGTCACCTAGATATTGGTAACATTTTTATTTATCGGAAATCTTAACTTTCTTTTCCAAAATCAGAAAATACTTATCTCCAAGAAGGACAGGGTCACATCTAAGGTAGTGGATGGGAACTGAACTTCTGGAATGCAAGGTTCAATGCTGAATCCAGGCATGTATTTCTGTACGATCTTGTACAAACCAATAGATCTCACCATGCTTCAGTACTCCACACAAATGTCACAGAGGATAACAACAACTATTTTCTCTGCTGTTTTAGCTAAAAAGGTCATCAGAGAAAGGTCCAACTCTAAACTGGCCTAGGTACATGTTAAACACTATCTGCAAACATACAGTAAGATTCCCATTCATTTAGGCTATTTCAGTGGTACCATGAAATAAGCAAAAATCCATTCCATTTACCATAGTTCTTTCATTTGTATTTCCAAGATTTTATCACAATTTTTCTTCCAGTGCCCTGGCTTTTATCATCACTTTGTTATGAAATATTTATATCTACCATCCTGCAGAGACAAACTGATGAATTATTCTTTTATAAAGCAACACCAGAATTTACATAAGATGAAGAATCAAGCTTAAGTATATTTAACTGTTGTTCCAGGGTGCTTCCAGAACAAAACATTCTTAATTCATTGTTTGTCTGATGAGTATGGGAATGTGATATAAATGATACAAGATGCCAGATACTACTAAAAGTTATGAACTTTTAGTATGCATCACACTAATATTTTAAAGTTTTGCAAAACCAATACAAATAGTACATGCAGCATAACTATAGGCTTGCTTGTATATTATGGGGCACTTAGAAAGAACAGCAGCCTCTCAGGCCATACAGTTACAATTTGAGACTCTACTGTACAGCTAAAAGAAAATTACCATTCTAATTGATTCCACATGAGTCAGGAAAGCCCAGAAATGGATGAAATAAGCTCAATTATTCTGTCACCAACAGCCAAGTGACCATAAGCAGAATTATTTAATTTGTTATTCTTTGAGTCCCCATTTTCTTTGGACCACATATGAGGATTGTTGTCATCTTTAAATAAAAAGTTCTTGTATATGTTACATATTAGCATAACATTTCACTAAGCTCAACTATTATACTTGTAACGAGCAATATATTCCATGGAGTAACATTCACTGAAGTACTGTGAAAAGTTGCAGAAATGCAAGGGAAATTCAGAAATACTGATAAAATAGTTATTTCCCCATTTCACCTCATTCTACACACGAATTATGAAACTCTCTATAAGGCAACGATGACATGCAAAGCTGACTTGGAATTTGCACCAGCTTTAGGCAAAGCCGTTTTGAAGACAAGGATTGCTTTGTTTTGTCTGGCTGCAGGTTTACAGCAATGCGTTGATTTACAGAGAATAAGACTATCTTCATCACCAGAAAGTCTAGAAAAAGATTTTTATTTTTATTTTAAATTTTTATTTTATTTTAAATGTAAGAGTTCTGGATGTTCACTCTCATGTGTAGTCATGCTACATAGTCCTTACAAACCCTTTGAAGAAGAGAGGTGAAAGAGCCTAGATCTCAGTACTACACATCCTTAATGTGGGAAGGGTAGCCCAGATGCCAGAGTAATAACTTTTGAGTCAAGAAGAATGATTTAATTCCCTGCTCTTCCTCTGACTTGTAGCAAGCCTTGGAGAAGTCACTGGGAGTTAAATACACAGGAATTTGAAGGCCCTGATTCCAGGAACATCTCTAATTCCCTATTCAGTAACTAAATGCAGAAACTTGGAAATGAGGTCCTTGGGAAATTGGTCACTGAAGAAGCTGGCCATATTCCATCCTGTGTCATAAAGAATTAGAGAAACTTCACTCAACACAAACAAAAATAAAAATAAAAACTGGCGGTACTGACAGACAATAACCTGTCTGTCAGGTTTTCTAAAATGAATTCAATATATTTGGACCTTGATTAAACAATTCAAGACCCTTATACTAAACTGGTCATCTCAGGGATGACAAGTCAGTGGAATACCTTGATTTTCCAGCTCCTACTAGTACAGAGAGCTTTCACACATAACCTCTGACAGAAATAACAGTGGTAGCATCTCCTCCTCACCAAACACTATCCCAACATGTCAACATCTCTCCTTTTCCAGAGGTTATTTCCTCCATATGAAGGAAGTACATACAGAATACAGTATATTCATGTGATACTGAACTATGAACTGGGATTGCTTTTGGTTTAAAAAACATGATGAAGGCAGGTTTGTCCCCAGACACTATGCAGTGAGCTCTGGCAGCTATGGCACAGAAATATGTGCTGTTTCATGCGCCGATTAGAGATTCAGTAACCTCCAACAATGTATTGATAATGTGCTACAGACTGAACACTAAAAACTGAACTGAACACCTATGGAAGTAAAACCTTAATTAACTAGAGAATCTTTTTATTTATTTATGTAGTGGAAAAAGAGTTTCATAGACACAAAGATCTTACAGGATAGCGAAGACATTTTTCTTGAAATTACTACCTAGTGTACATCAAAATTTTTTTCAAGCCTGCTTGCAGATCTGGTCTCTATTCTGTGAAATCAGTATAACTATTTCTCTACCTTGAAGGACGAAAGAGCACTGAGCACTCAGGAATTAAAGATATTTAAACTCTGATAAAATCCATAGCAGTACATTTACTCTGAAGTCAAAGACTCTGAAGTCAAAGAGCCATGGTTAGCACATTTCCGTATCTGTTGGCAGCAGCAGAGTCAGTGCTGTTCAATGGTTCCGTGTCTGACATATCACTTTCACAAAAAATGCTCTCTGAGGAAAAAGTCTGAGCATTTCACCGAGACTGAAGTCTCAGAAGAAGAAGGAAAAATTAAGAGTCTACAGGCTGCTTTACAGTTGATTATCCTTTTATATTAATATAATTTACCTTTGGTTCCTTCATACTTTAGGTCATACCAGTTTACCTTAAAGATTTTCTCCTACCTGCCCCAACTTGTGCTCTCAGAGCCTGCTTGTCACACCAAGCAGCTTTGTCCAGCAGTGAGACCGAAACATTTATTTAAATAAGGAAGCACAATGCTACATGATGAGTTTTATTGCCAGTGGAGTTGACCACAACAAAGACTTATGCACTAGTTCAGAAGAGGGAAGGAGACTAGCCTGGAAAAGATGATGCTATTTTTCAAATTAAAAACAGAATTGAAAAATCTAGTTAGACTTAAGTGAAATTTGAGAGATTCACAACTAACCATCATGGGACAAGAAAAATAAGAATTATACTGACTGCTTCTACCCTAATTTACACAGACACAGTCTCCAAACTTACTTTTGTTCAGCTATATAGGATATTCTTACTAGCTCTCTTTCTCTTGAGAAACAGCTGGATTTTATTCTATTCATTTTTCAGACATTTTTATCCTATCTTCCTTAAATGATGGACTTTATGATTATTCTTGGTAATTGTTCCATCATTACTTCTGTAAAAGAGTGAACCTCCTTTATAGCACAATATTAATGTTTTATATTTAATTCTCCTCTGCAAATATGTCACTACATAGTTTCAGAAATTTTTCTCTGATTTCTGTTTAAGGACTATAGAAAAATAGCAAGATCAGAAGTCCCTACTAAAGAACTCTTATTGTCTCCAAGATCAACCCTAAGCATATTATTATGGGTAAATCCTTAAATAACCACATTTGCCTTTCTTAGCTGATCCAAAGCATTCCATTAATACATCACAATAGTGGGTGATCCCAAAACAGATATCTACAATAAACTTCACAGAATCAAAAGTTTGTTGTTCTCCCTTCCCCCATCTCAAACAGGGAGCAGGTAGATTAAATTAAATGACATGATTTTTATTGTCTTGTTCCTCATGTGATTTTAATTGCATCCATCTAAAAATCCAAAACAATTGGAAACACGTTAAAGTAAAGACAGAAAGAAAAGTTATTGGCCAAGAGCAGCACAAATGCATGCTCTGGCTTCAGTTAAAACAATGCTTGTTTGTGTAGATACAACACAAAATTAGATTCTCTCTAGCTTAAATGTAAATTAGTTGAAGGGCTCTAAAATCATCCTTACTAGATTCATTATTATTATCAAAACAAAAACAACAAAAAACAACTGCTTTTTACATTCCTTTAATTCCAGTAATTCCCAACAAATCAACCAAGAATGGGAGCTAGTCCTCCTGTCATTGCACAGAGCAGCTCCTGTTCACAAATTATTCTAGATAAACAATTAAGATGGGCAAGGAGATAGAAAGCAAACAGAACAATATGTATGATAGTGGCAAATAGCAAATTTCTTCCATAATTTGGGGGGTGAGTGGGTTACTGAAAGCAGTCTCAATTACACACACACACAAAATCAACATTATGCTGAGAAACGGCAATTGAGAGTAGGGATACTGTATATCCAGTCTTCCCCCATCATGGCCTCTTTCCTGCTTAGAAATTTTGTCTGGGTGGAATTTCAGAATATTTAACGTTGTCTAGGATTTCTGAATGTCTGGCAGCTTGGAACAACTCTGCAAAAGGTCTGACCAAACTGATCTGCCAAATTTCCAGAAGTCTTGGCTGTTGCTTCAGCACGTGCACAGATCAATTGCAAGGGACAGTGGACTACGTCCAGTACTTTGGGAGTTGTTGGACACACTGCACACATACTAAACAGACAGTTCTTATGTACCAATATCTGGAAATTCCTGAATATAAACATGATGGCCATATGTGACAGGAAGACAGGTAAGGAATTAATTTCAGAGTTAAAGAGATTGAGAGACAGAATTGGAGCTAAGAGCACCACAACTGTCCAAAATCAAGACATTTCTTGAGCAGTAACTCCTACCTCTGCAGGTTTTCCTGAGGGAAATATAAGCAGGGGAGCAAAAATAGGTGTTCCACACATGAGTACTTGTGCCATTTGATGAAGTGCCTTTGAATAATTCTGTATACAGATAAATCTTTATGGGAAAACAATTGTGACTGAATCCCACTTTAACCACTTCCCAGCAGGGCAGCCGTCTCCCATAAAAACATGGATCTTTCCTGAGTTTCTTCCTCAGACAGCTTAGAACAGTCACCCCTCCAGGAAGTACAGATCCAAAACCACTGGCAGCTTCATGCAATTAGCTGCCTGGTATGTTTTGTAACAGAAAAGATCTCATGCCAGCAGCAAAGGATTTTATGCCATGTCATCATCTTCTGTCATCATGTGGGCTACTCTCATTTCAGATTCTGCCATCTCAAATCCAGATATACAATGTAATTAAGGCATACTTCTGGACTGTCTGCTGACTGAAGCTTGGAAATGGAGCATGCATTTGCAGCTTAAGTCTAAAGCAAAGGGCAAATGACAAAGGTTTTGCCATGAAAAGCTGGTACAGCAGCCAGAACAAAACAGGTTGGTTAGATCTCAGTTTTTCCCTTAGCAGGTAGTCATTTTCTCCATTGCCTCTTGTTTCTCCCTGTCTGATCTCAGACAATTTCCTCAGGCAACATGTTTCAAAGAGTACCTGTGCAGCCAGCAGCAGCAAAAGTAGCTCAGACATTGGCAAATTCACACATATCATTGGCCTTAAGTATGATTCAAACAAACAGACACAGGTTGGGTGTTGCAAAAGAAGAATGACAGAAGGAAAACAGGAAAGAACATTAACCACGGGCAGGATTTGACATTAACCTGGCTAGTCTTAATATTTACCATTCAGCTCCCTTATTTGAGGGTGGATGGAATGGGAACAGCAGGACAGTAACTACTCAGTGAGCATCAAGCTATGAACTACATACATATCCCAACATCTGCACAAACTCTGAAGTACATCTGTCAATACATGACTTCTAGCTCCCCCAGATTAGAATACCAGACTAGATTTAGTACTTTGATAACTTGGTTCTGGCAATGGACCATATATGATGGTTCACATGAAGCAGAAAAACAACCCACACTGCACTGTTGCCAATTGTGCAATGCTTTATCCAAGGAGAAAAATTCTTTCCTGACCCCTAGGCAATCAGTCTGTGGTCCGTAGCATGACATTTGGCTGTTCCTCTCAGGCAGAGCTGTAGCACAAGTATTCTTTAGGCTCGTAAAATTAATGAGCATCAATATTACCCTCGAAAATTATACACACATGCAGCCAAAGCAGGTTGAATTAACTGCTAGCAGCAAGCAAATGCAGAGGTTAATATCACTCTGGACAGGGAAAGGTTTCTTGGAAACTGACGGTTGACTTGTCAAATTTTATTGCTTGACACTCAGTGACATCAGTGTAAAGAACAAGAACTGTTCATGCTATATTTTTAATGTATTCAGTCTATTGCTGTTTAAGTTCAGCAAAATTATGTATGGGCAGCTAGTCACATAGTTACTCTGCTTCCACCTACACCATAAACAGAAGTAGAGTAGACTTATGGCAGCATTCAAATAACTGCTAAGTTCTACAGTTCATCCAGTGATGTGCAGCTGCATTAGAGAGATACACAAAAATTATTCAATATTGCAAAGCATTGATAAATATTCCAGTGATTCCAGTTTCTCCATCAGAGAAACAAACAGCTTAAAACAGAGCCTGGTAACATGCTGGCATGCTCTTCTTTTCCAAAAGTATCTTAAGAAGTATTGACAGACAAGGTAGAATGCCTTAGCACAAGGTAGGGGTTACTTCCCGGAGCTGTTCACCTCACATAAGACATGCAATGGAGATCTGCCCATCAATCAGTTTCTAACAAATTGCAATCCCACAACACAATTTCAAAATAATATGGGAAGATTTCCCCACCAAACACCTCAGCAACTGACTGATGAACAACTTCGGTGTCCATGCAGCAGAGGTTAGAGGAGTGCCTGGGGAAGGTAACCTTGTTTTAGCCTAAGTGGTTCCACCCCTCAGTCAGATTTCCAGGCCAACATCATCTTCATGCACTTACAAGATGATAAGCTAACATTTTACCCTGAGATCACATTGGGAGACTGAGATATGCAGTCAGACATAGATAAACTTGCTGAGATTTTAGCAAGAAAACCAGGGTGGTAGTAGGAGGAACAGAAAAAATATATTAATGTTAATGGCAACTCCAATTCCTTTCCACTTCCCGTTTCCTACATTTATGGGCTATTTTTCAATTTTCACTCTCTCCTTGATCTTCAGTTGCCATTTCACACAATTTGTCTTACATGCTGTTGGAAAGAAAAGCAAAAAGTTTGACTCCAGTGCTCCCTCTTCCTTGTTCACTTAGTGAGAGTACAGGATCATCACAATATCAGATTTATATCCTGTCTTGGATCCTCAAAATGTTTGTTTTTTTCTGATAAGACAGATTCCACTGCAGAGGAACTCTTTGAAGAAAATCTCCTGTCTAGCCATTTTTAAAACTTTTTATTTTTCTTTAGCCTAAGTCTAGTTTAATATTTATACTATGTGATGAAGCAGAGTATCAGCAACAGACCTTCATAACATCTGTAGCTTATTTTCCAGGATAGAAAAAACTAAGTATGTTCAGTAGCTACCTCTATTACTAAATCATATTAAATTCTGTCCTTCTGAACCCCTGGAACATTGAAGTAATGGAAGAAACTACATTCTACAAAGTAGCTAAAGATGGTCCCATATGATACGAGCTCTGAGGCTGCAATCTAGAAGGACTGCAGCTATTAAATGACAATGTCCTTCCAAACTGTGGCATTGTGTCCCCTATCCCCCTGTACATGTTACTAGACCAGGAGCACAGCAAGACATTCATTTGGACCCAGCAGTTAAAAACAACAGAACCAAACACAAGCGCCCCAAGCACATGACATTATAAACAACGGATCACACAAATTCAATTTTTATAGGCAGTGTAATCATTATAAAACTTGTTTTTCTTGCACAAGGTAATAAGGGGAACATGCTGTGTTTGTATTACTCTGTATTTCCAACTATTATAATGTAGGTTGTTCTCCCTCCCCCAGATTTGCAAGCTTGTATCTCAGCCTCCAACTAGAGTTGAGTCCAGGGAATTTGGAACTAATGCATGATGATAAAGATTGGCTGTTTTATGTCTACAGCTGTGTTGCATGCTTCTCAGCTGCATTAGCTGAGAGAGGCAAAACAAAGCTACCCTAAGCAAATACCAGACAATACTCTGCACAGCAAGAGGGTGAAGTGCCAAAGACAGTGGCTGTAATTACCTACCTTGGCTTGCCGAGCCATGGAATACAACATAAGGCAGTCTATTTGCACAAAGTAATTGCACATCTCACATGTATTTCAACAAAGCTGTGGTCTGGATGCTTAGCACTTAATAAAGCACTTTAAGCAATACAGGTTTACTTCATCTATTTTACATGCATTCAGTCAGTATATTATCATCTGCATTTTAAAGACAGAAAATTAAAAGATTCAGCCATTCTCATATAGTAAAAAGGCAGAAATGGGATTTAAATTTTCATCAAGAGGTTCAGTGCAGAACTTCCACCAAACCTTCATTCCTTCAAGGAACTTAAGTCTTTAAGTTTAATTAGTATTGAATTTGTGTATTTTACCCAAGCTACTAAAAGCCCTGCACAGTTTACCCTTTCCATGTTCAAAGCAACTCCAAAAAGGGGATGGATATCCTTAAAGAATTAATATTTTAAAGCTAGGTCTGAAAAAATATTCAAAACAGTGATGGCACTCTAACTTGTAAGACAGTCAATTTTACCACAGCTTTCTTTTAACAAATAATAAAAAGTCTGCAGAGAGAATTAAAAATTGGAAATACCCTACTTGAGTCTTTAATTAGGAAACATAAGAAATGTAAAACTAAAACTTAGCAACATCACACAATTCAACTTTCATTTCACTGTACTGTTATTGCTAGTTGCAGTGCTGTCTGGAAGAACCAACCACAGTTAGAATAGTATTGTACCAACATGCCATCTTTTCACTGTGTTTGCAACCCATCAAGGTGAAATACTGGAAAAAAAAAAAAACAACAGTAAGAAAGGGAATGTTCATTGGGACTGGCCAATGTTGGACACACAGAGAGGATTTCCAATTGGTATCTCAACATTCCAAGGAGGTTATTTTTGAAAAAACAAACAAGCAAATAACAACAACAAAAAAACAACCAAACAAAAACAAACAAACAACAACAACAAAAAAACAACTAAATATTTGATAAAAAAATTCACTGTCTCAAACACTTACATCAAAGTTCTGTTTTTTGTTTGTTTTTCTTTTTTCTTTTTCTTTCTTTTTTTTTCTTTTTTTTTTTTTTTTTTTTTTTTTTTAAGAATGCTGACTTTTCTTCAAAAAGTTGAATCCAAGAACTACTACCGAGTTTTAGTTTTGTACTTAAAAATTGACATATTCCAGCAATTTTCTGCTCTGTTCCTGATGGGAAAAAAAAAAAAAAAATCCTAGCCTGCTTTTGCATAAATAAATAAGATATATATCAGATGCCCTCTACTGGCCCTCTGTTTAAGTTAGTTTCAGAAGTTATAAATTTCCCAAATTCCTTTTAGCTTTTCTTTTGTTATCATAAAGTTGCAGCTTCCTGCCTCTGTCAGGGAAATCCCACCACTTCAAAGATTAGAACTGCATTCAGTTTGATGATATAGCTGTCAGCACACAATCAGAGCATGACATGGACAGGAGGAAGCTGAAAGGGGAAAACTGACAGCCCCAGGAGAAAGATTTGGGTATTTGGGTTAAGGGAGAAGAAAGAAACATATACAGAACACATGAGAGACCATACCAGGGTTGAAGAACAAAAGGAATATGGATGCTGGTAAGGACAATTCAGTGCCTCAGTTGTGAGGTGAAGGAGAGAACATGGGATCCACATATGCCCACACTCTGCCAGTCTGTCTTCTGAAAATGCTTTTTGCTTTCAGATTAGCTACATGTATGGCAGGTGGTGCAGATACAAAAAAGTCACAACTCTCTTTTACAGATTCCTAACTTAACTACCAAGAAGCACAGGTAACACAGTTAGCTTCGTGCTACACATGAAGCTTCAGAAACAGGCAACCTTGGGTGGCATGGAGATCAATATGCAGTAGGAGAACATGTGCTCTCTGATTAGAGACAGCTCCTGAGGCAGTTTTCCACTGATACTTAGCTCAGTGCCTGGCGTGCTCATCTAGGTTAACTCAGCACACAGTCAGGTTTTGCAACACTCTACTTAGAAACAGACCTGTAACACTCCTGCCCCCTCAGGAATGGAAACACCAGTGTATTCTTCTTAAGTAAAGGCCCCATATTGAAGAGTCAATTTCACTGGCTTTGCAGACTGTGAGGTAGCCTCAGGAAAAGGCGAAACCAAACAAAGAAGCCCTCCATCATCTCCATTTCTTACCTTTCCCTCAAATCTTGCAGTGGCTCCCAGCTGCACCCGGATATTCCGAGGAGGAAGAGTAAATGCTGGTGCTTCAGCAGGAACTGAGGGGCTGAGTGTCAGGGAGGTTTTGGATACTCGAGTAGTTGTCACCAGTTTCACATCCCCCATGATGTGAACTGTAAAAGAGAAACACAAAGGGTAGCATAGAATTTACAACCATTAATTACTTACAGTTGCAGCTAAGAACCAGATCAGAAGCAGATTGTTCTGTATGTATGCTATATGCATATACATAGAGTCTTCAGCCTGAAGAAACAAGTGCTAGGTTTTGGGTGGGGAGCTGAGACCAAGGAAGATTTCCTGGTGTGCCTACAGTTGTTACAGGGTCACAGCCTTGAACTGAACTCAGTTTGAACTCTCAAGTCCCGGGCCAGCTCCTTAACCAAGAAGTCATCCCTTACAACTGCATTAAATTGTAATAACTTACTTCAGGAGGATATTTTTGCAATATGACTTTGATTTTCCTGGCCTGGAATACACCAAAATCAATAAGTCTCAAAAGCAGAGCCAGTGTTAAATAAGTCTTATGAAATAAAGAGACCAGGAGACCTCTGTTTGCACTGGAGTTAACTTGTGAGAGGGAATGTGGAAAATCTGATTTTTCATATCGTGCTTTCAAGATCTTAAGAAATATCTGGATATCTCCCTCCAAAGTACTGCTAGTACATAACAGATACTTTAGCTGAAATTCCAAGTCTCTGCTTTACTGCAAATCCTTCTGCAGCACATATACTAGTAAAATAGCGCCAAATTTCTTGCTACAAAACTGGCACTTAAGAAATCTCCTTCTAGGTATCTGCTTCAGAGGTGATTCTTCTGCTACACACCTCATACTTCCCTAAAAAAAAAGGCAAAAAAAAAAAAAAAGAGAGAAAAAAAAAAAAAAAAGAAAAAGCACTATTATATTTGTTAAAATGTAAAAGCTTGGGTTTTCCAGAAAAAAAGTAGTCACTCGACAAGTTTAACAAAGAATAAAACTGAGAAATGGCTTGACTAACCAATAGATCATGTTGAACCAATGAAGAACACTGGCCTTGCAACGGTCTTTTCAATCTCAAGACCACTGCATATTTGCAGCTTCTACAACCAACAATAGAACCTATTCCATGAGTTTCCCTTGCAACTCTTTCTGAAAATCTCCAGTTTTTCTCTGAGTACAGAGGCTGAGAAGAGCATTTTTAGAAGCTGACTAGACAACTTAGGAACACAAACCTCATTCATTTCTATTATGATTTATACTCCACTGTCATGTGTACTTCTGAAAGCCAGTCTGAGAACACGGTACTTCCATACAGCACACCTGGCATGTTCAATAAACATACAGCATGCCACTCTCAAGAAACACCTCTTCATTGTTAAAAAACAGTTTGAGGGAGCTCCTCTCCTGGAAGTTATTAGTCTGGAAGTCAGATGGCTAATCTAAACTACGAGTTTTGGCTCCTTCACGGTCAACAGAGAGAAAGAGGTACCTCCAGAGGTTGTTTTGTTCTAAGGTGAAGAAGCCACAGAGCTTTCTTGTTCACAGGACGCATCTGTTAGAAACCATGCTTTAGAAGGCAACTATTTCCAAGGTATCAGTTAAATTATGTTTGTACACAGATTTTCTAAAAATACTTTAAAACTCCTTTCTTGGTCTTTCTAAGAATCTAGGTGACACAGGTTTTGGATTTCTTCTGGAATGGCATTAAGGCAACATTTCTGTATACCAACATACAAAAGAAACAAGAAAACCCTCTAGCATTTTTAACGATTGGAATGCTTAGACCAACAAGTAAATGGAAAAAAAAGATGGTTCTCTAACAAAGTTTTCACTTGTAAGAAATTACACAAGAGCTAATCTTGCAGAGAATCTGTGTACCTGCAGCCAGTCACTTGAGAGCTCAACTTAAGTCTCCTTTTCCAGTGCAAATAACTCTTTAAAACATAAAAAAGAAAGAAAGAAAAAAAAAAAGCCATCATTTTGTCCTAATTTATCACAGAAACCATAAGAAATAATAACATAACTTTAATTGGGAAAAAACTGCTTGTATTCCACAGACAGCAAAGATGAAATCGTAGACTTCCTTCTCTTCTAACAAGTCCGTGTAGCACCCTGAGAGACAGAGAATGACTGTCTCTCCCAGCTGTAGTTACTCCAATGAACAACCAAAAGCTTGAGAGAAGTATTCATTCAATTAACTGTTCTTTCATTAAGGACAATGCTCCAAACTCGGTTCTCAGATAAAACTATAATTTATCCCAGCAGACTTTCCATCAATTTCACAGCTGTAAACTGATGCCTACCAAGCTAGTATCTGTCAGCACTTTTTTTTTTTTTAAGATTGATTTTTTTTTGCAGATAAAGAACACACATTTTTCAAATCACTAATTACTATAAATATCATCTGATCTTTTATCACTTTTGCTATTTGACACCGATAATTATGTATCTGCCTACTTTTTCTGAGTTGGCTTTCATCCTAAATTGTATTTCTCATTCTCTTTTCTTCTGTTCTCCTTCAAAAAGTGCTTTCTTTAATTTTTCTTTTCACAAATAATCTTGACTTTTCAACATGCTCAGCTGACTACTCAGTCTTCAGATTTTCTTCCCACATGTTCTCCTCTGCTAAGCTACCAATCTCCTTATCCTATCAATGCCAAAATCTGCATTGTCCCTCTAGCTGTGAAATCAGTGATATCTCTCTAGCTCTTAACCAGCAAATCAGTCTGCCAACACAAACCTACAATTAAAATTTTCTGACCATTTGCAATAGTAATGATGTTCCAGGTATAATGCAGATATGATGAAAATCTTCTCCAATCTGAAGATGCTAATATGTTTGATTTCATAAAAAAAAAAAAAAAAGTAATAAAACTTATCATTCCACACACATCTTTGCAGAGAATTTGAAAAGCAAGCAAACAAAACACCAACAAGCAACACAACACAAAACAGAAAAAAAAATGATATACTCCCTAAACCGTGTTAAAAAATAAAAACTGCAACAGCAGCTGCAAAAATTAAATCACCTAGAATCCAATTCAAGCTTGATATTCACCTGTGTAAGTGGAACTTTGTTTTGTCAAATGCCATTAAAATGGCTAAGAAGGCCACATGCACTGCAGATGTTCACAGGACAATTCTCTGGGGTCTAAAATGTTCAAGAAGTATCTGCCCCTAGGTACAATGCACTGCTTATGCAGGGCAACTTTAAGGAACCTTGTTAGGCAGGACACCTGCTCACACACAGAAACCTCCCCATGGGGTTATGCTGTGAGACCAGATTCACCAGGGACATGAAGGAAAGCCACTAGCACACGCGTGGAAAACATGCTTCATCCAACATATGCTCATCTTTCAAGCACCAATGTGCTCAGGTATGTATGGACTGCATTGGACAAGAAGTCCTCTGGCTGGAAAGATCACCTAAAGAAAAGACTGAACTAAACTCCAACAACTTTTTTTCTACTGATTTGTCTGGTTATTCAATTAAACTCCACAATATGTGGAAATTAAAATAAAATAAAATTAAATCAAATTAAAAAAAAAAGAAAAAAAAAAGAAAAAAAAGAAGCAGAGTTAGGAGAAAAAAGCAGAGTAGGGCAACTAATATGGGCATTCGTACTGGTCAGGTTACATTTCTTTTGCATGTTGGTAACATGCCAGAAATTGTCAACAAATTGATGCTTAACATTATAGTGAGACTGTAATATATAAAATAAAGTAATAGCTAGTCTTCTGCATAAGGACATCTTGTGTGGATTTATGCTTTTATAAATAAAATGTCTAAAAAGGGTTGAATTTACCAATGAATATTATCTCAAGTCAGCACAAGCAGTTTTCTAGCAGCATAAGCCTCTAATCATCCACATTTAGCAGTCTGACTTTAATTAGCTGTGTATGCTGAAGATGTTTCTAGCAAATAATTAGGAAGTATTTTTTCAGCTTAGAGGATGTTTAACAATTATGTTCCCAAACAAATAAATAAATCCATGTTGTGAGGTCTGGTGTTAATATGGAACTGCTATGTCCAACTATTTCAAGGAAATAGTGTTCCAGAAAACAAATCTTATTCAAGCTTAAAATTTGATAGGCAGAAAAAATGCAGGTACTTAAAAACTATGGAACACATCTAACTGGTCTTCTTTTATGTAAAAAAACTGTCTAGAATGAGCCTCTCCTCCCTAAGATCTTTTTCTTAGCAAGCTTGCTGCTGAATAAGATTTCAAAGATGCTGCGTGAACTCATAATGTTTCATTTCACATACTGTGCACACCTAAACTATGGTCTTTAAACAAAACCAACTGTAACTGAAGTTGCAATACAAACATTGTGGTATTAAACATAAAAGAAAACCACCATGCAAATGTTGGCTTGTAGGCTAGTGATGTGGTTAGACAGCATTTCTAATCTGGATTTTTTTTATTCTTAATCCTTTCTAAAAAGCACATAAATCCTTACAAATTCTCACAGTGTGCCCTCTAATCTTTCTAATACCAAAGCAGACTAATGTGTTTCAAGCATTTTCTTCTGGGAACAAATCTCTGTCACTCAATACTCCGCTCACAAAAATAAACCCCAAAAAACAAACACTGAGAAATCCATCTCATAGTTTTTCTCATCCACTTAGTTTATATATATAAATACTTACCATCAGCTTCCTACATAACCATTTAATTATACTAATTTCCTTTTACCAAGTCCTTCCTCCAAGGCAGAAGAAAAATGAGTTGCAGAGAGGGTGTGTGTATGAGAGTGCGAGCGTGTGCAAATGCAAGGAAACCAGAGCTGCCAGTTGAAAAGCCTTTATTGGACTTACTGATATTGCAACTCTGCTTAGTGCAACGTAAGCAGCACATTTTCACTTGGTCCAACTTTTCTGTTATTTTAGCCAGACCGCCCTCAATAACCTCTGAACCATCTCTGAAATCTGGACACAATCTTTTGAGCTCTTTAAAAATAGGAGCAAAAGGCCAGCCCAGGGGTTGGAGCATTTGTCTGCTATTTGGGAGTCCTGGTCGAATTCCCTGCTCCATATTGGGGCTGCCTGCATGACCTCAGGCGAGTCACTAAGCCTCCCTTTTGCCATGGCTCCCCATTTTTGAAACGGGGATTATTTACCTCCTTGCCGCAAAGAAGTGCTGTGAGGATAACTATATTAGATGGGGGAGTCAGGCTACAGTAACAGGACTACAGAAATAGCATAGGAAAAAAAAAAGGCAAAAATTACCATAATTACAGGAAGCCGGATCTCATTATAGACTTTTTTTTTTTTTTTTTTTAATTAACCAATGGGGTGGTGTTTTCAGAAAGCATGCATTTTAAAACACTAGGTAAAATTTATTCCCTTACACAGATCACTGAATTCAACAGTTATGCTAGGAACTAAATGTCATCCCTTATGCCTTAAAACCTTCAGTATTTCAGAACCTGCTTGACAGTTTCCTCTGTTCACACACCTTATTTTCCTCTCTCACAGCTCCTTTCTTTACCACAAGGACTAACACGTGGTTACCACACACCTATACAAATCTGAACACACTCTCCCCAGAACTACAGAAATGATTTTTTGTAGCCACGTGACTTGTGTCTATCTTTTCAGTCTTACCTTACAAGACCACATAAGGAAGTATCCTGTCTCCTCTCAGCTACTGGTACCCAAGAAATGGCATGCAGGGAGAATGATAAACCACAGAGGATCAGCAAAGAAATTCAGGTGATAAAGTCACATGTGGATTTAGCAGGCAAGACAAGGCAGAACTGGAACAGAAAGCAAGGAATTTGTAACCCCACCAATCACAGCTATGCTCTAGGCAGCCTTTCCTTGTATCAGTTCTGTCTCAACTTGACTGGAGTTTTTTCTTCCATTGCCTCATACATAAATGACCATCTTATTCTCACTGGTTCCCTGCCTACCTAACCTCTAGAAAAGCCTTTTTGTCATAAAGATATTCAGGGTGTTTTCAACCCAGACTCCAGAATGTCCAATCATTTTCCTAGTAAAATTCAATAGCAACTATTAGCCATGCCAGAAGGAATAGGATCAGATGCCAAACCTTCACACACCATGTTCCAAAAATTTTGCAAGCTTAAGTTTTGGCAACACCATGCATGTAAAATCCCTGAGTATGTTCCTACAAAGTGCATTTGCATAACTGTCCTACACAAATGGGAATTACAGGCCAATTTGTGATTTGTGCAGAAGCTTTGCTGTCACTTTATTGATCCTAAAATAATCCAGGTTAAGTTACAGTTTCATTTGGGACCATTATGTCAAAGACTTTCCCAGAAGTAAGCAAGGTCTTCAAATCCTATCATTTCAGTGCCTTGGATTTCACACTCAGCAAGTCAGCTGTGAGGCTTTGCATCAGCAAGAATCTTGGTGGTACATCAGAAAAAGGACGGAACAGGTTCAAACTCTTCCAGGTGCTCATTTTAACAAAATACTATCGCATCCAGTATATGGTATTTCAGACACAATAATGTTCTCCAGGCTGTCTTAAAGACTGAAATATTGTCAGCTCTAAAGAAGATGTATGTATGTGAGACTGTGGTGGAGAGCTTGAACTATAGTTGAGCTGTAGTTCCTACTACAGTAGGAACTTTCTGAAATGAAGCTAGGTCGTTTTCTTTCTTCCTTCTCCCAGATCTTCTCTTTACCTACTTGCTTTCATGACTAAGATGAAACAAAACCAACAGTGGTGTTTTGTGGAAGATTTCCTTTATTTTACTGTGTCTTGGGTATCCCTGTAAGAACAATGACAACCCCTACTTATTTTTTCAGGGCTGCTTCAAGGCTTAGTTCATAAGCTTTTATGGAATATGTGAATCACAACTACCATAGAAGTGTCCACAAGTAAAAGTGGCTAACCCCATGTGACTTATTATTTAATAGTCAACCTAAAAGTAGCCCTCTTTTTTGGAAAGTGCCTAAAAGAGACAAAAAGATACTGTCCTATGGTTTGCATGACACAGAGAACTGAACCACTTTTACTAGATCAGGCTTAAGAGAATCTATCTAATCAATAAATTTAGTCCTTTTTTGGATTTGCATATCTGTTGCAGCATAGGCTTTACCCTGCAATCATTTCCATGATAAAATCACACAGTTGTGCAAGGAATTTCATCCTGATCTTGTGAAAGAATAATTCAAATGATGCTAATTGACATTTACTTATATATAGGTTTGCTAGAACACTAAGAACACTAGAAGTCTGGTAGTCAAACATCTTTAATTACTTATATAAACCATAAAAGGAAAACAAAACAACAAAAACAACAGCAAAAACAACACCCACATGTTTTTTTTTTTTCCAAACAAAAAGAAAACCACAACCTCCTTATCCATCAATTTGTGCTGCTTAGCCAGAAAATCACTTACAAGGATGCGTGTTTCTTGCAGATGCTGCCTGTTGTAACCATGCTCTAATTTTCCTCAATTTAACAGTTCTGTTTAGGGTACTTGACCATCCCAGGCCCACTGAGATGTGGATACTTGACTTGTACAGACATCTAACTTCACTTACTGTCAGAAGTCATGTTGTTGAAACAAACCACATCTAACAAGAGCCATGATATCTGCTTTTGCACAATCACACCGTAATGGTTTCTTGCTATAGAGGGTATTTCAGGTATAAGGAATGATATGGAAAACCATATGAAGAGAGAAAAGGATATATACCTTTGATAACATACATTTATCTTGATTATAAACAGACAGGCTACATAATCCAATTATTCCATAGCCACTGAACATTAAAATTTCAGAAAAGAAGAAAAAAAAAAGATACCCATTACAAGCAGCTGGACATGAAACTTTAAAGAATGCAATGGCATTTTGAGACTCAAAAATGTTTAATTTGAAACATCAGATTAAGGAGCAGTAAATCAAGAGAGACCATAAGAAATACAACTTCTTTGCAGCTGTTATCTTAGAAGAGATATGAGCAATGAAATATGACATGTATTGTGCAGGTTCAGTAAAGCACCTATACCTATGAATTATTTTATAGCAGCAAATTGGAGCCAGAGGGAAACGCAGGTGGCAAATGGGATGCAAGCTGGGCTTGTTCTTGCTGATTCCAAAGTGGCTTCCTATAGAAGCACATTGGGGAGAGTAATTCAATCTGACTTCAAAACTTGCTACAGTTCTAGTTTACAAGCAGCATAAAAAGAAAAGAAAAATAATAATAATAAAAAAGGTAAGACCTATAGAAAGGTTTTCAGTGTACTAAGCAGCAGATCACTGTCAATAAAGTTCTACTATTCAAAATCTCCTTTCACTGTTCAAACAGTACAGAGCTTGTGACACCTTTAAGGAGAGCAGTATTTAACCTCCCAGTTTAGGAACACATTGCCTTCAGTCTTCAGGCTGTACTTATATCCAACTCCCACTCCACAATCACTGGCCAAACGCATGAGGAGGGCTTGCGGGGAAGGTTAATTCATTCCCATGTCCATGATACACACCTGCAAAATGCCATCACTTTCTAAAAATTCAAAACAACTGTAGAAGTTCTAGAGTTGGGACAAAAGCCAGCTTGCCACATGGAGAGGTAACTCCTTCTTGTCCATCTACCCACAAAGACAAACCTGATGGGATACCCTGGCAAATGAAAAGCGATCTGGTTTGAAAGTGGAGCAGGCAGTGAAGCCACAGACTTATGGGTTCAAACCAAAAGAGAAACGCACCAAGACAAGCACTGGCACTAAAGCTCCTGGGATGGAAGGGGAACCACAGCAAAGACTGAAGTTTGCTGGAGATGGTTTTAAGCAGCTGATTTGAGAGCCTGCTGTATGTTTCAAAAAATCTCTATCCCAAATTAGAGCAAAACCTCTCTCCACCACAAGACTAAACCAACCATTTTCCAAGTTAAAAGCACAAATTATGTTTGTAAAGGTACCTACAAAGAAATTAAAAAAAAATAAAGTCAAGATGTCAAAACTCCAAGGACTGAATACACAAATAAATCTTTTATTAAGAAAGATAAAATCTATTTATTTTGTAGTTCCCATTTTCTAAGTGCATGGTTCAGAAAGGCTTCTAGCAAAACTAACAAGTTTAATTTTAGATGAAGCTAGCATGGGACAAGTTTTATGAGGTTTAAATAATAAACTAGCTTGGAAAAAAAAAAAAAAAAGACAATAACAAGAGCTTATTGACTTGCTTAGTATTATACAGCAACAGGGGGCAGAACTTGGGAAGTGAACATTTTGTTTGAGATACTTCATGAAACATGTCAAGACAGGCAACCTAAAAGAAGCTAAGATTATTTTCTTGTGATTATTCTTGCTTTACCATTTGATTTAAATAAAAGTAGATTCACAGTAAAAGTCATGTTTTTGCAATGTCTTAGTGGTGGTAGAACATTATTCTAAACCAGTAGTTTACAGCAAAGTTGTCTTCTCTCTCTTTTTTTTTTTTTCTTTTTAAAAATTATTTTTCTTTCAGGTTCCATATTTCAAAGAATAACCACAAGATTAACTTTCCTTGATGGTGATGCTGCAGGTGGCCAATTGCTGTTGCCCATTTCCAAGCCAGTAGGGCCATAAAGTTGCATGAAAGGTGAGTCATGGAAGATTTGTGGTTCATAAAGCACAGAATATTTAGCCTCCACATTTTGCTTTGCGATTTAGTTTCAAATACAGCCAGAACTCAAAAATGAAAAAGAGACCCAAGTCTGCCAAGTTCTATGCCATTTGGGAAAATGAACACATGCACTGTACTGGCTGAGGTGTGTGAACCCCAGGGTAGCATTGGAAAGAAACCTGTTCACTTCAGCCAGACATAGACTGGGCCATGAATAAACACCACTAAGTTTCAAATTATGCTGCAAATACTTAATACTAAAGGAATTAGGTTCTTCATTTGAAAAAGCCACTGGTTCTTCATGCTGAGATACTTTGTACAAGGCCAGATTCTGTGCTGCCTTCCATTCTATGAAGTCCCATTAACTGTCAGCACAAAGCCTGGCCCATAAGCTCTCCCACAAGTTTATTTTTTCTGGAAACTGCAGTTTTGTTCATGTATGCAAGCCAGCATTCTCCAACAATCATCTGTTACACGTCAATCTTTCACAACGTATTTGGCACCATAAAGCAAATAAAAACACTACCTTAGTGAAAAAGTTATAGCCTAGATGTGAGATGAGCTGTACAATGACAATTTTTTATTTTATTATTTTTTTTAATTTTAATTACCAAAGAGGCAGTTGGTTTTATTTCATAAAAGCACCTAAATTACATGCAGAACTTACTGCTGCAAGATGCTCCAGAAAGCCAATTACAGGCTTGACAAGAACATTTCTTAAATTGCAGAAGAAAACTTTCTACAGGGATGATAGCCCTCACAACTTCAGGATAAAGCAATGTGTACCAGAGAGAACAAACTCCTGGTTGGTCCACAGTGTTCTTTCACCCACATTACTTATCAGGCACAGAACAGCTTCCTATAGCCTTTTTCTTGTCTCTTTTCATTGATAGAAAAGAAGTAAAAGCTTCAAGAGCACCATCTCAAAGAGAGCTATACCAGAGATTATGAAAAAATTAAAGCAGTCCTTATATGATGAAATGTGAGCTCCTATATGCATCATTTGAGTTGGAGACTTCTTTTCTACTTTACCTCTACTGTACAGGTTTTAGCAATGATGTAACCAAACAAGAGCAGCTTCTAACACTGAAGCCACCCACCTGTTCTTCTTGGAGCTTGCTAGGTTCCACATCCAACACTGCATGCTGCACTCAAAGCTTGAACCAGCTAGAGAGTTTTAAAACTAGCAAATAAAAATCGTCATGTGTTTTTATAAATTCTTGTGTGGAGAAATTCCCCAATTGGGCCCCACTAAGTGCAGAAGTTAAGGTGGTAATTATACTGAAACACTTAACAGCTTGCTGCAAAGAAAATGAAGAAAAATTAATTCTCAATGGGAAATGGGAAATAAGATCAGAAGTCATAAGCTTTTAATTGTACCAGGGAAGAATCAATTTAGACTTTAAGTAAAAAGTTTAAGAACTGAAGCAGACCTGGAAGAGATTGCTTAAGGAGTCTGTTGAGTTTTCAGTGCTGGAAGCCATACAAATGTCTGTCAAGAATGACATGTACAATTGATTTAGCCTTGGACATGGGAAAGACTGAATGGCCTTCTGAAGTCCCTTCCAATCCCATGACTCTATGAGTAAGCTGACAACTGATGTTAAATTTGGAATATAATATAGGACTTTCACATGCTGGATATGGGCCAGCAAGACAACTATTATTCTGTAGAGAACACTATAAATCTGAAAAGAAACAACTGTTACAAGGTGAAAAAAAAATCAGCTTATGAAAACCACAACAATATCAATATATAAATCATTAACATTGAAGGGCTTACAAGAAGGAGGGAGACAGAAGGAATTTGGATTAATCTTACTTAAGCACCAAATCTCAGCCAAAAGTCCGTTTCTGATAATAAGCAAATACAACTTTCATTTAAGACATGTAGACATGAAGGCAAAGAAATTCGTGCCTTTAAAGACATTTCCCACTTCAAACATAAAGAAGCTGCCCTGTTACATTCAAACACCTTATTGTACAAAAAAAGCTCTTTTACATACTTCTTACTGGGCTTGCAAATCAGATAGTTGCAGTACATTATACAGATTACAACAGAATTATTCAGCTGTGTTCCACAAAAGTACACATTGCATGCTCTTGAAGCCATCATCTTAAAAGTGTACGTAAAAGAAGATTCATATGTGAAACAATGGTTTGGAGCCCCTTCACATCTCAGTGGGGCTGGTATGAGCAGAAGACTGGTTGCATTCAGTCTGAGATCCAAGTCTGTCCTGACTGCTCTGCTTCCTGCTAGGAAACAAGCCCAAGAAGGGCCAGTTTTCCTTCTTCTGCAATGGAATTTCATTAGGATGGTTCTTGTCAGAAGATCTGGGCCACATCCAGAACTTAACCCCTCCTTACGCAGTATATCTGCTCAATGAACATATCAACTTTTATTCTATAAGCACAGAAAAAAGTGGTATAAATAAAAAAATCAAAATCTTTCTGTCATGATCACAAAGCACAAACTTTCCCACTTGCCTTTAAAAGGCCCAGGTGGAACAAGGTTTATCACTGCAATGACCTGATGAAGATGTTCAGCAGATGCTTGATCCTGTTTGTTACCTCAATTTATCTATCACATTAAGAGTAACAGGCATAAGCTATCCTCACTGGCAGCAAATGATAGGAGGTAGATACCTCTGTGCCACTTCCAGGCAGAAAGGATATGTGGCAAGGAGAAAACAGAGAAGAAAAGGAAGGACTGAGATTTTTTTAAAAAAATCAGGAATAAGAAGGAAATTGACAGGAGATTAAACAGACAATTCTGAGGATGCAGAAATCATTGAGGTGGGAAGAGTTCGGTCACACAGGGAGAAAGAAAGAAGAACACGGGATGAAGACTTTCAAAGGCTGATTGATTTTCAGCTGAACTGGAAGTATGGCTGAGAGTCATGATGGCTCCATTGCTGAATTTTATCTTTAATTGAACTAATTTCAGAATACTTCCTTTGATTCCTCTTCTTTCTCCTCATAAGAGATGACAAATAGTCCAAGAACGACTGAGGTTCATACAAGCCTCTTTTGATAGACTTTCACCCACAAAGATAGGTTGTGGAAGAATCATTCTTCCCTCATCCCCTTCCTCTTTTTTAAAATAACTTTGTTGTTTGCACATTTATTTATTTATTTATTAAATATTCCCTGCTCTTCCCCTTCCCACTCCCCTGAAGTTATTCACTTAATTTGTCTAATTGCCAGTCTAGGGCAATTCTCCTTTTATAACATCCACCAAACTGCTCTGAATGCCAATACTGAAAATGAGCAGGCCAGACAGGCACCGATTATCCAAGTGGTTATACAGATGAGAATAAAAATGTGAAACATTTATATTAGGAACAGAGAAATGTATTATTCACTTTTATAAGATAAAGCATTTAAGGACATTTTTCAAAAATGAAAAAAAAAAAAAAAGCTAGTTCTTCAAAAGCAACTGGGACTTCACATTACATTACCTTTTTTGTATCTCTCTTCTCTATATAAAAATTGTTCATGTTTTCTCTATTCTCTCTTCATTTCCTTTTTCCTTCAGGGATTTCTTCTTTAATGATAAAGATAAGCATCCATCTCTTCTCCTTAAATTACCCCTCCCCACCATCACATTGAGATACTTACACTTAGCAGACTAACCTATTGAAGTCTGAAGATTAAAATTCAATCTCTCTCCATCAAATTTATTCTCACAATCTATTTCTGCAAAGGAGGACAGAAAGTAGAATCCAACCAGTCTTTTTTTTTTTTTTTTTCTCTCTCTGTGTTTTTTTGTTTTGTTTTGTTTCCTTTCTGAGCACATATTTTATTTCAGAAGTAATGTATCTGAGGTAAACACTAGACAAAATAACATTGACTCACTTCAGTTTCACCAAAGGCAATAGAGAGACTGCCAGTGCCCTTAGCAGCACCTGAAGAGGGAAGGAGGCTAAAGGCTCTTCATTTAAGAGCACCAGCCAGGAGACTTGTTGTGCTCATTAAAGAGCTCTGCAGTCTCTGAAGGCCAGTTCAGAACTGGGCACACTTCTAAAGTCTGCACAGAAGCTCTAAACCAGATGGGACCCAGAGGACCATTTCCCAATATAAAAATTGACCAAGTTTACAAAATCAGAACACATTAAAAGTAAGCCTCAGTTCTAGGTGTCTGTGAAAGAAAGGTTCTTAATTAACCTGGAAATAACAAAAGAAATGGGAAACCTGAACTTTGTTTACTACTAATGGGATTATAAAAGTTCAAGGAATTTTGTAAAGCTTGTGGAGAAGGTTTGAGAAAACATCAGTAAAATCCACACCATTTTCCCCCATATGCAGAGTCTGTTTTCCTGTGTCAGGAAAACCCAGAAAGTCATCCTAAGAAACTACCACACACAGCATCAAACTGGAATCAGAGTTCTGCAAACCACAAAAATCCCCTTTCAGATAAAAATCCCCTAGTCTAGAAACTGGCACTAATAGGGTAAGGGAGAAGGACAGAAAATTGCCTTTCCCAGTGGACCTCTAGATGCAGCACAGACACAATTCTAGGAAAGGGCAGTTTGATCAGTCGCACAAGACAACTTATTTTCTTGTGTAGGCTTTTAAAAGAGAGACGGTCATTTCCAATAAAAGACAGTTGAAAGGATAATCCATATCCAGAACCGGTAAATAGGGAGCAGAAATCACAGCATTGAAAACTGGAAAGGTACACAAACAGAAAGTTCACTGGTCTTGCTGAGGAAATTCCTGGAATATTTGCACCTCATGTGATACATATCCAAGTCTGCTGATCTTGGAATGCTTGGGCTTGAGTT
The DNA here is from genome assembly GCF_963932015.1 of Anas acuta. Classification (NCBI taxonomy): domain Eukaryota; kingdom Metazoa; phylum Chordata; class Aves; order Anseriformes; family Anatidae; genus Anas; species Anas acuta. The sequence goes on from NC_088984.1 coordinate 15,439,399, forward strand.
TTAAAAGATGTCCTCAAAATCACATGTGAAATAATTGATCACTGAAAGAACTTTGTGAGAACAAACACTTATGAAGAGAAACCAAGCACTTAAATATGCACTTTTTTCCTAGGGATAAAAAAAAAAAATAAAGAAAGAAAACTGAGTTGTACCTAAGGGAGTCAGAATGAGAATTTTATGATGATGATGATGATGATGATGATGACTATTATTATTATTATTATTTAAGCATTCAGAATAGTTTCTGTGAAATCAAGTTGTGAAGGAGAGAGAGAGAGATAAGTTAATTAAGAAAAATAAGCCCATATGAATACATAGACTAGACGTGTGTACCACAACTCCAAATCAATATGACAATATTCTGACAAGTATCAGCATATCCAAATCTCTCACCGCCTATCTTTGGGGTCCACAAAATAGGAAGCTAAGACGGCAGTGAAGGCGCAAAGACCTTTTTGCTCAGCACTTCGTAGGCTGGCAGTGGAGTTCCTGGCTCGCCACAGTATCAGAGCTTGTATTGCCCAGCATCCGGTGCTCAGGAGAATTTTACATGCTACAGCACAGGAAAAGTTCTCTGATGTCTCAAATACTTTTCCCACAAATCCAATGCCTTTGCCACTGTTCCCAACGGCCAAGGACCTCTTCCCTGTCAATATATCTCCACCTTCCTCTCCAGTGTTGCAAAATATTCAGTTAATTATTAAGTGATCTATTCACCTGAGCTTCTGCTTAGGCGATTTTTCACAGTATCTCACCTCTGGCTACTCCAATGAAGCCACAGCTGCGTTAGGTTTTTACATATACCCATACCACATCAGCTACATCTCTCCAATGCATCTTTTAGCTTCATATCTGAACTCTCAATGATTTTAGTGAAGACATATAGAAAGTCCATAGAAGAAGCAGAACCCAGTTCTATTGCTGGCCTTGTGCTCTGTGAACTAGTGTTTTCTTCAGTTCTTAAACAGCTGAACAAGAACTGATCTGAGTTCTGCTTTTCCCATGTTTACCATCTCCTTCTTCCCCTGCATTTCCTCATGGCAGTATTCAATCTGTTGAACTCTGTTGAAAAACTCATCTGTTTTCTGAAGGATTATTTTTTTCCCCTCCATGGTGTGCGTGATTCAGCTTGAAGGTTATTTTCCTTCTCATACCTTCTTGATACCTTGCATCACTGTGAGATCATCTACTGACTCTTCCTGTCTTTTCCATCTTTCCACAGCAGTGATGCAATGTTCCAGTGACATCACTGTTGGATGCATATTCTACAGACACTGCTACTTATTTCTGAAACAATACATACCTTACAGTGCACCAGACTATTTAAAATTAAAGGTAAAGTACAGAAGCCAGACAAGCACAGGTAAATAGAACTTTTTTTTTTTTTTGATTGTGATTATTATGTTTTCATAAGGGACAGGAATCTCTTAGGGTAAGAAGCTAAGTTTGCAGCTGGTACAAATCAGTTTGTTTTCATAGGGTCATAAAAGTGAACCAGTGTACACTGGCTGGGGATCTGGTAGCACATCCTTCTGTAAAAGTTTTGGCAGCTCAGTGTAAACCCATTAATCATGAACTACAGTACTATAGTTCTGTGAGATCTGCAATCACAATGACCTGGCATTATTTATTCTATTTCTTATCTGACAGGAAAAAACAGCCTCTAGGAATCTGCCTGGTGAGGTACAGGACAAAGGATGATTTCTGCCTCTGAGGCAACAGCCTCATAGTCAGAATGACTGAGTTATCTGAAACCAGAGATAGAGTAGCTAGCAAGATTTTTCTTCTTTAGATTAAATAGCACAGTCCTGTTTTCACATAGTAGAGACATTTCAAAGCATCCTTTTCATTACTTTAATAGATAACCCCTAAACAGAGTAATCTAGGCAAATTCCACAGAAGATCTAGTAATTTGAATAGTGGACAGGGAGTCCAAGCTTCCAAATTCTGCTTCTGATCTTGATTCCCTCTCAGTTTGTGATCTTTTCCTGTCCCCGTTCTCCTAATGCACCTCCTGGTTAGTAAAAGAATGCTATTCATCTTCGAGATGGCTATGAGAGTTGTTTTTTTTTAAAGTACATTTGACAACTTGATATCAAAACCCTGCTGCAAGAAAACAGTAGAGCCTGAGTCTTCAGTTTCTAATCATCTTTATTATTTGCACTGTAAGTGCCATTCATGCCAGCTTTGTATGACTAGGAATGACAGCCAAAGAATTTATACTTAAGAAACTCTTAGCAAGCAGCTTTATAGACATTCAGAAATGTAGGATGGCTATAAAAGAGATTATAGAAATTATGCAAGTTGTTATGAGGTACCTGTTGCAGCTTTATGCTTTGTCGTTAAAGCAAAAAACACAGACAAGTCTGGTGCTTTAAAGCGTGTGGCCATATGCAGTTTTGTTTAGAGGACATTGCAACCCAAGTGATCAGCGCCAGCAATTTTATTTGGTTGGTTCTACAGGATACATCAGAACGATCCACCCAATAAATGACAATGAAATAAGCTTTTCTAGGATCCTAGAAGATGGTATTACACTGCATGTTTAACAGAGCATTGGTATTTCTAATGCACAAAGAGTCACGAACACAAAGCTGAAACTGATTCCCTACTTGAGGAATGGGGGGGGGGGGGGAAGTCAGGACATATTAAAAAGACTCAGAACTGCCCAATTTTCTATTTTAAAATTTTGGATATGAAATTACAGCAAGAACAAATAACAGCAGGCAGCAGAACTCCAAATAAGAATTGATTTGTTAGCAAAACAGGCAAGAGCAGCTTTTCCCAGCACTATTATCTAAGCCCATGAGATATCTGAAACAATTATTAACTGCTTACTACAAAGAGGTGGCTGCTCCTGTGCTGGAAAAACAGACACTGTTCTGGATTTATTGGTGCTATGCATGAAAAGAGATCTGGGAGAAAACCTTAAGGAAAACAATTTCTACGGGTTTCTGATATCATGATTAGACATCCTTACAACAAAACTTGAACTAAATAAAATTACCCAACTTGAAAGGGTTTCTTGTAAGTCTAAAACTTATTCCAATTTCCTGAGGTTGGCAAACATTTCAGTTACCATTGCCATCCCTAATCACAGCAAGTTTTTCTTTCCACAGTATTGGCTTTTGTCTGCATTTGAAACCCAAGCTTACTGCAAACCCACATCAAGCAGAAACAGGATAAAACAGATCCATACTGAGCCTGCATGCATGAAGCTGCGGAGATTCTTGCTGCTGTAGTCACAATAATTGTTTTTCAGCTGAGAATCTACTGGTCCAGTTCAGCAAGTGACTGCTTTGCTCCTGTGCCACACAAAGCCACAGAAGAATGAATCTAACCTTATGTTGTTATTATTTTTTTTAAACATATGTTAGCTGGGGAACAGCAGCACAGAGTCTTCGAAGCTTGTAAAATGAATTAAGCAGACAAATGCACTGTATTTGTTTTCAGTTCAACAGGAGGCTCTTATATTGAATGCATATGAAGGAAGAGACATGCTAAATTGAACGAGCCTGGAGGCTTAAAGTGATATTAATTCCACTTGCATTCAGCCATGTGGATCCAATGATCAAAGGGATTTAGAAGCAAGAAGGGAATAATGGAAATATCAACACTCAGCAATTCCCCACTGCCTCAGGGCAGCCCAGGAAAGTAACAGATGTCAGGGAGCAGCAGGGCTATCTCTTCATACATCGAACAGAGACAGGAACTACAGTCACACTGGATTTCCAGGCACCAACCTCAAATCTTCAAGGGCTTATTATGAAAAAGGGCCAATTGTGCTTCTCCTACCTGTCTCTTCTATAAGCTTAAAAACTTTTTATATAGAGTACCACTAGTGATGGCTGACAGATTTCCTCCTAGGATGATTTTGAAGAGATAAGAGCACCAAAAGACTTTTCTAGTGGGTGAAAATTAGCAGGTAAGACTTTGAAGAGGCCAGAGGCAGACCTGTTGAGTAGGCAGGTGTTTAGGGTATTAGTTTACCATCATAATAAGTGGTTTAACTGTCGTTTTCAACCCAACTTTCTGTGCTGGATCGATTCTACTAGACACCCTAGTTGTCTAGGCTGATTGATTCCCCTAGACACCCATTCCCACATCACAAGAAAAATAATAAAATAAAATAAAATAAAATAAAATAAAATAAAATAAAATAAAATAAAATAAAATAAAATAAAATAAAATAAAATAAAATAAAATAAAATAAAGCTACCATTGACAGCTCTGCACCAATACATCTCCTGCCTTAATGGCATTATAAAATATTGACTAAGCTAAAGAACAGTTCTTGGTACATTATAGATTTCTAATCTGCAGAGACAGAAAAGGAAATATATAACATTGATCTATGGAATTTCTTCTGAATACCAATATGAGCCATATTTGCCTGCACTCACTCACTCTAACTGCTACATTGCTTCATGCTGAAAAAGCAGGCTTGTCACTGTAACACAAACTGTCTTTATTAAACCACAAAGAAATCAAGATTTTCCAGCTCATGAAGGATCAAAATCTCTGCTTTTGATTCTGTGGGGGATCCTCAAAAGATTGGCTCTGTAGTGGAAGTACTGCAGCATCAACAAGCAGGGAAAATAGATTAAGCAATACCTGCTTATGACCAGTTCTTTTCAGCTCCCAGCTTCTCACTAGCTGTTAAGTATTGGAAAAATATACTTCTCTGGAATGAGCTTTTAATGAAAAACAAAAAAATTAACATCTTCTGCTGTTGTGAATTTTGGCTGCTCCAGCTGTATTCATTTTCTTTCTTTATTCCTGCAATGACATCACTCAATAATAGGAAAAATGGAAATCCATTGCAAACTTAATTCACCGCCCTTTAAAGGACTGAAGATCCGAACTGTACTGAATTAATACATTTATGGGAACAGGGCTACTCCCTTCAGGAGTTTTATACATACGTTATTTAGAGGTCCAGACACGTGAACACTGGAAAACACAGTAATAGAAAATGCAGTCTTTACCTAGAAGACATCTCTTTACCTAGAAGAAGGCTGTAACTTTTAGTCATAAGAGGAACAAAAAGAACCTCAAATCCTTCAGTAGTTTGAAAGCTGATAAGACTACACAATTTGAAAAAAAAAAAAAAAGTCTAGAATTTGTGTATTTAATTCTCAAAAACGGTTAATTGCTTCTTCTTTTATAGACTTCATAATATAGTCATGTTTATCTAAAATTCTTTCAGGATTTTTGAATCCACTTGAGAAGCAGACATTCACAAGAGTGGAGTGAAAGGATTACAATAACTCACATCAGCTGTTTGAAGAAGTATAATTCCTTGAATGTAGACTCTTAAGGGGAGCTAATAGTTTTATATTGCACTGATGGGATTTTTAGGGGGGAAGAGGAGGGGAAGGAAAGTCTAATTGCATAAAATATATCGAACTTTCCTTTAAGTTGTATTAAAATTAATCAGAGCTGCGCCATGAAAAGCAACAATATATGCCATTCCCCATAAAGAAACAACCCTGATCTATTCCTGGTCCCCATAAGATTTTCAGTAAGTAGAAAATTACTTCCTTCTACACTCACTTCCCCAAAGAAATATTTAAGTGAATATTTAACTAAAGATGATCTGTGCAGTGAAATGCATTTTCCATTTTTAACAGTAAACCTGACCAAACAAGAACTCTTCCTCCTCCAATGTCTCTAAATTCCAAGATATCCAAAACAAACAGTACATTGCCATGCTCACAGATAATGCACTACAGTTGTATCCCAGTGCTTCAGCCATTCTCTTTGCTCAAACCTAGACTGATTTTGTGCCTTGTTAATAAGTTGAATCTCAATCTAGTGCAGTATCATACCCCATTCAGAGCTAACAGCTTCCTCTTTTCCTTGGTAATGGTTGGGCTCAGGTTAGATATAGCTGTGTCTGTTACACCTGGAACTTCACAGAGAAAACAGGCCAGACAGCACAAATACAATACAGATAACCTGCATGGTAAAAAAAAAAAAAGAAGAAGCACCTTGGCCAGAAATAGTCTATCCTCTATGCATTACTGCAAATCTGTAAATACTGAAGGTAAGAGATTTAGACAACAGGTATATGACTGAAACTACAATTGTTTAAACAGGCAGCAAGAGAACGTGCTACCGACTGATACACAGAAGACTTGTTGAAGGTATTGCCATTTATTAGAAATAAAAGACTGCCTACAGAGAGTTGCAATAATTAGCCTAGTCTTTGCTGATCAATCTTCAAACTGTTAGCACAACTGTTTTGAGAACATATGGAATACAGCAAAAATTCTCTTATCTTTTCCAGATAAGAACTGAGTTGGGGTTTTCCAGTCCTGCATGCTGGCTCAGGCAAGAGGAGTTCCCACTTATTTCTTGGTGGAAATCATTCAATTAATCAATGAAATTATGAAACCTATTCATAGAATCATAGACGTATTTCATATGATCCTTTCTCTCTGTGTATTTTCAAAAGACTATATATATATATATATATATTCTGCAAGAAGAGGGAGGCATAGAGACTTACAGCATACACAGAAGAGCATCTGCCACCTTTACGATGATGACTTGTCCACTGGAAAGCCCTGGGAAATACCCTCCCATGTATTTTGATAACTGCAGTCCATAACCTAAACCTAAATTCCTCTCTACTGTGCCAGTCACTAGAGCCATTCATTTTCTATGGGTCTGAGAGAGGCCAATGCCATTTCCAAACAAAACAAATAAGATAAAGTTTATAGCTTTCACCCAGGATGATTTGTATATTTTGGAATAAACACAAAAACATGAAATAAGGTTACTTGAAAAAAGAATGTGTTTACATGAAAAACACTCGCAGACGCCAATTTTTCACTCCATGGTGGAAATACTGTGCTGGTACTCTTGAAAATTTTGCTTAATAAACTGTGATTGCTTTTCATCTTTTTCTCTCAAATTTGGATCAATACATTCTAATTAGGTACTGTATAGGCTCACCTGTAACAGTGGCAACTCTCCTTAAGAGATTTCAAACACCTCTTAAGAGAAGTCATTGTCCTTGTGCAATACCATACATGTTTTCATTATCAGTAGCTGGCTCCTCAGACAGACCGAGGATAAAGTGAGCTTATTCTTCTTTTGGGTTTCAATTTGCCTATGAGCTGAGAAGTGAGGCATTTTCAGAGACTGCCAGTTTTCCCATAGCCCTGACAGAAGGAGACAGCAGGCCTTCCTGTGGCTGACACACCTACCAGTAATACAATCCAGCTGCTCATTGTGGCTCTCTTTAGTCAAATTACTATTTTTTATTTTGTTTTTGAAGTCACAGCTACAGTGGACAAAATAACCCAAATTGCCTTCGTTAAAGCTCAAGCTTTCCCTACGTCTCTGTTTCGCACAAATGCACACAAGCTTCGCCTGCTTCTACTGACACAAGCCTTACACTTGAGCGTGCTTCAGAGTGACATGCACACTTATGCTCACTCATTCGTAACATTTTTGGCCCAAATGAATTCTCAAAAACCACAGAAGTGGGATTAGTGAACAAAAGTTTGTCCTGTTTGTGTGCTCTAAGGCTGGCTGTATACTCCAGTTTTTCCTAGCTTACCTGTGCTAGCTTTACAGTACAAATGAACAGAGATTCCAGCCTTCATATGGCTAAGAGTCTTCAACACGGTTTACGGGAAGACAGCCAGCTGTAACTCCAGAGTTAAAGCAATATGATAACAATAGAGAACCACCAAAGTCACACAGGCTCTAACGAGGCTTTCCCTTGGCACCAGTTATAAAGATGCTTTTTAACAGCTATCTGTCCTCCTAAAATAAGACAACACTAATTATCTTCTAAATAGGTCTTCAGATAGACTATAAACAGGACCACAAAGTGGAAGTTTGAACTGAATTCAAACTGGCAACTGAAAAGTTTTACTGAGTTCAAAGTCGAAGAAGATTATTCCAATCATATTGTCTGAGCTTAGTGGGACACAGACCAAAGAAATCATGCAAGAATTCCTCCTCTTATTTAAGATACTCTGTAGAAGACATGCAGTCACCCTAAGATGTCTCTAAATCCAGATTATTATTATAGCTTATTTACTTTAAAGGTGGTTCAGCATTTTGGCATCTTGCTTCTAAGGGAATTAAGCTCTCCTTCAGCTTCCAGCCTCTGAATCTCATTCCACCACAAGTAACCTCCTATCCAGGTAGGTACAATTAGAACCAGTAAATGTCACATTTTATCCTTTTAAAAAGCTACATGGACCGAGCTTCTTTAGTCTCTGGTTTCAAGGCATTTTTCCAGAAAATGACTCATTCTTTTATCTATTTCCTGAATCCTTTCCAATTTCAGCCTCTTTCATGAAGTGTGGCTACTAGTATTGGATAGCAAATGTATAATGGTCTCTAAAAAATAACACCTCACCTCTCCTTCTCCTTGATGTTTTTTTCCTCCTCTATAACTCAGTAAGGTTTTAATCAAACTTCTTGTCTACAGCATCACAATGAGAGTCCTTATTTCCTTGTTTATCCAGTACTAGCCCCCAGACCTTTCCAAACCTAGGCTTTGTCAGATGCAATAGCCTGTCTTCTGACCCATGCTCTGCTCCCATATTTTTGATCTACCAAGTGACTATTAACAAGATTCTGCCTTGCAATAAAATTCAGATTAGCACATATAATAAGCCTTCTCTCCTTATATTATTTTTCTTTAAAAAGGATGAAAACAGAAACAAAACAAAACAAACAAAAGCAACAAGGAAAGCCAAACCAAGCAACACCAAAACCAACCACAAACTCTGCCCCACTGAGGCTTGCATGGTGTCAATGAGTCCTTACAATTAACCACTCACCCAGAATCAGAACGTGGTATACTGCAGTCAAGGTGCTTCTGACACGAGGGAATTTCAGTCAAAATGAAGGTCATAATGTAGTAACATTTTCGTACGTGTCATATAGGAATACTAATCTGAAACTCCGTATGGTTAAAAATAAATAATGAATTTGATCCATTCTCTCACTGGCTCTCAGAAACTAACATTGTTTTTTTAGTGATGTATTCACAAGCGAATAAAATTCACCTCCAATATAACTGATGCCAGCGATGGATATATTTTGAGCATTTAGCCTGTTAATCACATTAGTGAAGGTCCAGCTGATAGAAAAACCATCCCTAGAGATATCACTACTTTCTCTTCCAGCAGTACTAAGAAACAGACAGTGAATGATTTAGAGATTTTCCATGCATATCGTTTGTACAAATCTTCCATTGCTTCATGCTAATGACACTCAGACAGGTAGCAAATATCACAAACTGGGAAAGAAAATTTCAACAGAAAAAAGAGCAGGGATTTTGCTAAAGCTGTTTTCTACTGAAAAAAAATCAAAATGGAAACTTATTTGGCACCTTTGTTGGAGCTAAATTGGCAGGGTAAGATGGAAAGCAGTTCTGTATCTCATTACTGCCTCTACTATCACTAGCTGGAAACTTGGAAAAAATAGGCCCCTTTCTGTTTAGATACAACTGGTGTTGCTGTATAGAGCGTCTGTCTTTCTCTTTCCCTTTCCTTAGTTTGGATGACATCTGCATAGAAAGGCTCTTTTTTAGGCTTCACCTTCTGCTGTTTATTTTCCATGTGACATCTATTTGTGATATCACAGGCATTTCCTAAATAACAATTACAATGTCAGCAGAAGACTGATCAAAGGCCACCACACAAACACAAATAATCAAATGTCCCCAATTTAATTTCAATTTAGTTTGGCATAGTACGTGCTTTCATTTATTAGTTAAATGCAGATAAATTTATCTTTCTGAAGGAACTGTGAATTAGTGGGTAGAAATATCAACGGCTACCCAATCTTCAGCTGAACTGAAACAAGACCTGGATTTCAGGTGGGCAGTAAGTGCTAGGAAGAAGCAAAATGTACAAGAAAATCTCCGCTTTCATATCAGAATTGCTTAAGAACAAAGCATGACAGGAACAGAGAACAAAAGCAAGAATACATGCTGGACTGCAGTAGGAGAGTTGTTTCCAAATAGGGATGTTGATTAAGGAGGTATGACAGCTCCTTTAATAGAATGGGAAAGGTGTTCTTACATCCAGTGTAAGCCTAATCAGGGCAGTACAATATCCTATAGACACATCCAGGCCGGTTCAAAGCTAAAATAGCAACATGACCATGCTAATCCATGGGACTAATTATCACTCTTGAGACTTAAGCTAATTTTTCCAGGTGTTTCTTGGTGTAAGAGGCACTAGTACAGCAAGAAAAGGTGTAGACTTTCCACATTTTTCCTTTTTTTTTTTTTTTTTCTGGTTTAAATACTGCAGTTCCCGTCTAGGAGCAATAAAAATCTGAATTCATCATTCCACTCTTCCAAGCCTGACTCTGGAAAGACAACATGACATAGCAGGCAGAACAACCAGGTAGCAGGAATTCAAACATCTGACACTATTTCTGGATAAAAACATTTCATTTTTCTTTCTCTTTCTTTTATCTTTGCTTTGTGTACTGAAACTCATTGCAAAGAAGCTGTGCAACAAAAAAAAAAACTATATCTTTTGTCTCCAGGTTCTCACAGTAGGGTAGGGCTCTGTCTCATGCTTAAAGATGTCTGGAAAATGGAATACTATATCCAGATTAACACAGTGGGAAAACAAAAGCTTAAGTCAGCCATAGAGCACAAAGAACCATAGTCCCTTTACACGTCTAGTCCTTAGCTCCTCATTTCACAGCTAACACTGGAAATTAGCCCCCCACCATCCTCATCTCTCACTAATAAATTGTCTGATTTCTCTTAAAGCCATAGACACTGAAAAGGCACATTTGTTACAATTGGGCCATATGTGTTCAGACAAAATTATCTCCAGTCAGATTGGGCTCTTTAGACACAGTGAGATCAAACAGTTCACAAAATCCTTTGATGGAAATTTAATTCTTTAAAAATATGCACGAGGTAATTGAAAACACATTTTATGATATTTCAGATTATAAACAGTAGATCTCTGGCTGGGTTGAACAAATAGCATTAAGCCCTTTTCTTCCTTCTGAAAAACCACAGTGCTTGGCAGCATGAGGCACTGATGTGTCTGCTGTACCAGCACTGGGAAACCAGCATTTATAATGAAGAGCTTACTTGGATGCAAGATTGCCCTCCAACAGAAAAAACTATTTGTAAATACCAGTTATTATTCATTCAAAGCCATTTTGTGATAGCATGTTCTTCTAAGATCTAAGCAGAAGGCCTGGGTTTATTACTTTTTTCTTCTCCTTTCCTTTCCTTTCCTCTTTCCTTTCCACAAATCTTCAGGGAATGCAAAAATAAGTATTAGTCACAACCTCCAGTCTTAGCATCAATCTTATCTGTCCTAGAACATGGAGACATTAAAATCATTAGATAAAGAATCAGAGTACAAAATCTAATTCAGGCTTTGCTCACTTGATATTAGTTGCTTCTTTGCCTTTGGCAATACTGCAAAACAAGTGATGAAACAAATTCCTGTAGATGCTTAGTAGAAACAACAGCTAGAAGAGGGAGGCACACTGCCTTACCCATTATCTACCACTTCCACACACACATACACACCAAGATCTTTTCAGTCCCATCACTTGCGTTTTGTGTGTGTGCTATATGAACAAGGAAGCTCTGAGCAGCAAATACCAGGGGCTGTCCAAAGTTTTAGCACTTCATGCTACCAGGCTGCTCAAACTTTGTTTCAATTTGTGCGGCAAGACAGAGCCTTATGTTAGGTGTCAGAGATACCACATGTAAGAGCTGGACAGCCAAGGTCTCTTTGTGTTCCTCTAAAAAAAAGAGATGTTAATGGAATAGGAGCGAATGAGGATTTTTCTGGCAAAGTAATTCAATAAAACAGTTCCTTTGTCACAGCTAGATCATTTCAAGGGAAAATGCAGGTCAGTCTGAAAGAAGTCATTTCCAGATAAAGGTAGAAGGTGCAAAACCAGCCTTGACTTACCCCAAACGAGTCAGAACCTAGGTATTCACAGGCATTCAGAGACTGTGGGAAATCCTGCTTCAGGTTCTGCCTGATGCTCACACTAGCTATGGACCTTGGAGTTCCACATATTTTGAACTGTGCATTTGAAAATTTTTTCATAGAATGAACATATGCATATGTCTCCCCATTTTCCTGCCCTTGAGAGGAAAGAGGCAAAGGGGAGTCCAGAACTGTCTGGGGATCCTTCTGTGGCAGAGACACAGAAAAATCTGCATGCTCAGCACACCAAACTTTATTTGAATGCATATTGCTCTTTTTTATCTACTGCATTTTTGATGGACTCTAGAACTAGCCCAGTGCCTACACTTCCTCCTCAAACTAGAAATTAAACTACCTTAGCCCTAAAAAGGAAACAGCTATTATCTTAATTTCCACAGAGCTGACATTTCATTTCATCTTCTTCTAGGTGAGTGGCCCTTGAAAAAGAAGTTTTACACCTGAGTTGGAAAAACACAGACCAGGGAAGGGTTGAAAAGCAGACCAAGACTGATGTAGAATTTTATTAAGGTAAGGGCACCTTGTTGCTTGCTTCAGCTTCCTCACTGCTTGATCCATAAATGAGAGAGCAAAGACAAATATTTAGTGAAACAATGGTACTCACCCACTCTCTGCTTCTCCTTCTGCCTGCTTACATTGACAAAAGTCTTTCCATTGTGCAGAAGTTAAAAAGAAGCCCTTACTTTATCAAAAACTGTCCCCTACCTCAAAAGATGTAATTCATGTTTAAGCAAAGGCTTCCTGGTTTGTTGGTTTCATTATAACACATGCAGTGATTGAGAAATTTATGAATTTGAAGTGGCAGGGTAGCATTCACAATATAAACTATTGCTTTTGTTTTCCCTTGGTCATTGAAAAAATGTGCTGCTCTTTGTGTAATTGGAGCAAGAATTTAATGTGCAAAGTTTAAAAGGCTCCACTGTTCCATAAACAACTTTTTAAGGTATTCTTCGTCATATCTAAAGTTTTCAAAAGTGAAATAATCCAAAAGGACAGTGTGATCTAACAATAAATCAGGCTTTCAAGTGAGAGCACTCGGAAACACTGGAGGAGTTACAATTCATTGCATAAAGAGACATCTGCGCCTAGGCAAATCCTAGCAAACCAGTGGTAAGGCAAAACTGAATAGGCTGCTTATTGTTCTGCAACACTCTCCCTGGGTGAAGTGAAAGTACAGGAAAATGAAGTCTTTCCTTCTCACAACTAAAGATAGAACAATGCAAATCCCAGGGCAGCATTGACTTGTTAAACAGTTTCTGCTGGCTCTATTTTAAAGCTGTAAAGACTTTGAAGTGGAGTTGTAAACTCAATTGATTTCAAACAAAAGGCTAATGTAATCCACTTTCAGCACCAGTACCATGCTGGCAGTGAATGCATCCTTCTCAGTAATAGAAATTACATGTTAGGGTTTAAAGCAATTCATTTCAGTGTTTTCAAGTCACTTAAGAAGCTGGATAGGAATGATCTTGGCTGAATTCAGCCGTGGGGAAACAAAGCCAACCTCTGGACCTGTTTTACTGGGGAGGCAGTAAGGCCTCCAGGAACACTGGCATCGGTATCGGACACACTCATGTGTCCATTTGTCCCAAGCTGCTTTCCAGGTATTGCAGCTTTTTTATGTGATTTGCTACACCCAGCCTTGGATTGTGGCCATCATTGATTTGGGATGCAGCTTTAACAGTACCAGGTGAGCAGCATCAATTAGGGCAGTAGTAGATACAGCATCAGTTTGAAGACCTGAACAGCTATTGGATACCTAAAAAATTTTATAACACTTACAAGGCACGAGAACAAACCAGTTTAGGAGTTTGGGGCAACAAGTCCAGAAGTCTCCAAGAACAGCAGAATGGAAAAAGATCTAGGAGGGATCTGATTAGAAGGATAAGGGAAGGACTGAATGGAATTACCAATTGTAGAGAGTCTAAGAAAAACAGGAACAAGTGGAACGTGGTACAGGTCAAAGATTTTAAACCTTTCCAATAAGTTTCACAGCATTTGGCCACTTACTTTGGAAAGTACATGTGATACACCAGGGAAAGTAATGACTCAAAGCAGAGTGTGAAACTAGGCAGACTTAAGGTGGCTCTGACATAACTCTACCAACAGATGAAAACTGCAGTGCCTCTTTCACAGTGTTTAAGAGTTTCTAAACAAAAGGTAGGACACGTGTTAACAAACCCATTAAGCCAGGATGGAAAAACCTGCAGCATTATTTTTAAAGGTCAATGCTTAGAGCAATGGGCATCCAGAACAATTCAAACCCCCAAAGGTTCAAGCTTTCTGAGGCAACTACAGGCCCACATGAGGCCCAGTGACGTGAATTAAGATTATTTTGTTCAGCAAAATGTTTCTGGACTAGCTCTGCTGTTTGATCTTCCAGGCTTCTTGGCAAAAGTCTATTTTATCATTAAATGTCCAAATGGACAAAGAGAATCTGCTGTCAAGAAGCTTCTATAAGGGGAGGACACAGCCTAAGAAGGACTTTGCTATAACTAACTATAAATATTCAAATCAGTATTTCCTTATCACTACCAGTGGCCAATGTCTATCTGCTCCTGGCTTCTACAGAACTGATTTCCATGCTAATCCGAGTGTTCTTCCTATCCATAACAAATGTCTCAGAAGGCTTTACTACCTTACTTTTCTACTTTTGTAGTATTTGATTTAATTCCAGACAACAGCACTTTGAGGCTAGCAGTCCTTTTCCCAAACTATGGCACCAAAATCCTTTAACTATAGAACAATTTGAAAATATTAATAATCTAATCAGAGAAATTAAGCCATGTTTGATATAGAGAAACAAAAAGGAGATTTTTAGCTGCATCTCAGTCTCTCAAGACTGTTATTTAGCAGCTGGAGCTGCTTTGAAATAAAAACTCATACAGTAAATCTCTTCTGTGTTCTCTAACACAGACGATCACAAAACCTTTTTAAAAGACCATGTCAGTTCTTCCTGAGTTGGACCACAGAGGTACAACACTCTCCCCCTCAAACCAATCTTTTTGTACTAAATGAAAAATATAAGTGTACTATTTACTTCTGCCAGCAACAAAATATAACTTGCACTTCCCTATCTAAAAAATCTACTCACATCAGGTAGGAAGCACACTCAATCTCTTCCCCCTCTGATTAGATAGGTACCAACCCCAAATCCAGCAAGCACACAAACATTTCTGCGTTGTAAGGGTGTAGAATATTTCAGTGAGAATGAGACTGCCAGCATGCAAATGCATGACTAACTCCAGTTGAAGTTTTATGACTAAAGTCTATTTTTCCCTTTCTCTTTATTTACTTCATGTTTTCCACTGTTTATCTCCACTCTTCTATAACTAATGTATCTTTAATTGAGCAGACTTGTGCTGCACAGATACTCTGAAGCCAAGTGTTTGTTAAAAGACTGCCCAACACAATGCCACTCACCTTCATTACACACCCCTTCCATTTTTCTAGCTGCTCTGATGCACAATGCAACGGTTAAGGTTCACCTTTAAAGTCCAATCGATGCCACTTGAATTAGCCACCCATTGAATGAATGAGAGGAATTCACACCTCAAGGCTTATTGTTTCAGGCTGCCTGCCAACTCAGGTGGCTGTGGCTGCAGCAGTTGCATGTTGGTCACACTTCAAAAGCTTTCTTCACAACTACAAGAGCCCAAAAGGTAGTTTGAAATCTTCTGGTCATAGAAAGCAGGGTGTGACTTTATATTTGTCTAACCTTCAACCTTTAGCTAGTTCTTTTTAAAGAAGCATGCTTCATTTATTTAAATCTTGTGTTTGAGACACAGCTCTTTGCTTTCCCTCAGGACAGTTTTGTCAACAAGACATCCTTCTCAGAAAGGCATAAAAGCCTCCTCAGCTCCCTGAAGATGGCACACCCAGGGCTGCATACATTCACACTGCATGCAAACTGTATTTTAATATGGATTACCAGGGAAGAAAGCAGTCACCTCTGCACCCCCGGAGGAGTGTGAAAGATGGAATACTACATAAATCACAAAAATAGGCAACAAGCCAGGTACCAGAAAGGAAAGCAATTCTAATTCCTCAGTACTCGCTTGTTTCCTATTGATTGTAGTGGGAAAATTCCAAGTTCCCACTCCCAGTCTCTGGGACAGCAGCAAAAGTATACACACTTTCTGAGCATACTACTACAGAGGTTAACAAATGAGCGGGCCCCCGCAGCTTCACTGTGCTGGCTCACACACCACTGATGTGACACCGGCATTGACCTGAACTTCACTCATGGCAGTTACAGGATTAAACAAGCAAAGTCCTGAAAAACAAAATCCCACGTGCATTTTGCCCATGTGAAAAACAATTGTCGGTCATTTGTCAAAGGAGATTTACAGAGCAAACAGTTTACAGTGTTGCTTCCCTCAGACACAACAAACATGAACCCGAGTGCCACACTTCCATCCTTTCCATGACAAAAGTAGGAAATACCCCCCACCCATTATTTCAAGGAAAAAAATACTGAAAACCGAAAGTGGATAGACAGGAACTGGAAAGAAGTGTGGGTTCCAACTAGGAAAGCAACAGCTAAATTAACTAGATAACAACTGTGAATAACATCAATAAAGAGAAGCGGATATAATGGAAAAGGTTTCCAAGACAATTAAAGTAGTAGCAACGAAAGTGCAAATGAGCATCTAGATGCTACGCAAATGACAAAACTGAATGGGGATCAGCACCTCACAGGCAGCTGCTCTGATGAAATGCATGCAGTCACACTGAATAAGTGACTCAGAAGTTCCTGGATAATGCCATGGCAGATAGGGCTACTTTGTATGCCTTTGTTGTATGAACAGAGGTGTACAAATAAATATAAGGATGCAGTTTGGTCATTAGGTGGAATGTTACCAAAGTATCTTGTCTACAAATGGAGTCAATCAGCTAGAGATGCTGGAAAGAAAGCCATGAAAATACCCCAATGTCTCATTCTTACACTTATCCTATCTCCAGTGACCATCAGTAACACATGCCTTGGGAAAGAACACAAAGCCAGAGTAATCTTACAGCAATTCTTTCCCAAATACACCCTTCTGGCTTCTGAAAATCAGCAGTTTATGGACTTAAGAAGACAGGCCATCATGTTACATAGTCCCTGAGTTTAACCTCTATGAATTTAACCTTTTCCTGAACCCACTTTGGCCTTCATGACATTTTACTCTAGTGAGTTCCACAAGAAATTGCACACACCTTGTATTAAAATTAATTAATTAATTAAACAAGACTTTTCTTTCAAGCTTATTGCCGAAGTTCTACTGATTTG
Organism: Anas acuta; assembly: GCF_963932015.1. NCBI lineage: Eukaryota > Metazoa > Chordata > Aves > Anseriformes > Anatidae > Anas > Anas acuta. Next base: position 15,456,652 of record NC_088984.1, read on the forward strand.
TGCCTTTATTCAAGTGAGGCTAGGAGTCATTATTCCTTGTTTACCTTCTCCATGCCATTTCTGGATTTAGCCTCCAACCAATATTTTTCCAAGCTAAAGAGCCCTAGTTTTCTCTCTGGTCCTATGGATGTCATTCCATACCTTTGATTTTTCTGCCCATCACAAAATCCTACTCAGTTCTATCATGCCTTTCTGAGTTACAGTCAGAGCCACACATATAAATTTTGATAATGACAGAAAAATTATTTCTGTTTTATTCTGTATTATAATTCCTAAGTTCCTCTTCTGGTCACCCCTGAGTGGATATTTGAAAGAACCATCTATAACAATGCCAAGATCACTTGTTATACATAAGAATTCTAATTACATTCTCCATTAAATTATTGCATGTGGATCCTTGAATCCTCAGTTTTACTAATTACCACAACGCCTCTATGACAGCCAATCTAGAATTAACACAGACATTGTGTTCATCACCACAGCTTCTCTTCAATACTGTGAACACTGGAGTATACTCAGTCCACTTTTAATAAAGTAAATGTAGAAGGTTGTTTTGGGAATAAAGCATACGATGAATTTGTCTCATATCATCCCTAGCACTTATGACATCTGACATACAGCAGGGATAAAGAGCTGCAAAGAACATTCCCTCCATTTGTTAAAAGCCAATCCATAATAAAGAGAAGCCTGAATAAATGCTGTGTGCTTGATTCTCACTCTCAGCACTTGTTTTTCTCTTCTTCAAGGGCATGATATGGGGATATAAATCAATAGCCTCAATTCTTCAGTCTCCCCCCTGCTCACAAGTTAACAGAAGAGATGAAAACCAGCTGCCTTCTAATTTGCCTCTGTTTTAAGTAAGTGATTCCCACATTTATCAATATTTCATCTAGCTATTTTTTGGCACCAACATTTTCCATATCACTTAGAAGTAGAAGGGTGACTAAGGATGGGAGGGGAGAACATAAATATACCCCCAAACAAAAGAAAAAAACCTCTAGTGTCAGATCTCACAGTATGGTACTTCCTTTGCAAAATTATTCATTGTATTTAATAGTTTTCCCTCATGGCACGGCTTTATTTATTTTCTCATTTTAAGCAACCAGAGCAGACAAAATTAATGTAGGCTCCTTTGGAAGCATAAGAAAGATCCTGATTTCTTCACTGTTAATTCTGACAAATATTGACCAATATCAGTGCACTCAAAAGAAAAAAAAAAGTCATATATGTACATCAAAAGGTACTCGGGAAGGCTTGCTTTTTGCTCACCCACTGAGAGAGCTTCCAGGTTCTGTACATGCAGCACTAGGTTCAGAAACAGTAAATGGCTCCTGGTGCTTAAGTTACCAAATCCACTGGCTGAATTCTGCTTGCCCGAGTACCATGTGATAGAAAATTATTTCCAAAGGCTGCTGGAAGATAAAACTGTAGTTTTATTCTAGGAATAGGGTATGTTCACACCCACTCTCTAAAACACTGGAAAGGTCTCTACCAGGTCCATGGTAATTAACTTTCTACTTTGTTGACTGGACTGTAAGAAAACATTAGGGAAAGTGTGGTTTGGCAGGAATGCCCTGGACTCTAAAGACATGAGTTAGGCCACTGTCAGTGTGCACGAGAAGGGCTGACTACAGTGACCTTTGGCAAGGTATCTCATCTTTCCAGAATTGAGTTCTTCATCTCTTTGCTCATAAAAGGATTGCAACTCAGTGTTTCTAGGTGGAAACTCCTCAGGCCAGGAGCTGCATCTGTTGATCTGTACAGCAATGTAATCAAGTTTTTAATCTTTAGTCTTGAGGGATCTTGGATCCACTCCTTAAGCGTCAGCTGCTACCAATGACAACATTTTCCTGTTCATTCCCCTGTTCTCATATACTTTTTCCTTTTTTTCCTAACTCTGGCATTCATCCAAACACAGGGGGGGTGGATTAGGACTGAAAATAAAGTCACATTACATTCACATTACAGTCACATTACATTCAAAAATCACATTACATTCAAAAGGACAGGAATTTAGATTTCCTTGAAGATCTTTCTCAAATCTAAGACATGACTTTTCAAAAGTCCCAGTTTACATGCTGTCTTAGAAATACATTCTAGACTAATGTCACAATATTCCTTGAATTCTTTGTTAAGAACCAAACAGAGTGGCTGTAGTTCTGTTATTCCAAAACCATAATTTGTCATATCAAGTAAAAACCACTGGGATGCTTAAGTAAACAACCCAAACCTACCTTTTTGTGTTTCAGAAGTCAGCTGATGTGCTCATATAAAATACAGTTTCTGCAATATTCAGAATAGATAGGATAGAAAATCCTACTGCTCAGTAAGCTAATAATTAGATAATAGGATAGTAAAAAGCAGATGACTGCACCAAAGTGACAACAGTATATAAAAAGAGGCAAAAGCCATCTAGGTACCAGCAAAGACAGGCAAAACTACCTCCCATTAGGTAATCAGATGACCTGACAAGCTCAAATAAATCCCAGACAAGACAGAGCTAAAAACGACAAGCTCCATCAAAACAAGTTCCTCCTGCACAGAGAACTATATTTTCAGAATTATAGTGTAACACTCATTGCTTGTTACCTAGGGAAGCATTTTTGATTTGTTTTGGCAGATAAGTAGGATTTTTCTCTGCATTGTCACTCGTATCTTTATAGAGAAATCTTTCTTTCAGTACTACCTACTTGGAATTTTAAAAAGAAAAGTATTCAGTGTAACTTCCTTCAATGCACTAAGAGCTACTTCAAAGCAAAAGGCATACTGTTTTTGTCATAGGAGTGACTGGCCTTAAAACAAGTACACTACAATGTGCTTGTCATGCTCAGCTTTCCATTACATTTCTCCACAATCCAAAAGGTACAGAAGGCACCCTCAATGAATTGCACTACCAGTGGAGCTGTCCGTACACGCATAAGTAATCTATCAAAACAAGAATTGTGTCAGGAAGCCTTCCTGGCTTGGAGAACAACAGAAGGCGTAGTCAAAGCCCAGCTGAAGTGCTTGTGACAATGTCTGTTCAGACAGACTAGGAATTCTGTGATTCTAGCTGTACGGAAAGCTAGCCTAAAGCACCATTTAGGATATTTCTGCAATTACCCCTTTAGTAATGGACTTTCACAATGTATTACAGGTGTAATTATAAGATTCAACATGCATTTTCTTCAAAAACATTTGTCTGCACAGATTCAAGCTGACAGTAACAAAGCACTAATGCAAGCTCCAGAGAGAGATAACCCGAGTTCTATTTCTTTTAATGCCAGTCAAAAACGTAATGTTTGTTTCACGTTCAAACAGAAATTACTCAGTTCTACAAGGTAGACAGAAAGTTCAAATGCAACCATGTTCCCTCTAAAAGAGGACTTCAAAGAAAAAGATGTGCTGCAGTGAGGAACACAACACTAAATGAGTTTACAGCTTTTAAAAATGCATGCGCTTTCATGATCTTTAAATTCAGGAGTATTGGACTTTTATATTCTAGGCAGGTATTTTACAGCTACCGTGCGGAGTTTTAAGAACATGCATCCTTAGGCTCACAATATATAGCAGTAAATTAAGAGATGTAGGACATAATCATTTCCATGGAAGTTGGATAGATAGAGATGGCTTTTTAGATCAGGAAAATAAATAAAGAAATAAAAACAAGGAAATTAAAATATAACCCAAACTTGCCATTGTTTGCTGAGATCCAAGAAAGTTCAGAACAAGGCTGACAGAGACAGCTTCATAGGCTTTAAGCAGAATGAGCTGTCCAAAATTTTAACCCATGAACCAGGACTCCAGACAGATGAAGATTTCATCTATTTTCGGAGATGCTGTAAGAGGTCTTTATTTTACCCAGGGATGCTGTACAAACAGGTGAAAGAAGGAAAGCTAATAAACCGATAACATAACAACAGAGTTCCAGAAATGCTGGGTGGAAGGGATCTCTAGACATCCCTAATCCAACATCCCACTTGAAGCTGAACCAACACCAGACCAGATCAGCTACAGCTTTTTCTAGTCAAGCCTTGAATACCTCCACAAACAGAGATGCCAGAAAAATTTCTGGGTCACAGTTCAGCACTACCCTCCTAGTGAGAAAGGTTTTCCTCGGGCTCAGAGTTAACCACCCAAGCTTCAACATGTGGTCACTGCCCTTTGTTTTTCCATCTTCTACCACTGAGAGAAGCTTGGCTGTTTATTTGTAACTCCCCTTCAAGTAGTGGTAAGCTGCTATTTGATTGCCCCTTAGCCTCTTCTTCGTCATATTAAAGAAACCCAGCTTCTTCATTCTCTCCTTATAAGCATGCAGTTGTGGATGTCCCATCCTTGGAAGTATCCAAGGCCAGGTTGGATGGGGCTTTAGTCAACCTGGTCTTATGGGAGGTGTCACTGCCCATGGCAGGGGGTTGGAACGGGGTGGTCTTTGAAGTCCCTTCTAACCCAAACCATTCTGAGATTCTGTGCATTCCAGACCTTTAACCACCTTCCCCTCAACCATCTCCACTTTCTTGACAGCTTGCTGAGATGGGGCCCAAAAGCTGGATGTGACATTCCAGGGTACTCACCCACAAGGCAAGCTGAGGGGAGCAAACAACTCTGTTCAGGAACTTTGCACTCTTTGTCAAACACCACATGATTTACTTTGGCTCAACCATCAAGTTTCTCAAGGACCTTGTAGGACAAAACTCCATCACAGAGTGTGTCAATACGTACTGTCTCCCAGTTTAGAGGCTTATTTTGTCACAGCATCTGTTCTGCGGTTAACAGTGCTGAACAATGTTGGGAACAATATTTCCCACAGCTTCCAATTCTGATTCTATAACCACCCTCCATACTGAAGAGACGTACAATATGTATTGATAAAATTTTTCTAAGGAAATTCTGTGCTGTACAGAGTTAAAACAGCACAGTATCGATATTACATTAAATATTTGAAAATCTCCCACCTCAGTAGGAGACACTTCACAGTGAAATCTCTTTGAATGGGAAGAGAGACTGAGGAGTAAATGTTCAGTTTTCCCATTCATTTTACATTCAGATTTATATTAAATAAAATAGTTTGGTATAAGATAGTATGCTATAAAACAACACTTCTCATTAAAAGCTGAATTTAGTTAGAAGTGTGACATTTTGCTTCCATGCTTTTAGAAGAGGAATAACTTTTTCTCTGGTGCCTGTAAGTTTCACTCCACTGTTGAAATCAGAAATTTTGATGTATTTGATGTAAGATTTTTTCTCCTAAGGTAAGGGTGGGAAGTGGAGAAGAGGAAGAATTTAATTCATATTCTCTGTTCTTTTGCTGGCCAGAAGGGTTATGACTGAGAGAAAAATAAAACAAGAAATATGTAAAAGCAGCTCTCATTACAAAGTATAAACAGAACATTCTGCAGGAACACCTATTTTAAAATGAACTCTCTCCCAAGTTCATTGTCATCATTGCAGTTAGTTAGATACCCATATTTATGCTTTTACAGGACATTTGTACTAGCCTGTTTCCTTAACAAAAACAAACACAAAGTTTAACCAGAATAGTATGTTTAAACTTCACATATTCATGCCAAGACACTGCATTTTCACAATTATTTTTCTTCTCTCTGCTTCTGAGCACCTTGGGATATGTCCTTATAAAAAAAGTTATTGAATCAATATACAGAAAATTAATATCTTGCAATATGCATTCAAAACAGTTTAAATGTGAAGTTTTGAGCCAACTGGTCAATTTTGGGAAAAAAAAAAATCCATTCACCTCACTGAAGCTGAAATCCTTCCCTAGGTAATGCTCCCTAACACTAAAGGTCAATGGATTCAATGAGTAAATAGTGTTACCACTTCAAATTACTCGTGTTTTAGATGAAAACAGGCTAGTGATCAAATCCAGATTGGTGCAACTCCAGTGACTTCATATGGTTTCAAACACTGGTAAGAATAGTCACAGTAATGATGAGCACCAGCTGATCCATGCAAAATAAGGTCTAAGTAAGAGTTGTCTAAACCTGGCCATTCTCATAAAAATCAGCATTTTCATACTGCCCCAGTTTCCTATGCACTGAAATCAAGCTTTCAAAGCAGCAGATACAGTTTTTCCACCCAAACTTTATTCATCAATATCTCTTCTTAATTGGCTGCATTATTCAGCCTATACTGAAAAGCTAAAGCAAGTCCAAAAATTGCTACAGTTTTATTTGAATAAAGAATGTTTTTAAGAAAGTGTATCATAATTTAGACAGAGACATGACTGGTATGCTTTCAACCTTAAAATATGCACAATACAGCTACAAGTTAAGGCTTTGTACTTATTTTCAGAGTACACTTAGCTAAGAAAAATCTGCAAAATGGCAATTTGGAGAAGAAAAGGGGAAGGAAGAACTCCAACACCAAAATATTTGTAACAGGAAACAGCTTTTTTTCTACCCAGAGCTTGACCCTGCTTTTCAAAGAAAAAAGCAAGAGTTATGAAAAAAGGTGGTTCTTGGTGAATTTCTGAATGGATATGAAATGATTAGAAAAGTGGGAAACATGAAAGAGTAAATCGGCTTGGCTCCACTCACACCAAGACCACTATTGAGTAAACAGGAGGACTCCATCTGCTTGTCAAAGGACAGTAAATACTGACATGAAGAAACATGCATATTTTAATCTCACTTGGTGTAAAGTCTTGTTTGCTTCAGTATAGACAAGTGTGTGTGGGGGAGGTGTTTATTTATTTATTTATTTATTTTTTAACAACAGTAAAATGCAGTTCTTAATACCTCCAACAATCAAAGTAAAGATGAGTGGAGAGGGTATGTAAAATGTAGAAAGCTGGAGCCAGGAGGAAGCAGTAGTCTGTCAAGCCATTTATATGTCTAAACTCTTGTTTTTTTTCCCAACACTTTCCCCCACCCATATCCATCTAGAGGGGGAAAAACATTAAACAAACTATGGCTGGAATCCCCACTGGAAGGCTGGTGTCTTCTATAGAGCTCAGCTGCAATGGTATTCATGTTCCTTAAGCCTCTATTTGAACAATGTCACTATGGAAACAGGGCTGTGATGCCCTGCACCTTTATCAGGACTTCTCTATTTAAATTCTTTTCTTGAGTTTTTAACAAAGCCATTCACTGAACCTCAACTAATCCAAGATTCTGTTAGGGGTCTTGGGTTTTGTGGTTTAGTTCGGTTTGGTTTTTGTTTTCCACTACCCCATTGCTTGCAAAAGGTTCTCTCCTCCACTAATGCTGCCTGACAAGTTTTGTTTGTTTCATCTCTTCAGTTCCTAGCTCAAATTATTATGGCTGTATTTATTGCCAGACTCTATAATTTTTACCCCCCAACCCCGCCCAATGACACAGTTTTCAATGAAAATTCCACTCATTCAACAGCAACTTTTTCATTTTGCTTGTAGCTGCTAGGAATCTGCCTGCATCTACATCAGATGTGCCTGAAAGTTCTCTCTGGAGAATTCTTAGGTTAGAGGTATAAAGGGTTACATCTCTGTAATACCAAGTTTATCATTTCCAGATGCACATGGAATCCCAAATCCTGTGTTTACAAATTCCAAATATTAGAATACTTTTGGGGAACAGAGAACAGAAAGGGAGCTGTGAAGCTTCAGGGCCAATTTACATAAGTGAAAAAGGGCAAATATGGGTTTACCCTCACTGCACCCAGATCTATCAAAGAATCACAGAATTTCTAGTTTGGAAGAGACCTCAAGATCATCGAGTCCAACCTCTGACCTAACACTAACAGTCCCCACTAAACCATATCCCTAAGCTCTACATCTAAACGTCTTTTAAAGACTTCTAGTGATGGTGACTCCACCACTTCCCTGGGCAGCCCATTCCAATGTCTAACAACCCTTTCGGTAAAGAAGTTCTTCCTAATATCCAACCTAAAACTCCCCTGGCACAACTGGATTTGACTCCATTTACCACGACTCTTTGGGCCCGGCTATCCAGCCAGTTTCTAACCCAACAAAGCGTGCGCCAGTCAAAGCCAAGAGCAGCCAGTTTCTTGAGGAGAATGCTGTGGGAAACAGTGTCAAAAGCCTTGCTGAAGTCAAGGTAGACCACATCCACAGCCCTTCCCTCATTCACCAAACACGTCACTTTGTCATAGAAGGAGATCAGGCAAGCAATATTCACCAGGTTTCAGTTACTGTTTCACACAGAAATCAGAGGGGCTCTTTGGAATCTCACAGCAAGCCATTTCATTTCTTTCACACTATCACTACTGCAAATGGAAATTTCCTTTACTCTTCTCATAATATAGCATGTAGTAACTTCTGTGAGGTGTAAAACACGACAGACAGTGATAACTTCTAAAGTATATTCTTCCTGATCCTTAGTTTATTTTAGCTTGCTGAGGAACAAGTTTGAGGTATGACCAAGAGGAGGACCTGCATACCTAAACAACCCTTATACGTGCTTCAAGTTCTTCAATCCAAAAAAGAAATCAAATTCACACCATTTTCCACACATTTAACCATGGGACAGCAGCCTCTTTTCTCATTTCCACACTGATCAGGAATTTGCATTTCTAGTTCAGCCCATATCCAGGAGAACCATGGCAGAGCAGGTAAGCTCCTTGATCCCAAATACAGCATTAATCCCTGCAGAGTAATTACACAAGCAGCATGGTTCATAGAGAACACATTTTTCAGAGAGCTCCTCAGATAATGATATGCTAAATTCCATTGATGTTCAAGAGAACATAGGTAGTTCTGAAAAGTGCTGCTACACAAAGAAAGAAAGGTAGAGGCCAAAAAATATACATACGTTTAAGCTTTATCTCTCGTGCACTAATGGCTCTTATTATTTATTTTTAGGAACTACCAGATCTGGCACAAAATAAAATGTTTTGTTTTCTCTCTCTCTCCCCCCCCCCCATTCTCAAATTAATCATTCCTCATAAATCTTCTCTGTCAGCTACTGCTCCACATCATGGTATCTTGCCCTTGCACAGACTAAATACACTGCTGATTTCAAGGGACCTGAGATATAAAATGAATCCGTAGCATGCTAATTTATTTTCTTGCCACCAAAGCACTTCCAAGAACCCTATGCATAAGGCCATAAGTGCCTTCAACCTCCTCTTGCTCAGATGGCAAAGGACCACAGCAAGAGTTCAACTGTGCCTTTGGAGAGGAACAGTCCTACACCCACATCTGCAGTTTTGCAATCTAACCAGTTACCTTCCATGTATAAGTTGCCTACTGGTTCATTCTGTGTCTCACTCATATTAGTTTCTTACACAGTTGGGTGTTAGCCCCACTTTTTTCATACATAGCATACTTTTAATAGCTACAAGACCAAAAAACAAAACAAAACAAAAACAACTCTGAGCAATAAGAGATTACCAGAGATGTCTCTGAGATAGCCAAAGACAAAAAAAAATCGTAGGTAAAAATTAAACAGGGAACATATTTAGTTTTAAAATCAGAGTAATGTTCACAAGTATGGTAAAGAAGTAACTTCCAACTAAAGAAAAAAAAAAAACAAAACAACTTAATTGCGCTTAAATATCAGAGTGTGAAAGAGGTATGACACAGCTATTTAAAATGTAGGATAGGCCCTCCTGGACCACTGGGTCTCATTCCTTGCGAGGATAGTACCAGAGCTGGATACTTCTGTGTACCTTGTTATCCTTTCATTATGTCGTGCTCTTCCCTCTGAAATTACTGAAAATTGTGCTTACATATCTGAGGGCAGATCTGGGCAATTTGCCTCTAGCCTCATACCACTGAATACACTTCCCTTCCTTCCTCCCTGCCCACAACTTTAACAATTAAACTAGGAACATAAATATCTATTTCAGATTTCCTTGGTTTAGGTGGATTAAGCCAAGATGCTCCCCTCCCCTCCCTAAACATCTATAGCAATGAATCCCTTTTGGAGTAAGTTCTCCTGCTATGGAAGGCACTAGTCAATGACATTGATATGTATTTGCTCTGGTTTATATTACAAAATGGAATTAATATGGAGAGAAAGACATTGGTTGCTTCTGTACTCTTCAGGCTGCTGGGGGTCCCCAGAAAACAACTGAAGTGGTGAAATTAAGTTGGAAGACTGATTTTCCTCAAGAGCTTTCTCACAGAAAGCTTTAGTGATTCTTCCACTAGAGATTGCTCACCAGACAGTTGCCATTAATTACTGCATGGGAGCATTTGGCCAGATGCACCCAAGACACAAATAACACATTAGGGATTTAGTTGGTTTAGAACCATAGCAGAATGAGTTGGCTTTCTCCTGTTGTGTCTGTTATGCATTATTTCAAATTCTTATGGCATTTTTACTGGCCTGGTTGCAGATGGAAGCAGGTAGGACTCAGTAGTGAAGCTAATGAGGGCACAAACCGAATTTAAGTGAAGTAGGTAACTGGAGCATTTCCAAAACCATCAGCCTCTCCCTGCTACATTACATACTACCAACCTAGAGGCCACAGCAAGTTTAAACCCACTGTTAAACCTGTACATAAGTGGAAGGCTCTGCTTCATGGGCTAGAAGAAAATTAATATGATGATTAAGAGAAAAAACAGAGTTAAAGCCTTGTTGGCACAAGTAGTAGTAGAACCAGCTGCCAGTTGTCTTGGAATGAGGAGGCACATTGCAATAAGAACCACATTTTCTGTCAGAAATCTCGGCCTCAGAGAACATTACTAGCAAGTTCTCTCTAACTTCATGGATTTATAGCATGGTCTGGCTCAGAACCACTGCAATTTCAGAGCTTCCTTGCAACAAAAACTGTTATTAAAGTTTGAAACTCTAGCCAAAGCTTTTTGTCCTGTAACAGTTTATCATCTCTCTCTCTTCCAGTGGTAAAAGAGCAACAGTGCAATGGTCTCTCTAGGTTATATGTTAAAATATGTGCAATAACATTTCAGAACTACAGAATCCACCTTCCAAAAATCCACTTTCTGTGCAAGTTGCAGGGAGTGCACTGGGTCCTGAGGTCAGCAAAATATATCATCTCATTCGATCTTCATCTCTTCTCTCATCAAAAGAGATCAACCGATGAGAGAGAAATAAAAATATTGTGCCCAAACATGATCACAGGTAGGAACATATTTATGTGTTTGTGGAGTGGAACAGTAATGCAATGATGGTGAAAGGAAAATAATCTAAGGAATTTTCCATCTCATTCCATACAAGTTATGATGCATTAAACATATGTGCACTACTGTTTGCACAGAATACAACTCATCCAGATATACTTGAACTAGTTTTAAAATGAGTTAGTGATGGTGAAACAACATAGCCCACAAATAGAGACTTCCCACTGAGTCCTGCTCCTCTCCCTTCGCAGAGGGGTAGCATTTTTCTAGGATTAAAAGAACTCAGACCTGAAGGAGTAACTGAGTTGTAACATTCTCAGTCTCCCAATCTCATTCTGCCCAATCAGTCTTCACTTTATATATTGATAAATGGAATAAATCCCCTTGTAAGGAAAAGGAGATTAGAAGCTAATCTTTGCTCTAACAATAAAAATAAGAAGCTGCTTCACAAACCGTTTCAGCTCTGTGGGTTAAATGGAACCAGCTGTACATGCAGCCATCATGCAAACAAAACAACATTGTCACTAAAAAGAAGCAATTTCTTGGCAGCACAAAAAAGTGGATAGGACACTGCAGTGGTGTCACAAACTTTTAGGGTGCAAGGCCAGAAGATACAGTTCAGTCATTTATTTTGACCCACTGGATACTGTAAGCAATTCAATTTAACCCTCTCACATCTATACTGAAACTGATATTTTCTACCTGCATGATGCACAAAATATAGAAAGATAATTCCTGAACAGTGGTGCCCAAACAATTTCTAACAGCTGTGGCCTGCTGCATTGACCAAACTCAAGTCTCTGAATTAAGTCCTATGAAATCCAGTATTTGCCCAGGAAATATGTCTGGGATTATCCCATAGATTCCACACACACAAGATACACGTAGCTTCAAAAAACAACTCCCTGCTGACTGAAGGAAGAGCAGGTATTACAGGGTTTTAAGCCTCTGGTAGCAATATAGATATCACATCCTTTTACTGTATTACTCTATAGACTCCAATAAATCTACAGAATTCAGTTTACCACAAGGCTACTGTTTCTCAGAGAAATGGACCCAATGACTGGTATTTATTTGCTGAGACAAGCTCTATAAAAAAAGAAAAAAATCCATACTATTCCCCTTCATGACCACAAAGATGATAACTTGCTGCCAATCTGCCTGCCAGGAAACCAGCTGGAAGCAATATCACTACCACAATCTATAGGCATCAATCCAATGCATTAATCAGGTCAGAGTTCAATAACTGCCAGCATCTTGAAGAACTGGAAAGGATAAAGCTGTGGTAATAAGGCACAGTCAAGATCAATCCCCAGGGTCTGGTTAGTTGTTCTTCCCCTCCTTTGTTTTCTTCCTATTTTTCCTTTAGAAAACATCCAGCATTAGTGTTTTTCTTCCAGTGTTTGGGTTAAAATTCACCAATTCAGACAACTTCGAAGTGCAAGCAAGGCCTCCCAGTTTATTTGACGCACATACAAGTAATGGAAAACATCTACTGCCTTGCTGAAGGAAAAAGTCCTCTCACACATAAGCCAGAAAAAGGCACAGACTTCTGCTTTAACAGTGGAGTTACCCAGATAATCCCTTAAAAGGGCATTGAAATAGTCTGGAGAGAATTGAATGGGCCATGACAATAATCCAGAGATTAGAAAAAATATGTACTTATATAAATGTTTACTATAAGCAACAAAAACAACAACAAAAAAGTACAAATTTCATTTTAAAATGCTTACAAGGTTTTTTACCACAGAAGACAGAAGTGCTTTCTGAGGCAAAAGACCAGTTGTCTCAGGTTTGAAAGTTATCTTGGAGAAAGTCATATCAAAATCCAGGTGCTGGAAACAGAAGCTTCAGAAATCTAAATTTCAGAGTGAATTTCTTCTAAAGCATGAGGAAAGGTTACAAATCAGAGAGAGAGAAAAAAAAAAAAAAAAGCTGTTTTTGTGGATGATATGTTTAAACAACAGAAGTTAACAAGCATGTTACAAGACTAATGAAAAGACACTGGCTTCTGAAAAGCAAGGAGTAAGAGCAGAAAGACTTCAAATCCATCTAGATTAACGAAACACAGAAATCACAAAGATGCAATTTTTATCAGTTCAGTAGAGTTCTCCAATTTACAAAAATAAATAAATAAATAAATAAATAAAATGAAAATCACCTCACTGGAAGTAAGCTGTTCATTATCTTGCACAAAGCTCTTTGGGGACAGTGACAAAGTCTTCCTCAGTGTTTGCACAAAAGCTGGCATAACACAACTCAAAGTTAATCGTTGTACTACGTAACTGCGTAATGCAAAAGGGAGCAGTCAGCCCTTGTTCTGAAATGAAGTTAACCAGAACTGTTCATAATAACTGCATCATGTCCCGACAGTGAACCTAAATTCTGGCTTTGTTTTCACAAGCTGAGATTCAATATTTGTCAAACAGTTCACCAAACCTTTTTATTTTTCTCATAAGCTCATTTTTTAGTTTCCAGAAGTCTTTCCGCCTCCTGTAAAACTGGAAACTTTGCAGAGCAGTTTTTCAATAAAGCACATTCAAGATCTCTCATCTAAGGGTGGAGAAGAGTGAATAACTTTGTTATATGGAAGGGGCAAGAAACAGGGAATAAATGTAATAATTTTAAAGGGTGATTTAAAAATCTTATTTATTTTTCAGGGTATAAACCGGGAATGGTAGCTCATAATAGCTTCATGCTTAGTTTGTAAGCATCTAAAATCTTCTTGGTCTGCAAATGGGGTGGAATAAGTATGGATAATTAGAAATCAGAGTTTACCTCTGAAAATTATTTTTACATCAAATCTCTTAATGTGGGTGAAATTATTTTTTTTTATTAAGTACATATTTTTGAGCTAATTAATCCAGCTGAGCCAACAGAGTTGCAATTTATTTTTTTTTCCCAATATTGCAATCCCAGGGAAAAATCTTAGAGACTCACAGAGAGCTAGGAACAAAAATCAACCCAAAAATATATTCCACACTACAACAAGAATTCTCCAATGAGTCACAAAAAATTGGCATATGAAGCATATATTTTAAAGGTAAGAAATTAAAATATTGATGAAAGTCAAACACCCCAAGTGTGTACACTTGCATTTAAAAATGATACCTCTGCTCCTCCCACCCCCTCAGTATATCAAGGTAAACCTAGACTAAGCCTATTATAGGTAATGCAAGCATACCACTCACAGATTTTGTCCACTGAACTACTAAATCAATTTTAGCTAGAGTAAAACAATTTTGCATTCAGATATGCACTCAGAAGAATAACATTGCTTACCTTTTTTCAGGCTTTAGAGAAGTCCTTTCAAGCTCCTTCCCTTCTGATCCTTCTCTGTAAAGTGTTTTGAAATCTAGTGATGAAAGCAATAAGAACTATGTATTTGACCATAGCATTTGAAAAACATTCTAGTAGAAATCCTACAAATAATTCACGTTAAAGAAGGTATTTTAGTTAGAAAAATATAAATGATTATGCTGTTGAAATTATCAATACCTAAATATCAGACTAGTGAAGTGTGGCTAGCTTAGCCACATAAATACACAAGTGAAATAAAAAATGATATCTAGATAACAAGGAAAATCCTTCTGAAGCCTAGCACTGAGAATAAATCCATAGCCTAATAGGTCCACAGAGGGCAATGATCACAAAAGTTCCTGATAGCCACTGAAATTTCATTTGATGAGAAATCATTCATGAGAACAGATTCATCAGACACAACTGCAAGTACTCTGCATCATGAAGTCCAGTTCCTCTTTATGATAGGCAACTGTTTCACTTAACATCATTTCCCTTGCACATATTACAATGAAATGATGAGATACAGGTTTTCACCACAGATGTTATTCCAGTCAGCTTTGATGAAGAAATTGCTCTGGACAATTTCACTTTTTTTTTTTCTTCTTCTTCTTCTTTTTTTTTTTTCTTCAGTAACTTTTAAAGTATACAACTCTTCTTCATTTTTTAGTTGCTGGTGTGATGGGGAACTCCTGCAACTCATCAGCAAAGTCATCTATACACATCACTGCCCCAGGCTGACACAGAGACAGCATGTACGTTTCCAACAGCTCTCTGCTCCAGACAGACATGTAGTAGGCTTGAATCCAAGGCCTTCAACAGGAAAGCACAAACATATATCTGGATCTGAAGAAAGACTGGTCCAGTACTCATAGGTTAAGTAAAGACTCAAAAAAAAGCTCTGCAGATTTAGGTGAGACTATTTATAGAATGTAAGGTGATTGCAAAAGCAGGGGACAGGACATGGTCCAGAAAAATGCATACAGCACAGAGAACACAGCACTAGACTATTCACCTATCTAGGTGTCATTGGTTAATATTAGCTTTGACTAGTTAAGCAATATTAATTAACAATAATTTGTTTGCATATCTCCTATCAATGCTGGAATGTGCCTGTAAGAAGAGCAGCACGTGCTTTGTGGAAGAAGAACAATCTTCTGGTAACTGCACAGAAATTAATATAAACACACTTCAGCTCTTGTAAACGCGCCTACTGAGACCTCTCAAATAACCTCAGAAAATCCTCCTTCAGTTTTTTTCTGTGTCTGAAAAGTTGAAAGAGCAAGGCTCTTTCTGTATGTCTTAAGAGCAGGGGGGTTAAATTTTATGAAAGCCTGGGCTAGCATGTGTACAAATACAAAGATTTGCACATCACTGCATATACCATGTATATGCAAAATGGAATATATGTAGTTCCATTAGTTCCCCAAATAACTTTGTGCCTCTCGATTTTAATTGTTTGTTTCCACATTATTACAGTACTAATAGCTGCCATATATCGTCAACACATAAGGATTACAGAAATGATTATTCTTTGCCCATTTAGAGAAGGAAGGAATGATACAGTATTGGTCATCATTCTAGATTCATATACAGTTCTCCAGTGCAAAAGACACTTTTAGGTGTATGGAACAGCCCAAACAAGAGAAAGCTATAAAGGCTACCTGCTAGACAACACACGCACAAAAAAAGTGATGCAGAACAGTTATTTTCCAAATCCCACAATGCTGGAATGAGGCTTTCCTTACTGAATATTTCAGTATACCCATCTATCTAAATAGAGAATATTTGTTAACACAACAGGTTACAAGCTTCTGGTACTTGCTTTCATGGGAGGCAGTAAAGGCAAAGGATGTCTGTAGGTTCAAAAATGGATTAAACAAACTTCTGAACAACAGGTCCATAAATATACAGTTAAAGGACTAAATGGGTATGTATCCTAACATTGTTAACACAAGAATGGTGGGAAGTGGAAAGGCAGGGAGAGAAGTGGATCTCAAATAGTAGCTGTTCAAGCATCTAAGAATACTATACCTCTTTAAGTAGCTGTTTAAGAATACCATCTTTGAAGACCGTAATTTATTTTTATCTTATAATGACATTTAATCAGCAAAGCTGTATTTCCTGTCTTGTAAGTGAAATATAAGGACAGACAGAAAAAATACCTCACAAGAAGTGCTATTACAGTGAGTTTGTCTTCAAGACAATAGAGCTTTTGTTTTGAGGTTCAATTTATTTCCTCATTATTTTTAACTCCTACAGTTGTAAAAGAAAATATTTTTTTTTGATTCTTTGGGGAAAAAATATCTGCATGCTACACAGATCAAATATTAGACAAAGATCTCTCTTGTGCCTGGTCTTGACATAATCTATCTCAAAATTTTGTGGTTGTAATAAAACCAGCTAGAAAGGAATGAGCACTGGAAAGTTTTATAGAGAATTCCATTCATCACAGAACACATAATGGGCATGAAGAGACAAGAAACACCATTGGCATTTTTATCCTTTTTAATTTTGTGAGAAGTAAGCTATGTTACTACAGTTTCTTACACTGGTATCAATAACCATGCATCTCTAATATAATGTATGGTACATCCCATACATTCAGGATCCTTCACAGTGCCCATACACTGATGAGTGACCACACCAAGCTCAAAGCAGGTTACCTTAGTTGTCAAGTAAACTATAGAACTAGAGAAAGACAAATCCAAGAGATGTTTTGAGAAACAACAAAACAGTGTCCCTAAAGGGTACACTCTAATGCCAAGTAAATGTACTTACACACTCATGTTTACTTTTTGCCACTTCAAACAAAACAAAAGGGATAAAGTGGTAACAAGATTGCAGTTAAAGGATATTACATTAAATCTAAGGTCAAGATCACATGTGGAGAAAGGTTCAAATTATTTTACCTGGAAAACTGAACATCCCTGGCTTTCTGTCCTGGCTGTCAAGATGCCATGCAAGTCATTAGTCTGTGCAAACTCACTTTCTGGATGTCAGCGTGACCCAGTCAGGAGCTGAGCCTCCACTTCTCTTTGGGCTAACCAGGACAGCTGATTTGGTCTCCATCCTTCAAAGTCCCCAGCTATAGCTTGGAAATGCCTTGGAGAATGAGAGTAACTTCTGAGTTTTATAGCAGATAAGAGCTAAATAGATTGAATGCAACCTAAATGGTTTACAAGTCATCTGAGATGAACTAGATATTAGCACAAGCTAAGGTAAAATGAAGGAGTAACATCTCAGCTGACTAAACTGAGAAGCATTTGAAGCTTCTGAGGTATTTATCAGTGAGGAGCCCAGTACAAACGCCATGTTCAGGTTGACTTGAACTCATATTTTGAGCAAAACTCCCCACCAGCTGAAATAAAATTTTGGTCCAACAAATCGGGGCCGAGGCAAAATGGAGTGACTGCTTCTGAGCCTGCCCAGGCACAGGCCAGCCATGTCCGCAGCGCAAGACAAGGCCCTGCCACCTCACACAACCCTCAGCTTGAGGGGATCGCCTCACTGGATACTCACTGCCATCCCTCAGTCCCCTCTTTATTCACCTCTCTCACACACAAAACTGTAATGGGCAGGTTTGTGTGCCAGGGTGGAGGCTGTGAGCTGCTCCAAACTGTTTCCAGATGGTTCTGGCGGGCTCTGGCACTGGGGCGGCCCAGTGAGGAAAAGCCACCAGAGCCCAGCCGTGGCGCCAAAATGTCCGTCAGCGTGAGTGTGGTTGAGCAACGGTCATCCAGAGAGGATGTGCAGTCTCCAGCTTTGGAGATGCTCAACACTGTATTGATTGGCAAAAAATAGTAAACAAAATTCAAAATTCCCTGACTCAAGCCTTCCCCCCTCACCCCCCAGCAACACAGAGTTGTCTTGCTACAAACTCTCCAGCAAAAGTACAGCGTGCTCTTCAGGCACCTCCCTGACCAGGAAATAGCACAGCACACACCCTGTGCCCCCCCCAGGAATGCTGGCTTTTGGACTTCAAAAACCAGCAGCCATCTTCCATTCAAATGTGTTCACTCCACTCATGAGCATGGACATTTTCACAGCAACATGAAAAAATTTCTGTACTGAGGAGGAACAGGGAAAAGAGTAGGAAGAAGAAAGGGAAATGATGAAGAAACAAAGCATCTTTCACCACTCCCTTGTCTGTGAGAAAGATGCATCCAGGCATGCACAGACACATAAGCCAGGATCTCTTCCTAAAAAAACCTGCTTGATGCGTGTTCATATATTTGCTTGCCTCTTACTGATAGGAGTTCAGTCAGCAGCAACTACCTCCCAAGCTGGTTTCAAGTTACAGCCCAGGGAAGCAGTGCCATAAAATTCCTCTTAGCCACCCAAACCATTACTCTTCTATTTTCTGCCATTTGGGGTCATCACACCCCCTCTGGAAAGCTTAGAGGTATGATACCACCGCAGGCATCTTCAGAGAGAGCCTGACAATGGTGTATTATGAGGCTTGTTGTAACATCCTTTCAATATCCTTAAGGTCCAGTGATTTAGAGAAGAGAGCCTTTTGTGTCTCCTGTCAGTTCCAGGAAGCTCCTGTCACTGGCATGGAGACTGCATAAGGAAAAGAGCTGCTAAATAGACCAGTTAAAAGAATATAGGCCCAGTTTAACCCCCATGTTACTGAAAACCATGAATGCTGCAGCTCAGTTGAGGTCAGAGGAATGGCACTGCTCTGAAGCTGGGGGTGAGATGCCCATAAACCAGCTGTTACATTTCAAAGCCAGGGCTCCCTGTGCGATGGTCTCACAGGCTCTGCAGGAGATACATCCCCTGAGGCCACCACAGCCAGAAAGGGGGCGTTTAAAGGAGGACCACGTGTACATAAATGGATCCCACTGATATAACCCACAACAAAGACCAAACTTACACTGCATAAAATAGAAATAAAGGGTTTCTCACCTCCAGAGCTGGGCTGGACTTGAACTAGTGATGTGGAGGCCTAGCAACACGTTCAGACAGGAAGCATTTGCATAATATATTTCTCTTTTTCCACCAAAGGAGAGGAAAACTTATGGCCATAAAAAAAAAGATTGAGAGTAAATAACCCGAGTAAAGAAGGCTTTATTTATTTATTTATTCCAATTTTCTCTTTCATGTATATTTTAAACACAGTCTGCTGATAGCTTTTGTTCTGTAACTCTCCTTTTGACACAAATGAGTATAAGACCATACCAACAGTAGTTCCCTGACTTGGACTTTGCAAGTGTTTCTTACTGAACACATCCTCACATTTGTTCTCAGAATCACAGAATCTCCTGAGTTGGAAGGGACCCACAAAGACCATTGAGTTCAACTTCTTTCAGATGCAGGCTATTAATCCTTGTTCAGGCAACATGGTCAGTTTTTTTTTTTTTAATTTTAATTTTTTAAATATTACATTGATTCCAAATACATGGCATAAAATAAAAGAACACCCAATACTTCAGTATTAACAAACTGCTTACATCATTATAAGGAGTTTATGGAATTGTATACTTAATTCATTAAGAGTTGTTCAACTTCCTAAGAGTTAATGGTGCAGAAAACACCTGAATAACTACAGACTTTTTAGAGTGAGATATTGAATTCGTCATCCTGTTACTTGTACTGCACATTTACTCAGTAAATGATATTGTGACTGTTACTTGGTAGATATCAAAAGCCTCATGTCCATGTCACAGTTTGTTTATTTATCAGTTAATGCTTTGCACCATGAGTATTCATCAGTTCATAGCACTAAAGAGAAAAGCACCACCATGAAATAAAATGCAACAACGTCCTGATCAGAGCTAGAGAGCTGGTAGCTGCAGCTCTTGTTACCAAAGCTGTCTTCAGAATATAACTCTACTAAGCCTTAGAAGCAGACAGGAAATTTGCAATACTGCCAGGCAGATAAGAACAGCTAATTCCCCAAATGGGGATCCTTTAATTATTTGGGACATTTCAGAAAGTGCCTAGGCCAGACCAAGTACCAACCTGTGCCTCTCTCTAGCCACTCAAATCCTGACCCTCTTTGTGAGAACATTGGCAACTCACTTGGTCCTTGGTCTCCCCATCACTGACTTGTCCCTTATTATTTTGCTGAGGTTAACAGTAAGGATAGTAATTTTCGTTACTTGACTGTCTTTCCCACCAAAAGCTGGATTGCACTGTTCTAGAGAGTACATAAAGCCTCTTGGGATGAAACTACAGGTCTGGTGGTCAGATTGTCCTCGACTACACAGTCCCTGTATTATTTTGGACACACCTTTCTGTCTGTTCAGATATCATCCTGCTGCTCTGCAAATGTCCCAAAACGCAATAAAGCTGTAGAATACCAGAAAAAGCAGTAAAAGGATAATCCAGAGTGGTGATCTTAACCTGTTGCGTAGCAATTAAAAATACATTGCACTGGGTGTGCAAAAACAGCACTCACCATCACACGCTTCCCTCAGCCTGAAGGCTGCAGCTTCAGACCACCTGTGGGCTCTCAACAACTTGTGACATTTCACGAGAAAAGAAGATAAAAGATGCATAGTACTGGCAACTACAGCATCTCTTCTTTCTCCCACAGGTTATATCTTCAACATTCAAACTGAATATATGGTCTGTTTTAATCCTTTCTGGATGAAGCAAATTATTGAAAACGTCCCTCAGGATTCTGAATCCTGCAGCATATCAGTTGCATCACATAGGCCCTAGAAATGCCTTTGGTGCTAAGAATGCTGTGCATACAAACAGCACTTCAGTCTAAAGAATAAATGTGCCATAAGCTGGAAGTGTTTTTGGCAAGTGAGTAAATTTAATCCAATTACAGCAGAGGTGATGAGGTCAAGCTGACTCTTACTGAAGAATCACCATCAAGACTGTCCTCAAAACACAAGACACAGCAGCTTGCTGGACTGCTTGAGAGAGCTGACACACTGTAGTGAAGTTCAGCAATGCTCAGACTCGTTATAACAAAGATAAGTGCCAAGAAAGTGCTTTGTGCCAGCAAGCAGAAGAGGAAAGGGATTCAGCAAGAACACACTTTGTAAAGCACACTGTAATCCTAAGCACTTAATTGCCTTTGGCAAGAGCTGCATCCCGTTGCTCTCTCAGAAGTCGTTTTATCTGCAACTTGATGCTCACAGCTACAGCAGTGAATGGAGTGGGGGAGGAGGAGAAACTGGGGAAACAGTGAGAGAACTATAGCTATGAGTCCTTGCTAAGCTACCAAAGCAAAAACATATAAAATACCATTGTGTGCAACACCTGATCTACACATCCAATCAATCTGGAGAGCTCCCTTAGAAGCAAACAAAGAGTGACTTGCATCCAGGCTCCTAAATCACCTACAGAAGAAGGGAAATATGTTGTGGAGTTACACACCTGTATTTATATTTAGTATTTATGTAGGAGTGGCCTCGTTTCCAGACATTCTAAAAGAGCCTATTTAGGTAGTTGCAAACTTGAAGTTATCATCAAAGTTTCTGTTTCTTTTCTCTGCCTCTGCTTATAATGCAGCATTCACAAATATTTTACAATATGTTAATGCCAACTCATTGTTCCCACATAGATGGAAGACTCAAAGGTAAATAATGCACCAAGCCTCTTTAATTAAATAAGGAGTTTGGGGGAGGAGTTTCTGCAGACCCTTTTAAATTTTAAAGCCTGCCAACAGGATGAACAAAAGGTAGATTAGGCTCACATGATAAATCCCAGTAAACCTGAAAAGCCTTTGTTAATAAGTCACTAAAGGAAATTTTTTTTCTTAGAATTTCTGCTCACCAGAAGCGAGAGTTAAGATTATTCTAGTGTGTTTAGTCTCCAGCAGCATTAAATGGGTATATGCCTCATGGAGCTCTAATCTCCTCATTTGTATAGAGCTCAATTCTCCTTTCATTCTTACTAAAGAAGAACCAGTTATTTCTAGCTTTTATATCGGGAGCAGCTGCTGCAACTCAGGAGGAAAAAACATTTATGAAATCAGTCAAGTCTCCCAGGAAAATTAAAGTGACTTTCTAATCAGCTTTCTGTTTCCAGCTCTTTAATAGCAGCAGCAACAGAGATACAACTGCATTTTCATTTCATTTTGGTATTTCTTTCATGTAGCAGGTTGCAAATGATCCTTTCAAGTTTCCATTCATAAGTTAGTGTTCGGTAGCTTGTTCACAGAGCCAAATGGCATGTTAGCCTGGCAATTAGTACACTCTCCTGTTTGTAGAGAAGCTTAATGAAGACATTATTAGAGACAGACCTTGCTGTAGCACTTTCAACAGACCCCTTACAATTGCTCAGGAAAGATATAGATTTTAGCAAAATGTATATTGTAATGACAGACAAATTAGATAACATTAAATTTGGCAGAGGGCTAGCCATAAAAAAAAAAAAAAAGTCTGGAGTCTGTCCTACCTGGATCCATCTGGTTTCATTAATAAATCCTGTTCAGCACCACAAAGCACTATAATCATCTCTCTTCTCTGTCATGCAATGCTAAAGTCCAAATAGCACATGTAATCCTAATGTACATCACGGACTGATTTCCATCAGTGAAGGGGATTAAGGCAGCTGTGCAAGGCTTGCTAAGATCCTGTCTGGGACTCTGGATGCCACTGTGGTCATTTGGGTTCAGAAAAATATTGTAGGCAAATAAATAAATAAACAAACAAACAATATCTGCTGCAACAGGTGTACCTACACCTTGCAAGAACAATCAGAGAAAGGACATCCTACTTTCCACAGAGAGGCTAGAAATGAATAATTTAGTGACAAACACAGAAGAGGATATTAACCAGCCATGGAAAATAAATAAATAAAAATAAAAAAGAACACCACCATTATCTTTGTTACAAACCTCCTAACTTATGCCTGTAGAATACAGTTTGTGAAAACTATGGAGTACAGCTCTGAACAGGGTAAAAACATCTCCAACATGTTTTAATATGAATTTGACAGTTTTTTAAAAAGGAGATGAGTCTGCAAAATCAGGATTAAATGGTTCAGGATCGCTTCCAGACCATGCTCAGCTCTGAACCCAAAGTGCATAGGAGAGTCCAGCCACCACAGGCTGTGGCTCTCAGTTCTCCAGAGGTCCTACCAGAAACGTAACCCATCTGCCTGCATGGTTGTCACAAAGAGAGCTTCTGAGCACACTTTCCAGATTTAGACATCCACAACTTTAAGGCGTAGCACTTGAAGCAGCTCTGAACTGTATTTACATCTGCATTTTGTTTTAGGAGAGCTCTGAAAGTAATTTGTAACTGTTGGTTTGTAGTCTAATACAGTGTTTTTGGCCTGCATAAGGATATCGGTATGGATTTTGATTGACTGTAAAAACAGGATCATCGCCCAGAGGAAGTCCTTATGGTCTTAAAGGAGGAGGAGGCAGAATAGATTAACAGACCAAAAACCAGTGAAAATCATGCATCTATACAATTTAACTTAAGCAAATGACAATGTATGATCAATGCTTATTCCAAACTTAATAAATTTCCATTCAACATTATACAAGCAAATCGACAGAACTTAAGTGATTTATTTCCTTCATCCTTTTTTATACCACATAGCAAGGCAACTGAAGTTATGGAGAGATGCTTGCAACAGCAGAGTATCAGATTTCTAACTTCCTTTGCAGCAGACCTTTTAAGATTTCCCTACAAGACCAATAAAAATTGGGTCAGTGATATTAACTAGTGTGAGCCTCCCACATTTATAGAAAATCCTAGCTGTGATACATGTTAAACCAGGCATGTTCTTCTCTTCATGTCTCCCTAAAGAGGTTAAATACCATTAACATATCACACGTCAGCATGGTACGTGGCTGCTCCTCTGGTGGTTAAAATACTCCTCCTACAACTAACAAAGTCACTCCGATGACTTCTGGCGTTAGCACACTTGTCCTGCCAGGCTGGAATGCAAAGTGCTAAGGACGAGCACAGCATAGATGTATTACGGAGACGTGTTACAGTGATCGCCATATACCAAAACTACAGCTCAGATAGCTGCTAGCCTGCGTCACTATACAAGAATTGCATCACGAAGAACCAGAGAATGCTGTGGATATACGCTAGATGAAAATTACCAGTTCTTGCCATCTGACAGCTATTAGTAAATGTACAATTCTGGTTTAAAAACAGAAGACTCCTAAAGTGTGCAGTAAGAGCCTAGTTCCAGGAAGATCTCAGCAAATGTGAAGTTTCACAGGAAGACGCATGCCATATTTGGCAAATAATAATGCAAGTCATTAGGCAAAAATAAAGATGTGTGAAGGAAGTAGGGGGAGGGAGATAGTCCATCAGTTTGGGATTTAAAATGTGAGAGGAATGACTCCTTCCCTAATAGTGTCACTGACAGAAATGGTATTTCCTGCACTCCAGTAAGAGAGGGCATCATCTGCAGTGTGTGGGGGGTGTCTTAGTAGGGAACACACCTTCTGCACATCATGCAACTCCTGGCTCACCCTCCATAGGACTCAATACTTGGGAACATCTGAAGTAAGATGTCTGGAGCCAGGTATTTGCATTCATCCTTTCAGACATTCCATTTGTGGAGAGCATAATCTGGGCTTCAAAACACTTGATTCTGCTTCCCAAGTCTGGGAGAATTATCCCTATGGACTTGCTCTGCAGAAAACTGGGCTGGGGCTAAAAAGCGTCTTTAAGCTGCAAAGGAAGAGACAGGTTCCCTGTCTTTTTGTCCCCAATCTCCAGCCCCTGCTATGCCATCCCCTTCTAGCCTGAGTGCAGGGTGTGGTGCCAGGCCAGTATCCAGATATGCACGTACAGGAAAGGGAGTTAAATGGCAAAGCATTTATTTTATTTTGATGGCAAAGCAGTCCCCAAAAGCACATTGCTCCACAGTGTGAAGGCAGCATGCAGAGAAGTGATTCCACCTCCTCCCCTCTCCCAAGTTAATGATACAAAGCTTTCATCTCCTTCCCTCATCCTCACACATTGCACTTTAGTGGTGTCACCGGGATTTATCCTTCCCTGAGACAGTAAGAGGGTTGTGTGACATGGTGCAAAGCACTGTGAGAGGAGCAGAAATTTTTAAAAATTGAAAAGAAGAAAGGGGGGAAAAAAAAAGATAGAAAACTCAACACGTTTTGTCTGAAGCAGGAGAGACTTAGATGCGCGGTGCAGGAAGAGTTCAGCGTGCACCCTGATATTTGAAAGGCTCCTCAGCCCCAGCAGAGCCCGAGAGCCGACCCTCGCAGCCCCGCCTGCAAACGCTTCTCCTGCCCGAGCCCCTGCTACCTGCCGCCGGGGAACGACAGACCTGCGCCAAACCCCGCACAAAAGATGCCCAGTACTTACAGCCCGGCTCGCTCCCTCTCTGCTCAGCGTGCCCCGGGGAGGGGAACCCTAGGTGAGCGCTTCTCCCAGCGGCAGCCCCCCGGGAGGGCCAGGGGGGTGGGCGGCAGCCGCAC
Source organism: Anas acuta (assembly GCF_963932015.1). NCBI lineage: Eukaryota > Metazoa > Chordata > Aves > Anseriformes > Anatidae > Anas > Anas acuta. The sequence goes on from NC_088984.1 coordinate 15,482,358, forward strand.
CGAGCCCCCACCCGCCGGGGTCCCGCGGCTCCGCCGCTCCCAGCCCGGCATCTGCCTGCCCGCTCCCCCCGGAGGGGCAGGTCTGCCTCCTCCTCCCCGCCTACCTCCGACACCCCCGGGCTTGCTTTCACCCGGCGATGCCCGGCGTCCCCCCGCCCCCGGGCTTCCCCTCCGCGGCTCGGCACCGGGAATCGCCACCCGGGTCCCTCCCCGGAGCCCGCAGCCCCTCCGTTGTCCCCCCCCCCACATCCCGGGGGGAAGCGGTGCCCGGAGGCGATAGAGGCTGCGGTCGGCGAGGCTCCCGGCAGCTCCGCATCGGGGCCGGGGACGGGCAGGGAGCGGTGGGGAAGGGGTGCCTAGTGGTGCCTAGGGGTGCTGTGGGGTGCCGAAGAGGGCGCAGGGATGGGTTTGGCTGTGCAAGGTGCGCGCTGGGGTGCAGGCAGGGCGTTTGTGGGTTTGGGGCATCCAGAGCAATTTTGGGGTGCCCGTGGAATAGGTACAGGATGCATATGCAGGGGGCGAATGGCACACACAGAGGGTGCATGGGAAGGGCTGTATGGGATGTGGAGGGGATGCCTGAGGGATTTACAGGGGTGTGTGGATGTGCGTGGGGTGTACACATGCCGGCTATGGGGTGCCCTCTCCGGCATGCGGAGGGCTTTGCTCCCTCGCACCAGGACGTGGTGCACCAGCTTGGGGTGTCCAGACCTGGGGCGGGAGGGTTGGTTTGATAAACAGCTCAGTGCTAATTGTATCAAGTGCTAAATAGTGCCGATTAAGAACCGATGTGAGATGGGGACAAAATGAAACCTCCTCCACACCGAGACCTTACTGCTGCTCCCTAAGGTGGATTGAGATACCCTGAAGAGGAAGGACAAGGAAAGCCAGGTAAGTGGCAAACTTAAACCACTTCATATCTCAGTACTTTTAAAGGTTTTTACTCATTTTAAAAAACACCTGACTTTTCGCCTGGAACGAATTTATAGTGAGATAATACAAACACGTGGGGATAGATGCACCAAAAGCCCAGGTTCTAGGGATAAAGCCTCGCCTTTCCATCATCTTGCATTCTTCTGTGCTGCTAGGTATCCCAAAAGTGGTTCCTAGCTGCTACGGAAAAGGGAAGGCACAAACTACAGAGGACTGGGCTCTGAAACGCCTCTAGGGGCCATGGAGCAAACCACAGGCTCTAATCTCCCCCCTCTCTCCCCCCATTTCTTTTTCTGCTAAACAGCGACCAACTCAGAAAAAATGTGGACAAGATAAGGAAGTCACAGCAAAGCTGCAATTTGCTGCATTAGTGATAGGAGTCGTACATTGACAGAGACCTCAATGTTTTTCGTTTTGATCCTGAGGTGAATTTTTTCAGCCACCGACGGAGGATGTACATGTTCTGCAACCTGAGTAGGTGACAGGACAAAATGCTGCTTTTTCCTGGTACATCATCTGTCTTACTGAGCACAACCTCTGCCAAGGGTAAAAACATCTACCGGTATGAGACTATGAAGAGTCGTAGCCATCTCTTTAGATTCTTCCAAGTGCAGTAGAAACTGAGTGAATGAAGAGGAATTGCTAGGAGGAAATTGCATGCTGGCAATGATGCTTTTCTTACCCTTTAATCCTTTAAATTGACTATCTGCTGAAAAGACAAGATGCTTTCACTGTTTTAAAGGTTCCAGGGGCTTTTTTTTTTTTTTTTTCCTCTTTTTCAAACTTGAATGACTGAGAAGTGTTTTAAAGAAAAGTGTCTTTATTTCCTGAGGTTCTAAATACCTCAGTTGTCACTGGCTCTGTTGAACCTCCCTCATCAGATTTACACCTCAGTAAAACCACAAGGAGGTTTCAAAGAAATTTTAAGACTATCTGTAAAGCCAGGCTTTTATGTCTAGGCTTCTTTTCCCTCTTCAGTGCACACTGGTGACATATCTCAGACTGTTTCCCTTTAGAGAAAAGCAAATGAACATAAATCCCTGATCCCTGCTGAAGTGTGTGACTGTCTATACTTGATACTCCTCCCCTGTTGCAAATGGCAATGCACGTGCATGTCATGGGCATGTCAGCTGTTTTATAAAGAGGTGCATCTTATGCAATGGTTTTCTTTCTGTAGATAAATGATTATTTGCCATTAAAATTAGGAAAGAACACATACCCCTAATATACCCTTATAGAGCCTCCCGTGAACTTGCTTTGACCTTTTCTATGTCATAGCTGACCAAAGTCTGTGCTGGCAACATGTTTTGATAAAGTTTTCTTCTCAATATTTTAAAGCATGAGCTCTGAGAAGATGCTGCTCTGTATCATACTCATGTTTTTCTCTGCTTATTTCTAGTCTAGGCTTTGTGAAACTCCTTTCCTCTAAATGTACGCATGTCTTACCAGTTGGGAACCGCTGCTCTAGACAATCTTGTAATAGCATCACTGTCTCTGCTTTCAATTTAAAATGATTGCTCAGGCCTTAAACACTCACAAAGAACAAGGCCCACTGTTGCCAGTGAACCCACATCTGCCTTCAGCAGGGAGGGAGGAGTAGGAGACACTTGAATCGGGATGAAAGCCATTGAGCTCCATAAGGAGAGCAGACGGTGCCCCTGCTGGGTTTCAAGGGATTGACTCATTCTCAGCAGAACTCACTCACATATTTCTCTCTCTCACACTCTTTTTTCCCCTCCTGTTATTTTGTTTGCACAAGTCAAATCAAGAAGTAAAAAAAAGAAAAAAAACTGGGGGATGTCCCATCCTACTAGAAACCAGGATGAGGTAACGCTTCACATCCAGTCATGGTATCTCCCCAGCATCCTTGCTAGGGCCATTTAACTTCAGGCTGGGCCTTCATTCTAAGGGTCCTCCAGGAGGTACAGGAGTAGCAAGTGAATAGAACCACTTCTGTAGATGCTGATCCTAAGTCAGGTCAAGCACAAAATAACATTTTATTCACATATCACATTTAATGAATGTTGCTGGCTAGAACAGGAATACATTCTCAACTGGCTGCTTGAGGTTTTGTTTTGTTTTTAATTGTAAACATTCTTCATGCAGCTGCTCCAGGGATATGTTTAGGAAGCAGTGGCTGGCTGTATTTAAAAGATTTCAACTCATCTTGACCTACATTTAGTTTTCTGTAGCTTACAACCCAAGGCTTTAAACAGCAAAACCCTCAGAGAGCTTATATAGCTTCTGTAGGGCAAGGCACAGGAAACAAATGAAGGATGAAGTTACCCAGCTGAAGTGTTTGGAAAAGTGAGTTACTGAGGCAGAACTATAGGTTCAGATGATTATCAGATGATTAGGAGCTCAAAGAGCAGAGCTGCGTAAAGGGAGCAAAGATAACCTCTCTCTCCTTTACCTTGTGCTTTTTTCCTGATTCATTCTCTCACTTAAAGTTGTAAGTCTTCAACAGTAAAGTCTTTTAGGCTCCTTTCAGCAAGAATTTCAGAAGGTGCCTAACCACAATTGCAATTTTATATGTGTTTCTTTCTCACTCAAACTTCTGCTTCAGAAATTAAGTATAGTGCTAGTTCTTGATACAACCCCTTATTAACAAGAGAAACTGGTAGAATTGAAGACGCTGAGGAAATAACTTTGTTGGGAAGGAACACGTTTATCCATTTTCCAGAACTAATTCTTTCTTTTCTCTTCCTGGAATGCAGGGGCCTATTTTTGTGGGGCGTAAGCACTCATTTTAAAAAGCAACGCAGCTTGTAGCCTCTTAAGATTAGAAGGTAATCTTCTAAAAGTCACTATAATATCTTCCCAAATCTGCAGGCAGACTAAATTATTATCCCCCATCTTGCTCGTGTCTTTGCTGACTGGGTATGTCAAAGGCATTGAGAACCTTTAAGTTTTGTGCTGCAGAGAATGAGTAGCTAAAGAGGCAGGAAGCCAAGAGGTCAGGCCCACTAGGTCAAGCACAATGCAGCACTAACACTGACATATAATGTTTAGACCAGCATCAGTTCACTCAGCTCAAAAGCAGCGGAAAAAAAATGAATTAGATCTGTCAGCAAAACACCACAAAAGAAGTGTGTGCCCATCTGGTGAAATATACAGGTAGTTGAGTCTTTACAAATTTAGGTTTGCTGGAAAAAGTCAACAGGGCTGTAAGCATTTGGCTGTTGGGGGGAAATTACAGGTTTGGAAACTCAGCAGATGTTTTAGTCCCTTGTACTTAGAGGTTGGAATAATGTATAAGCAAAAGGCATAAACAAGGAAAAGCTGGCAATTTCACTAATTTTAGTAGAAACTAAAATGTAAAACTTGTGTTAGAACCTGACATTTCTGTTCAAACTAGCAGGCCAAATATCTGGTCAGACTGCAAAAATTCTTCACCATCATTCTTCTAAAGCCACTGGTGGTAGCAGATTAATTCCACTTTCATACACTAAAAGCATTAAAAACATTAACTACTACTGACCCTTGCTGAATTAAAGCCACTAATGGAGCGCTACTGGTATTCATGCAAGCCAGGTGATGGATAAAGGGAGTGGTTACTGTGTCTTACACAAAAATTCATTCAGAAACAGGTAATGACTGAGTCTAGATTGACCCTACAAATGCATGGATCAATATAAAGGCAATAGGAAGGCAGCATGACTCTACATCATGAAGTTAACTTTACCCTTTTCTTCACAGAACAGAAATAGGCAGTAACTGCACATATGTGGAAGACTACAGCTTTTTTTTTTTTTTTCTTTTCCCTGAAGCTCTCACTTCAGCCAAGATGAGTTCAAATTGATGGGGAGGTTCTGAGATGAATTGGAGGCTGGAGGAAAATCAGCAAGTATGCTTATTAACAATTTCTACCAGAGCATACTTATGTTCTGCACAAGTAATGGTCCAGAACTAGAGAGCATCCATTACACACAGTCGAGTTAGTGCCCGTTCCACACAGAGAACAGCCAAGCTAGCTACAGAGTATAATTTACTGTTATTACAACCTTCAGTCTCTAATCTCAGTTTCTAGCCTAAAGAAAGAAGCAGTGGTAATGGCTACATGGCTACAGCATGATTACAGAGATGTACAATATTCTTGCCTTTATTATTATTATTATTTTGAAATATAAATTTTAAGAGCAACATGCACATAATCAGTCTTACCCTTTGGCAAGAAAGAAAGAACTGCTGCTAAGTCTTCTATAAAACAAATCTGTTACACTGAAGAATTACAAGTATTTTATTCAGGTGGTGTATTTGAAGGTTGCCTTCATAACAATCAGACTGTTGTTTGACAAAGCTCGTAGTAAGTAACTTCAACACTTACAAGAGAGTAACACAGCATTTGTAAAGCAAAAGTTTTTTCCAGGAAATTCTATTGTGATCATCAACCAATACCCAAACAGAGGAAACGCAAGAGGATGTTAGAGTTGTCTGGAAATGCAATGCATACCTGACCATGGGCACATTTGGGATTGCCAGTCACCCACAGCAGAAGTTCCACAGAAAAAACTGACCACCTACATTTTGGAAGCCAACCCCCATTCCACAGTAACTATACTTAGGCTTCCAGATTTATAACTAGACCTCCCTTGTTGAGCAGGTGTAAACATGCAACTTGTGGAGCTTGTGGCTTCACAAAGGATTTCCCAGCCACATTCAAAATGACTGTGTCTGCACATCATTCTTATGTGGAACATGTGTCTCAAGATACCATGTGGAGATTTAGGGAGAAAGAAAGAAAATGTTTTCTTTACTTGTCCCCCTTTCGTCTTTTTCCCGAGACAGAAAGCAGTTATTCTTACCAAACATAATGAAAGAAACTAATCCCGCTATATCAGTGCCCCAGCTAAGAGTATTGTCAGCAAATTCCATCCAGACTAAAAACTTGAAGTCCCTGTGGTGCGTCAAATTTCTGAGACTTCAAGCTAAAAAATGAATTTGTATAGATTAACTAGCTAGGGATTTAAGATAAAGCTGGCTTCTCTGAAAGAAATGTGTTTTACACAGTGTTAAGTGTTTTGGTTCTTCTTTTATTTAAAGGAAGCAAAGAAGCTTTGTGAAGAGTCTTCAATAGAGTCTTTTCCTTTTAAAGCTGTGGAGGAGTTCCAGCCTGTCTGTTGCACTGGCTTAAACTTTGTTTTTCTCCAAAGCAAGAACCCTTTAGTTTTCAGTGGCTTCCACATTTTTTTCTCCTTCTTTTGTGAAATGTGCCAGTGAAGTCAAGTGGGTTGTATTAACTGAACATTTTTCCAAACATTCACACTCAGGACCAAAAAAGGGAATATTTAATAAACACAACCAGGAATATGTTGGAATGTTGATCTTCTGATGATCACAAGAATTTTCAGTCATAAGGTCTAATTAAATATCCCAAGTTGGAAGTGCTTCCAGAGACTGTTACGTCTCCTTGTTATCTGGTCAAATATTTTTAAGTTAGGTCAAGTGGCTTCTGCGCCAAAGCGATAGTTTTAATGTGAATAACAGACATGCAAAGAGACTGTAATAAAATTTACCTAGGCTAGTGACATTTTGGCATCTCAAGTTTAATCTGGCAACATCAGCCTATCTTCATGCACCAGATGCTAACTGGCAATGAAACAACACTCTGGAGGTAATCACAGGTGTTTGCTTAGAGCAAAATGTCTTAGTTTGAGAGAAAATAACAACAACAAAAAACACACAACAGTCTGCATGGTCTAGTATGGGAATTCATAATACCATTGCTGATGTTGTTGAATTTCAGTGCAATGAGTTTAAAGAGAAACAAAGACATCACATAGAATGATTTTCCAAAAATACCATACGATGTTATTATCTAAGAATAAAGCATTTTTTTGCCAAGATTAAATAAATAAAACAAATGAAATCCAGAGATAACAAATGAATAATTAACCACTTCGTCCCATTAGGAGCAATAGAATTCCAGTAGCACTCAGATAATCAGAGCTGCTTTGAATTAGCTGGTAAAACAAAAAAAACATTTTAAGAGACAATCACTGCCTTAAGGAGCATCTCATCTAAGTAGACAAGCCAGACAAAGGAACATCATTGTTTCAGAATTAGGGAACTGAGGCACAGAAGAATTGTCTTGTCTACAGCCAGTCTGTGGTAAGATAGTAATTGAATGCAGATCTCCTTACCACATGCACATTCTCCATTTATATTCCAACTGGTCAGCTGAAACAGCCTTTCATTACTGCTCTGTCAACATACCAAGAATTACACAAGACCATGAACGCTTTATATGTTTGCTTCAAACCAACTTCTCTTCCTGCCACAGCATTTAAAAGCATGTAGCCAGTGAGCAAATACTTACGTAGATGCAATGAGGTCCCAAACCCGAAGAGCAGGTCAGAAGATTATGCTCCACCTCGAAACTTTTCCCCTTGCAAAATTCTCACTGTCTTCATATTTTGGACCCCCTACTTCCTTCTGCAGGATTGATTTTTTTCTTTAAAAGATCTTTAAAAACATTTCCTGTTTTTCTTTCTGTAGGAAGAGGAAGTGTCATTTATTTTAAGCCAAGGTCTGCCTTCTCACTGTATTCTTATAGTACCTTTCCTCGTGCAGTGAGTGGCACTCCCCTATCCAAGCACAGCCCCCAGTGTCATTCACAGAGAGAATCAGACAATCATAACTCCCCTGAAGACAGCATGTGCTGTTTCCAGGTCTACCATCAACCAGCAGAAGCCAAAAATTAATCAGTCCTATTCGTAAGTGTCAAGATATTCTCTGAGGGAAATTAAGCTACAAGAAAGTTTTGGGAGAACAAAGGCAGTTACAGCCTGGCCACTTCTCCTAGCTCAGTGGCCCAGGTTCAAGAGGCCATTCACAGGCAATTTCTGCTTCTAGGCTGCAGCACAAGGAGGAACACTGCAGGCTCCTCTGCTCCTCCCATGGCGAGGGTTTTTCTGATACAGACCTGTGAAAATTCCTCACCCAGCAGGACTTCCATGCCTCCTGCAATACAAAGAATCAATTGCCCAAAGTCAGACCTTTGGCTTTACTGAACACAACCTTCTCAGAAGCATCTTCACCTTATAGAGTTGTGTATTTTATTCATACACATTTTAATCCACTGGGATTGAAGGAAAAAGCACTTTGAGATCAAACACAAGGGCCTCCACTTGCTCACAGGAAAACCAAGAAAATATTTTAAAACATTGGCACACAGGCAGGGATATAAACAGTGTTTTGGTTGCTGGAAATGAGCAATAGTAATAATAATAAGAAAAGGCAATAGAGAACATATTGGTGCCTGCTTCTCTTCACTTGAAATCTAGAACTTGCTTGAACTTACTTTGCACGATAAGAAGTTCAGTCAACACAGGGGAAATTTTCACAGTTGGGAAACAAGTCCGTGATTCCTTTGAAACCTAGGGCTGCTAAATTAGGATCTGGTGCCCTTACAGCCTCTTGGATTGATCCTCCAGGTACAAGCATTTGTACAGGAGTTCTATAGGATATGGGGTGTGCTTACAAAGAAAGGCAGCCAGCTCTGCTTGAAGACGTAGTACTGCTGGTGTCCAGGGACTTTCTCACACTAGTTCTGATCCCAATGTGCTCCACGGCAGTCACGTCTATAATCTAGCCTTGTGCTGGGATTTTTTCTTAAACAAATGTTGGCCACTGCCCATCTGATAAAACTTAGAAGTAGAAACAGAAGAGTAATTTGTACCGGCTTAAATTTTGTTTCTTACAAAAGCCACCCTATCCCTTCCTCCCTTCCCTCCCCAGGGAGGGTTAAGGGACACCTGGGGCCACAGTGCAGGACCGAGCACCGCTCAGGGCAAGTTCTTATTCCTTCTTTGCCCCCGCAATAGAGACATCACCAACCACCCAGTTAATGCACCCTTCTGCTGTCAGCATCTCCCACTCACCAGAGGAGACGAACCTGAAGTATAATGGGTGAGAGTTACACTGAGGGCAGCATCTTTCAGAAAACTCCCCTCCAATCAGGCCACCACCGTGCAGGAGCTGCTAGTGAACAGGAGAACCAGAGCCCTGGGAGCTGAGGAGCCAGGAGCCGGAGCACCCAGAGCCAGAGAGACAGAGCTGCCCATCCTCTGCTGCCCACTGCCACAGCAGCTGGGAGCTTCAGAGCCCAGCAGGGCAGCGTGCAGCTGAGCTTCGTTTTCATTGAGACTATAGAATGAATTAACTCTATCCTGAATACAATAATTCCCCATCTAGACAACTTCCAAACCAGCAAGTGGCTGGCAGAAGGAAGCAGCAAGCTCCATCTACCAGAAAATATCAATGATCAGAGCTTGCTGCATGAGTGTTATCACTAAGCTATTAGCAGTTGCAGAGCAGACAGCTGAATTTTTAATGTGACACTTGGGAAACACCTTTCATTGGGATGCTGAGTGTCTCTGCGTGCCTGCCAGCCTGGGACAGCTCCACCAGCAAAGGTACAGCTGGGTTCTTGCCCCTGCACCCAACTCTTTGTCCCCAGCCTCAGAAGGGATCCCTTTACTGCAGCAGGCAGGGCAGGGCTCCCCGAGGAGGGCAGTGGACAGAAAGCAGCTGACTTCGCCACATGCTTGCCCTGGAGCTATGTGCTGAAAGCCTTCAGAGTGTTCCTGAACTTTCAAGCTGAAATGGGGCGAGACTCAGCAAGAAATGAGTAACAGCCCAGAGGAGCACATAGTACTAGGAGCAAAATGCAGCTTATTGCTTCTCAGATCTCTCTCTGCTGGCCCTCCTGGCCCCACCCCACGTGCTTTGTGCAGAATATACCACACCTGTATGCACTCTCTCCCACCACTGGTCTTCTGGTCCAGCATCACTATGAGTTGTGGTGCCAGGGATGGTCTCTTAATGCTATTTCTACTCTTTCCTTTCACCCATGCTAAAAAAGAGGCTGTGGAAGATAAATTTACTGTCTACCTTGCAGCAGAGAACCTGCAGACATCAGTTAGCATCTCTTTTCCCTGCAGCCCTAGGTGACACATTGGATATTCAGCTCACTTCTGACTGAAAGCTACTTTTGTCAGAGCTGCTTTATGCCCCTGTAGTTCCTCCAATTTTGGAAGCCAAATGTGCGCACACATACAGTAAACACTGTTTTCACACAACATTTATGCAGCTTGGCATCTGTACCAAGCTGTGCCAACTCCGCCAGCCCCAGCCTAGCCCCAGCAGCTGATCCTCAGCCCAGCACCAGGACAACCTGATCTCTGTCAGGCAGCAGCATTGCAGGATGCATTGCTGTTTTTCAGCAGGTTAACAGCCTGATTCATGGGGCACCAGATGAACAAAGCATGGCTTGCTGTTTGTCTCTCTTGAGTATCTTGAGCAATTGTAATTTCTGTTTTTTTTTTTTTTTTTTTTTTTTTTTTTTTTTTTTTTATTATTATTATTTTTTTTTTTATTTTTTTTTTTTTCCTGCAGAGATTTATCAGACATCTTGCCTGTACAGATTCTTTGATCTCAGAGTATACGTGCATTCTTGCAACAGACTTTTGGAGCATTTATAGCTTGCTCTCCTCTGTCCAGCTTCTAACTTGCATGAAACTTGTAACAGTTTAATTAGCTTGTTGTTCCCCCACTTCTCACATTAGCTCGAATCAGACAGAGTTCAAAAGTCATTAAGGGGACACAGATACTGGGATCATATAAGCCTTGTTTCCTTAATAAACTAAATTAACATTTCAGATGGTGTCTGGTTCTCATTGCTCACAGTCTAGACAAAACAGGCACATGCAGAGCAGGCAACGTATGAGAGCTCAAATTTATTTTTATCTTTACTTCATTTTTGCAGGAAAAAAAAAAAAAAAACAGTTTCACAATACAAATAATTTTAAGTGGTTTTGGGGGCAGCTCAAGAGAATGGTTACAGAAGTAGCAGTTTTTCCATTTCTGTGTTTCCAGATTTATTCCAGCATAGGACAATATTCACCAAAATTAGGAGTGCCTAAATTTAATTCCCATTAGATTGATATCCAGTGCACACAGCACTGATTTTGAAATTCATTTTGAAGTTTAGAAGAGATATCTAAATTGTTTTTTGGGGCTAACCAGGATTCCTGCTGGTTACAGATGATGAGGAAAAAACACATAATCAGATATTTAAAAGTAAATATTACATCAGAGGTGCACATAGATCAACAGAGGTATGTGTGCTGGAAGGGAATAGGCAGTAACCTGCAAACTAATGCTGAGCTTGCAATGAAAAAAAAAAAAAAAGGAGAAAATCAGACAAAGGGGTAGCTTTGAAGCATACTCCAATGTCATGGCTGAAGGACTCCATCATCAGACATAAAAAAAAGGAACAAAGATGGATATTGCTTTATTAGTGCTCATAAAAACTGGATGTGCAGTGAGACAGTTATAATAAACTGAATGCCATGAGTTAATCCATACCTTTTTTTTTTTTTTTTTTTTCCACAGGGGCACTGAAGCTAATATATACTGGCATTAGCTTCGGTAATTACTCTGTGCAGGTGCCTATATTTGCTATGCTTGTAGCTTGCTTTGATGCTGCTCCAACACAAGCTGTTAGCAGGGAAAGGAAGGCAGCTGTGGGTAGGTATTTTGTACCTGGCATTCATTAAGACTTCCAGTATATATCCCTGCTGGAGAAGCTGGAATTTGACTCTGGTGAAAGTGTGTACTTTGTGGATTTCATTTCTGGAAGTGCTCTGATACTGAAACTGGTGACTAATGCTCTGTTATTCCACCATAAGGATTAACAAAATATTCAACTCTTTTCAAATAATGTTGTGGCTGTATTTTTTTTTTTCCTTGGTGCATACATATAAAAATATGCATGTGTCTGAGTGAGTGTGACCATCTTTAGCACTAAGGCAATATTTAGTCATTAAGCAGAAATCTGGAGAAAGGCTGCTAGCTTGCCTCTCTGACCTTCAAAACAGACCAAGATGTCATTGCAATGCAGATGTCAACTCTGATTATTATTTTCAAAAACAATTGTTTTGAATGAGTTTGAGGTATTTGCAGATTGATAGCTGTGACAGCTCAAAGGGCATCATAGTTTTGGTGAACTGCAAAAATAAAGGATTGAAGCATAAATATCTTAATAGGCACATTCTTTCAATGAACACTATTTTCAAGCTTTTCCCACAGTTTCAGATATGTACTAACCACAGCTTGCTTACATCCCCAGACCTCTCATGTCATCCCATCAGGATGGATGTTTCTACTGGAGTGCTGTAAAATGTCCAACTGTAAAAATGAAGTAACAAAAGGCCCCAAATGAGGCAATATTAAAGGTGTGAAATCCAGATGAATTATGTTAATATTCAGCTATTTATCAGTATGCTAGTGCAACAAATAAGTTTCAGAGTTTCTCCCACTCTGTTATCTATTTTTACACATTAAAGTTTATGTCTCTTGAAGATTTTTATGCATTTTTTTTCTTATTTTTTTTTTTTTTTTTAATTTAAATGCATTTCTGATGTGTCTTAATTATTTTTAAATCAGATTATTGCTTAGGCTGCTTAACTCACTAGTAGTACTGATTTAACACCCTCATGGGCTGCCTTCTTAGACTGAAAGAACAACTTTGCTGTCCACCTGCAAATTCTAGAAGGCGTGAGAAATAGAAGAGGAATGGACATTTCCAGACTTAAACAGAATGTCTCCAGACTTGTCAATTCCCATAGCTTTTGTAGGTGTTACAAAATACAGTTATATTTTTATCCTTTAATGAAAAACAGGAAGGTTTACTACCAGCCATATTTCTGTAAATACATATAAGTTGGAAATCATTCCTACTTAAGCTCACACACTGCAGTCATTTCACCCTAAATCATCCACTACACTGGGGTTAGAAACAACCAAAAAGGACTACAAAATCTACCCACAAAATAAACTGCAGAAAAAATCCCTCGACTAATTAATTTTGTTGCCAGAATTTTATTTTGAACTGGAGCTGTTTGACATCTTTATAGGTTGTATATCTTGCTTTTATCCTGGAGCATGTGTTCGTTGGTAGCATAAATATGTCTCTCAGGTTAGCTGAAAATTGGAAGTTGGAGTAACTCAGTCACATCAAAGTGAAATGTTTTCACCACATCTGCACAGCTCAAGAAACATTTTAATTTGTTTATTATGGATTTACAATATAATTTGATTTGGGCATCTCTCTGTGTCTCAATTTCCCTGCTTCTAAATGGAAGTTCTAATAGTAATTGGTTATGCTATTCCTTGGCAATTTTTCTAGACTTTCAGGACTACAAGACTGACAGTCTTTTCTTCTATACGTATTCCCCATCTTCTAAAACAGAGTCTAGTTTGCAGTCTTTTAGTCTCATACCAATATGATTAATCATGTTGACTTCACAGAAAAATAGCCTTAATTAATTAACAGAGTAAGCTGGAGACTCCAACTCAGATCAGATTCCTATTCATCAGTAGAGGCATTCAAGTGCTAAATGCTTTACAAGTCTCACAATAAAAGCTTTAACATTTTTTTTTCCAATGCAATAGATTATTGTTTTCCTGAGAGATTTCAAAATAATTAGTTAAATGTCTAAAGAACAGCACATGTGCATTAATTAGCCAATTCATGGAACTATGGTTTGTAGTAAGTTAATCTCATTAAGGCAAATTTAATGAAAGGTTGAAAACAACAATTGACCAAATATAACATGCTAAAACCACGAAAAGAAATCTGCTTTAATTCTATACTGAGAACTGGTGAAGTATTAACAGAGGGACTGTTGTTAACCTAAATTTACCTGAGGCTTTAGGCTCTATAGCTGCTCTTGGAAAGCCCGTTTCCTCTTAACCTGGAATCTTTATCTGAGGCAAAAGCTTTTTCCAGAATGCATTTGGCTTCAATAAAGCTGAATGACAATTTTTATCATTTTTATGCAGGTAACATTGTCTGCTTTTAATGTGGCTATGCATGTGTGCAGTTTAGAGAGAAGGTAAATAAGAAGGGACACTGGGATTGTAAAATGATATATGGTACCAAAGAAAGCCTATCAGGCTGTCCTGTTATTGTGTCTGCCATTATGAGGCTATGGAATAGCAACTGAAACTTTCAGGACAGCGTATTTACAACAGAATAAAATAGTGCTTATTATCCCAGAATATAAACAGCTTCCAAGGCACAAATACCTGAAGCATTGAGGCCAAAAGGTTAAAATAATTCTAAATCCAATTAGCTCCCTGTATGGGTGTTAAGAACTTCTCTAGTTTTGTTATACATTGTGTTAGTGCATACAGAATTTAAACTTACAGTTCAGGATATACCATAAGTTGTGTAGGGACAATACAGATAATCTGAAAGTTTGACAGTAAATATAGAAGCTTTGATGCTGAGGCCAAAACCAACATTTTTAAAAAAAAATTGGAAGGAGAGAAAACAGAAAAATAATTAAATCTTAACTTTACAATACATTAATTTACAGTGCATTGGGAATTTTTGCCAAGTGGAGTAAAAATGATGCCAAATGATTAGAAACAGATCTAAAAAGCAATAAAAGAAGGAAAACTTAGTTTTGGAAAATCTAAATCAATAGACTTAAGAGAAAAATATGTCTTATTAAGAGGTAGGAAGGAGTCTGGAAAGCCCCGCTGTTGAAAAATGGCTTTGAAGTTTTGAGGAACAATATAAAGAATGGTGGTTTGCATTGTGACACGACAACAACAAGAAACATGCAGCACCAAAGGAGTAGCAGAGAGAAGTACCTAGCAGGCAGGTGGGATGGAGCTGCAAAGACAGAGCTGGTTGGCTCTATGCTGCTGGGATGGCCATATCCCTCTAGAGCACTGCGTTCAGCTCTGGGCACTTCATTCACCCCTATGGTGAAGTTTGGTAGGGGCTGGAACCTGACTGATGAGGAAAAGGATTCATTTGCTCAGCAATTTGGGTAAATCTGGCCTAATAGATCAGTCAAACAGTCTTTAACAGTTAATATTTAAATGGTATTAGATGATGTTTGTGGGAGTGTGGCCATGGGGGTTGACAAGCCCCATGGTTGGTGATAACATTGGACTCTTAACGATGAGGCCATCAGGAATGTTAAGAGTTTAGCTGTTGCTGGGCAAAGTTGTTGACCAATGAATAGTTAGTGGAAAAGTACTGCTGTGGGGCGAATGGTGTAAGAAGGGAACCTGTCCTTAATAAGGGAGATTGAAGTTATGCCCTCGATAAGAGAGAGTTGAAGTTATGTCATCAGCACAGTAGTAGCAGTTACTGATCTTAAAAGAACCGTGGTGTCCGTGTGGTCGTTACGCCACAGATGGTGATCTAGTGCTTCCTGGTGTCACTGTCTCTCTCTCTGCTTTCTGGGCCTTGCTAGAGGACTTTATTAACATCTGCCTTCTCTATTTCTTGGAAGATGATGCCCCTAGTCATCAAAATGACCTTTACAGATTGACTGGAAATTACCCATCTCCCAGCATCCCAGATATGCCTTGGGTTGCAGGCACCCAAGGGCATTATATCTTGACTACCATTTTAATTAGATTTGATGTTTCCACAGAAACGGCATACCTCATGCCTTCTAGAGCTAACTGGAATCCTTCATAGGACCAGACATGCTTAAACAGAAAACAAAAGCATTCTAGCAATTACTCAAATTTACAGTGGAGCAGCCTAAATGTAATAGAATATAAATGCTGGTGATACCTAGCTGCAAAGTGCTTCCTTAGATGTATCAATGACTCAACCATCCTGGACATGGAGGGAGATTATCTAACCAGCCAGATGTCTGCTACTGTTGATTGCACAGAAACTAAGATAGAAATGTTCCCCCTCTCTCTGATTTTTTTCTCTCTTTCTCTCTTTTCACTCAAATCTTTTTAGTCCCAGCCTGGCTTTCACTGCCATTCACTGTACCTGTAATAAGCTGGGCCCATGCCCTTTCCTAGAGCAATGAAGGAAGAGATTGTATTCCTAGATAAGTGTATCTAATAAGATAGTAATTACTGTCATACCTTACAACCTTTAGAACATGCATTCATGCTTAATTAACACTTCAGATTATCAGAATGATACCAGGACAGCTACAAAGCTTCAAAAGTCATATGATATAAGAATTATTAAGTGCATGTAAATTTCATAAAACTTACAGTCTGCCCTTTGACCTCTTCAGGAAAATTTAATGTGAAATCTAATGGTGCAGGCATTACTGGTCCAGCATTATTGCTCAGCAGGAGAAGTACAGAAGGGCTATTCCCACTATTCCCAGGGCAGCTCCAGCTCTACAAGGGAATGTCTCCTCAGATTCCAGGACCATTGTCCGTCAACTCACACCTTCTCCAGTGATATAGGGTATATTTTAAGAAGTTTCTCTTTCCCCAAAACATATAACTATGTTGAAAAGAAAATAAATAAGCAAAATTCAAGTATCTCTGCTAGTACTAGAAGTAGCAAAGCATGATTTCCTGCAGATTTGTCCAAAGTTCAGGTCAAAAATAGCTGGCAGAGTCCCACTGACAAACAAACCATGATATTGCTTAAGGAAAAAGGTACGTATGAAAAATCCAGATGAAAACGGGAGCTTAGCAAGAAGTTTAATAACTCCTTGTCCAGAATAATTAGAAATAGTGAGAACACTCAAGTAGGAACATGCAAGTAATATAAAGTTGTCAGGAGCTGTTTCTAAGTGCTGACTACTGGGACCCTTCAGCTACATTGGCATTTGCCAGTCAAAACAGAATATGTTCAGTGGTGAATGTGGTAAAGCTGAAGTGTTTTGTGTTTTATCTCAACAAATAAATCCAAGTTCAGTACTCTAGGTCTTATTTAGTAGAGATAGTCAAATGGTAAGCAGAAAAGTGAAGGTGTAGGGTCTAGAAATTACGTGCTGTAATTAAAGCTTTCTTATGTTTTCTTGGCTTGTTTCACAGGTAAGAATTTTAACATTTATTGAATTACTTGTTCTGTATTACTTAGATCTTTGCTTAATCTCTAAAGCCTTTGCTATATTGAAAAAAATATACTTTAGTGAAAAGTTGTATTTTATGTTACATACAAAGCCTCTTTAGAAGTATGATAATACAGCTTGGTTTTGAAACCCATGAGGAAACTGCTCATTTTACTCTCACTGTTAAAATGGATTTAGCTTTGCACAGATCATATCCCTGCCATCAGAGTTAGGTTAACAATTTATGTTTGTCTTTATCCACCAATAGAATAAGTGGTGATAAAAGCAAAGATTTTACCTTCATAAAAAATAAAAATGAAGCCCTCTGGCTTGTAACAGTGATGCTGCACTGCATCACTGTGATTTTTACAGTATTTCCTCAAAACTGGTCTTCTATTACTAGATATAGTTTATAGCTAGTGCATACCTGAAAAAGATAATGCTTTTTGTTGTTGTAGTCATCATTTGTTTGCTTGCTTGTTTTTTAAGAAAATATGGAAATAAATGCTTTTCATTCAAATCTGGATAGCCCTCTAACAGTAGTCCTAATATTCCCTATATCAGTGTTAGCCTTAGGTAAATACATTGGAAAGCACGAGAAGCATGAGAACGTTGCAATTTTTTATTGATTATGGATGGAGTAGGAAGAACAAGAATAACCGCAAACTTAGATAAAGCACCCCTTCAGCTATTAGTTTCTCTGTTACGTCGTGCAAGAACTGCATAATTGGAGGAATATAGGTCCTGATCCTAAAACAGAGGCACAGAGTGCCTCCATGGGCTTGGAGCCCAGATACTTAAGCTAATCTCAAGAACACTCACTTTTATGAGCATTCTTTGGGGAACTTGGCTCGGAAATGCAGTGTCCCTGGAAGTCAGAGCCATGATTTATAATAAACTACCCACAGACATTCAGATGGTAAGAATTTGCTTCCTCTGGTGGGTAACCAGGGTAGCCCCTTATTCCAATAAAGGTTGTATTGGAAGGAATATGGGAGCAGAACCTTGCCCAATATGATATAAGCAAGGAGAGAATTATGGCAGGAAGGAGAAGGAGAGGCTTTAATATATAAGCATAAACCTACACAGATTAGATGAAGAAACCTACAACAGTCTTCTCAATGTTAATGGAATGATGTTGCCAGATTTGGTCAACCATAAGTGTAACAATGCACAGAAGGAATGCATGAATTATAATCTTGATTTAAATGCCAATATTTGCAAGAGGTGGATGGGAACAACCAGACTAGTCAATGTCTCCTTAAAATGTCAGAATAACTTCTTTAGAAACTAAAATTCTGCAAAACCACAAACATGAAATCTTTAATGACTAGGCGTACTGCACAGCCAGACTGTCTAGAGCATAGGCTGAGAATGATCAGCTTCAAGCCTTGTGACCCAAGTAATGAATCTTCTTGCAAGCCTGTAATGTAATCTTCAAAAGGATATGATTTTTTTTTTTTTCCTGATAGTTTTTGGAGCACTGACTAACTTTTCAACAAAATCAAAAAGTAGTGCAAAATGGCTTTCATTTGCAGTCCTCCCAGGTCTTTGTATAAGGAATCCTACTACGTCTGAATTGGACTAAGTAGTTTTCTATTTAAAAGGTGAAGAAGCTGCTGCTCTGTTACTTCAGTAAAGGGGATCCAGCTGAAGAAGCTGACTAGGATAAATGTCTAGACTTTTATAAATGGTCTCTGGATTTTAGAAGCAAAATGCTTCTCATTGTGGCTTCTTCTGTTGGATCAAATGACTGTTGAAACTGTATTTGGAAGATGCGGCCAAATCCAAAGTAACCACTTTCTGCAGTTAGGGCAGATGACAACAACTTTTGTTGTAGCTGGGTAAAATATTTTATTTTTTAGAAATGCCCAGAGCTATTTACAGAGGAAGAA
The DNA here is from genome assembly GCF_963932015.1 of Anas acuta. Classification (NCBI taxonomy): domain Eukaryota; kingdom Metazoa; phylum Chordata; class Aves; order Anseriformes; family Anatidae; genus Anas; species Anas acuta. The sequence goes on from NC_088984.1 coordinate 15,501,034, forward strand.
AATTAGATCACCACCAGATAACGTTTAGAAATGGTCCCTTTTGTTCTGTCATAAGCATGAAATGTAGAAGCCACGCAAGATCATACTTGAAGACCTTTGTGCAAGAAGGGGCTAGCACTGCAAGCAGAGGAATGTCCTACCACTTTTGGAACCTTTGGTGGAAGTTTCTAAGAAGGCCGACAGAATAGATTTTAAAACCATCTCAGTAATTTAAAATATTAATAGTGAACATGTGTTGTGACTGCAGTTAATTAAGTCTTGATAAAAGAATCTGTGTGTAAACAATTACACACTCCCTAGAATATTTCCTGAGTGGCACTAACAATAGCAGTTCTTCCACACATGGCTCAAGATGGTCTGCAAGAAGGGTGTCTGAGGCTCCTCAGCTGGTTCGTGTTGGTGTTTCCTCTCCTTGATGCCCCAGGCAGCTGCTAGGAGAGAGGCTCTGCTGTCCTCAGTGTGCCCTGAGCCTGGCTTTAACAGGGATGATCTTAGCCCTTGTGTGAGGATTGGATGGCAGAGACTAAAGTGAAATAAAGATGGTGATGGCACGTCACGGAGTGTTTAACCCTGAGACGTGCATTCAGTGAAAACAGTGCATGAATATGATGGGGCTGTGACTCCCTGGTCTGTTGGCTTGTTGCTGGCTATCAGCTTGATTGAAATCACAGTTGGCATTGCTGCCTACTCTTACAGCAGGAAGGTAGCTGTTTGCAACGACTTCAGGTGGGGCTTTTAAAGGCTTCTTAACAATGTAGTGGTGGCTGCAGGACCTTCTTCAGGAATGTTCCTGGGAAGAACTCAACTAGGGAGCTCAAACAGACAAATGCTGGTGTTTGCTCAGGATATGGTACACCAAGTAGATTGGATTGAACGACGATGTCTTTTCCAAGGAAAAAGAGCAGGTACTCTTGAAAGAGCTCACTTCAAAATCTGATCTGGCCATATACCTCCTTAGTCAATGGCTGCTGTGACAGTAATCACTGAAATTCCAGCTTCATGACTTAGGGAAGCTCCAGTCTGTCAAACAGACATGGTTCATGGTTTAAAACCTGGAATTTGTGGCAACATTCCCATGTGCTTGTGCTACAGAAAATGAAAATCACTCGCCCTTTAATTTCAAACTGAGCTGCAGGGGCCAGTGGAAGATATACAAATGCCATGGGGAATAATTCTTTGAACAGCAACACCAACTTAGGCTGGAGACAACACTAGTGCTGGAGAGAGCCTGATATCATGGTGAACTGTTGCATTCCTGCAGGTTGGGAGGGAAGGGAGATGAAGGCTAAAGATCTGCACAGAGCAATAGTTCTGTGCTGTCTGTCTGAAGTCCTGGGGGGCAGAGCAGAGCTCCGGGCCATGCTCCGCTTGTGTTTCTTGGAAAGAGGGTGCTGGGGTAAGGGTGATGTTGGGATGATCTTAGTTCTGGGATTCAGTCTGAGAGAGAACTGGCATTCCCTAAGGAATAAAGAGAACCTGAAACTGATATTAAAGCTATTTATGCTCTATCTTATGCCAAGAAAAATATTTTACACTTAGCTTAATACCATAATCATGAGTCCAAAACCATCACTGCTAGCTTCTAAATAGAGAACAGAATCTGGGAGGAGGCAGTAAGAAAATATATGTTTTGGCTGTATTATTGCAGCATGGAGGTAGCCAGAATTCATCACAGGCTTGAACAAAACCAGGAGTCTTAAAAGAAATACTACTTCTAAGTAGTCTTTAGACATGCAAATACTTTAAGGGCCTATAAACCACATAATGTGAGCTTCAGCACAGATGGCTGCTACATTCTAGCTATAGCTTAAGCTGCTCTTTTTCTGGTCAGTGAAGTCCCAGTTTTTACACTGTCTTTGGAGTACAGTGTAGAGAACACCAGGAGGGGATGTTCTCAAGGGTGCAAAAAGGAGATTATCAGCATGTCTCAGTGCTAGTGAACTTGTAATCCTGGTGGCGTACCTCATGACCAGGCGTTGCAGCAGGGCTGTGCATGAAGACTGAAGACTTGTGTGTGGCAAGGACCAACATTTGAGGGTAGGACTGGAGAACCCATGGGATAATACCCTCCACATTATGTCCTGATAAGCAGAGCATTTGGTTTTCACATTGGTGCTTGTTCTTCAAACATCATGTGCAAGCTTTCACCGATTCACTGCTGCATTAAGTATGAATGCAGCAGCCGTGTAGATTTACAATTCACGTTTGACACCATCCTGTTTACGTATGATTTCATTACTGAAAAAAAGGTCACTATGTAAGTGTGGCACTTCTGTTAAATTTCTAAAGGGAAATCAGTACGTGACTATGTGGATTGACTAACTCACATCTGCACAAAGATAATCTAGTGAATATTTCTCTCCTCACAGCTGCACTGTGGTATACCAGGAAGATCTTTGAGGACTCCTGGCAAGAATCATGGAGAATTGCCAATACCTGAAGGTGTGGACTACTTACAGAGGTACCTCTCCCTTGCCTACACTGCAGTAACAGATGAAAAGATCTACAGTGACTGCATTTCTGAAAAATGTTAAAGACTGTACGAATAGGGTCCATTTTCACAATTTAAAAGAAATCCAAAGACCGAAAACTGAGAAATCTGATTTCTTCTCTACCAAAAAGATTTCACAGCTTATGGACAATGTGTGTCTGTATACCATACGAGTACACAATGGTGCAGCCATTGTTTTTCTTTTCGTTTATTAAAAAAAAACAAAAAAAAAACAGAAAAATGTAAACTTAGCCTGAAGAAAGATCTGTTCAAATGTGATACTGATTGAAGGCTGTGAGAAAGGCTATGTTTTGTTCAGGCTCCTGCCTGGTTACAACTCAACTCATAAGAGCAGTCATGGAAGTTACTATCACCCTCGATCCCACCTTACAGCAGACGGCCTGGGGTAAGCTCAGCAATGAGACCACATCTGCTGTTTGTTTGAGTCCCCTGCACCTAAGGCTCAGCAGGCAAAATCCCTGATTCACTTGTGTAACCAAAGACCACTGAATATCCCTGAATCTGGCTGAAGAAAAACTGACTCAAGGACTTGGTTGCGCAATGAAATTACTGAAGGAATTTACTGAACTTTGGGGAAGGCAGACACTAATCTCTAGCACTATTTGACTCAGTCTTGATCAAGAACCACTTGAAATGGCCTTCCTGAGATTAAATGGAAACAGGTCATTAATGTGGCAGCCTGATCTGCCTAGGATGGTTAAGAGCCAAATCTCTGTTTGGCTTTAATGCCCTTGAGCTGACTTAACATTCTCAGTTTTTGGACATTCTGGTTCTGGCACAGTGGTGAGTGTGCAAAACTGTCTCAGCTGCTCCAGCACTGTCCTTGGATGTATTCACCCAGCACTCCAGACAGTTGCTCCAAGAAGTTATAGAAAGCAGCTGAGCAAAAATATTTTTAACAAGCATTTTGGCTGTTCACTGTATAGCAAGACAGAGCTCACCGGGGCAGCACATTACCATCAAAACCCATTGACTTGAATATTCCACTGTGTTTTTTGGGGAGATCACTGAAGTGACTAAATCTATGATTTTAGCGAATTTAGTGACTAAATCTATGATTTTTAAAATTATATTTATTTTTCCTTTCTGAATCTGTTTTTCTAGCCTTCAGATTCTAACCAGGGATGCGTTTCTTTACCTTCTTAGGGAAAAAATTAAAAAAATCATTATTATTAAGGATGACTGTGTGAGCCAATGACTTAGAAAGCTGCTATATACTATTAGCAACCACCGTTACTTTGCAAAATGTATCATGAGCTGTGAAACTCCTTCAGGACAGAGCTGAATGATGTTGCCACTTGACATGGGCTGGTGTCCCAGGCAGTTTATTTACACATACAGAAGTAGCACTGGCTTCACTTCAGCAAGTAAGGCATCTTTGTTTCTTAGCAGATATGGAGAGGCTTGCACGCAGTGGTAAGGCAGCAATCCTCTGTGTCTGCAGGGAGCTATCACCATTCCCCGGATCTCTGAACGAGACACTGAATTATAGACACTCATCACCCAGGACATCAGAGCAGGGAATTACATACAGCTTAAACTCAGGTATGCTGGACACTGGAGTTTTGCCCTATCCATTTACGTTCCATATGGAAGAGGGTGCATAAGGGGAAATTTACTGATAAGAGCTTGGCAAAGCATATTCAAAGAGTTCCTTTCCTTTCCGTGTCTCTGGAAAGTGCAGATGTCAACTTCACAGAATATGCTCCATAAAAACCATGAAACCCCTGTATCTTGTCCCTTTGTGCTGACATAAATCTAGGTGAGGTTACACGATGGCTAAGCCTGTAGCTGCTGAACTGTTCCTTGTAAACTAATCCTTGGAAGCAGAGAGGTGTTTCACAGCAGCTATTCCTGAACGTAAAACAGAACAATGATTTAATGTTGAATACACACATTTCACATCCCTTATATTTGGAGGCTGATACGGTGGCGGACATACCCTGAAACCAGCCATCCTGGCCAAGCTGGACGTTGTGCTGAATGCCTGTTTGCACAATGTGTTTGGCTGTACGATCAGCACGCTACCTGCGACTGAAACGGCTCGGCCCAACTAGCTGCACTCTGCTCAACTTGGCATCATAAATTTCAATTGCAAATCTTCTTAACCTCTTAAATTATATTATAAAATAACTTATTTTGTAACTATATACTATACCATGGAAGAAAATCTTAAGCTGGCTTTCCCACGATTGTAGTGAAACAGCAGGTGTGGAAGGACAGGCCTTCAGACACGGAGGTGCTGGTTCCTTTTGAGCTCTCTGTGTTATCTCAGAGCTGTTTAGGGTACCCTTCATCTTCCTCATTCAAACATTGTCTTCTGGCTACAAAAACTGAAGCATCACAGCTGGTTGTCCTTTGTCTGATCCTTCAGCTCTGAGGGAGGTCTATGCTTTTCAAACTAGACAATAAATCTGCCTGAATTTAAATACTTCTTTTTTTTCCTTAGAAACAACAGCAAAATTTCATGTGCCACACAAAAATGACCTGTGTAGTTGACACTACAGTCCAATTAATTATTCTTTACCTCTTCCAGGCTATCCCAAAGCATTCTTAACAAAGCCTGGGACAGAAATGGGACTGGAATTGTCACATATACACGTTGACTCCACTCTCATGACTGTCTCCCTTTGTTGGATTGCGCTCAAAACCCGAATTCAGCAGGTTACCTCACTCTTCTTGGAGCAGTTGGTATGGATGTTGGACTTACAGAAGTTAAAATTCAATACTGCTTTCAAATAAAAAGTTACGGTTTTTAACAAGTGTGACTGTGAGTGGTGGGGAAACAATGTTTGGTGTTGGAATCTACCTAGGTAATGCCACCAGTGGGATCAGACGTAAAAGGTCCCCGAAGTAGCATGGAGAGGAAGGCACCTTTGTTACTGCTGAAGAGCACTGATACGTGCTGCAGCATGAACTGCTCCAGTATTCCAAGAACTGGTGTTAACAAAGGTGATGTTCATTGTGATTTGCCCCTTGTTATTATGGGAAATGTGAAGAAATCACTCAAGCAGGTTTAGCCAGCAAAGACAAATCTCTCTACGCAATTACTTGGGATCTGGGATCTTCCTTGCTGTCTACTTCTCAGACAGTGAAACTTGAGTGGACAAACTGCTTCTATGACATATAAATTCTAGAAGTGTTTTTAATTTGGTGTTTTATTATAGTCAACACTCCTTAAGTAAAGAGCTTGTAAGAAATATTATCATTACTTATTTTCTGTTGTACCACTCTCACCTTTTAAGGACCTGCGTATTTCACCTTGCCAGCTTTTGCTTCCACAACACTGCAAATTAATAAATGACTACATATGGGAAATTTTATAGTTCATTTAAATTCTTATAGTGCTGATTGACACATCTCAGTAAAAATCAAAGACTTTTATTAAAGAAAAATCTTTCCTCCTATTTCTTCTTAGCTTCTCCTCCTCTAAGAGAACAGTAAAAATCTGCTCGCATCTCATTGCCCTAAAAACGTTTTGCAGCAGCCATCTCTTGCTTTGATAAAATTAATTTTGTAAGCATGAGTAGGACACAAATAAGATAGTGTAACATCCTCCCCATTGAGACAAAAGTGAATGAAAATGTAAGAATAACATGCTCAGGCATCTTGACACCATGGCTGCTTTATGCAGAGTGTAACTGTCTTTGGCCAGGACAAATATCCTTCTTCAAAAGGAGTAACTGTAAGAAGAAAACTGGCTTAATTTGTGTAGTAACAAATAATTTGCAATCTTTTGTCAGCCTTCTTGTGAGTTTTAAAGACTAGAATTTATTGTAGCTTTTCTTTAATCTATGCTATAATCATAGCTTAAATCTTGCTTTGCTTTTTCTCTGAAACAGCTTGTAAATATTTAATTAAAACATGTTAGTTTTCATACCATCAAACTTATTTTGAATCTGAGCACCAGTAGTGTGGAGAATACTAAGATTTTCAGGCCAAGCTTTAAAAGCATTCTAAATCACTGAAGTCACTATTTAGTCTAACTTTCCTTTTTTGAAGTTAGAGTGCCAGTTGTTTTTTTTTTTTTTTTTTTTTTTTTTAATTTCTTTCTAGTATGCGTTGTCTTCATACCTTCTCATTGCCCAGTTACCAGTAACGAAAATAAGCTCAGAACACAGCACAACGTATGCACGGTTAGCACACCAACTTTGAAACACGTTCATTCAAGTAACTAACCATGGAAAGAAAAACTTCAAACCGCTAGAAAGTGATACCTGTATCCGACAAAGAAACAGAAGAGAAAAGGCCAGCACCAGGTTCTACCAGCTTCTAGGGAAAACAAAACACAACCACAAACACTGAAGGAAAAGAGGTCTTAAATTCAGGTTCTTATAGTGCTGTTCCATTTCCAAAGATGCTTTCCCTGAAAAACCATGAGCCATGAAAAAAACACCATTTCAGTGCTGTTATGTGTGCAAGAGGAACATAACAGTAGCAGTAACCCAACCTCTCTGTATCTCAACTTCAAATGTTTCCTGATCCATGTTGAGATCTGGAAATATCTATCAAGGAGAGTAAGGGACTAGAATGATTCTCTGCTCTGCTCCCATTCCTGTGTAAGCCAAATTGCATGACTCAGCCCAGACTTTATTTATGCCCAGTAGATATTTGACACCTCAACAACTATTCTCTGTATTCTAGTGCTTTGCTAACTGTTCTGGTTTGCCAGCTCTAAATAATGCCTAATTCTTCTCTTTTATATTAACTGAAGCCTCTTACTGCTTCTGTTTCTTAGCACCAGTGTGTTTTGTGTTTATGCACTGGTACTATATTCAAGATTAAAAAAAGCAACAAACAATCTTCTATAAAAATGATGACCTTAAACAGAACTGTAAAGCAAAACAGAACTCCGAAGGGTCTGGACTCTCCACTTATTCTTTCAAATACAATTTTCTAAAGTGAAAATTGAGTCTTACTCAATGATGAGTGAAAAAGGGCTACTTCATGTGCTTTGCAGGATCTACCATATACTGTAAATCCCGTACGATCTCAGTATTTGTTTATCCCCACACATTAGTTTTAATCCTCCAATGCTGCTGCAGAGCTGCTCTGTAGTTAGCTCTTCCCTGGCATTTACCTGTGGAATCTCTCGCCTGCTTATGGTACCTTGCAACTGATCTTCAGGGAAGAAAACAATTCAATAAAGCAAAGTTTAAGCCTTCTGCCCTTAAGTCCTTAAATTCCCCTCTAAAAATAGTAGTAAAAAAAAAAAAAATACGTGAAGAGAATTATCTAGCCAAGGTGGATTTTTTTTTTTTAAAGTTCAAAGCAGCTCCACTTTCATCAGTTAAATTCCCACTTTATTACTGAATTATATTGGATCTAAACTCAGCTTGGCTCAAAAACAATGCAGCTGAAAAAGAAGTCCTGTCCACCCATTTCTTTGATGTTGACACTTTGCACTCCTTCACCATAAGCCACAAGGAGTTAACTTTTGAAAACTGAAAGTCAAAAACAAGGGAAATAACTATGCATCTTATTTTATACATGTCAAATTATTATTAAATCAAAAATTCTCCCAATTTTATCACATTTGCAGTTGACTTCAAATGCATCTCTTAATGCTGTTCCTTCTACTTCAGAAAAGCACAGAAAACAATTGTGTCCTTTTATCATTTAATAGAAAAAAATAGTGCCAACAGTACATTAATTTATTAGTTATCAAAGGTTGTGCTAAGAATTAGATTTTGCAGTTAAAGGGTATAAACCTAAGTCATCAATTTTTAAAAAATGAATTTATGCCAGTTATTTGAAGTTATTACACATCAAGGGAAGCAGCACCATAATTTAATGAGGAACAAATTCCATTCATAATTTAAACAGCTAGGAACTCAATTCATACAAGAAATACAAATACTACTATCAGTACCATACTTATTAATGCACCTCAGAAAAAAACTAAATTATCTGAAGAAGCACATCCTATTTTGTTTCCTCATAGTCATTGTTTCATAATGGTATTTTGCAGAGTTCTTTGTAACCTAGCTATGTTGGCATCCAATGCTGCTAAGCCATTCTTAAAGTCCTCTTCATCTCGAGAAGTAAATGTTGAAAAAGAGGATGCACTCCACTCAGACCTCCCTGATATATCATCAAATGAAATAAAACTAGTATCAGTTGCTTCATTGCCTCGTTTCTTAGGAAACTCTTTCTGAAATGGCATTGGAACATGTGTCTGAATTTGGCCTGGTTTGTCTGTGCAGTCTTTTGCAACTCCACTTGGAGCACCTTTTGGCTTCACTTGGACTTTGTCCCCTGGCTTCACCTTATCCCCTGTAACTTCAAGTGTGTTTTCCATACTCTTTTTCACGCTGTACCCAGTGCTTAATTTATCCAGAATAGTTGGATCCTTTGACGTTTCACATCTATTCTGCTGCAAAGAGTTTGACAGATCACAGTTGAAGTCTAACATCTTACAAGCCCCTCTAGTATGATGTAGTCCATCAGTTCTCCCCAAGACAACCTGTTTTTTAGAGGCACTGCTAGTCAATGGAATGTAAACAGTCTCATCCAACTTGCTTTGTTCATCTATTAAAGTCCCAGAATCACTAACTGTTTCTGCATCTTGCTTCAGTAAGGTTGGCAATATTCTGGAAGCTGATGTTCTTTCTTCTGAGAATATATGGTTTATATTATTTTCTTCAGCAGCAAACGTTTCATAGGCTAGATTTAGCATTTGCAATTCTCCGTTTTTATTTGAAGATTGAAGTTCTGTATCTGTCAAAATATGATCCATTTCTAATTTTTTAAGGTAAGTCATTACTGAACTACTCCCAGGAAATGGATCAGGCTGCATCCGTTTCTCATAGTCTTCCAAAAGGGACTTTGAGAGACCTTTTTCAGATCTTGGTTTAATATTGTCTGCTGTGAGGTCTGACAGAAGTTTGGCCATACTGCACTGCAAAGTTCTATAAAGAGAAGATAAATGCAGCAGGTTAACTATGTTTTTGGCAACTATTTGTCAAAAACTTTTATATAAAAATGAAAACAGATTTATCAGATGACAGCAAAATTGCAATTCTTTCTACATACATAAAATACTAATATATATATGAACCAATTGCGAAGAATTAAATTGAAGAAACTTGCCTCAGAGAAATGCGCCTAGCGCAACACACTGAAGTTATTCAGATTATTCCTGATTTACCTGTTTTAAGTACTGCAAAGTAAATAGATGTCAAGAAACTATTATAAAGCACATAGAAACAACTATCAAAATCAGAGGAAGTTTCCTCTGATATTTCCAAAATATTCTCTTGCTTCTAAAGAAAAAAAAAAATATTTTTTCTAATTTTCTGTTTTCTGTATCAAAAACTGAACACTTAATCCTAATATATATATTATCCAGGATATTTATATAAACAGGCAATAATGAGACATCATTATACTACCATCTGGTGGTCAGTATTTAACAGCTACAGAAAAGCATAATGTATCTGAATGTCTACTAAAGATAGAAATAATGATTAAAAACACTCCACATTTCAATCAGTATCACCTAAAAACAAGACAGATGATCTTCCTCTGCACATCATGTCCACACAAATTTTATGTACACACCACTCTGGATGTTTAAAAACATTTGTGAGCCTCTCAGCTTGTCACCAGATTCATTGAACACGATGAAATAAATTCACAGTAACATTAAAAAAAAAAAAAAAAAAAGGTGAGTAATGCAATGTTCCTTCAGGGGATCTAAGAGTTCCTACCCTCATCCTTCATTAAAATTTAAGCATAATCTAATTCAAGTGTATGTACAATTAAATGAGGGACTGCTCATTCCCACAAGAAGAGCTCACTGTGGGAGACTTGAAGACTGATCTTTTTGCCAGTTCTTTTCATAAGAGTTTGATTTTTGATTTTCTAAGGGGAAAGAGAAATCCCTCCTTTAGGAAATTAACTTTTGAACTGAATAATTCTACAGCTTCAAGGGAAGTATCAGTAGGTTTTCAGGTCCATGCACTTCCCAAGCAGCTCCTTACTTGCAGTCTGCTACAAGAGTTAAGACTTTGCACAAGTTACTTCAGGTAGCATTGCTCTTTAAAAGAGGACTAACATTATGGAACAGGATAACTGTTTTAATGAAGTTATAGCACTATAGTAGCAAATAGTATGCACCAAGAGAGGTTTTAGCCTGCCTCAAAGATACTGATGTATTACTATAGATTACAATAACCTGAAGGACGGAGGGAAAAAAAAGTGATGTCAAGAGGCCAAAATAACACTTAGCCAACAGTACCTGGTTAACTCACGTAGTCTGTTAACTTCTGCATCACGCTGGCGTAATGTTATGCCCAAAATCTTATTTTCCTTCTCAGAAGCTTCCAGGTTAAATTGAAGGCTCTTCACGTTTGCTAATGCCTCCTCCACCTCTAAAACACCAAGAAGAATTGAGCTTTTTTTTCAAATTTTAAAACACCAAATGAAGAACAATTTTAAAATACTTACCAATCTTGAGCTTGGTGGAATGAATATCATATTGCTGTTTGTTTTCAAGCAATTCCTTTTCTTTATCTTGAATATCTTTTGCAAGATGTTTGTTTTCTTCCTTCTGATTTTCTATTATTTTAAGTAGCTCTTCATTTTTAGCCTGTAGCGACTCTAGGCCTTTCAGTGATTCTTTCAATTGAGTCTGGAGCATCATGTTCAAGGACTGCAAGGAAACTACTACCAAAAGTAAAATATATGAAGTTAAGTGTCTTGTGTGGTACAGTTTCGACTTATACACTGAACTGTTTTTAAGAAATGCTCATAATTTTGTTTACAGATAAAATAATTTTTTTGAGGCAGGGAGATAAACTGGGAGATAAGCTTTCTTCTTAGTTGATTGTCATTCTCATTGTAAGAGGACATAAGGTAAAGTAATCTGTTCTGGAGCTGAACCCTTCATGTCCCTGGAACCTAAACAGGCACAACAAGCCATACAAATGCAGTTGCGTGACTAGATCCTCAATGCTTAGTTTAGTTGTCACTAAAGGCTGTAGTATGTAGTGTTATTTTTTATTTATATATCTTTATTATGCTTATCTCTTTAAACAAAGCCTTAACAAAAATTTCCCTAATAAACATCATTATCTACTAGTACTTTACATTCATAGTTGCAGCTCTGTCCAGATGTCTTCTCATTTCTCTCTCGCTCCCTGAGTTGCTGGTTTAATATTCTTAGTCTCCTGTGAATTGTGAAAAAGTGCATATTCAGAAAGTTCAAAATAAGTCCCAAAACAATGCATTTTAAATTAGTTTGGTAAGAATAAAATGTCACAATATTTTAGAAATATGAGAAAGTTTTATTAATGTGTTTTTCTTGCATTCCAATCTTTCTTCAACACAAAAGACCCTTTGCAAAGTCTGGTAAACATATTTCCCTCTGCTGTGAAGTGAAGTGTTACCCAGTTATGTAACTGAAAGCTCCTCTGAAATGAGCCTTATTTCTACATCTAAGAATACACTACAAAAGGAATAAAGAGCAAACTGATTATGTTAATACTGTAGTTTTCAGACAAGATGCTATGCTGATCCCACCTAGACAAAGTCCCAGTCATGGTGTAACTGACGCTAATAAAGCACCAGTATTAACTGACATCTTGCTTCAGTAGCTACGCGTTAATTAAAACAAAGCCTTACCAACACACTTGGCAATATATTGTATAGACAAAGACGAAAGGGCCACAGCACTTAGAACACAACAATGCCAAAACGTGCAATTTAGAACAGACCAATTAAGAATACTTAGAACAGACCAATTAAGAATACCTTAGGTGCTTTTGCAGTAAACACAGAATCTCCAAACAGTTACTAACCTACGCAGCTGTGCATTTTCACTTCTGAGAGGCTGTAGAGCTAGTGCTATTTCGGTTTGTACGTTCGTACTTCCCACTACAGCTGGGAGCAATGATATGCAGTCTTCTATTTCATTCATCAACCTTAACATCTCTGAATCATCTGCAGAAGGTGGGAAAAAAGAAACAGAAAAACCTGTAATGGGATAGTCAAACTGATGCAATAGTATGTAATCTACATTAAAAGAAAACTCGATTTATTCTGTCCACCCATCTGTATTTAAAACTTTAAAGCTTGACTATGAGAACTACACTTTTGGATCTTGGTAAATCCTATCTAACTAACCTTGGTGGGGTTGCTGTTGCAACCTGTCTACACCGTTCTCTTTCTGAAGTGAAAACACTGTGTATGAAATGAGAACTATCTTTATCCTCGCTGTTACAACTATGTTAAAACACTCCCCAAAATAACTTAATTCTTGTCCACAGTGAAACATTAAGGACTTAAAGCTGTGGAAAACCAATCCAAAATATCACACAACTTTCTGAAAATGAAGTGCTTGCTCATTTTATGCAGTTTTTCTGTTATTTTTACATAATTGCTAATCATCTAAAGTGAAAATTGAGTCTTACTCAATGATGAGTGAAAAAGGGCTACTTCATGTGCTTTGCAGGATCTACCATATACTGTAAATCCCGTACGATCTCAGTATTTGTTTATCCCCACACATTAGTTTTAATCCTCCAATGCTGCTGCAGAGCTGCTCTGTAGTTAGCTCTTCCCTGGCATTTACCTGTGGAATCTCTCGCCTGCTTATGGTACCTTGCAACTGATCTTCAGGGAAGAAAACAATTCAATAAAGCAAAACAATTCAATAAAGCAAAGTTTAAGCCTTCTGCCCTTAAGTCCTTAAATTCCCCTCTAAAAATAGTAGTAAAAAAAAAAAAAATACGTGAAGAGAATTATCTAGCCAAGGTGGATTTTTTTTTTTTAAAGTTCAAAGCAGCTCCACTTTCATCAGTTAAATTCCCACTTTATTACTGAATTATATTGGATCTAAACTCAGCTTGGCTCAAAAACAATGCAGCTGAAAAAGAAGTCCTGTCCACCCATTTCTTTGATGTTGACACTTTGCACTCCTTCACCATAAGCCACAAGGAGTTAACTTTTGAAAACTGAAAGTCAAAAACAAGGGAAATAACTATGCATCTTATTTTATACATGTCAAATTATTATTAAATCAAAAATTCTCCCAATTTTATCACATTTGCAGTTGACTTCAAATGCATCTCTTAATGCTGTTCCTTCTACTTCAGAAAAGCACAGAAAACAATTGTGTCCTTTTATCATTTAATAGAAAAAAATAGTGCCAACAGTACATTAATTTATTAGTTATCAAAGGTTGTGCTAAGAATTAGATTTTGCAGTTAAAGGGTATAAACCTAAGTCATCAATTTTTAAAAAATGAATTTATGCCAGTTATTTGAAGTTATTACACATCAAGGGAAGCAGCACCATAATTTAATGAGGAACAAATTCCATTCATAATTTAAACAGCTAGGAACTCAATTCATACAAGAAATACAAATACTACTATCAGTACCATACTTATTAATGCACCTCAGAAAAAAACTAAATTATCTGAAGAAGCACATCCTATTTTGTTTCCTCATAGTCATTGTTTCATAATGGTATTTTGCAGAGTTCTTTGTAACCTAGCTATGTTGGCATCCAATGCTGCTAAGCCATTCTTAAAGTCCTCTTCATCTCGAGAAGTAAATGTTGAAAAAGAGGATGCACTCCACTCAGACCTCCCTGATATATCATCAAATGAAATAAAACTAGTATCAGTTGCTTCATTGCCTCGTTTCTTAGGAAACTCTTTCTGAAATGGCATTGGAACATGTGTCTGAATTTGGCCTGGTTTGTCTGTGCAGTCTTTTGCAACTCCACTTGGAGCACCTTTTGGCTTCACTTGGACTTTGTCCCCTGGCTTCACCTTATCCCCTGTAACTTCAAGTGTGTTTTCCATACTCTTTTTCACGCTGTACCCAGTGCTTAATTTATCCAGAATAGTTGGATCCTTTGACGTTTCACATCTATTCTGCTGCAAAGAGTTTGACAGATCACAGTTGAAGTCTAACATCTTACAAGCCCCTCTAGTATGATGTAGTCCATCAGTTCTCCCCAAGACAACCTGTTTTTTAGAGGCACTGCTAGTCAATGGAATGTAAACAGTCTCATCCAACTTGCTTTGTTCATCTATTAAAGTCCCAGAATCACTAACTGTTTCTGCATCTTGCTTCAGTAAGGTTGGCAATATTCTGGAAGCTGATGTTCTTTCTTCTGAGAATATATGGTTTATATTATTTTCTTCAGCAGCAAACGTTTCATAGGCTAGATTTAGCATTTGCAATTCTCCGTTTTTATTTGAAGATTGAAGTTCTGTATCTGTCAAAATATGATCCATTTCTAATTTTTTAAGGTAAGTCATTACTGAACTACTCCCAGGAAATGGATCAGGCTGCATCCGTTTCTCATAGTCTTCCAAAAGGGACTTTGAGAGACCTTTTTCAGATCTTGGTTTAATATTGTCTGCTGTGAGGTCTGACAGAAGTTTGGCCATACTGCACTGCAAAGTTCTATAAAGAGAAGATAAATGCAGCAGGTTAACTATGTTTTTGGCAACTATTTGTCAAAAACTTTTATATAAAAATGAAAACAGATTTATCAGATGACAGCAAAATTGCAATTCTTTCTACATACATAAAATACTAATATATATATGAACCAATTGCGAAGAATTAAATTGAAGAAACTTGCCTCAGAGAAATGCGCCTAGCGCAACACACTGAAGTTATTCAGATTATTCCTGATTTACCTGTTTTAAGTACTGCAAAGTAAATAGATGTCAAGAAACTATTATAAAGCACATAGAAACAACTATCAAAATCAGAGGAAGTTTCCTCTGATATTTCCAAAATATTCTCTTGCTTCTAAAGAAAAAAAAAAATATTTTTTCTAATTTTCTGTTTTCTGTATCAAAAACTGAACACTTAATCCTAATATATATATTATCCAGGATATTTATATAAA
Source organism: Anas acuta (assembly GCF_963932015.1). NCBI lineage: Eukaryota > Metazoa > Chordata > Aves > Anseriformes > Anatidae > Anas > Anas acuta. Next base: position 15,516,425 of record NC_088984.1, read on the forward strand.
CAGGCAATAATGAGACATCATTATACTACCATCTGGTGGTCAGTATTTAACAGCTACAGAAAAGCATAATGTATCTGAATGTCTACTAAAGATAGAAATAATGATTAAAAACACTCCACATTTCAATCAGTATCACCTAAAAACAAGACAGATGATCTTCCTCTGCACATCATGTCCACACAAATTTTATGTACACACCACTCTGGATGTTTAAAAACATTTGTGAGCCTCTCAGCTTGTCACCAGATTCATTGAACACGATGAAATAAATTCACAGTAACATTAAAAAAAAAAAAAAAAAAAGGTGAGTAATGCAATGTTCCTTCAGGGGATCTAAGAGTTCCTACCCTCATCCTTCATTAAAATTTAAGCATAATCTAATTCAAGTGTATGTACAATTAAATGAGGGACTGCTCATTCCCACAAGAAGAGCTCACTGTGGGAGACTTGAAGACTGATCTTTTTGCCAGTTCTTTTCATAAGAGTTTGATTTTTGATTTTCTAAGGGGAAAGAGAAATCCCTCCTTTAGGAAATTAACTTTTGAACTGAATAATTCTACAGCTTCAAGGGAAGTATCAGTAGGTTTTCAGGTCCATGCACTTCCCAAGCAGCTCCTTACTTGCAGTCTGCTACAAGAGTTAAGACTTTGCACAAGTTACTTCAGGTAGCATTGCTCTTTAAAAGAGGACTAACATTATGGAACAGGATAACTGTTTTAATGAAGTTATAGCACTATAGTAGCAAATAGTATGCACCAAGAGAGGTTTTAGCCTGCCTCAAAGATACTGATGTATTACTATAGATTACAATAACCTGAAGGACGGAGGGAAAAAAAAGTGATGTCAAGAGGCCAAAATAACACTTAGCCAACAGTACCTGGTTAACTCACGTAGTCTGTTAACTTCTGCATCACGCTGGCGTAATGTTATGCCCAAAATCTTATTTTCCTTCTCAGAAGCTTCCAGGTTAAATTGAAGGCTCTTCACGTTTGCTAATGCCTCCTCCACCTCTAAAACACCAAGAAGAATTGAGCTTTTTTTTCAAATTTTAAAACACCAAATGAAGAACAATTTTAAAATACTTACCAATCTTGAGCTTGGTGGAATGAATATCATATTGCTGTTTGTTTTCAAGCAATTCCTTTTCTTTATCTTGAATATCTTTTGCAAGATGTTTGTTTTCTTCCTTCTGATTTTCTATTATTTTAAGTAGCTCTTCATTTTTAGCCTGTAGCGACTCTAGGCCTTTCAGTGATTCTTTCAATTGAGTCTGGAGCATCATGTTCAAGGACTGCAAGGAAACTACTACCAAAAGTAAAATATATGAAGTTAAGTGTCTTGTGTGGTACAGTTTCGACTTATACACTGAACTGTTTTTAAGAAATGCTCATAATTTTGTTTACAGATAAAATAATTTTTTTGAGGCAGGGAGATAAACTGGGAGATAAGCTTTCTTCTTAGTTGATTGTCATTCTCATTGTAAGAGGACATAAGGTAAAGTAATCTGTTCTGGAGCTGAACCCTTCATGTCCCTGGAACCTAAACAGGCACAACAAGCCATACAAATGCAGTTGCGTGACTAGATCCTCAATGCTTAGTTTAGTTGTCACTAAAGGCTGTAGTATGTAGTGTTATTTTTTATTTATATATCTTTATTATGCTTATCTCTTTAAACAAAGCCTTAACAAAAATTTCCCTAATAAACATCATTATCTACTAGTACTTTACATTCATAGTTGCAGCTCTGTCCAGATGTCTTCTCATTTCTCTCTCGCTCCCTGAGTTGCTGGTTTAATATTCTTAGTCTCCTGTGAATTGTGAAAAAGTGCATATTCAGAAAGTTCAAAATAAGTCCCAAAACAATGCATTTTAAATTAGTTTGGTAAGAATAAAATGTCACAATATTTTAGAAATATGAGAAAGTTTTATTAATGTGTTTTTCTTGCATTCCAATCTTTCTTCAACACAAAAGACCCTTTGCAAAGTCTGGTAAACATATTTCCCTCTGCTGTGAAGTGAAGTGTTACCCAGTTATGTAACTGAAAGCTCCTCTGAAATGAGCCTTATTTCTACATCTAAGAATACACTACAAAAGGAATAAAGAGCAAACTGATTATGTTAATACTGTAGTTTTCAGACAAGATGCTATGCTGATCCCACCTAGACAAAGTCCCAGTCATGGTGTAACTGACGCTAATAAAGCACCAGTATTAACTGACATCTTGCTTCAGTAGCTACGCGTTAATTAAAACAAAGCCTTACCAACACACTTGGCAATATATTGTATAGACAAAGACGAAAGGGCCACAGCACTTAGAACACAACAATGCCAAAACGTGCAATTTAGAACAGACCAATTAAGAATACTTAGAACAGACCAATTAAGAATACCTTAGGTGCTTTTGCAGTAAACACAGAATCTCCAAACAGTTACTAACCTACGCAGCTGTGCATTTTCACTTCTGAGAGGCTGTAGAGCTAGTGCTATTTCGGTTTGTACGTTCGTACTTCCCACTACAGCTGGGAGCAATGATATGCAGTCTTCTATTTCATTCATCAACCTTAACATCTCTGAATCATCTGCAGAAGGTGGGAAAAAAGAAACAGAAAAACCTGTAATGGGATAGTCAAACTGATGCAATAGTATGTAATCTACATTAAAAGAAAACTCGATTTATTCTGTCCACCCATCTGTATTTAAAACTTTAAAGCTTGACTATGAGAACTACACTTTTGGATCTTGGTAAATCCTATCTAACTAACCTTGGTGGGGTTGCTGTTGCAACCTGTCTACACCGTTCTCTTTCTGAAGTGAAAACACTGTGTATGAAATGAGAACTATCTTTATCCTCGCTGTTACAACTATGTTAAAACACTCCCCAAAATAACTTAATTCTTGTCCACAGTGAAACATTAAGGACTTAAAGCTGTGGAAAACCAATCCAAAATATCACACAACTTTCTGAAAATGAAGTGCTTGCTCATTTTATGCAGTTTTTCTGTTATTTTTACATAATTGCTCTACTTCAAAATGAGCGTGTCCTACCTTGATCTGTTATCAGTGCTCGGAGCTCTCCCAGGAGGTATTTCACTGTCTTAACTTTATGGGCTGTTTTTTCTGGGCTTTCTTGTCTCTGTTTTAGATCTTTCCTTACAAAACTTCTCTGGCAACTTGTATCTCTCACTGGGGCTACGTCAAGTACATTCAAGTCATCTTCTTCACTGAGTTCGTCAAAAGCATCCTCCTCCGTGTTCATTGAGACATTTTGTGTTGCTGGACAATGATGACAGTGCTTCTGATCAGTCCTGCCATTTGTCATTTCATGCGATTGTAACAGGGACAGGTGAGCCTGTATGCATCTTATCAGGTCTGCTTCTTTACGCTGCTGCTCATGGCTTGGGGTCATCTCTCTGCCAACAGACGATGGGGTGAACGTAGGCACTGTAGAGTTATGTGATACACCTGATGCTATACAGGGCATCACACCAGGAAGAGCACTGGCTGACTGTGTTTGTGGAGTAGTAGAATTAGAAACTACAGGGAAAGCCACAGTTCCCTTCATCTGTGCCATGCATTCATTGCCACTGCTTACAAGAACATCCTGCATGAAGATTATTCATATTGAACAGAAAATTAACATGGAGGTTTTTCAAATGTTTAAAATACAACAACAAAAAAAAAAACTAGTCTCCCTCAGTGTAGTCTTGATCATTCTTTGCATTTTATAAAAATAAATGCATCTCAAAATCCTTAATTGCATAAGTTTTCCAGCAGACTGAATAACTCACGTGTAAATCTGGTTTACATTATCTTTACCTTAAATATAGATAACATAAAGCACAGTCATTCTCAGCTGTTGTTGAAGAAAAAAAACCTCAGCAGCACTTTTGTTGCTGTTGCTTTTTGCTTTGTAAGTACACATTCCTTGAAAGCAAACCAGAATGGGAAAAAAAAGAAAAGGACTTGGCTAATTTTTAAAGAGTCAGAGTTAGCACTAACTATACATGGAATGCCTGCAGATGGAAAATAAGTCTACAGTCTCAAGGTGCAAGCCTTTAACATTTCCCAAGACGGCGGTTGGTACTCTCCATTAGTATTATTTTATGCCCTGAAACACACAAGCCTTTTAAAATATGGCTCTAAGATACGACACAGTATCTAAAGAAATACGCAACTTGATCATTGGTGGGGAAAAGGTACGTATCAGCTGATTTATTTAATCAGAAATTGTTTAGTGACCCTAATGAGCATGACTGAGAATATAATTATTAACACTAACGAATAATTCCCTGCACTTTTCATGCTCACTGTCTATTACAGAATCCACCACAGAGCGACAAACAGCCATTTGTAATGCCTCCAATTTCATTAATCCGTGTCTACGTATAAAACATATTAAATAGAAGTATTTCCTGTCATTATTTATTCTGTTCATCAATATAGGTTGAAATATGTACATTTTTTTCTTAAGGAAAAAAATTATGTAAACCCAATAAAAACCCCACAAATAAATGAAGAAATAGTTATTGCTCATTTAAAATGTTTATTAATATTTCAAATCAAACTTTTACTTACTGATTGAGTAGATAAGGGATTAGCTGCACACTGTAGGGACAGATCTGCTGTGGAGGTAGGTAATCGATAATTAAAAGCTGTAACATTTTGATATCCTGAAGGAAAACAATGGTATCATAGATCAGGGCAATACTGGACAAAACTCAGAGTAAAATAGCAAACCCACTATTAATAGTTCTACTAACCATGATCTGAGGTAGGAGTTACAGCAGGAATTTGGTTACTGTTCTGCGGTGGCTGGTCAGTTACCAGAGACATCTGAGTTTGCACATGTTCACACAGTTTCTGATGCATCACAGGAGACTGTTGACTACAAGGCATATGAATTGGTTGAACCAGCTGATTCTGTTGTGCACTGGAAAGTTCTTTCTCCGTAGATGGTCCGGTAGATGGGGCAAGTTTCTTATTTGATATTTGCACTAGAGAAAAGGATCAAAAAACTCAGCTGAAGTTGAAGACTTACACAAACACATTGTGTCATCAGGCACACTAGTAAGTTCTTTTCACATATAAAATATCTTATGGCCTAAGATCCTAGTCAGATTTGATGAGCAGCAAATTAATTCATCTTAGGTTCCCCCCCCCCCCCCAGATAGAGCAAACTAACCCAGTTGGATAGACTGTTGTCCTTGAAAGAAGCAAAGGGATTTAATCCCATATAAAGTTCGAAAACACTACTTGTAACATCTCTGCTAAGCTGTTTCCTAAACTTTTAGGCTATTGGAAATAACCCATACCAAGCACTCTCCAAATATAATTTTTTTAATGTTGGGTATAATTGAAATTACATATTCTTCCAGTGCTGGAAAGACATGAACTAGGTGCCCATTTTCTATAATTGACAAAAGAGTCATTCTGCTATATACCAAGTTCACAGGTCCCGCCTGTCTACTGGATTAGAAATTGCACAAAACAAATGGAGTGGAGAGAGGAAGAAATGCTAATAAAAACATGAATTACTTCAAGTAACATTCTGTTTTGTATTTCCTAATAGCTAAACTCTTTATCATATTGGTATTTGTAAACCCACCTAGCTTTCTTTTTTTTTTTTTTACATGAAGCTCAAACATCTGAGAGTTTCAGTAATTGCTAAAATATTTATAGTTTCTAAAAGTAATGAGCAATGTCTATATCCTTTGCAGATCTAGCCCTGGATCAACCTACAACAAAATACATCTGAAGCCTTATTACATCTCCTCAAGAGGTTCAACAGTCTCTCAGTATTGTTTGAGGAAAAAAAGCAAGCCCCCAAAAATCTGCTTACCAATTTCTTTTCGGATGTGCGCAGCAGTAATATTTTTTTTCAGCCCTTTCTTATTGGATGTACTTGCTTTTGTTAGCAAAGGCTTGGAAGGAAATTTAACAGAAGTTGTTTTCCCAGGTTGTTTATGGTTAGTCTCCCTTCCTATTAATATTTGAAACAAAAGCTGGTCAACAAAACAAATCAAAACAGCATTACAAAAACTGAAGACTTAACAAATTTTCAATAGGTACAACCTGTAGCCTCATTTTGTAAGATATTCTTCAGTAAAGCTGCACAACGGTCAAGTCCATTATGAATAGAATCAACCTGCATAAAGAATACTGTGGTCAGAAAAAGAGCATCAGTAAAACAAGACACCATTTTAGAGAAGACTGTTCCCCACTATTACCTGAAAAAACAACTATTGATCATCAGCAAAAATGCTTGATTTCCCATGTATTAGTCTACAATTATTTGCAATTATTTGAAAATTAGAAAGCATGCAACTTTCGAGAAAAAAACAAAACAAAACAAAAGATATGTTGTTGCATGTATGTCCTTTTGTTGGATTACATGTTTTGGTAATTACAAGCATGTGGTTTTTTTATTGCTACTTTAAGGTACAGTTTAGCTATTATCTACAGCATATTTTTGGTTTGGAAATAATTGACTCAGCACTGCACAGAAAACATTGCTGCAGCATGCAACATACTCTTTCCGGCACAAAATCTAACAAATATGGCTATGGTTCTTGCAGCATATACAGCATCGTTATGTTTGCAAAACATATGTTGTGCCTTAATAAGCTCTGTCAATAGTCAAAATGCACACGAAGCCAACTTGCGTGCATCTGCAACATGGAGTAAAGAGAGACCCTCTTGCTGGCTTTGCAGGAGCTGTTTCTACTCAAGATGCAGTAGTTTCTAAATTAACTTGTTGATGTTTTTTTGCACGTATTCCAGCTTCCGTTCTCTCTAGATAACATAGATGACTGTATTAAAAAGTCACTTGACTACCTGGTCATCAGAATCAGTGGAATAGAGAGAGTATCCAGCCTCCACATCAGGGTGACATTCTTTTCTTAATCCAAACCTGAAAGAGTTAAATTCACTGTTCATATTACCTCCTTAGCATGCAAACTACAAAGTTACCTTTATTCAATAACAGAAAACTAAAAATTATTCTGTCAATAATTTTTTTTGCCCAGAGTGGTTGTGGATGCCCCATCCCTGCAAGTGTTCAAGGCCAGGTTGGATGAGGCCCTGAGCAACCTGATGCAGCGGGTGGCATCCCTGCCCACGGCAGGGGGTTGGAACTGGGTGGTCTTTGAGTTCTCTTCCAACTCAGGCTATTCGATATGATATGTATGTATATAAAATATATACATATAATATATACATACACAATGTATACAGCATATAAACAAGTATCCTTCTCTTTTTGCAAACTCTACTGCTGCAGCAGAAGCACTGAACAGATACTAACAACTTATGTCCAAGGAGAATTTAGTCTTAACACTTATAGAGACTAGTAACTACATGGATTCAGTCTTTCATAAATGTAAGGTACAGAGTTAAGGTCTTATTTCCCCAGTCAAGCCTTCTGCTCAGGTTAGCTCTGTCTGTGCACAGGCTGCTCAGCCTTCAAGCCAGGCACCTTTACCGATGCACACACGCAATTTCTGGCTAAATGACAGCAGGTACAAGGCCCCTAGCTACTAACACCCACCCTCCATCGCAGACACAGCCCCGAGCCGAGCCTTACCGCCTCCTTCCAGCCGGCACCTTCGCTGCTCCCGCCTGCCTCCCAGAGGACAGCACCTGCCGGGCACAGAAACCTTGCACCAACACCCCCACAACGGGGAAGGGCTGCACGAAGGCAGCGCTCCCCGCAGGGCCCTCAGCAGGACACCCCCGCCCCCCCCGAGGGTCCCGACCCCTGCCCCTGCCCGCACCTTGCAGGGCCGCGCGGCGCCCGCCCTCGCCATGGCCCCGGCCCCTGCGGCGGCCGTTGAGCCGAGGGGCGGGGCTAACGCTCCTTAGGCCCCGCCCCGCCGTTTGTCGAGCGCGGGAAGGAGGGAGGGAGGGGTCTGTGCGGGGAGGGCCTGCGCGGGGATTGGTGGAGAAAGGAGCGAAAGAGCCAATGGGAAAGCGGAGATGGCCGTGGGGGTGTGGCCGCACCGCGGGCCCGCCTTCTTCCGAAGGGCTTCGCGGCCCCGCCCTGCTGCTCCCCTCAGAACCGCCGGTGGGCGGCTGGGGGCGGTGTGGTTCCCCACGCAGCCTCACGCAGAGCCGGGGTGCCCCTCGGGGCGCCCGCTGCGGCTTTAGGGCTGCTTTGGTATATTAACCTGCCCGGTGGTGGCTGGATGCGCCCATAAAACACCCCGAGGAACGGACTTTGAGGGGTGCGCAGCGCCCCCTGAAGGAAAAGTGCCTCAGAAAAGTGCCTTAACGGCCTGAGCTCGGCCTCAGCAGCACAAATGTTAAGCAGAGTGGTGGAAAGTCAAAGGGAACCGCAGACGTTTGGCATATATCAGGCCTTTGGTCTCCAGCTAGTGCCAAATCTTCCCTTAAAACGCCACTGTATGTAGGTGGTGAAGGACAAACAGCGCCTCAGCCGGGTTTCGCACAGGCTAACATCAGCATTCCGCATATATTCAGTTTTGTTAACTGAATAAACTGACCTGTAAACAGCACGGAAAGCAGTTGCACTTACTCGGGCTGAAAATGTAATTACAGTACTGTGTTGCTAGAGTACTGTAGCAGAGGTGCATATTCAATCTCTGCGCTCTCCCAATGTGTACATTGGTTTTGGGAACTACTACATTTGCACTGAAACTGTGCTGAACTGAGTAAAACCATGTGAATTTAGTTATCTTGTAAAAAAAAAAAAAAAAGTTTCTGAAAGGATTTTGGGACAGCTTCATTTTTTTTTTTCGTTGAAAATGTTAAAATAGGAAGATCACTCTAAAAAGAAAACAACTGAAGTCCTCTTTCAAATTTGCTGAAGAATATAAACTAGCAAAATGGAAGAAGATTAAGAGAACTCAAACAGACATATGGCAACTACCCAACCAGTGCCAGAAACATTGGTGTTCATTCTTCATTAGGGTGTTTATGGAACTTTATTCCTCATTGAACTGATGGACATGAGCGTGGTGATTAAAATAAGTAACCACAGAATGGCCGAGGTTGGAAGGGATTTCTGAAGATCACCTAGTCCAACCCCCTGCCAAGCAGGATCACCTAGAGCACATTGCACAAGATGGCGGCATTGAGGCGGGTTTTGAGCATCTCCAGAGAAGGAGACTCCACAACCTCTCTGGGCAACCTGTGTTGGGTCACCCTCACAGTAAAGTGCCCCCTCATATTCAGCCGGAACCTCCTGTTCTTCAGTTTGTGCCCATTGCCTCTCATCCTGTCGCTGGGCTCAACTGAAAAGAGGCCAGCTCCATTCTCTTGACGTCCTCCCCTCAGATATTTATATGCGTTGATGAGGTCTCCCCTCAGTCTTCTCTTTTCGAGGCTAAACAGGCCCAGCTCTCTTAGTCTGCGCTGGAACAAGTGCTCCAGGCCTATAATCATCTTAGTAGCCCTCCTCTGGACTCGCTGAGGTAGTTCTGAGTCCTTCTTGTACTGGGGAGCCCAGACCTGGACACAATACTCCAGATGCGGCCTCACCAGGCCTCACGAGCTTTGTGTTGTCAGCAAACTTGCTGGGGGTGCACTCCCTTCCTTCGTCCTGCTTGTTGATGAGTGAGTTGCACAACTCTCGGCCCGGTACTGACCCCTGGAGGACACCGCTAGCTACAGGCCTCGAAGTAGATTCTGCACCAGCAAGCACAGCTCTCTGAGCATTGACACCGAGCCAATTGCCAATCCACCTCACGGTCCTCTCATACAGGCCGCACTTCCTGAGTTGCTTATGAGCATGTTGTGGGAGACAGCATCAAAAGCCTTGCTGAAGCCACAGTAGACCACATCTCTCCCCTCATCTATCCAGCCAGTCATCTCATCACAGAAAGATAGCAGATTGGTGAAACGTGACTTCCCCTTGGTGAATCCATCTGCTTTTTTACAAGAAAAAAAAAAAAGTACAAGAAAGAAATGAGTAGACACATAGCTATAATGAAGTCTTTATTAATAGTGGCATTAATATCAAGGACATGGGCTGACTTACAACCTCAGGATCAAAGCAGAGATCATGCCCAGATTTGCCAAGGATGTGAATTAGGCATCATTAATTACCTCCATTCCTCTCAGAGCTTCTTGGCAGATTTGGGGGTAAACAACAAAGGAGAAAACTGCACAGAACTGTATTATTCTCTCCTGATTTGAAAAAAAAATATATATATATACACATTTTTATGTGTACTTATATATATATATATATATAAATACATGTATAGCTGATTTCCCTAAACATCCTCCCTTTTTTCAGGGGAGGATGTTAGGGAAGGGAAAGGAAGGGAAGGGAAGGGAAGGGAAGGGAAGGGAAGGGAAGGGAAGGGAAGGGAAGGGAAGGGAAGGGAAGGGAAGGGAAGGGAAGGGAAGGGAAGGGAAGGGAAGGGAAGGGAAGGGAAGGGAAGGGAAGGGAAGGGAAGGGAAGGGAAGGGAAGGGAAGGGAAGGGAAGGGAAGGGAAGGGAAGGGAAGGGAAGGGAAGGAAAGGAAAGGAAAGGAAAGGAAAGGAAAGGAAAGGAAAGGAAAGGAAAGGAAAGGAAAGGAAAGGAAAGGAAAGGAAAGGAAAGGAAAGGAAAGGAAAGGAAAGGAAAGGAAAGGAAAGGAAAGGAAAGGAAAGGAAAGGAAAGGAAAGGAAAGGAAAGGAAAGGAAAGGAAGAAAAACTTAGTTTTGGCCTGCCTGCACACATTGAAATAGAAATATATATAAAGCAGATTAAATGCTCTTCACATAGAGAAGCTCTCACACAGAGAAGATCATAAGTTTATTGAGTTATAACTTAGGAAACGTCACTATGATTCAAAATGTTTTGACCTTTTTGAGCTGATGGCGTTTTAAATAAAAACCCGGATTATCGAGAATATTGTGCTCCACTAAGTACTTCTGCATGATTTTTGAATTCCACAAGGTGGTGCCATGTGAACAGAGAATAGTATGAGCAGCACAACGTGACTCATTATTTCCTTAAGATAAATCAATGCCAAAATTTGTTGCAGTAATGTTAGGACAATTCCTCTGACGTTTTATAAACTCTGTAAAAAATTGTTTACACAGGTACCTTTACTTATAGGAATAATACTTTATTAGTGAAAGAGTTGTCTATGAAAACAGTAATTTTTGGCTAAAACTTCATGACTCTACTTATTTACTGCTCTACTAAATATAAAATGTACTGTGACATGGTTTTCTTCTGGTTTTCTTAGTCAGGAAAACATGAACTGAAAACGCATGTTAAGGTACCAAGTTGCCCTCATATTCTTGGTTTTCTTTGACAGACATTGTCTGGATATTAGCTAGTGGTGAAAAGATGCTGATCTGTTTCCTTTGACATAAAAAGTTTGCTTCAGTCATCTAAATTAACTACACAAAATCAGAATGAGTAAGGAATAGCAGGACAGAGCCAGGATATTTCTCATCAGTCATATTCGCTGAGCAATGCTGGAAGCAAGGGACTGTTCTGGGCTTACCCTCACAGCTGAGGCATAGCGCCGCAAAAACATCTTTAGCAAGTCATTAGATGAGGCTCACAGCTAACTTCCCCAGTGTTTAATCTGTTGTGAATTGTCTACAAAGGTAAAAATAGGTAAAAATTGAAAAGGAGTCTACTACACATATTCTGACTCCATAGATTGCTGAAAGAATATAGTTAAACTGGACTAATTCATTTCTTAAAAAAAAAAAAAAAAAAAAAAAAGACTTCCAACTGACAAGAACCAATGGCTGGGTTAGTCAGTGAGACTGTTAAAATTCATTATTATTCTGTCTCCAACTTTAACACAGACATTAACTCAAAATCACAATATACAACGAAGTGTGAATGAGGTTACCATTCCAATCAGATTACATGCCGGGGCTAAAAACAGCAGCCACTCATTTTCATCAGTAAAAAAGTCCAATATTCATCACATTTGCAAGTAAGACCTCTGAGAGAGTCAGTGCTTCCCACTGGAAATAAGCAGAAATGAAAATGCACTGCAGAAGAAGGCATGCTATTTTGACTCCATTCAGAAGAAGACAAAATTTCCAGGAATCCAAAATTAGACCCAAATACTTTTTTTTTTTTTTTTTGAAGTGTGCTGTGATGTGATTGGGGACGAGATATATCGGGAGCATCGGTGATATCAGAGACTAGCTGTATGCCTGAAGCACACATTTGGTGCATACCGTTAGGAAGGAAAGATTATAGCAAAAGTGCTATAGAAAAAAAGAAGGGGTGGGGGAGTGGAAGCACATAATAATTGCACGTTATAAAAATAGAGGTAAAATTAACAGTGTGACTACAGCAAATAATTGCTTCTGTAACATCTGGAAGGAAGTTAATTTCACAGAAGTGTGTCCTGACTGTAATTTTAATTTTTTTTATTGGACATTTATTCATGCTCAGACTTCCTTTGGCTACATTGGTATGACTTGGGTGAGCAAGTGATCTGAGTATGAAAACCATCAGTCTTTAGAAGCACAGCTGAAGAAATAATCTACTTTCTACTATATAGAAACAGACAATTCATTAGTATTCACCGTATCCATTATATTTTTATTAACTCTATAGAATATTTATGGACATAGAGGGGAAAGAAGATTATTCAACCTGAAAATGTAGTCAGTGTAACAATACTGATGGAATAATAAATATAACAGAAAGCCTACGGATGTAAATTACCCGTCTCTCATATATTTGCCCCAGAAGCAGGGAAGATATGTCTTGCTCTTTGATGCAGGACCTCTAAGAGGTCCTGCCCTGCCAACTATGGCATGGCACTTAGCTGCTGCCTTCCCACACCGGGGGAGCAGCTGGCCCTCATCCTGCCCCGGTGCTACTGCTCCCCTGAGCAACCTGTCTCAGTGCTTCACTGTGAGAAAGTCTGTCCTGCTCCCACCTTAAGTCCTTCTTGCTGTATTTTAGCCTCCTGTTTTATTTTCTGTTCTCTGTGAACTTCATGAACACCGCTTGCCTTTCTTTGCAGCAGTGTTTGAAAGATTTGCAGACAATTACCACGTCACCTTTGTTTTTCTCTTTTCTGTTGTAAACAGCCTGAGAGTGCTCAGGCCTGCTTTGTGTGTTATGTTTCATAAAATTGTAGTTACTCTCGCCTGGAGTCTTCAGCTGATCTTTCTTGAAATACGATGCCCAAAACTGGACAAAACACTCCAGCTGAGACCTTACCAATGCTAAAAATAGCAGGAGGGTTACATCAGTTGGCTGTAAATGATCTCCATGTTTATACTGCCCAGTATGATGTTTTTCTCTTTTGTAAAGCATGGTGTTGTTCAATAATGTTGAGTTTCTATTTCGCAAGAGTCCTCAAAACTTTTTCTGCAACATTATGAGCTGCCCAGTTGTTTCTTAAATTGTACATGTTGCTGTTGATTCCTGGCACACTGTAAAACCTTGCACACTCCCTGGCTGAATGGCTATCATTTCTCCACAAGATTAGTCTCATATGTTAAAATATGGCAAGATAATTTTTAATCTTAATTTCATCCCTGGGGTCCTTGATTTTTTTTCCAGATTAGAATTTGCTCCCTTGAATCTGTCCTCATGTAGTCTCTACCCAATTCTTATGACAGATACTTTCCCTTACTTTTTTTTGGATCAGCAAAATAATTAACAACACAGATATTTTGATTTTAATTTTGAGCCAAAGTAACACCATATTATGATAACTAAGTTTTGTCAGAAGACTTTGTAAGAAAAATTAAGTATATTGCATCAGATGTTGGCTTCAGTGGGTTGGCTTCAGAACATGACAGTGGGATAATGGAGAAACAAGTTCATAACAAACCTTCTAATTGGTTGTATGCACATGTTTATGCCATTTTAACTAATTAATGAGGATTATTTTTGTCAACAATTGTATTAGGCAAGTAGGATGTGTGAGACACATCATAGTGTTCTCCCTGAATGGTCTAGTATTTCTGGAAAAATATAAACTTAGCCTAACATATAGCTATTAAAAACTTCATTTACATGAGCTAAAAAGCAGGCGTGTATTCCCAGTTTAGCTACTGGGCACTTTCTGAATCAGATCATATCAGAGTATGCAGGGCATATAGCTTGCTGCTTGTGAAACGACATCAATATACAGCTCTTTCAAGTGGTTCTTTATTCTCACAAATGTAAGAAAAATAATCTTGCTAAATTGACATTTAGCTGGTTGAAGTCTGTGCCGAACTGGTTGCAGTCTTGCTGAGAATCCTTGTTGAGTTCTCAGGCTCTGATAAGTGTTCTTGTATCTAACTGTTTCAAGTTGTGATTAGGCTTTATATGTCCCAGAGAGATTTGTTGCTAACCAATTAGCACTAATAATATTACTTCCCCTTTCCTATTGATGTCAGGGTAGGCTTTTGTACTTGAATATAGTGGGAATAGGATGGGCATCTTAATTACTGAGGGCTGATTCGTGCTGCCTTGTTGGAGAACCTGTGGGAGGAATGCAGAGGAGAGCGAGATTCTGCCAAGTTGCTCCTGTCTGAGCTTTCTTCAGTTCTTCCATTGGAGAGGAGGAGCGTTACACCACCTTCTCCTTCCCCTGGCAGGGAGAAGGTGACACAGGGATCCCTAGCATTTCCAAACCATGTGCAGGAGACACTGGCCTCAGCTTCAGGGGGACTTTGTTCTCTTCAGGTTGGTGATAGCACTGCTTAAACAGAAGGGCATAGGAACTTGATATCAATTAGAGGCGGAAGATTGGTGTTATCTTCTTTGTAGACTGCCCATGGCACCTGGGAAATGAACAGCTATCTGTGGGATTCCTCACCTTCCATCAAGATTCTCAGAAACCATTTAAGAGTCATCTGAAAATATTCACCATAGCTGTGTATACATATTTATTTATATCTAGTTACACATCTTTATTTTTACACTTATAGTTATCTCATTTTAACAGGCAGGTAAATTTAAATTTTAAATGCATTGTAGTAAGGCAGAATATAAAGGCAAAAACATCATTTTTTCATTCTGTTTTCCCATTAAGGCATTTTTTGTTACAGCATTGTACCAGGGTTAAAAATAAAATAATATATATATAAAAAGTAATGATCTGTAAATATAGAACCAATTGCCACCATGGAGGCTTAATAGCATTTATAACACTGCTGAGAGGATGCAAATGCAACAGAACAGAATGCACAGTAACTTTTCCTGTGGATTACTAAGAGCAGAAATTAAGCTCAACCTCTTACAGAGAATGAATTAAATCAGAGAAACTGCAAATAGAGACACTTATTCCTTGAGAATATTCAATTAAGTAAGTTTTATTGGGGTTTCATCAAGTAATCCCCATGATTTTTGTTATGATTCACATTTCTATTTTAGTCTTTGCCATTATTTATTGCTATGCAGAATAGTTCCTAAGCCTTGTTTAATAGGAATGAATTTAATTAATCTATAGAGAAACACGAATTCTTGATTTAGCATAGTGCAGTAATGTTGATTTAAATGAGAACTTAATAGCGATGAGTGGGACAAGGTGTGCAAAGGAACTGTCTCTCAGAAAGCGTGCTGCTGCGTGGTAACCACGTTCCCGCTAATGGAAGTAAGTAGGCAGCAGGTTGCTATGGGCATGCAAGCGTGCTGCAAGCATTAGGAAGACTGCTTATGCTCCTTCCTCCCCCGGATCGATCCTAGTGGTCTACGCATCTTTAATCCATGTTCCAAGAAGAAGGTGAGCAAAGAGGGGCTAATCATTCCTCCACGGGCTGGAGCACTGGCATCATTTGACAGAAACAAAACAGAAACAAATGGCTGGGCAGTAGAGGCATGCTGTGTTTGTGTCCTGCCTTATCTTTCAGAAAGAGCAAATAATCTGCAAGAGGTACGGGAGAAAGACAACAAAGAGGAGCTTGCTGTTTTTATGTCACCATTTCCCTTAAATAGAGAGGGGGAGACTTGAGTGCTTATTATTTCCCTGTTTGTAGCCATAACCAAGGGAAACAATGTCTTGCATATATAGTCTTGCATCTAGTGTTTGCTCTCGGGCCTTAGCAGGGTGAAATATGTATTTAGTGTATTTAGGTGGCCGATTTGGAATGCTGAATACATTTTTGAAGCTCAGATGTTACCATTTTCATCTCAACGATACACCTTTCAGCAAGCCTGAGAGATCTCAATCAATTATTTAGTGTAAATTCCTTGCTTGATCTTGATTTTTGCCATCTAATCTGACAATACAAAGGCAGCAGAATTCGCTAGGGTGTCTCCTTCAGACTTCATTTTTTTTTTTTTATTTCCGAATTGTCTGGTGCAAGTGGGTTGACACAGGAGTTGCATGTGGGAATGGCTGAACTAAAGCGCTCGCTCCCTCATCCTAAATGACCCCTGAGCCTTTACAGCCTCCTGGCATAACACTGGCTGCTCTGACACTTGGCAGGGAAGAAAAAAAAAAAAAAAAAAAAAAAGACGGTTATGACCTGATTGCTGGGTTTTCTTATTTCATGGCCCCTAGGCTTACCTGAGTGGCAGCAGGGAGCCTGTTTATCACAGCTCATTTAGATCCCCTGAGCCTTTCCTCCCCTATGCTTCTCCTGACAACTCCATGCCTCCGTGAGAAACAGATCCTAAAGCAGCCAGAGAGACTGGTTTTGTCTCTTCCCTCTCTGTGACCCAGGCAGCATCCAGCAGAGAAGCTGCTATCCAGCTGCAGCTGGGAGGGGACTTGGGCTCAGACTGCCTCAGGTGTAGCCTGTGGCTGCTTCCAAGCTAGCTAGGGAGGAAGCAGGAAAGGTATTTTGAGAGGGGTTGCCAGCTACAGTGATGCTATCAAAAGCTTCCATGTTTTCAACTCGTCATCAAATATAATTTTTCCTATGTCAAATTGGCACCACAGGGACTACAAGCCAGCAGCAAGGTGAAGGCACAGCGCCTGGGCCCTGCTACCATGCAGACACATTTCCGTCATGACCCTGGCTCCTCAAGCAGGGGAGAAAAGAATGGAGGTCACCAGGAGCTGGAGGACAGAGGTTTGGTGGGTGAGCTGTGGATAAAAGGTGGCATTCTGCATCTGCACACCAGTTCTGTGCAACTGCCTCACCACCCACTGCTTCCTCATGCATTTCAGACTCTCCTTTCTCCTGCTTTCCATGGAGTCCTCATTCCCCAACCTGTATCTTTCTGTGTCAGGGAGGAAGCTTCATGTCCTCATCTTTCTTTTCCCTGCCCAGCTGCTCCTGGGCATGGAAAAGAGCAAAGCAGCCCACTGGGACATTTTTTTTCCATAGCAGGGCTGTGTGTTGAGTCCCCTGAGCAGTGACACTTCGCTGAGGGCAGCATGACACTGCAGAGTCGCAGGGTTGTATTGCAGCTTGGGAGACCACGTTCCTGGGAAGAAATTCACTTTTGAGACTTGTGAGGACCGTATCACTCACTCATGTATCTTAAGGATGATGGTGATTTACACCCAAGTTAGCGTTGACACTGGGCTTTACAGCAATCAGGGCCACGATTACTAATTTAGTAACAAAATATAGCCAGCAGAACTTCCACTCCATTAAAAGATAGGCTGTTTTAAACGTTGCTGAGCACATAATCTTTCTGAGACCAGTGCCTTGGCTTCAGACATACAGTGTGAGCCAGAAAGCCATGAAGGTGGAGCTCAGAGACTGCCTCAGACAGCGAGGAATGTGGAGCACCAACACAGGGAGAGTAGAAAACTACATTTTCTTTGCTGAAATTGTTAGAAGTATTCTTCTCTCCTTGCTGCAGCTTTGGTAAAGCTGACTTGCCTGTTCCAGCCATGATTTCTTGTGTTTTAACTGGGAAAACTGGGAACTTGCTGGTTGGGGGAATCTTTGAGAAGAACATGGTAGTTTTGTAAGTCTTTTGCTACCAGTAGGTTGGGGGGACACAAGTTTGGAGAATCCAGTCTGCTTTCTTTCTTTTGTAGGAAAAGCTCTCAGCTGCTTTCTTTCTACCCCACTCAGAAATCTGAGAAGAAACACGTGGGCAAGGCAGAGTCCTCTTCTGCCATTCCATTCCTCCGTGGGATCACACTGAGCAGTCTGGGTGGCCCACCCCACCAAACCTGAGAGCTGAGCACACCTCGCCCACCTATGTGCTGTGTGCCGAAGGCCACTGGCACACATCACATTCCCTGACTCTTCTTCTCCCATTGTGCAGCTTGGCCAGTCCCCTGCCTACCAACAGAAAGCTGCCTGGTTGGATAATGATCTCCTGATTTGCTCTAAGGTTTTTATTTTATTTTATTTTATTTTATTTTATTTTATTTTATTTTATTTTATTTTATTTTATTTTATTTTATTTTAGTTGGTATTGCTAATGGAAAGAGACCATACAGTTACAGAGAGCAGCATGTAATGAAAAATGGAGATGCTGTGTGTACCCACATGCATGTCTATATCTCTATCTAAATCTGTACATAATTTTAGCTAATAGCACTGCAAAATATTTAAAATAGATAAATTTTGCTTTGGCTTTTAATTCCTTTCAATTCCTTCAATTCTTTATTATGTGACTGGAACTCTGCTGATTCTGTGTCAGTACACTGTGAAGTGGTAAGCCCTAACAACTCTATTTTAATAGAATCCATACTGAAAATCAGAAAATAAGATGAAAGATGACGTTTTTGGCTTCTGGGCTTTATCAGGCTCTAGGAAAAAATGCACATTTTCAGCTGAAGAGAAGAGAAACTGGGAACCCAGAGCACAAAGACGAAGAAAGATGAAAGCAATTGAGAAAGAAGAGGAGGAGGGGAGTGAAGGAAAAGGGGGTGGAGGAAGTATGAAAGGGTCAGATGGCTTACTAGGAAGGCAAAAAAAGGATCAAAGGGTAGGAAGCCAAGTACTAGAAGAAAGAATTGTAATTTTCAGCAGCTGGGAGAAGACTAGGAAAGAGGAGTCTTAATGGTGCGCAGTTGGAAAGGGAAACTGAATGGAACTAAATCAAAAAATGAGAGTGAAACAGAACTTGGGGGGAAACAGCAGAGAAGAGCAAAGCAAAGTGGCTGCTAAATGGAGGAGCAGGCTGTCATTTATATCAAGGGATGGTGGCAGTGAAAGCATAAAAACAGTCATAGCTTTGGCTTCAGCTGTTCTGGGAGAGGTGCTGGAAATCCTTTCACAGTGATGCAAAGAGAAATGTGCTTCTTTTCAATGTTATGTTCAGCTGAGGATCTTTAGAGAACTGGCTGAAGCAATTCACACAGCTGATCAGTTTAGCATTCTTTGAATGCTGTTCTGCTAGACCTCCTTCTGCCTAACATATGATAATTAGGGACATTTCTTTCAAACTACTAAGTTACAAATCAAGAACTAAATGAACAACTCCTGGTAAATGCGATCCTGCTTCTAGGGACTTGAGCTTGGTAGCAGATGCCAGGTGATGATCTTAAGGTCATCGGGTGGGAATAGGAGAGAGTCAGGGTGACATTTCTGATTTTTTGACTATAGTTTTCTCTCGTTAGTTTTTGTTGCCGTCTTACTCTGTAGCTAGTGGAGAGATTTGGGCTCTTCTCTATGGAATCCTACAGAGCAGTCAAATTTCCTAAATTTCTTGGCCATTTATGCTGAAAGTGAGAAGCAAAATCACTTTCCACACAAGTTTTCTTTTGCTTACAGGATTTTTTCTACCATATTCTGAAGTTATTTCTACATTCTCGACTGTGTGACAATCTTTTATGAAGGTTTTTCCCCATATTGTCTCAAAAAATGATCCAGGTTTTTATCACCTGTTCTACATTTTGTCCCAGTCAAGAGCCACATGGAACAAACTAGGTTTCTCATCCCTCTAATTTCTGCAATGAAAGTAAGAAAAAAATCCAGAAAAATTAGGCATAGACACAGTGGTTTCTCTGGAGAAAAAAAAGAGAGTGTCAAGAGAGAAAATGTATTGTTTTAAAATAATCTGTATTCACTAAATCAAAATCACTGTTGAGTCCCAGCCTGTTTTCAATGAACTGAATAGCGGCATTAATATTTGCAGGTTTAGTGCCATTAATGTGAATGGCAGCAGACCTCTGGTTAACCTCTCCTCCCCGCACTCAGTGTTTTGTCCACTAGCAGGGGAAATAGATAAGGGATGATGTATCAGTGGAGAAATACCGAAATCAGCCTCAGTCACAAAATATTGAAAATATGATGGAATAAATTATCTGGCATGCAGACTGCAGAAAGGTCTCAGAGGTAGTTAAAAAAGTCAGTGGTACTGTTAATTTTCAAAGCAGATCCTTTAGCATCTCCACAGAACTTTCTCGTTGGGGTGGGACTTGGTTTTGAACATAACCCCATGTAATGAAATGTCAGCAAAATGTGCTTCATGGGAAAACCCAGTTGCTTGAGATACCTAAAAGAAAACTGATTACAGTGGAAAACACTGGTAGAGAATCATGCATCTTGAAATGGAGATGGGAATAAGAGTCTGACTCCTTTTACTGCTAAAAACCCTCATGCTATTCTGATGGTAAATATGGGCAGTAAAATGAGAGGACCTTTCTGTGCATGTGCAGGAGGTGATATTTCCCTCCTGTGTGTGTGTGCGTGCATCTAGCAGAAAGGAAGCTGAAGAGAGCAATATTGCACACGTCAAGTACATTACTTCTTTTGACCCCTTTTTTGTGCTTAGCTTCAGTTATCATGTGCCTGTCTCAAACTGTGAGGTCCTCTGTCCAGATGCATGAGTAGCAGTACAAGAACTCTAAAAAGGGCCCTGCTTAAGCAGCATTAGGAAATAAATATATATAACTTGCTACATGTTATAGTGGGTTGTTGCGTGCTGTAGGAAGTTCCTATAAAATGTAGAGATGGGCATGAAGCTGAGCATGAAAAAGCCAAAGCTCCATGGCATCCCTCTGCCCAGGAGGGAGCAGTAGCCAGAGAGTTTAGTAAGGGCCTCCAAGGGAGAGTTCAGGAGGGGATGGGGTGGAGATATTCCATACAGTGGCTTCCTTGGCATTTCAGAAACAGTGCTGGTCATCTCCAATTTGGTACCCAGTGTTTCTTCTCTTATAGCCACTTGCCAGCTGGCACTTCTGGCAATCAAACAGAAGCACTCTGTAAGAATAATCTGTGGTTTAGGCCCATTGCTTGTAGGCATCAATGACCCCTTTGGTGCTGTCATCTTCCTGGGATCAGGGCTAAGTCTGTGACCTTATCCGCTGGCTTTGTATACTTTGCATGACAGCCTGTCAGCAGGAATGGTGTTTTCAGCTCTCTGCTCAACAATATGGCAGTTCTTGTGATTATGTCCTTCTTCATGACTTTCAGCCAACCATCTGGAACGGAGGACCCCAGAAGCATGGATGTTAGGTTTCTTCTGTTGTTTTTCTGAAGTTTAGTTGTCCCTAGCATCCCACATTTTGCTCAGTATGACTTGTTTTTGCTAATTTTCCAAACTCCTGGAGTTCTGCAGCTAAGAGAGGACTTTTTGCTCTACCCTGCTGCGGAAGGAAAGAAATTCTGCAAGAGGGGAGCAAAAATGTTCCCCTGCAATGGGAAAGGATGAAAAGGCAATCATCATCTTTACAAGGTGTTAATGTTTACCCTCCTGATAATTACCAAATCATTTGTTTAAATATCATACACACTGGACAATGATTTTCTACATTTGTCCTCAAGTATTATTTTATGCTTAGGCTTTGGAGAATGGGACTTCCTATGGGAAGGGGAGATCTCAGCATAGAAATAAACTACACTTCTGG
Source organism: Anas acuta (assembly GCF_963932015.1). Taxonomy (NCBI): domain Eukaryota; kingdom Metazoa; phylum Chordata; class Aves; order Anseriformes; family Anatidae; genus Anas; species Anas acuta. Next base: position 15,538,072 of record NC_088984.1, read on the forward strand.
GCAGCCTGCAGGCTTGCAGTAACCACGATCATTGGCAGTGATTCTGGGGTGGTCAACCTGCTCTGAATTTCTTTCTTGCTTTCAGCAACTGAATAGACAAGGAAGGAAGAAAATCCTGGTTTTGAATGATAATATTTCTTATACAAATAGTGACTTCTTGTCTGTCCATAGAAGATGGGGGTTAATCTGCTTATTTCCGAAATTAGCCACAGGGCTCATTTCAGTAAGTGGCATTGTAAATGATCACATTGGAACAACTTCCTTCTGATCATGTAATTTTAATGTAATTAAGATTCAGAAAGACTCTGGGGCTTCTCTTAGATAAGCAAGAAGAAATGCAACATGACTGCAAACTTTGTAGTGAAAATAAAATAAAATCTTGCCTTCTCGTGACCTTGAAGAGTATTGTAATGAAAATCTTCACCAACTCAGGTACTTATGATCATAAATTCTTTCAGTCCAGAAAGTCTGTCTCCTCCCTTTGTCTAAACAAGATGAAATCAAACCAGGTTCCTTTTCAAACCAGGCCCCCTTCAAAAGGGGCAAGTCCTCCTTTGGAAGGTAGAGTGAGCAAGGTACTGCCTCCGGTGAGCCCTGCCAGCAGAGGCATTGACAAAGACAACTTCTGCTTAAAGCAAGGAGACAGAAATTTCAGGAATTGCCTTTAATTGCTAACAAGGGTAAAAGATAGAGTCTGATACTGATGCTTAAGTCACAGAAAACACTTGCTATAGAGTGGTTGTTTGCTGTTAGGAAGGCCACTAAATCACAGCTTTAATTGGAAAAAGAGCTGATGTATTTGAATGCACAGACAAACTAGAGACTTGTGTGATCATGTCATTACAGAGCTCGGCCTTTCTTTTCTCAGTCCTGTGCAGTTTGTAACTTTTTGCTTTTGGATCATTTGAAAATGAGAGTCTGAGTTCTCTTCTGGCACTGTGAAGGCAATCAAGCGTGCCTGCACAAAGCCCTTTCATGTGAGCCTGTCCTCAGACCTGGGATGCCGTCCTCGCATTGCCTACTGGTATTGGCAAAAGGAGCAGCAGCTTTTAGTTCTCCTGTAAGCATCTATCTCTCTACAAATAACAGCGTAATGACCATGGGAGGAAATAACTTGGCAGTGAAAATTGGAAAGAAACTACTGCTGATAGAATTAAAAAACTGCCGCTGTTTGGACTGCTTAGCCTGGCTGCAGCCAGCCTGCTTCCTCCCCCCTCTTTGTTTTGCAAAGTGCTTGGATTTCCTACAGCAAATAGAGGCATTTGTTGTAAAGACAAGTTGTCTCTTCCCACACCATGCAAGCTCCACATATTATCTATATGGGTGAAAGCAAAAAAAAAAAACAACATAAGGAATCTGCATATCCACACTATGTACTGTGGCTGCAGTCTCCATCAAGCCTGAAAGGCAGGATCTCCGTGGGGGAAAAGCAACTGAAGCAAGTTGGATGATGCCAACAAGAGAGATTTCTGTATTGACCGAATCAATTAATTCTGCTGTGCCAAGAGCCTGTGAAAAGCTGGTGAAAAGGCACGCTTTGGATCGGGTTAGGAGCAGGGCTATGAAGCCTTGCCCAGGCATAGCACTCGTGAATTAAAATAGAAATTGTGATAACTAAATCAGAGTCCTGAGCTTTGGACATACACATGACATGGAGGTTTCTTCTCTTATCACCACAGACTTTTTCCCGTCTGGGAATTTTAAAAGATTATTATTTGAGAACTATTTCTGAGTGATGAGAAGCTGCTGGTGCCTGCCAGCCTGCTGCTAAGCTCACAAATGTGTGAGTCAATCTTGCCGTGGTAGTAGCAGTGTTATGGTTGTGACAATCCAAGCTAAAGGTGTAAGCAAGGCGATAGTGTATCAGAAGGCACTGTATTTTATTATGTCACATAGTATCACTGGGAGAACAGACATATTTGGGGAATATAAACCTCTTCTCAGGGAAAAGTTTTGCAAGAGCATGAAGGAGGCTATATGCACCCCAAACCATCTATTTTTTATCTCAGTTATATCTACTGAATTAGTAAAAGATACTCCTCATCTTTACTTTTTTTTTTTTTTTTTTTTTTTTCCGGATCTTTACCTTTTATCCTATTTAGTTCTGCTCATCCTCTCTGATATGGAGCAGCTGGTCCACCTTTAATCTGCCATGGGAGAAATGAGTTTATAAAATAGTGTGAGAGAGGGCTTTTAGGAAGAGCTCACTTTTCTCTAGCTGTTCTGTTCCATGTGATTCCAGAGCAAGGGCTGGAATAGCTGCAAGGTTTTGCTAAAAGTCTGAAGCACAAGGAGCACTAAGGTAGTGAAAAACTGCCTTGGTATTACATTTCTCTTTCATTTTTTCCCCTTCATTTACATAAAGAAAAAACAAAGTGGAAACAAGGTGCATGACAAGGATTATTTTTTTCTTGCCTCCTTGTATTTTAATGTTTTCTCTCTAATCAGAATAAACGGCTGTAGTTAATTCACTTGGTGGTTAAACATCTAAAATTCCACGGCTAATTTAACAGAAGAATCCTTGTTTCTGAAAAAAAAAGGCACACCTGAGTCCTAAATCTCTCTGGCCAAATGTCATGAACACAGTTTAGAAGTATCAGTTTTGGAAATATTTCCAAGCTTTGCCAAGTCTTTCTTTCACAACAACAGCTACTACTACTACAACAACAACAACAAACAAACCACCAACCAACCAACCAACCCAAAAAAAAACAAAAAAAAAAACTTTATTGTCTATGGATGTTTTTCACTTTAATGTGGTCCAAAACATACAACTCTTCCTTTTATTTTATTTTTTTACCTTCTTCCTCAATGACAGTTCCTTCCTCCCCTACAATGAAAAACCTCTGTGGAGCAAAAAAAGTGTAACTGTACATTCTCATTAATCCCTGGGATTCTAATTACACCCAGGGCAGGATAATTGTAGCTTGAACACAAGGCTGGCTGTACAGGTCTCATTGAATTTTAAAAGATGTTTCTGACAAATGGCTTTAATTAGATTCAAGTGATGATGATGCTATTTTGTGGATCTAATCTTCACAAGCTATTTGTCTGGGAATGGTTAGAAGAAAAAAAAATGTTTTTAAACTTTAGAAGAAGTCTTTATCCCTACAAAACTGCCTGGAGAGTGGTCAGTCATGCACTTTAAATATGCAGCAATGGTGTTTCATATTTGTTCTCATGATAATGTCAAATTCAGAAAAGCTTAGGAGAGATATTGAACTCGTGTGCTCTTTTACTAGCTCTGAAGTCTTAAGCTAATGATTCACATTCATATATTTTAAACTAATGCAGATTTATGGGACTTCAAACACAATGAGCCGTATGCTTCCTCAAGCAGCAGAGCATGGCGTGAATAAGACAACTGAAATACACTTACCAAAGTGTGCGTTGCATGCTTTCTTGCACAAAAGGAAAGAAATCTGCATGCTAAAATACTGTCACAGTTACAGATCATTAAGGGCTGCGGAACACAACAACTGATCCATAGATCAGTGGAATTGGTGAGGATTTTTCTATCGATTTCAATAGCTGGTAAAACACGAAGTTGAGATTTGTCCCAAATGAAGAGCAGAGAGCGTGTTAAAACAAACCAGTCGTTGATCCTTATCCTGTGTAGTTAAAATTAGTAGAAAATGAAAGTTATCTTATTCCTTCCTGGAAACAGTTTGGAGAAAGGCAAAAAGGGCACTGAGCTCTCCAAGGATGTGCTACATAACCAGGACACATGGAGGTGTGTGTGAGCCTTCTCCTGCCTGGTGCTGGGCACCTGGGGTTGCGGCGATGCTGTCGGCGTGAGTGCCCTACAGGTGTCTTGGTGCTTTTGGGGGCACCTGCCCCAGCTTGGCCTGCACCATGCTGCACCCACTGCTGATGCTCAAGGCTTAGTGGGGCCTGAGAAAGGGGGGAGGCGATTTTAAATTGCCCCCCAGAACAAATTTTGAGGATCAGAGCTTGTTTGAAGATGCCCCATGTAAGCCCAGCACTGCAGCAGGCAGAGAGCACTCGCTCCTGAGCTGAGGAACCAGCTGGCTCGGTCACTGAGGCTCTGCTTCTGTCACCTTCTTGTTTATATTCCACTCTCCCTGATTAATTTTCTGAGTTCCTCAGGGCTGATTTTTGCAGTGGGAAGCTGTTGAAGACTCAAAATACCTCTCACTGGACACCTCTAACTTCTGCTTTCATCTCTTTCATGCCCTTTGGCATTAGAAAGCAAGGGCATGATCATCAGCAGAAAGGTTTTCTCACCTCGTCGCTTTTTTAAGTTAGTGGATGCAAGTACATCTATCACTTACCTGTGACTACAGCTAGAATTAAAACCATCAGATAACTTGCCTTTTTTTTTTAAACAAAACAAAACAAAAAAGAACAACAAGCAAACAACATCTCATTTCATTGGATCTTTTTCTGACTTCATTGCTAGGGAACATAATCATTTGGTTACACCACTCTGAAAACATGATTTTCTTTTTGACAAGTTGAATTATTTCTAATGACTTGGAGTGTATCACTTGTGATAAGAAATAATGAATATTTACGGTAGAGGGAGCAATAGCACTGTTGCTGCTCTATTCCTCTGGCTGTCTGTCAGCTGTGCTATAGCTTTATGTAGCAGGTATGTAGAAAAACAACAGTTATCTGGATGGAATGATGTGGTCTCTTCTGTAGGAAAGGCTCTCTGATAGTTCATGTTAACCATTCAATAATGCTTTATTTTATAAGGAGCAGAGGATTTTGCCTAGGCAGTTATGTGTCAGCTGGATGAACTGAGCAGTGACACTAGAGATTTTCTTTCAAATGCTACCTTAAAAATACTAAATGAGAAGAATTTTGATTTCTGATGAGCATCTTTGGCACCTCCCTGTCAGAGCTCACAGAGCAGGTTGGCAACCTGCGTGTGGCCTGGATTGGGTACTGCTACGGGAACTGGGGGACTACCGTGGACACATGCAGGACCCTCTGCATGCTCAAGTGGGAACAAGAGACATCAGTGGTTCAGCAAGAGTTTCTTGAAAAGGAGGATGCATTTCACACCAACAAGCTGGAGATTTTGTAGAAGGCTCCAATGGCTGCATAAGGGAGTGGGGTTTGAGCTCCTGCCTCTCAGGGTGTATGGAGCTGAGGAGGGAGCTGAGAACAGAAGTATAGCTAAATACAGGTCTGAATTGTGACTTTTGCTCCACAATGGAACAAAATGCTCCAAATGGAGAGATAAGGAGTTTGGCCTTAAAAAAAAAAAAAAAAAAAAAAAAAAAAAAAAAGATTTTTCTGTGATAACATTGAAAAAGTGAAAAAAAAATGTAGGCAAGTCCACAAATTTTGAATTTTGGAAGGCTCTTTTTCCTTAAAATGTAATATCATAACTGAAACTTCCCACTGATTCTGCTGTTCAGGCTGCAAACTCTTCTAAACCACAGTTTGTGTGCATGTACAGTCTAGGTAGTGCATGGCAAGAAAAGGCTCTGATCTTAGTGCAGTCTCCAGTAAAGTAAAAATGAGACATTATAGGCAAAAAAGGTAGGAATAGAGCTTTTCTCTGGCGGTCACTGACAATGAAGAAATATTGATCTCCAGAGTGCTGTCTTATGAAACCACTCTTCTTACCAGAAATGTACTTTATAATCTCTTTGGAAGGTGATTAGAGGAGGAGGGAAAAAAAAAAATAAAACAGTCATATGGTTCAGTTCATGATGGAACTGTCAAAACATTTGTCAAAACATTGTCATTTATTGTACCTGACTCATTTAAAAAGCCAAATCACAACTGCATAAATGGCTCCCACTCGTGATATGATTTAAATAGAATGTCACTGATTTTGTTTTATTTAATTTGGCCATCGTGCTCTCTTTACAGAGCCATGTTGGTGTCACTCCCATTTTCTTGCTAAAGGTTGCTCATCAATGATTCACAGCAATGTCCTCTTGGTTCACTTTGACAATCCAGCATCACCTCCATATATGCACACTGACATTGTCCCATTCTAGTATCACAACATCACCTCGGTACAGCCATGGAAATATGGTTTTATCTCCGTAATGGTGTTATAATTGCATACTAGAGTCTTGAAGCAATTAGTGGTACAATAATATGTTACAAAAATATATATGACATGCTTGGTAGTCCGTGCTGTAACATTTGTTAAGATTGTACTGTTTGCAGGTCTCCAAAGAGTGGTAGTTGCTAATAAAAGTTTACACACTAATTACTGTTTGGGTCCATTTCAGCAAAACAAAACAAAACAAAACAAAACAAAAACACCATTCCTACCTTGTCATAAGTAATTGCCTATTTCTGTGTAAACTCAAGAAGAACTGATTTATTAATGCTATTTTTAGCACACAGAATGACCACACGTTTGACAATTTATGAACCAATTAACTTCGCTTTTCTTTACTGCTCCTTGAGCATCTCAGAACACTTTATAAACTGGAACAAGGGCTCCCTGCCATCCCTGTGAGGCAAATAAGTATCGCTATAACCATTTTACAGAAGTACAAAAGAGAGGCACAAAACTGTGAATTGTTTGGGGTCATTTTGCAAACCCGTAGCAGAATTGTTATAAGAACCAGAGATTTCAGTGCATGTGTAAGAATGTGCCTGCACGCACAGCCACTCATACATACAAATCATCCAGAGGCTTTAGGTATGAGAAAGGCAGTATTTAAAATCTTTAAAATGGCAAAATATCTTTAGGGAAGAAAAAATATCCAGCTCTTTGTGCTCATTTTCAGTGCACTCTCCCTGGCCCTGTATCCCCCTTGCCATCGACGTAGCTGAGCCCAGGGCTGGAAGGGACTTTCTGGGTCATCAAAGCCTCCCACCTCTTGCTGACAACTGTGGCACGTGGATGTTGTGTTTGATCAACCCCCAACTGTTCTTTTAGTTTATATATGTCATCTTTTATTAAGATGGTAGAGAATAAGGTGGGAAAATGAGGCTTCTAAAACATAGGTAGAAAACTGTCAGTCACAAAGAATCAGAAACTACAAACAAGAGTCAAATCCTGCAGTTCTCTGCTTGAAATCTGGAAGAAGGCCAATGGCAATTTTGCTTTAGCCGAGGGTATTTCCAAAACGAGTAAGGAAGTGACAGCCCTGGAGCTCGAGCTGCCTTTCTGTTGGCTTCTATGAAAGTTACACCGGGCTCTGAAGGAGTGTGCCTGTGCACAGGGGGTGGCCACAGAGTGGTGTCTGTTGGGTGGGCTCAGCTGGTGGTTTCTGAAACCTTTTAATGGACAAATTTCTCAGAGGCTGCAGAAAACACTTTTTTTTATTATTATTATTTTTTTTTTTTCCAGAGAGAGACTCTGGGGTTGACTCCTGTTAGTTGAAAGTTCACAGCAGATTCTGAGTCAGTAGCTCCTCTGCCTGATGTTAGTGTCTAAAAATGTCCACCCACACTCTTAGAGAAAAAACTGCAGCACAGCGAGGAGGCAGCTCCATGCCTTGGCAAAGTGTGGCAGATATAATCATTTCTTTAGGGATTTTAAAAATGGTTTTCAGGGGCTTTGGCACTTAACTTCTACAAAATGGTAATAGGACTTGAGTGCCTAACTTAACTGGACTCTGGGCATCATTCCAGTGTGGTGATGTTTCCCTTCCCTCCTCTTTTCTTTCTCAGTTATTCCCTCTTCCATCTCGGCTTGCAGGAGATGGCAGGAGCTCCTAGTGGGGAGGCAGACGTGTCAGGGTGTGGGACCAGCCTAGCATTACTCTTCCCGGGTACAAGGAGTGCTGAAGCAAGCACAGGCAATGCTGATGCAGTGGGGATATTCAACTCCCATGCACTGGAAGGGTTGGAAGCATCAAGCTCTATTTTAAATGTGTGCTGTTTTGTTAGCATACCATAAACCACAGAAAGGGGTTTGGAGCCTGGGAAAAGAAAAAAAAAAAAAAAAAAAAGAAAGAAAAGGGAAAAAAAAGCCCTGTGCCCTGGCAAGGATGAGAAGTCCAGCTAGCTTTCCTTTTCTTTAGGGACTTGTGTTAGAGTATTTTTCTTTTTCTAATGCTTTTTGGATTTTGTTTCTTGCACCACTAAATGTATCATAGCACAAGCCAATTCAGTATTAAGAATAATCACTCTGTACTGTAGAGAATATAGCTTTCAATACAATTCATTATGATCTAAAAGATGAATTGAATAATGAAGTGGCAAAACTAAGCAAGAAACCATAGAAGACTGGGAGGATGTCTGGAAGGATTTAATAAAGCTAGATGATGGGGCAGTATGATGGCAAATGAAATTCAGTAAAGATAAACACATGAAAATATATCGGGGGGGGGGGGGGGGGGGAATTAAGCTATTTGTGTACACTGTGAATTCAGAATTAGCTGCAACTTCACAAAGAAAGATCTTGGTGTCATTAGGGTAGGGCAAGGTCTAATAACTGATGCAGAAGAAAGTAGTGAGGGATATCCTGGAGCACGTTAGCATAGGGTGGAGGACTGAATTTCTGAACAATACACTTTACTGAAACCATGAAAATGTAACAAATGTTGATTTTAACTCAAGTACGAGAAATTGCTCCTGAGTAAACTTCCTAAGATTAGTTCCAGTTTCACAATCTAAATGGATGGTGTGTAGTATTTGAACCTGGGATTTTCAGCAATAAAAACATCTTACACTGATCAGACTAAGAAATGTTTGGATGAAATTTGGTCTCCTTTTTGCTACAGGGACATTTGCCTTTAATTTTATTGAGTCCAGGATTTTACTTCAGTTCCATAGCTAAAGACAAAAGAGACTTATGACACTTATGTACTCTACTGACTGAAACTAAATGCCAATGTTGTGCTATGTTGCAATTACAAGACACAGAAAACCTTTTTTGTCTAATAGCTTAGACAAAATAATAGTCATTGGGAAATCTAGAAAAATGTTTCGTAGAGAACTTTTGTCTTCATTGCCAAAATTGGTCATAATTTGCTTTCCCACATTAAGGAAAAGAAAACAAAAACAAAAACAAAAGCAAATAAACAAACAAAAAAAAAAGCATGCAACTCCCCTTTCCATTGACTCATTGACTGGAGAAGAAAATCATCCCCAAATTTTCTGTATATACATGCATATATAAAGAGAGCAGGAAGGATTGCCATGGCAAGAGATTAAAATAAAAGGATCAAAATGTCATTACACAAAAAAATATGTATTCATGGGTTTCAAATATTATATGACGGTGAGAATGGTACCACTGACTGCAGTGCTTACTTCTGTTGTCTTGGAAAAGCAAGTACGTTTACAATATCAGCATTTGAATCTTAAATTTATTTGTCACGTTGTTCTGCTCCATTTTGTGACTGATGACGAGATTTATCTTTGAGATAAAAACCTTGTCTCCCAGAACCTCACAATCAGATATTATTTAGCACTTGCAGAATATCAGAGTTGGAGCAGGGGGGCCTGCTTTTTGAGTGTCACTCCTATGACCAAATGGGGACAAATGTGGCTGTGTCCCAGAGCAGTAACTGCAGCACTGGCTGGGAGGAGAAACCAGAAGCTGGAAGGGAAATTTGTGTCTCTTGGGCACTAAAATACCTTGCTGTAACTCCGTATGACTCTTCATAAATATGAATGTGGAATTCACCTCTGTGCAAAGGATTAGCTGAAACTTCTCATAAGAGTAAAATTCACCCTGAAGTAGTGTGTCATTAAGCTGTATAACTAAGAGTATTTCACTGAACCATAATGAATTTAGCCTTTCCCTGAAGGTAAGAATATAGTACTGCCCTGTTGCAGATAGGTTAATTATTATTTAGAGGGGTAATTGTTCTCCGAAAGGTCACAATTCATAGCACAAAGAAACTTTGGAAATTAATCTAAGAATCCTTACTCCCAGTATTTGTTTCTATGTCATATGTATTTGTTGTTCTGTTTTTGGCACTGGAGTAAAAGTATTTTTCTTTGGCTGTGTACCAGAGTGAATATTGCTGAGCACGCACCGCATGGACGCAGGTTTAGAACATTTCCAGTAGCCATAACTCCTTGAGCTGCGCAGGCACCCTGTATTTGTTTCACTTTCAGGATGCTTGGCTTGTCTTTAACCACCGTCCATTTAAAGAAAGAAGTCTCTCTGAAGCAAAAAGCACCGTTTTCAGATATAGGGTCAAAATGTCAAGTTTTGAAAGCAACACATCCTGAATTCTTTCTCCTGACTTCTGGCAGAACTATTTCAGTCACTCCTGCCAAAACTGTGTGTTACAGCAAATTTATTAGATGTTAAAAACTGATATTAGCCCAACTTTACCTTGCAATGAAACAACAAAGGTTGCCCAGCCTTCCCTTTCTGGCTATTTGTTTGGTATCCTGAGCTCCCTAGCGCTGCCCCAGCTGGCTCTACCCAAGAAGTGAAGTCTTTCCGAAATGGGTTATGCCTCTTCTAGTTACTGACAGGACAATGGATATGAAGCCCTTTGTAAACTTCTGTATGTGTCATACAGCAGGTCTGCTGGTCCTCTGGCAAGTTAAAAAACATTTTCTTCCAGGACCAATGAGACCTGATCCAAAGATGCTGAGTCTCAGTAGCCAGGTGGCCCATGACCTATAGCTTGGACCTGTTGCAGCTCTGGATCATGAGCTGTCTAGCGATGTCTGTGAAATAAAGTTTGCTAACAGAGCATAGCGTGGATTTGGTCTCTTCCAGATGTTCACCAGAGTATGGGGAAGAGCTGACTTACGTAGTCAAAGAAAGGAAAATGGTTGGTGCTTATACACAGTGGTTGAAGTTACTAGATTCATGATATCAGCCATAATGATACAGAGAGCTTCCTTTTTAGCAGATATCAGTGTTTCTAAACAGATCCAGATGACCAATGAAGGTTTCTCCTTTGAAGGAATGGAGTACTCTGGCTCTAGCAGCTGTGAGGCATTAGGCTTTCAAAGATACTCAGAATCATGTGTGGTCCTTAAGAATTTATAGCTCAGCTTTCATGGAGGTAATTTTGATACCAGCTTCTATTGGACTGACAGACTGGGATGGAGAAATACCCATCTTGGAGGCAGTTCTTCTTCTGGTGAAAGTATATCAGCCTTACCTTTTGTCATGTAACTGACCCTCATCTTGGGGTAAGTGCCACAGCGGTTAGGAACAGGGATGTTTTGAAAATGCTACATCTTTATACTGTCCTGCCCCTCCTGTGAAGTGGGATCATCTGGGGCTTCCCACCCAGATCCTTACTTTATCTCCTTCTAAGGTCTCAGCATACCAGATCTGTACTTTTGCCGACTGTAGGTCCCATCCATCCTGGAATTAAAAATACAAAGTGACAAATTATACCAAAATCAGCAGCAATAACAATGACAGCAACAATAATGTGGAGGCTTTGGGGTCTTTCTGTGGTACTGAAGTTCCATGCTGAATCTTCTGCCACTGGAAAATTCTTCTAATGTGAAAATCATTCACATCTGCAGTTGGCAAAGTGCAGTCAGCACCCTAGGGTGCTAAGGGAGCTGGCAGGGATAATTGTCAAGCTGCTTTCCATCATCTATCAGCATTCCTGGTTATCTGGAGAGGTTCCAGAGGATTGGAGGTTTGCTGATGTGACTCCCATCTACAAGAAGGGCCATAAGAAGGACCTGGGGAACTACAGGCCTGTCAGCCTGACCTTGGTTCCAGGGAAAGTTATGGAGCAAATCATCTTGGGTGAGATCACACAGCACTTGCGTGGCATCCAGGGGATCAGGCCCAGCCAGCAGGGGTTCACGAAAGGTAGGTAGTGCTTGTCCAACCTCATCTCCTTCTATGATTGTGTGACGAAGACTGGTAGATGAGGGAAGGGCTGTTGTGTAGTCTACTTAGACATCCCCCTGTACTCTGGTGAGGCTGCACCTTGAGTACTGTGCTCAGTTTTGGGCCCCTCAGTACAATAAAGACATCGAGGCCCTGCAGCGTGGCCAGAGAAGGGCAACAAAACTGGTGGGGGGTCTGGAGCACAAGTCTTATGAGGAGCAGCTGAGGGAACTGGGGTTGTTTAGTCTGGAGAAGAGGAGGATCAGGGGAGACCTCATTGCACTCTACAACTACCTGAAGGGAGGTTGTGATGAGGAGGGGGTTGGCCTCTTCTCTCAGGTAACTAATGACAGGACTTGAGGAAATGGCCACAAGTTGCGCCTGGGGAGACTTAGATTAGATATGAGGAAAAACTTTTTCTCTCAGAGTGGTCAGGCATTGGAACGGCCTGCCCAGGGAGGTGGTGGAGTCACCGTCCCTCAGAATGTTCAAGAAGCACCTGGACAAGGTGCTATGAGATATGATTTAATAGCGTGGTGGATAGTATTGGTGACAGAGGATAGTTGGACTAGATAATCTCGTAGGTCCTTTCCAACCTTGTGTTTCTATGATTTTATGATTCTGTGATTGGCAGAACTGGAACAAAGCTCATAAGGAACTGGCAACGAAGCATATGCTCACATCATCCCTGTCTGTCTGCTTAGGCCTCCTTGTGAACTATGGAAATCCACCCCTGACTTTTTAATGTATGGGAAATGTAGGGCACACCAAGCAGAATGTGGTGGCAGCAGAGACCTACTTTTAGAGTCCAGAGCTAGGCTGGGCTTTGAGCTGAAGGAGCACTACAAGCAGCGAAGCACCAGGCCTGTAAGTTTTGGGAGCGGGGTGGGAGCCTGGCCCTCAACTCACGAGACCTGGCAACACCGGGACGTGCCTGGTTGGCCAAACCTTCCTCCTTGCCTACTGCTTAGTCCTTGGTCACAGTCACACGTTTCTTTTGCACTCTCAGTGTCCTCAGACCTTTTCTCCTTCACACTTACCTTCAGCAAACGGTACTGGGAGCAAGCTGGAACTACTCTGCTTCCTTGTGACCCTCTGTTTATAGGCAGCAGGGAAAGGAGACCCACTAACAGTCAAGAAAGAGAAAGCCAAAAGGACAAATAATGAAGCAGAATATCTGGAAACTCTCCAGCCATAGCTGTAAGCCAGGCTGCAAAGAGATATGGGGAGTTCTGCTTAGCATGACCATTAAAGCTCTCTGGAGAAAAGTAGTTGCCAGAAAGCAGAGAGACACTGAACAACTGCCCCCTGCCCTGGGGTAGGGAAGACTTAGAACTGCCCCTGAGATCTAGGGAACAAAACAGGTGTGTGCTAGTAGGAGTGTGGGTAAATAGTCACTGAACAATTCCAGTGCATCATATTGGGCATTGGTAATTTACTGAGTGCAGTCTTCAGTAACAGTAATTCTGTTCAAAACAAACAAACAAACAAACAAACAAATCAATACGTCTGATGATGTGACAGTTACTCACATGAAGCTCTGCAGATAAGGCTCAACTAAATTTATTACATGACCAATGCTGTGATGTTCATTTATAAAAATGGCCAACCAACAAACAAACAAAAAAACTCCACCAACCCAACCCAATAAACCAAAAGCCCTCATTTGATTAGTAACCTTGTTCATTTGTGACATTTCAGAAAAGATTCTCCAGTTACCAATATCTGGTGCTATGAATATTACGATGTTCTGTACATCAGATGCTGTAATGCATGGAGCAAGGTCAGTGACCTCCTGGTAGGGTCTGTACAGGTTTCTGGCAGGTTGTGTGAGGACTTTATAGTGCAGTTTGCAGTAAGAGGGTCCAGTGGATTTTGAAAGGATGTCAGTGACGACACCACTAATAATAAAAATGCCTGAATCACTTGATGCCCTAGGGATACTTTTAGGGTTTTAGCTGATTATTGTAAGTTTGTTAGGGCTTCTAATGAGAATCCAAATCTTAAATGCTGCAACAAATTTATAGATCCAATCTCAGATCCAATCATTTTGTTCTCTAACTTTCTATAGAAACTAAACTGAGCTCAAATTGTTTTTGGTTTTGCATACACAACAACAGGGAAAAAGTTCTCTTTCTTACACTAATTTGTACTGGTGAAACAGAAAACAGGTTAGTATTTATGCCCAACCATGTGTGAAATTAGTATCCTACAAGTGCACTGAAATGAATGCTTGTGGTAATAAAGTAGTAGTCACTGTTTAATTTTAATGCATGCTTCACCTTAAAATTGTTTTTCTGAATAGCTAATATGTGCATTTAAAATTCTCCCCCAGACATTTCAATGTTTAATACTTCCTTTTTCTGGTCTACCTCTGTAACTCTTTCTGCACTGGGCATAACGTGCCCAGGAGGTTGCAGGGAGTACAAAAGCTCCTGGTAAATAAATAATTCTCTGTATCATTAAGAATCTGGCCAAATTGCAGAGCCAGGATTAAAAGTTTGCAAGAAATTTAGTTAGAAGAAAATGTTCCAGCTTAACAGTGCTTAAGACTGAAGTTCTTTGTGTACATAAAAATAGAGCGTGGACTTGGCCAATGCAAGCTTGTCTTGTCTGCCTTGCTGTAGCAAATGGGATCTGGCTGAGGGATACCACCTTTGCAATTAGCTTTTTTTCTTTTTTTCTTTTTTTCTCCCTACTATTTAATAAAAATGGCGATCCACTGGCACTAACAATTTAATTAACAAGTGTAACAAAACAGCTACCATGGGAAAAAGGATTTTCAGTCACGATTGACTCTTTCCAGACTCAGACCTGTAAACTTAGCAAAGGACCTGTTCAAAGCTATCATATAGCTTTTAAATTACCTTGCTAATTATTGTCACTGTCTTCTAGACAGGGTAGTTTTTTTGAGGAGTGATTATTGCTCATCTTCCTGCCCAAGTTCAGGGAAATTTGAGATAATGTTGACTCTTGAAGCGGGAGAGTAGGTGGCAACTGAATAGACATTCCCACTTCAGCTTTGGAGGATAACAGCAGCAGGGATGACGCTGAGACAAACCCTTTGCCATGGGATTAGGGCTTGCTCCATGCCTGCTCATACAGCTAAAGGGTAAAGGGTTGAACTAAGCTGCATGTGTAAACATACACATGGCTGTTGCAAAGCCAACCTCGATGTACGCAGTCTACTGAACACAGCAATAATCTTTGACATATATGTGGGCATTTGTGTCTAAATCTGCCTCCTCCATCTTGCCCTAGAGGCTTCTGTGCACACTGTGTTTCTGGGGCTCACAGATTTTCCCCTGCAGGATTCCTAATCGTCTGGAATATGAGCGGACACCTCCACCGCCTGCACTCAGCCCAGTGTAAGAGCACTGTAATTTCAACTCTAATACCTAGGCATGGGTTTGAACAGGTCTCTGTGTGTGAGAAGTTTTTCTCACATACCCCAGAATGTAGCTGCAAATAACTTATTAATGAGGCAGCCCTAGGTGCTTTTAAGACTTAGGTTTTCCTGTTCTGCTGTTGAGGCTTTCTCTTTGATCCTACCCATTAACACTTTGCATTTAGATGGTGCTGTGACACCGACAGGGAGGGACTTTCTGCACAAGTAACGGTCTCTGCAGTGCCTTGCAGACTTCAGCTGTCGGCTGAGCCTGGCAGGATGGGTTTTCTCTCTGTTCCTTTCTGAATAAAGAGCCTTGGCATGGGTCCTGGGTATTGCAGCAGTTGACTCCTGATCCCTCATGTGGGACACCCACATTGCATGTGCTTCCTCTGAGTGCTGTATTGTTTCCAGCACTGCAACTGCCCTACAGCCTTCAAATACATTTCTCCTGTCTTGGATCTACCATCTTGGTAAAATTAAATTTATTGATTTCTTGTTCAAATACTTCTCCCTCCTCCCATCCTATAGTTCGCAGGCTTGTGAGATCAAGCTGAAAAATGTTTTGTCTCTGATGCCATCTATTGCTGTCCTGTTGGAAAACTTGACGGTAGTAGGGGCCTTAAATCAAAAGCCTGTGTGACAGTTTCTGCTACTTAAGCAGCTTCAAGAGTCACACAAATAAGAACAATGGCACCCAGCTAAAGTAGTTTTTTGTTATGAATTGGAATATTTGCCAAGTAGAGCCATGCAAAAGTTTAAAACAATGTCTGTCAATGAGACTGGTGTACTTTGGCTTATGTAATTCTCTAGGTGGTTTTGTTTGGTTGGTTTATTTTGTGTTTTGTATCGCAAAGAAATTGGAGGTACCTTCAGCATTATAACAACAACAACAAAAAAAAGTGACATAGATTGCAGAAAGTATTTTATTCCATATTTAACAGCTCTTCTTTGAACAACGCAAATTGTGAACTTGTTGCTGAGACTTGAACTGAAATCGTGGTGGCTCCAAGTTGTTGAAAATACTTTACAGTGACTGCCCTGCTTGTATCACGATGGTAATTAAAATAGCAGCTCACAATGTCTGGGGCTGCATTGCTACTCACTGATGTGTGTTCTCCCCATCCTGCATGGCCATGCTGTGTGCAAAACATGGCAACAGCACTGGTGCTTCAATGATAATGCCATGAAAACAGTGAAAATGTTGTGCAGGGCTTTCCTGGCAAGTGGAGCTGCAAGCTCAGGAGTGCTGTGCCTAGCCCAACAGAGGTGGCAACAGAAATGCGCAGCTAGGTCTTGGTGT
The DNA here is from genome assembly GCF_963932015.1 of Anas acuta. Classification (NCBI taxonomy): domain Eukaryota; kingdom Metazoa; phylum Chordata; class Aves; order Anseriformes; family Anatidae; genus Anas; species Anas acuta. The sequence continues at coordinate 15,554,488 of NC_088984.1, forward strand.
ACTTTAAAGGAACTGAATTAAAAAAAAAATATTCTTTACAAAGTGGGAATTCCCATTTGTTTTAAAGCATGAGAAAAACCTAGGACCATTCCTGGTCTAATGAAATTGCTCTCTGAAGAAAAAAAAATAGTTGTTTTCAGAAACTATCTGTATTTTATATGGTTAAATCTAAGTGCCTTAACTGGTTTAATCATTAACAGAAATCAGTATAGTTATCAGCATGGCAGGTGAGTTAAATGAACTGCTCTCCATCTCAGCATTTTCTAAAGTGGTTGCAGGTTATGCAGACAAGGACATTTTCAGTTGCCTATGTGACATCTACAATCAATGGTATAGGCCACACCTGCAGGATTCATATAAATTTCTGTCACTGACATCATTAATTCTCCTTGCTGAATGATGCAAAACCTTCCTTGCTATGGGTAACTCCTGTTGAGCTTCTAAGGATGCTCCTGGAGGAGGAACGCTTTGACTCAGAAACCCACCAGGCTGTACAAGATCCCAAGTGGACTCTAAGTGCTTCAATGGGAAGTCCTGATCTTCCCAGCTACCACAGCTTTAGCTCACACTTGCACATCAGTCTGCGTGTGAGAGTCTGGGGGGCAGAAAGGGCTAAGGAGTGAAGCAGGGCTGCGTGTAGTGAGTATTCAGAGATGAAGTCTTGCGGCAGGATTTGAAATGGTGCAGCTTGCATAGGCCTTGAAGAGAGAAGGCTTTTCTGCCTTGTGGTGTGAAAAAGGGATGAGTGGTCACTAAAGAAGGTTAGTGTTTAGAAGACTGATTGTGCTCAGGTGTTTGTGGTGTGTTAATGCCCTGCTGCTGGAGTTTGAGCTAGCCCTGGTGTGCTGATGGCCCTAAGGAGGCAGCACAGAGGTCTGCACCAAGCCTTGTTTTCTGCAGATAGTTGTGAAATGACCCTTTTTATCCCTAGGCATAAAAAGGTAAATGGCTGTACTTAAACACAGCTGGGGTGAGGCTTGGGAAATGGGCAGTAGATCAGAAGAGAGAGAATAAAGCAACCAGAGGGAAACTAAATGCTAGATCTCTATAGGATGCTTGCTTATAATTCTGCCATACCCAGGCCTGATGTATCGTTTGTTTCTCAATTCTGTTTCAGTTCCAGCAGTAAACAGTAAGGTTGGAGAAGATGTGACTGAGATGCCTCTGCTCAGCCTGCCTGCTCAATGCTGTTCTGATATTTCAGCTTCTTCAGGGAAAGATTCAGCCTCTTATCAAGTACAATATACCTAGTCTGTGGGTGTGTGTCCAAATCCAGCCTTCCCCTATCCTCTGTTGGGAAGAGAGCTGATGGAGGAAATCCATTTTCCTGCGTTGTGTGAAATACTCAGCGGTAAAATAGAAAAGGCTCTGCTGGCCTCAGCTGCTAACCTGCCCAACAGATTAAGATCTGATCCAGACAGTGTTGCTTACAACCAGTTGGTTCTGAGATTTCTACTACCTGGAATATTTTATTTCCTGAGAGGCACTAGACTGGTGCTGAGCTCTTTGGAAGTGCCCCTGCGAATCCCTCTGTGGTGACCTGGAGACATTTTTCTGTCTTCTCCAGCACACTTCCTCCTGTGTGCACCTCGAGAGTCCCTCAAATGTCTGAGTTCTTCAGTGGCAAAGGAACGGTGAGTGGGCATCATCCTTACAGGGCTATGGGTATTGTGGGGGCATGGGGACCTGCTGGCTGAGACCCTTGGTCTTGAGAGTGGAAGGTGCTTTTCTGCAGCAGGGCTGGGTTATCCAAGGGTGATCCAGACAGAGGGGTGGCTGCTCCAGCAGTTGCTTCCCCTTTCCCAGGGCAGAGGTAACAAAAAATGAGCAACCAAGGTGTGAGAGCAGTCCTGTTTTACAGTGGGGCTCTGCCTAGGTGGAACATTGCTCCTTAAACAATGTTTTTCCTTAAGCAGGCTGCTAGTCCTAGGGCTGTTACGTGATTGCAGAGGAATGAGGAGCTGGTGAGGCTTCAAATAGGTGAACAGGAGAAGAAAGGAAAGTGCCCAAATGGCAAATATCTGCCTTTCTGTCTATCTCTGCCTGTCTGTGCTTGAAATCTTGATAGCTGGGCTTAGGGAATAATGTTTAACACAGCTGCTGGAGTACAAACAAGCATTCCTCACGGTGTTCCTTTGGGGACAACAATTATTGTCCCAAATCACAAATACTGCAGCTATAGAGCAGAGAAATAAAATCATTTGAATAGCTGCATCAGCAGCTGAGCTGGGAGCAGGACCTCGGCTTTTCCAACTCCTTTTGGCCTCTCCACCCCTGGGACCGCAAGGGGTAAGCCACGAAGGCGTACCTGCAGCAACACGCAGCTGCACCGAGCCTTTCCAAAACCCCTGAACAGCAACCAGGGAAGGAGGGAGGAAAAAAAAAAAAAGGGTGTGGGGGTGTGTTTCCTTTCAACCACAGGAGCTACTGCTCTCGATCCCCGACCACCTGCCCAGCTGACAGCCCCGGCACCGCGGCTGCTCGCCCGGGGGGCGGAATGGCAGCGGCGCAAGCTGGCGATGCGCAGCAGTAGGGCTGGGGGAGGAAACCCAGCACCAGCCCCCGGCTTGGGCTGCCCGGGGGGAGCCGCAGGCTCGGGAGGTGCCGGCAGGGGAGCGGTGGGTGCCGTGCCGAGCCGTGCCGGGTTATCAGCGCCGAGAGGGGCAGGTCGGAACAATAGCGGGCGGAGGGAGGGGACGGAGGGAGAGAGGGGGGCGGCGGCGGCGGGGACTCACTCGGCGGGGACTCAGCACCCCGCCCCGGGCAGCGCAGCCCAGCCCAGCCCCGGGGCAGCCGCCCCGCAGGCACCGCGGCTGGGATGAGCCGGGCGGCGCTCGGCTGGGCTCGCTGCTAAACGCGCCTCCATCCCTCTTCTCCTCCCTCCTCTCCTCCCTCCCTCTTTTTTTTTTTTTTTTTTCCTCTCTCTCTCTCTCCCGGCTCTCCTCCTCCTCCCTAACTCACTGGATATTACCAGCCGCCGGGCTCGCCGCCTCGTCTCCCCCAGCCATGAATCCCAGCGAAGGGGCGGCGGAGGAAGGCGCTGTCCCCGACTCCGAGGTGGATGCTTTCTTCCGAACAGGTAAGGGGAGCCCAGGGGAAGGGGAAGGGTCTGGGGCACCGCCGGGCCCTGCCTGGGATGCGGGGCTGGCGGCGGCAGCGCGGGCACCGCCGGCAGCGGAGCCGAGGGAAGGGAGAGGAGAAGCGGGGGGAGAGCCGGGGGTCCCCGCCTGCCTCCTGGCTTTGTCCCCCGCAGCCCCCTGGGCTCGCTTCCCTGGCTCCCCTCCCCTCCGTGTCCCCGGGAAGATGCTGCCGCGGATCCGCCGCACGGGGCTGCCCTCCTACCGCCGGCCACGTCGGGAGGGGACCGGCCGGGCCCCCGCCCCCGGCAGCCCCAAAAACCCTACAGGGATGCTCGGCGTGTCCCCCACTAATCCTCTCCCTGGGGGACCCTGCGGGTCGCGGAGCCGGCTGCCCGCCCTATGCCCTGCCAGGGCTTCGAGGGTCGTCGGGCTCCGGCGGAGTGGGGGCTTCATTAATCGCTCCTTCGTTAATTAAATTCTGCGGGCAACGGGGATGTGCTGGGGCTCCCCCTGCGCCACCCGCCCGGGAGGTGCTGTTCCCTGGGGGCCCTCGGCTTTGCACAGGCTCAGCATCTCAGCTGAAACTACTTGCGGTCCCTCCCCCCCTCCCCCCGACGGAATCAGAGTCTCAAGAAAGTATTACGGGCTTCTTGGTAGATATTTAATTAAAAATTGTAAAGGATTAAATGCTTGTTTCATAAGGGGATTGACCCTTTTGGGCTGGGATTGCCACTTATTGCCACAGCTGTTTGTCAAGACTTTGCTTTTCAGCTGTCTTCCTCCTTCTACCTGCTCATTAGCTATACAGAGTGCTTTGAGCTCCGGTTACAAAAAAACAACTATGTAATCACCAAAACTTTAAGTAGTTAAATCCTGAAGGCTGCAGCGGTTCCCTGCCATGGTAGACTGCACCCCATTTATGTGAAAACCCTTTGATCTAGAGGATAACTATAATAAGGTCTGGCTGTGTGTATCTTGTGATCCACAAGCCATTAAGGCATAGGATACTTGCCTGTTGATAGCTTACCAGGTTATAAGCTCATTTCCCAAGCTGCCTCAATATTAGCATTTGTAGGCAAATGAAGATTTCTTTAAAGAAAAGAAAAAAACGTGCACACGAAACAAAAATCACGACAATTTTCCTTTCAGAAACACATCACTAAAGGTTCTCCCCACCTTTTCTCCTCTCCCCTCCTTCCTCCAAAACTAAATCATTTCCCTGTAGCACTGACTTCTGAGCGTAAGCACATTAGCAGAATTGAATCTGGAGAGAGTCAAGTCTGTCTAGCTTTTATGAAAAAATAATAAAAAATCTTAAATGAGGAAAAAGCATAGAGAAGCACTATGTTCTTCTTCCACTCTGTCTTCTTCCCTGGCTATTTCACCTGTAGAACCAGAAATACACTACTGCCTGTTTCAGCCTCTCGACGTTTCTGTTCCCCAAGGAAACAAAATCACAGAAATGCAGGCTTGGAAGGGATGCTCAGGCCACAGCCGTGTGCTGAAGCATGTGTATGCATGCAGGCCATCCCTAGTGGGTGGCTCATCTGCCTCGAAAAGCTTCATCGAAGGAGATCAGAAAATTCTTGTTTCTGCACTGTTAATGTAGCATTTTGTGTCCAAAAATATGACATGGAAAAATATTAGTAATTCATGTTGATTGCCAGCTGTTATAATGACCGGGGGACATCGCTGAGGAATGGGGAGAAAGCAAACGATAGCAGGCATGACTCACGTGAAATTGCAACGTTGGTTTTCTGCAATGTTTGCGTGCTGCTTGCTTCTTGGGGCTGTGACTGCCTGAAGCTGTTGCTGGTCTCACTGGATGGCAGAGAGACCAGCACATGTGGGGCTCTGGGGCTCCTCTTCACCCCCATCAGTCCCAGTCTTGCCTGAGTGAGGGCTGTGAGATGGGGTCTGGTTTGTAGTAGCTGTGGAGACCTGCATAGGCTTAGCATTTCTTTTCTCTTGGTATTAGCTTTTTGCTTTTATTTCTCCTGTCCTGGCTTGTATTCCGGATTTGTAAAGCCATAAAGCCATAACCATTGTGGCTTTCATGCTCTTGAATGGTCACACAAAAAAAAAAAAAAAAAAAAGAAAAGAATCCGTGTGGCTTAAAGATTAGTTGCTCCAATAGCATGAGCATACACCAGGCTGCCTAAACCCATCCTGAATTCACAGCTACTGCATGGAAAAGCACGAATTCATTATTCTCAGTGAAAAGATGGAGTCCAAACAACTAATATCTCACTCGGAGGCTTTTAGCAAGCAGACGGGCTCTGCACTGAGCCGGGAGGATCGATAGGCTGCTCCCTGGTACCAGCAGAGGAGGCTGATGCTGGGAATGGCGCCGTGCACGGAGCAGCTCCGCCGGCAGCACCCAAACACTGGACATAGCGGTCCCTTTTCAGCGAGAACCATTGATACAGCAGGTCTCTGAGCTGGAGCTGGGAAGTAAAACCAAGGGAATTAACACAAGATGGTAAAGGAGGGCCTGTTCTGGAGAGTACGCGGATGAGAACTAGGAAGGACTTTTCAGAAAAGAGTGGATTTAACACCTGTGTGGTTGGTGCTGGAATTCATCCCTGGAGGCACGCAGGACAGGGACTATTCTAGTTTTCACCATCAGCTGTGTGCAGAGTAATTCTGTCTTTTAGAGAATCATTTCCATGTAATTGGGATAAAAATCACCATACAGAGGGAAGGGACTTCAAGGGCAGAAATGACCATTGCAATCTCCAGCTCTGATTTGTGAGATAACAGGCTGCTGAATCAAGGCAGTAATTTCTGCAGAGTCTATCACTGCTGTTTGAGCTTACGTTTGAGTAAGAAACCAAATTTGTGCCTAGGTATACCTTATTAAGTTTCTCATGTCTATTTCAGTGACAGATAATAAAATACAAGCAAGTTCTGTAGAGCTCTTAGCAGTCTATATTAAAAGCATACTGAGACTTTTACATTGGATGGAACTGAAGCCAAATACCTGTTGTTTGAAACATAAAATGAGTCTCTTTGTAAAGTGTACAAATGACAGATCTCCCTCAGATACAGGCACAGAGGGAAAGCTTTGTCTTTGTGCCTAAGTTGCAGGAATTTCTGCAGCGTGTTTTGGAAGCAGAGGTAAAACAAATGAGAAAATCCTTTACCAAAATATTAAATATTTATAGAGGTCATTGACAGAACAGTTTAGCAAACTACTGATTACTGGGAAGGTTAATCATCAATACTTCTTATCCACTAGTGGAACGCTTTTCTAAATTATTTTTCTGGCACTTAACATTGATTATATCTGATATGAAGATGCCGAATTTGTCAGAGATAATTCCTGTGGGTGAGTTGAAAATTGATATTGTTCCATCTCCTTTGACTACGATGAATTATTCTGTTTGCTTTCGGCTCTCCACCAGCCGCTCAGACTTCCAGCATTGTTCATTTGTGCACAAGTGACTGGCAGCTCCGCTACTAAATAACTTTAAAATGATTGGCAGTGGCCAGGTTGTTTGATCAATAGATGTGCTTGAAATGATGTCTACGGAGAAGTGCTCCTCGAGGTTGATGGAATCAAGTGTCTCCTCGTAGAGCGGATAAATTGATTCAATCTAGTTGTCACAGGGAGTGAGGTGTTTGCATGACGCATGACTTCCTCACCTTGAGACTTCATAATTTATAAGGTCCGGTCCAGTAATGCATGCTGATAAAGGAGGCTCTGCCGTAGGAAAGGCTGTCAGGTTGTATGGACCACGTGAAAAGCGCCCATGCTCTTGATGGTGATGCTGTTAATTAAAATCCATACTGCTCTCTGGGGGCTTTGACCTCTGACCCTGTCAGGAATATGAGGTTTGTTCCTTTCTTTCCTTATTATCTAATGTAGGCATTGTTTCATATGACTGATGTGGGAGAGAAAGCTGGTTATGTCACTCCATGTGAGGACCCAGATGCTCCGAAGTCTCTGTCACCACACAGTCCAGTGCATGGGGTGGGCCATATGGATCTGCCCTGCTCTTCCCTGGGACCCTAAGAGGGAGTTCTGCTGGACTGGGAACCGGCATGGACATATGATAAAGGACACACCAGTGGATACAGAGATTTTGACAGGAGTAACTGTCATCTTCCCCCTCTGGCCCTGCAGGTGCTGCTCAGAAATGAGGCAGAACCTACTGATTTGTGAGGTCTTGTGACAGAAGGGGAAGGATCTCTGCTGTCTGGTCCTAGAAAGGAGTAATTTAAATTAGTAATTTAGTTCAGAAAAGGTATTTGAAGGAACATTTCTTTCCCAACTCCTTCCTTTTTTGTCACTCAGAAGTATGAACAGGGCAACAGGGGTGACACCTGTTGGTTGTTAACAATGTGCTTCTGCTGGATGAGCTTGCATTGTGTTACAGGCCAGTAGGAAGGTATTTGTTCTGTCTGATATTAATCAAATTAAGAGGAACAGAGTTACTTCCAGAGGCAAAGGCTTGTTGCATCTAGCTTCTGGTCAGAGCTGCTAGGTACTGCAGTCACAATCCTTGCTTTCCATAACAGGGTGAAGTAGGGCAAGTAAGATCATAGTGCAGACACCAGAGAAGTTCACAGGTGATGTGATGAGGTTTCATACATCACCTGTGATGTTACTAAAGGGGTGGGGAAAGCCCCTCTGGGGCCTTCACTGGGTTTGGGGGCAAAGATCACAAAGAAGGAAAGTGCTACCCCAAAATCCTTCCATCAAAGAGGAGCTCCACACATCTCTCCTAGTGCTCATGGAGACCATTTTGCATCCAGCATAGGTGGCCACTTATGTTTTGGGGTGATGGGCTCCATGGATACAAGCAAGCATCCCACTGGGCCATGAAAATATAACTACTGCTCTTCCCCCAAAACCCCTTTATTGTGTCAAGTCCCATAATAAGGTGCTAGAGAAACAGGGGGGCTTAGAAATGGGAGCAATTTTGTTTTTTTGCAGGTTCCCGCCCACTCCAAGCACACCCCCCTCTGTGTTTAGAGCCCCTTGAGGAATCCTCTGGCTGGGCAGGTGTTCTGGACCCCTTGAAGATTTGGGATGAAGTATTTTGTTGTTTCAGCTGCTGTGACCTTATGGTCCCTAGAAAGTTTGATTATGGACGTAAAGCAGCTTTATAGCTCCGTGGCGACCTGTACCATACAGTACCCAGTGGTATTTGTAAGTACTTCGTAGTTGCATCAAAGAAAATACTTATAGAGTATTAGACCTTATAAACCCACAGCACTGTGCGTTTTATGGCTGGAACTTAAAGTAAGTCATGAAACAAGTTAGAGGTATTTATGCTTTTGTTTGATTTGGATTGGTGTCCTGCTTTTAATATTTCTTTAGATAAACAACTCCCGTTTTACAGGCTTTTATGGCACACATGCCTTGTGTTTAACTAAAGGGACTCTGCCATTTGGGGAATTTTGCCACGCCACTCAGAGAATAACAGCGAATATTATGATATATATGTTGCAAAAGAAAGCAGGATACAAAAAGAGAAGGCAAACAGATAAGTCAAATATGATTGTCTGAATAGAGAGCCCTGGGATGTAGAGGGCTGTAAGAAAGAAGCCATAATATTGTGATTTTTTTTCCCCACTTAGTTCTGGGAAAGACTGTGTTGTTACCATCACAATTATTCAGAAGACTTCTGAGGAATTGTTTGGGAATTTTCACTGATGTAACCAAAACCAGCACTTGGTCCTGGCACTGCAACAGCAGCCATAAATCTAGGTTGAAGTCAGTCACCTGTGCAAGATGTGGATTGCAGCATGTTGAAGTAAGGTTTCATGTTTTTCAGGCTAAGGATGGAGTGATATTTCAGCAAAATATTTGGTTTTCTTTTTTTTTTGTGTGTGTTTTGTTTCATGTCTGTTTCAGAAAGCCTGGTGTTTGAAATTCAGGACAAGGACTTTTCTCTGTTTTAAGTCATTGCAAAAGTTACGTATGTGACTGCTGGAATAACATCTTTTTCAGTCACTTTTCATTTATTTTGTTTAGCACAATTCAGTTAAGGTTGGAAATGGTATATTCAAATTACATACATTCAGTGCTAAAGTCGGAAATAGCAGGTAAAAAAAAGGATTGAAGTTTAAATAATTCCTGTTCCCTACTCAGGGACTTAGGAAATATTTAAAAGTGGAAACAGAACTATAAAAATTGATTTGTATTTGCTTGCTTTCATTAACCAGTGCCTAGAATAAATTGTGTCTTATTGGGGTTCTTTCTCCCTAAACGACATGTGTGGCTTTGCTACTAAACCTAGGGCTGCCTTCTGTTTCTTCAAAAATTACCCTGTATAATGGCTGGGAACATATAAGTACATAGGCCTAATTTGTCACACTCCCACTTCAAGGCAACAAATTGCCTTTAAAACTAAAAATGAAATTCCCTTTTTGTAACCTTAATTATCTGAACCAGCATTTCAGTCTCACTGATGGAACAAAACTACCATAATTAGGCAGACTTTAGTTTTTAGCGTAAGGTCACATCATGCTTTGCTGAGAATAATAAGAGGAAATGATCTTCAATTTAACATCGCGGTGACTGGCAGACCAGCTGCTCTGGTCATTTCTGTTAGTGAAGTGGCCTTGGGAAAAAGGGTGAGTGAGTGCTGTTTGTGAGAGAAATTAAATTAACCTCATGGCGTAATTGGTACCCATGCAGAGACTTAGTGGAGTTTTCAGGTTTTTTAAACCCTTTTGTATGTGTGTGCAATAAGCTGTAATGAAGAGGCAGAAAGTAAAGCATATCTTGAAAATAAAAATTGATAAAAGGAAAGATTTCCCTCTCGGAAGTTGCTCTCCTCTGGGGATGGTGAGCCTGCCTTGGCAAGGGGAGCGCAGGGAAAAGCAGCAGAGGTGGTGTGTCCCGGTGCAGCCAGGATATGAAGGATGGAGGCTGGTCCAGGCTGGTTTATTACCTGAAATTAGAATAGATGCTGCAAAGAGGGCTTTGTGAAGGCTCCCCGCTAATGCCGACACTGCTGCGTGGTTCACGACTCCCGGGGTGTACCCTGGTGCTCCTGCTGTTGTAATCGCAACTGGCAGCCTAGGCTGGAGCAGCATTGTCAGCTGGAAACAATAGTGGCTGATTCTTGTTTGTCAGCTGGGACAATAGCCCCGCTGATGGGCTGCGGTGGAGGAGAGCCGGCCCCCTTTGTATGGCAGTGCAGGCATGGCAGATGGCTAATTGGACATGATAAACCACGGGGGCAATGGGGAAGAAAAAGGAGATCTGCAGGGATTATCGGCTTGTGTCTCCCACGTTTAAAATATATAAACAAAGAAGAGTATTTTAAATATGCTTTTCATCAGCTTTTTTTTTTTTTTTTCTTCTATGAATATATCATTCGAAACCCACTAACTAAACTCCTTTTCCTAGCTAATGTGAGGCATGCTTTATTAGCTGGGAGCAAATCACATTACTGGATGGGAAGGTGGGCAAACACAGGCCCCCAGAGACGCTGGCATGGCACTTAGGAAAATTAGCAGTGCGTATTTTTCACTGGTCTTCTAAGTGAACGTCAAACTGTTGTGCCAAACAGCATCCAAGCTGAAAACAAAGAGCTTCGTGGCAGTGCTTTTTGGGAGTGGAAAGTTCAACTCTCCTCTAGCTTGCCTGGGTGCCAATAGACAACCATCGGTTTTGCATCACTGAAAAGTTAAGATGATTAATGAGAGCATAATTTATGTATTTAACTGTCTTTTATTAGGCTTTACAGAGAATATACTATAAAGCCAGGTTCTGAGGCCTTTATTTAGACAAACTTTTGCTTATTTAAAACAGGTTTATAAAAAATGGAATGAAGACTTTGAGGTATGTGTCAATCCCATGTAGTTTTCAAGTTAAATGTCCTTTTGGTATGAGGTCTGTAGGGGCTCTGGGCTGCAGGCTGTGAGCTCAAGGCTCACGCCCACAGCCTGGTAGCAGCAGTCCATCCCTTTGGACGTATTATAATTCTGGTTTTGCTTACCCCTTGTTTAATGGTGAGATGAAAAGCACACCCCTGCTGACATTCGTTAATTTTTTCTGCTGTTCATGAAGATGGTTTAAGAAGTAAAGCTGTAGTGGGGTCATTGCACTGGTGGCTGCTGCAGCGACCCACGGTCCTCGCTGGCTTTAACACCCAGCTTTGTAAAATGGTATCAAGTGCCTAGGATATTTTACTATTTTAGTGCGTCTCGTAATACTAATGTTATGGCATATAACAGATACATTCAAATTGCAGTAAAAATAAATCTGCAAGAGGTTAAAAATAATAGCTAACAAGAAATATGCGGTACTCTGGTAGCAGATTTACTTTCTGTGGAGATGTCTGGACTGTGTTTCTCGTGCACTGTTTACTACTGTCTTTTCCCACAGGACAGGTTTAGTGGAAATGCCAGATGAGAAGTTTCATGGGTTGCTGCTGGTTTCGGCTGGTCCCAGTGCTCTACCTGTCAGTCTGCACAGGCCTTGAAGCTATAGGTGCAGGAGGCCATTTGAAGTGAGTGGATGTAGGGCTGATCTCTTACAGGCCCGGCTGCATTGCTGTTATGTTATGATGGCTCTCTACAGGAGTTTATTTCTCTAATTGTCTCTGTCACTGATTAGTTCCTTCTGAAGTAAATGCTGCATGAACGCTGAACAAAAAGATGGTCCCTGCCACAACGTGTTTATGATAAAAGCGCTTAAGTGGATTGTGAATTCATTTAACCAAAGACTCGTCTTTCGCTTTGCTCTGCTTTTGAGCAGAGGATGAGCCAGTGGTGTTATAGGGGGCTGACGCTGGGTGTGGAGCAGAGGGAACAGCTGAGAACAATGCAAAAAAAAAAAAAAATGGGGGAGAAATGAGAAAACTGTAGGGAAACCTGAAAATGTGGGAGAAAGCAACAAAGGTATCAATCAGAGTACTTCAGAGCTGGAAGGCCCTTTGCTGGGAAAGCGATTGCAGCCTGCATCCTTCGTGGAAGGGAAGTGAGTGATGTCAGTGTGGGGAAGGTCAGAAGCCAAAGGAAATCGCAGAAATGAGACAATAAGAGGTTTGATTACCTTTGGCTTTCCATCCTGAAAACTACAGCTCTAGGTTTTCTCACGTGTAAGATGAAAATATCAGCAGGCTTTGGCTGGGTACATAGTTAAAGGAGGGAACAGGGCATGCCTATGCATGTGTCATACTCAGAAAGAGGAAGGTGGCCATGCAAAGCACAGGAAAAACAGTAGGATTTTCTCCACCAGGAGATGCCTGTCACCATCTATGACCATTATTATCACACTGCAGTCTTTTAATGGTGACTGTACCAAATGCCTGTCTTGCTTTGATGCTGGAGAAATAAGACATTTGCCTCTGAAGCAAAGACAGAGAGCCAAAATCCTTAGGTGTTCTCCTTCACGTTTAATGTCTCGTGTTCATAGAAACATGGCCTGAAGAGGCAGCCTCCTTGGATCCGACTGCTGCTGTGTTCGTAGCAATTTAACTTTCCTGTTCTGCTTTTCCGTGCTGAAGCAGGGAGTTCAGGAGTGATGCTAATAGAGTCAGTCTGAAGCATTCAGATAAATTTAGTCCGAAGGAGCCAGTCAGGCCTGCCGGGTAAATAGTAATGATCTTGTGAGCTTCCAGGACTGAGATCTATGGTGTGTGGTTCTCTGGTTAGCAGCTTGCTCCAATTCAACTCAATCCTGCTGGAAAGTTAGCCAGGGTGTTAAATGGGTCAGCTATCTGTTACAGGTTCCTGATGGCCTGTTATCTCTGCTTCTTCAGGTGATTCATCAATTTCCTAATGAGATAGTCTTTAATTATTAGGGACCAGGAGAAAGTTGCTAACACTGGCTTGGTTTTAAATACCTCTGGTGCTAAATCTGAGCAGAGAGAAAAGCTGTTTGCTTAGATGAGCTCAGATTGATTAAAATTGTTTTGTGTGGTAATGAGAATTTGTAAAAATGATGCTTCTCAGGATGTGAGTCCTTATCATGGGAAAAGATTTAAACAACAACAACAGGAAAAAAAAATGTTGCTTCCCTACATCATTGAGTTGGGCAGCTCAGACCTGGTTGCTGTGCCTGGGGTAGATCTCAGCACTCAGTCTAGCTTCAGCTCCACTGCATTTTTTTTTTTATTTTTATTTTTTTTCACTTGAGGCTTATGGTGGTCACGTGCAGTAGTTCAGAACCGGCAGCTGGTGGGCTCTCACACAGGTGGTCAAATGGCAGCTTTCTGCAGCTTCCACCTCAGAAGTCAAGCTGTGCTCGAGACGTGCAGGATGAACAGAAATTGCATTGCTTGGCTCAGCGCTCCTTGGTGTGGAGTGACAATGGTAATTAGAAATAGCATACAAATTTTGTGAGGCATTTCAAAACATGTGAAAAGTTACAGTCTTTGTGTAGGATCGGGAAGTCTTACCAAACCCACCTATGAAATGGGAATAATCAGACATAAAGCTGTAGTAAATTGTTTTCTTGAGGTTATATGTGCTTTGCACAATTTTTTTTTCCCCTCTTTAAAACCCACATTCTGGTCATGGAGCACACCCTGCCAAAATGCTGTGTGGCTTTAACTTACATCGCTAGGGCACGGACCAGGAAAAGCACACCTATCCCTTTGTACCTTGGGATTGTCAAAAGTCACGGCTAAAGTGACAGGTGAAATCAGATTGATGTGCAAACACTCAGTTCCTCTTAAACCACTCAGTACAGACACCTATATATGGATGCTGGTGACCTACTTCAGACAGGTTGTACGGTTTGGCCTTACTCCTGGAAATGGGATTAATGCACCTTTCCTGCATCCACACTAGCCAGTCAAATGGTCTTAAGATTTTCATTACGCTGACCCTATTTTTAAATATACGTAGGTCATATCCACATCTGGCTCAAGAAATGGCCCAGAGCCAGTGGCAGCAGAGGAGCTCCAGTAATTTACACAGGCGGAAATTCTGGCCCGTGTTCAGCTGACAGACTCTTGTGGGGATGGGGCCAAAGAGGACTGGTAGCAGAGTAAGGATATTTCTAATTTAATGTGTTAAGACATCCAGATGATTTTTCTCATCACCATGGTATCCAAATGCTCAAAAAAAATGAGGCACTTGGGCTCTGGGTCCATTCTGCTCACTGTTTGGTATGGTCCCTTGTGCCTTTTTTGTAATGAGCATGCTGCTGTGAAAGTTACATCTATTAAATGCTAAATGTAAGAGAGATTTAATGACATGCTATTAAAAAGTTCCACCTACCTAAAAATGCTTTGCTTTCCAGCCCAGGTTTGGTAATATATTCCATATTTTACAGAGATCTCTTCATGAGGAGAATGCTGTCAGGAGCCATTTAAAACTCTGATCCTGCTCTTTTTTTGGTCTTTTACAAGTGCCAGATTCCCTTTTGCTACAGATCCAACTGGTCTGCCACAAGGTTTATGCCGTGGATGTCTCCCGTGGGTACGTGAGTTACTTGGGGGCACGGGGAGGTACCTCCTCTCTGATTCCACACAGCATAGTTTAACAGAGCTATAAACATAGTATATGATTTCCTTCCCTTGGTCTCATTTTTCCTCATACTTTTTCCTCTTGGTGTATATATCTAGTGAATGTGAAAGCTGCATGTCGCTCCTCCAAATGGGGCCTTTCATTTCATGTGGCATCGTCCAGGGTAGAATAAATACCTGCGGCCTTCTGAGGAGAGCTGGACCACTTACTACCTGTGTGTAACTGCTACATTCCCCATGTGTGGTGTGAAGGAGAGAATTAGGAAGAGATGTGAATAAGCACTCCTCCAAAGAGTCATTTTCATGCTAACAAGAAATAAGGTCTGAAGTTCCCTGGCAAGGTTTCCCTTTGGGAAGGTGCATGGGATGGGATCTCTGGCTTTGCTTCCTGGGTGCCCCAAATCCAAACGAGCTTCTCTTGTTGAATTGAGCAGGAGTGCTAGGGGGGCAATTTGTCATTCCTTTCCCTCTTTTCCCACTCCTGGGGTGCACAGTGGCCCTATTTGTACACAGAATACCTGGATTTTGAATGGAAAGGACAGAAACTTTATACAGATTAAGCTGAAAGTCCTGAAACTAATAGGATAGCACAGAGGGCAGACTTCGTGAAGTACACACATGAAGAAAAAGCAGGAATAAGTTCTTTTTATCTACCATGCAAACATGTAAACAGCTGCAGCTAATGACTTCTAAGGGGATCTCCTCTTCTGGCTCCCTTTTTTGCTTTTACTGTCTATGTATGTATTTTCCCTGGGAGAAGAACTGTTCCAGGACTGAAATTTAAGCTTCCCTAATTGTTATTTTTCCTTTTGGTGTACGGGCACCTTGCAACTAGTGGCTCAGACAGCAGCCTGAAGCCCTTAGGTTTCCGAAGTAGCCAACTGTAGCGATCTATTTTTAAAAGGTTATTTTCATGAATTGGATTTTGTGACCTGATTTGAACTGGTCTTGGGCACACGCGTGTTGTGTTGCCTCAGCCTGAGCCCACAGGAGCCTTGCTGCTGCCCATCTCCCCATTGCAATCCCAGCTGCTTTCTGATCATACCCAGTTCTGAGGCTTGCTCTTAGCCTGGCCTGGCAAGGGTAACATGCCAGCCACCTCTCAGGCAGCAGGAAATTATTCTCTTCCTTCTCAGTACTGTTTATCCCGTGGCTTGATGATGGAGGGAGTTGCAAAGCTTTTGCTGGGGAAAGCAAAACTGTTTGTAACAGTCTTGTTTCTTGGCTGTCCTGCTTCCCTTCAAGTGGTGGGAGGCTGGAGTTGTGGCTGTTCTCTTTTACGAAATGCCATTATGTTCTTGATTTTGGCTATCTGCAGAAAGTGATTTAAAAACCCTCCATGACTGCATAGTTACTTTATGTAAGCTTCATCCCTAATTTTGCCATTAACGTACAGATGTAGGTATTGTGTAAAACCTTAAATCATGAGTTACAAACACCCATGTTGCTCAGCTACATCAAACAAAGCTTGAACAGCCTTGATCTGGAAAGCCACTGGCTTTTGCATCATTTGTCCCTTATATCTAGCCTGAACACATGCCTGCTAAGTTCCTCTTAACATCAGTGGTACAAGAGTTGTACAGCAGGACTCTGGTGGGCACTGGCCTGGGTTTGTACCTCATTTTATATGAGGCATTCAGCATGTAGGAGTGAATATAAACCTTGTATTCAGTCTCTTGAAACTGTCTCAATATTTCTATTGTGTAATTCTACACAATATTTCCACTGTGCTGGAGTAACTTGAGTTTATTCTCCTTCTAGAAACAAATGGGAAAGCTGTACTGCATTGCTTTGGATTAGGTGGTGTTGATGGTCGAGAAAACTGTCTGTTTGCATTGTACTTTTACATGCAGATAAGTAAATGAATATGTTAATTTAGAAGTTGAATGTTAATTTAGAAGTTGAAGACTTGTCACGGAGATATTTATCACACAGGACTCCTGCAGGAACTCTGCAGATTGACGGGGTCTTTAGATGGGAAGCCTGCATGGATGTATAGGTGCTGATGGATCTCTTGTTTGCACACATCCATTTGAGACAAAAGAGACACCTAGGTTTGAAATTGCACTTTCTTTGAAGTCAAAACTTGAGGTTCACAGTTTTGAAGCTGTTGGAGCAACTAAAGGACATCCCCACACCACAAGCAATTGTTGGGAAGGAAAGCTGGATTCCTAATATTCTGGCTGGATATCTATATTATGTGGAATAATTATATTCCTCTAACCGTGTTTTTTATGATTATTATATTCCTTTCTTGCTTTTGTGCATTTCCTATTCGAAAATTAAGCTTTCTAATGGTGATGTCTGTGAACAGGTATTTGCTGAATTTGACTGTACAAATTGCTGCATTTTTACATTGAGAGGTAATTCATATCTGTGACTCTTCCGTAGGACTTTCGGGTAAAGACTCTGTTCTTAACACCTCCCGTGTCTTTGCATCACCTCTCTTGCTTTAGGCGAGGTAAAATGAGCACAGCCTCTGGCAGCTCTGTGTCAGAATCAGCACATGCAAGTACCACATCCAGGCACCCTGTCCTTCCCAGCTGCTGCCAAAGCAGTCTGGGAATACGTGGGCTTCCTGTCACGCCCCAGCCTGTATGTCTGGAGGAAACCTCCCTGTATCTTCCGCTTTTCCTGTCCATCTGCACATGGGTCCAGCAAGTCACAGCTCATTGTTTAAGATGGCAAAGTGTGTTGTGGTCCAGCAGTGTGAAGGGGGCCGTAAAAGGATGTTATTGTTGTTAAAGAAGTTTATAAGCTGTTAAACACCATGCGTTGGCCAAGCAGAGTTTTCCCATTTCCACTGCTTGATAACAGGCTCATAAGTGAGCACCTGTTGTGGGCAAAGAAGGGGAAAGACAGGCTCTAAACAGAGCTGCTGTGTCCCAGAGCAATGGATGCTTCTGGTGCTGGTTGGAGCTAAGTTTTTAGCAAATCAATTTTCCCCATATCTCAGCTCTCTTCTGCTTTTCAATGTTTAGTTCTCACACAGGGTAAATTGTGGTGCAGCAGCTGGAATGCAGCTCTTTTGACAGCAACTCCTGAGCTTCTGCATCCATAACTTCTCTGAGGCTCCCTTACAAAGCCTGGCCTGCTTTATCTTGGACAACTCAGTTGGTATTTCTAATGGCTTACTCTGGTGGTGTCTGTGCATCCACGTGCAGTCAGCAACTTTCATCCTAAAGTCGTAGGTGTGATGGAGGTACAAGGGTCAGTGTTGTTGCAATGGAAATGCCTCAGCAGTAGCCTTTGATAAAGGAAGGAATGTTGCATGCCTGGAAGGTGAAAGGTTTGTGCCTTCATGGGTAGGAGCCATAATTTGAGTAAAGGAGTCTTATGTTAAAGACCAGCATCTTTTACTAGGTTTTCTATTCTGTGCATCTCATCTTTGCTGGCACATGTCAGAAATGCAGATTCTTCAGTTTTTCATGTTCATTTTAAATATCAGTTATTCCCTTGCTGTGATAACTGAGGCATTGCAGAAAGAGGATTTTTGCATTGGAGTAATCCTAAAAGAAAAGATTGCTTCTGTGCAAAGCAAAGCCCATGGTCCCGTTGTTATGTGCTCCTCTTGTCGTCATTAAAGCTTTCCGTGTTAGACCTCAAGCAGCCCATATCATCACCAGCTTTTCCTGCTGCTGGAGCCTGCAGTGAGACCATAATCCTGCGATTGCCATCGCAGTGTCTTCCCCTATAATGTGATTTTACAAATCTAACACTGTGCTTTCCCTGCAGGAACAACAGCAACAAGAAGATAGGCTGCAAATAGCGATGTTAGCAGAAGTAAGCAAGTATCCTGTTGTCTGTTAGTGCTGGACAATCAGCTAGCTCATTTTCACCTTGTAATGCCAAGGTTGTAGAGAAGTTTAGTGGATAATGCAAAATTCAGGAGATGAAGGTCCTACTTCTGCTGTGGCCTGCTGGATGACATTAAGCAATTAGCATCCCTCCATGCCTCAGTTTCCCTCTGAGAATTGGGTAATTGGCTGTGGATGAAAAGCCCTGTACAATAATAACACTTAAAGCCGTGCACATAACGGTTATTAACACGGAGCGCTGTCATCATCTCTGCTTTATAAATGTGAGGAACTGAGGCAGAAAATGGTTTGCCAAAAGCTATTGATGCAGGCAGGGCAAGAGTCCTCATTAGACCTCTGGAGCTGGCGGCTGCTGGGCCAGCCTGCAGGCTTCGTGCTGCTCCTCAGCCTCCTGCCCCTGCACACCACAGTGCTGGTCTATGCAGGGACGCGGGCATGCAGAGCAGGTTCAGGCTCGTTCCTTTCAGTGGTCCCGCTGAGTGAATTGGAGGAGTAATAAACAAAATGTTTTTTATCTAGGAAAAAAAGGTTTTGAGCCCTCCGTTTTTAACGAGAATACATTAATAGTACACAATATATGGGACAGCATTGTCCTAATTAGTTTTCTGTTGAAATTAGCAGTCCTTGAGTTCAAGAGGAATACATTTAGGCCGACACAGTGTCATTGAAATATTCTCAGGACTTTTTGCTGTCTGGTTTTGAATATGAGCTGAAGCTCTGGCATCATGGAACCTCTTCTGGGCAGAGCTTTGCTCTTCATTTAAAATGTTCTCCCTCTTTAAAAGCCAGCTTCTTTGTGTAATTTGAATCCATCTTATGTTAGGGTGTATATTTAGAATCCAACCATATTTTTTTTTTTGTCTCTAAAATTCTTGGATAGCAAGTCCATTAAGAAATCTCAGTGTTGCCAAACCCGTTTAAGACATTTGGAACTTCAATTACCTGCTGAACTCTTAAAAAGTAATTTGGTAATGAAAGCAGTGAATGCATTCTGCAGTGTTTGAGGATTGCTTACAGAGATAAAATGGTTTTGGCTGGTTGTCAGATAAATACTTTTATTCTGAAGCATATGTAGAACATTTTTTTTAATGAATCTGAAGAGTCTAATCTTTCAAAACATCTCTGAACAAATTCTGGATTAACAGATCCTGTATTCTTAAAATAAGAAAATCATTTACATTTTGCACCTTAGGAGCATCTTTCATTTCTGGATTGGGATGGATTGTACAAAACCAAATGAATTCACTCTAACCACACTTCTGTGAAACGAGAAAATGGCATTACCCATTTTACAGCCACGTTAGCCAGCAGGAAGACATAGTCTGGACCACATGTCAGGCTGGTAGCAAAGAGTTCTGCACCATGATACAGGATGGTGTGCCTACATACGAAACTTGGGGAAAAGGTTGTTGGAGTCCCGCTATTTTTGGTGGACTTGAATGTGATCCTGGACACGTGACTGACTGCCTCTTGCAGGGCAACAACAGAAGTGTGCAAAGCTGTTTCTCTCCTACTTTGACTTAGAGATTATATTTTAGTGGGTCTCTTGGTGAACTCTGCCTGTGCCTTGGAAGCCAGGAAGGGGTTCTGATGTACAAGACAGCAGCCAGTGCAGGGAGAGAGAGCTGGACTCCCCTGGTACCGTACAGACAACAGATAGCATTTTGCTTATGGGAGAGCAGCTTTCCAGCTCTTTCAGTGTGCTTCCATTTTAAAGTTGATCTTTCTGGAGATGGATTGACTGAAACATGCACATTCAGCTCCAGTTCAGGAGGTGACTTAAGCTGTGCCCCTTATTGTGAGATGCTATTTGTGTATGGCTATGCAGTATTAACAAGCCATACCTAGTTGCCCTAAAATGAATAATTTAGTTTGAAAATGAGGGCCATTAGTACTAGCATCTTTTCTTCTTGTACTAATGGAATCTGAAGCTGAGTGGTATTTCCCATGAATCATACTTCTTACAGTACATAGTTCATCTGTGACACTGAATTCAACCTCGTATGCCTTTTTTTTTCCCTGAACAGTATCTACAGCTGTGGCCAGATGTGCTGCTTGGCTTGCAGCTGAGCCAGGTTCAAAGGCTTTGAACCCCAGCCAGGCTCAAAGTGGCTGGGCCGTGTCCCCGCTGCTGTGGGGTTGGTGTCTGCAGACGTAGCTGCGCATGCAGTCCTTCTCTAACCCAAATCAGTCAAAGTGATCTGGGTTAAAGAAAGCCCTCCATACTTTTAAATAGTAAGCCAACCTGGATCATTTTGACACAACCGGGTTAGGGAGTGACTGCATGCGGATAAAGCGGCAGGTTGGAGGGGGCTGTAACCCAGCTCTGCTGCAGCTGCACCCTGCCTTTGACCACAGGCTGAGCAACTTGACTTGAAGGTGAGTTCAGTGAATTGCCCAGAAATTTGTCTCATTCAATCATCTTTTTTTTTCATGGGAAGTAATGTAATACTCTAGGGGCTAGAAAAGCAACTGATTTTTCCCAGGCATGGTGTCTGTTTGTCAGAGCTTGCAGTCTGATGCTGTACACAGTAGATGGACTCATAGATGCATTCCTGTCCAAGGGCCTGGCAGGGGCTATTTTTTACCCTACAGCTGATTTAGAGTGACTTCAAGGTTCTCCCAAACTGCTTGCAATGGCCATAAGGAAGCTTGTTACCCAGGCAACGTTTTCTGGATAACAACAGTGATTTCCAGGTGTTTATGCACATGAGTGACACATGTGGTCTTGACATGAGAGATGTCCTGCGTGCTTTCACAGCCTTCCAAACATGCTGATAAGGGGCAGATATAGTGAGGCTTTCTGCAGAAACTGATTGAAAGCATTCAGGATATTAGTTCACAGCTTTCAGTCTAAAAATCCCTGTAATTCTACCTTGGGCAAGTTTGTAAATGTGTGTGTCTGACATTGGCCTTGGCAGTGATCTCATTGATTTCTGCTGTGCTGAGACTCAATTACTCTGATTTAACATCACTGTGTGCGTGAGAGCAGAATGAGGCCCCCCGAAAGGATGGAGACTTTTCTTTCCCCTCAGGAACTACTTGGTGGTAGACACACAGGTCATGCCCACACTCTGCAGCCTGTCTGTGTGACAAGCCACAACTCTGCATCATTTGCCAACAGGCATTTCCAAAATACCCTCTGCTATAAAAAGGTATTTTCTTACCTGGTCTCCACTTCTCAGGAGACACGATCTTGCTCCCACAGAGCACACACTGGATGCTGTGATCCAGCTCCTCACCAGGAGGATATGTTCTGGCCAACATCTTTCAGTTGCTGGTGGAGGTGACAGGAATCCTATTTTGGTGTGTGGGTTCACTCAGCACCCATATGAATAAATGGGATGCCGCAGTGAGGTGCGTGGTGGTGAGGAACGAGCCTCAGGCAGGGTACCCCAAATGTCAGTGCCCATCTCTGCCATGAATTCTCCCATCTGGTGCCTGCTGCAGCTGTGCTGCTGATGGTGTGTGACAGCTTCATGTTGTCTAGCCCTGAAGCTGATGACAGCCCGAGAAGTGACTTTCCCATGTCGGTGTTTATTTCCAAATGCAGTCGCAGCATGACGCGGTGCTTCCCCAGCTCCGGCTGGCTGAGGCAAAGGCTCGACCTCTCTTTTCTTCTTTCACTTCACTTGACTTGTACTTGTAACGAACAGACCTAGATGTTGCAGTATGTTTTTCTGGGTCATCAACTGCATTATATGCTTGTCCTTCACTGAAGAAATACAATGTCTTTCATCTCAGCCCATCAACCTGGTTTTGTTGCTTTTAATTTTGTTGTAGCCATTTAAACCCCATGATTTTGTCAATAAGCATGATTCACGTGGGGAGAAATAAATTGATTGATACTTGAAGCATGGTCCCTTACATACACAGACCTGGGTAGGGCTGTAGCACAATGCAATAGCCCATCCAGCCCAAAGGAACTGACCCTGCTGCAGCACAGCCTGTGGGGCCACGAATACTCATGGACATGGCGTGAGAGATCCTGTGGCTGAGCTCAGATGCTTGTGGGGCTGAGCAGTGCCTGGGCAGTCTGGCCTCAGCCAGCTGCATTCGGCAAACCTACAATTCCTCCTGCATTACCAATGTATGCTCACAGACCATGTCCTCCTGCTTGGTGTGTGTTTGCAGAGACAAAACTATACACGGCCTGTCTTCAGCATTTTGAAAACCTCTGTGCATGAATGATTTATTTGCATTTCTGAAAACAAGCTTGGTAGACAGAAAAACACAGGAAAAGCTGCATCCCAGATGCTTTTCCCTATGATTTGATTGTGTTTTCTTGGAATACTTGGCATTCGTAACGTTGCCTGGTCTCCTTCAAATCGTATAACTGCCTGGAGGCCAGGACTCCGTGAGCTCACGGCGTGAGCTGGAACTGGCTACCTTCAACCTTAAACATTGCTTTTCTGCAACAACTGTCTTTTATTTGTAGAATTTCAGTCCAATTTCATGGTATTCAGGCCGTTTCACTTACCAATTCTTACGCTTTTTTTCATGCTATCTCTGCATCCCAGTAGTGAGATGGTCTCCACATCATCTCATCCTGAACATTTTGGTAGTGACAATAAAAATGTCTGTGGTCATGGTGATTTCTGGAAAAACTTCCTCAGCATTTTGTTGAGAGAGAAAAAAAAAAAAAAGTATGTTTTGATGAGGTTTGGACAAAAACACTAAACTGATTTTTTTTTTTTTTTGAAAACTTTACAGAAAGTAAGAATAGAAATCTAGTGGATGCGTGGTTTACATTTTCAAAAACCAAAAAAAAAAAAAAAGTGTTTTATTTTATTTGGAAGACAAGTGGTACTCTCATTGGATTCTTTTACTGAGTCAAAGCCATGTTTCTTTGTAGGAAGAAAGTTTTGTTGGAAACTTCTTGTTCAGCCCTGCTCCAACTAGTTGTTAAGTGTCTCCTATAAAACCATTCATCTTCCATCCCCAGTAAATTTACCATGACAGTAATATTTAAGTTCCAAATAAGTCTGATATATATTAAAAAACAAACAAGCAAGCCTGCGACCCGCACGTCCCAGAGTTAATGGAGCTGTCGGCTCTCCTCGTGCTGCAGTGATAGATGTGTGCTCTGATGGAGTTGCTTCTTCCCCCTCGCTCTGTCTTGTCTGCATGTTAATGCCTCCACTTGTTGAATAATGATGCACTTTAATACAGATTTGTCTTATTTTTGTTTCTGAGTGCTGGCAGGCCTCAGAACACGTGTCTGTGTTTCTCTGAAGTGTGCTTCTGGTCACTTGGAGTAATTCAGCAGGAAGAATTTGACCTGGAGACAAGCATGTTCCTGCTTATAGGAACACCACCCAGTGAAACAAGATGGCACGTTGAATTTCAGTGAATCTGAAGATTTGGCACTGGGCATGGAAGAGTCCATCTCTGACTATTTGTTGAGCTGTACCTGCGTGATGGATGCCCTTGGCTTTTACGCTTCATGTACAGGCATCCAAAGCTCACGTAAACCTTGTGAAACAGTTTTTCTCTATGGCTGCAATTCCTTATGGAAATATATTCGTAATGCCTTCAAAACAGCCCAAAGCTTTTCCTTGTCATAAAGATGCTCCAGATCACTATTTATTCACTGGTGTGTAGCGTACAGGCAGATTAGTCTCTCTGATGCAGCAAGCCTTCTGTTTGTCCTACTTGGTATCATCTCTATAAGTTATTTTATGGTAGGACCAGCTCAGCACATTATTAAACTTACAAGCCCGTGGTTATATCATTAGTAAGAATAAATATTTTAAAAGGCAAGGGCAATTTAGAGATCCCAGGTTAGATGCGGCAATTTAAGCAGCAAAGTCAACCGGGGAGCTTCTACCCTAAATAGAATATGTGAAGAGTAAAGATTGAACAGCGTGGGAGGAAGGGGGCTTCAGGGACATATGCCACCAGTGAATATAGGATAGGTTCAGGAACCATAAAAAGACTCTAAGATATTTGGATCAACTGCTGCCTATCTGATTGCAATGTAGGAGTAGTGTACATCAGAAGCAGAAGGGAAAGCAAGAGTATTTCTAACAAAACATAGTTAATTCCCTGCTTTTTTTTTTTTTTTTTTTTTTTTTTAATATATATGAGTCTGGTGGGTCAAAGAGATTCTGGGCTCACTGTCTATGTAGGATACTTGGCTTAAGGATAAGTAATTCTTGCAGGATGGTGATCCACCCCTATCTCTCTTGTTTGTTTTAAAGGCAAGAAATCTTGAGATTAAAATATATATATATACACATATATATCCTTCTGCAGTATATTTCAGTGGAACATATACTGTGAATGGGGGGAAGAACAACAACTTGCCACAGTGCTGAGGTCCATTTTCTAATGATCCGGAAATCATAAAGTATTATGGTTCCAGAAGGACAACAGAGGTTGCAGTTTGCAGACTCCTGCACTGTTTATGCACAAAACTGCATAAAGTGCCATTAGCCATTGAGGCAATTTGGGATTTATGTCCCTTGCTTTTTTTCACTGATATGGAGTTTTTGTACCATCATCATTGTACCTACTCCAGAGAGTAGGTTTAGTTTTGCAAATCTGCCAGTGCATGGTACAGCTGTCATATTCCTGCTGCTCGAGCAGAAGTTTATGGCAGGGAAAGACAGATATGTGTGGCATTGGGTTATGAGACTGACAGATTTGCTGTCATGTTTCATAGTAGTTTAGGTGAGATAAAGTTGTTTTTATTTATTATGGAGTGCAAAACTTGAGCAGAAATAAAATTTAACAAGTAAACAGAGACTAATGTTTCTATTGGTCTGCATTTGGATTTTTTCCAGTGATTAAAGATGATTTAAAAAAAAATAAAAAATTTAAAGCTTATCTAAATGACTTCGAGGAAGGAGACAAGGTACATGGCAGTGATGAGCACAATCTCCAGCACGCTGGGGATGGCGTCCCACCTCTCCCGTGGGACAACATGAGCAGCGCTCATCCACAGTGGGGTTATTGCAACCTTATTGAAATTGTTTTCACGTGCAATTTTGCTGTCTTCCCTCCAGCAGCTGTCAAAATCCTGTCTTGGATAATGTCTCTCAGTGGTCTGCTCCTGCTGCACGAGGCCACCCGAGCACGGTCCCCCTGAGAGTTTGTTGCGTGCGGCTGGCCATGCAGGACGATGCACTGCGCTGCATGAAAATGAAGCAATTGGAGAAAAACCTGGAAGCCAGGTTTTAAGCTGAGATTTTGAATAGTTGCCAGAAACTAGCATTTTTTGAAGCCCACTGGTGGTTTCCAAATGGAGGCCTGGTGTTTAGAAACTGGGGCTAGTCCATGCTGCAACATCTTTTGTTGTTATTTTTGGTTGGCGTTTTCATTCTGAGGCTGTAGGTGTGAATGCTTGCATCAGAAGCTCTTGCCTTAAGCAAACCAGGTAGTAAATGAAGGTCAGACTTTTTCTCCTCTTCTGTACCTTGCACAGTAGGTCCGTATGCCCATATTCTGTCTGCTGAATGTGATTTAGGATGTTTAAAAGGAAAACAATGTTTTCCTGTAAATCTGAGGGAAATTTTGTCTCTGAAGTAAAACATGAAGAATTAAAAGGAAAAAAATCCATTCATTATGTAATTTCCTCTGCCATTTATTGTATTTCCTTTGAAAAATGTAATCTGTGTGACGCTTGGATGTTGCAGTGAATTTGTGTTAAGAAAATCTTGCAGGTGATTCCAAATATTTATTACTTCCTTAGCGGAAAATCTGTTTCTAGGGACCTGATGAATGCTTTTCCCCCTTACATCATGGTCGCACTTCCTTGTTGAATTTACTGTCCAGCTCTAGAAAAATAAATGAATCTAGGAAAGCTGGGTTTATTTACTCTGCTACTTGAAGGGGTTTCATTCAGTCTCACTCCTGTTTGGATAGTTCCAGCTTTTTAACTTGCCTTTACGTCCTCTTTGTTTCCACGAGGCAGATTGTGTTACGCTCCTCGGTGCTTTTTTGTGTGTTTCCGTATTCACAAAGACGTTCAGCCGAGGTTGGGCTGGATAGCACAGCCTAGCAGCATCAGCAGCCACTGGCCTTGCCCTCTAAGGGTGCTCCTTATGCAGGGTGAACAAATACTGACACTGTGCTCTGGGAAAACAGCAGCGTGGAGCAGGAGAGCAGTAATGCACTTGTTTGTGTGGCTTGCAGAGGATGCTGCCTATAGGTCATGTTTATTCCAGGCATTTTAATTTCATATTTAAAAAATAAATTAAATCAGACATGCACTTTTTCTTTTTGACTTGTCACGTTGGTGTGATCAGAGCTGTAGGGAGAACATTGAACTAGTCACGGCTTAAAACATCAGGAAAATGTGCTCCATCCTACAGCCTTGGATGGTTTCCTTGGGGTTGCTCAGAAGAGCTGTAATTGCTGCAGCTCCAGCTCCACTGCCACGACTTCCATGCATGCACTGGAGTGCTTTGGCATTTGTTGGATTCTGCGTTTGCCACCTTGCCAGGGTGGCACAACGTGTTGTTCTGAGCTGGTTTTGTAACGCTTAGCTTTGTTCTGTAGGACTTCTGCCAAATGCGGTTTTTGCTTTCTTTTACATCCCTGTGTATCCCAGCAGAGCAACAGGAAAGCTGCTCTGCCCGCGCATAGATCTTAAAGAGAAGTGGTTTTCCTCATTCAGATATTCAGCCCTTCAGAAACATGACCCCACTACTTTGGTTCAAGATAGAAGGTCCAGAAAGGAAGCAATATAAGCGTCATGATTGCTTTGAAAATCTTGACGTGTGCTGCCATATTTTAGTGAAGGGATTCCTTAGCAGATGCCTTTGCCCATAGAGCAACCAGAAACTGAATGTGTGCAGTATTTATTTTTTTTAACAGTATGTGTGTGTATATATATGTGTGTATATATATATATATATATTATTTTTTTTTGGGGGGGGGGGGAAGGCCTGAGATTTTTTTCCCCTGCTCAAAGTTGTCAAGCTCCATTGTTTAAAAGCTGATGCTGAAATATGTTGAACAGCTGGTGCCCTTGGTTACAAATCAGCATCATTGTGCCCCAGGTGAGGCGTTTTATTCAATTTCTGCTTTGGGTGCAGTATTCCCTTAGCTATCAGAACCCTTCATGGTTATCTATCTTTTTTCCTTCAGACCAACAGGAATTGTTGACATTTGGGCACCTTTAGTTAAAATATCAAACCCCATTGCTTCATTCTGCTGAAGTGTTCGTATGCTAACAAGTTTGCTGAACAACCCACCGCAACAGCCCTGTTGAGCACTTGAAGTAACCCAACTGTTACAAGCATCAGACACTGAGATGTGTAAGCAACGTACAAAACCTTCTACTCCATCATGGTGAAAAAGGGTTTTGTTACCAGAAGATTTCTGGATGCTTAGGTTAAAAGACTCAGATCACAGTTGCTAATAATAGAGTTATAAGTGTACTTTGGACTCGTTTATGAATCAAGACTGCATTTTGGAAAAGAGTGATAATGCGGCTCTCTCTGGCTTCTGCAAATGCAGTCACTTGTTCAAGAATGCGAGTTAGATATTTAGCATGGGTAGACAAGATGCTGGCTGTGGCTTTAGGGTGAATGAGGTGATGGATTGCTTGCACTGGTGGGCAGCTGGAGAATCCCTAAACCCACCATGGGCAGGACTTCCAGGACTTGTGAGCAGCAGCCTGTGGTGCTGTGCTCAGTGCTTGAGCAGCATAAATGGTGCAGTAGCTTTGTCTGTTCTGAACAAGTCGAGAGACAGAAATACTTCTGGTCTGATTCATTAATAATGGCATGTTTGAGCTTCCACACCAAATAAGGTTGTGGTAGCAACAAAAGGTCAATTTTCTGTGACTTTTGCCATCCATGGTTGCTGTTATTGCTTAGCTTGGTGATCAGGTGCTGTGATAGAGCAGTTCGCTCAACATCTCAGACATGCAGCCTAGAGCCTAGTGCAGAGAAGTTTTAAGAAGGGAAAATATGTTTTCTCTAAACAGTGTAATTGGGAGCATAGATAGACAAACAGAGCTCTGGCAAGTATTAAATGGTGCGTCCCAGACCCTTTTCTGTCCCAGTTTGTACTTCACAATATGAATTTGTAACTGGAAAAAATATCAGTGTTGTAAAGGGTTAATAGCCTTTAAAGAAGCACAAAGCAGGGCCTTGGTAGGTTATTAAAATGTTGGTTAGAATCAGGGTTCCTGACACCTCCAGTGCCGCAGTTTTCAGTAATCCTCCTTCCAGTGAAGTCAACGGGAGTTTTGCCATTGCTTTTAGTTAGGTTAGATCATTCTGCAGCAGAAAGGAATAGAAACAGCAGTGATTTATTGCGCCAGCCAGGTTTGTTCTAACCACCAAAAATTCCCTTTCCTGTAGTCACCTGATCCTTTTTTCACTGCTATTCTAGCAGAGATTAAAAGCAGCAGTGTACCAGCAATTTTGGAGACTTGTTCAAATGCACATCTGTCTGATGTATCAAAGCTCTGCACCCTGGTATCCAAAAGTTTTCCCCAAATTATAAAGTGTGCACATACAGCGAGGTTTTCTCTGTCTCTCCCCAGTGCCATCTGGGCTTTGTTTATCTGTGTGTGTTGTGGGGGGTTTAATGTGGCATCCTCGTGGGTAGCCTGGTGAAAGAAGTGGCTTTTGCATCCTGTGATGGAGGCACTAAAGCTCATGATCTTGATTATTTTATTTCCCCTGACTTTCCATTGCCTGTGACTGAGGGAGCAGTGCCTACTGGGGAAGAAGGACCCCATCCTTGGTGGTGCAGTGAGTCAGGATACGACTTGGGATAAAACTAAGACTCAAGGCTCAGCATCCCTTTTCTCTGCACTGTCCTAGTGCATGTGAACTCAGGTAACTCACACACAGTAAACTGGGTACTGTGAGCCATGGCTTGTAGGCACTGCAGCTTTTGCCAGGAAAGCAAAGATGCATCCTGGTGGGGTTCAGCTCCCTCCAGGACCAGCACCAGCCTCTGCCATCACTGAGCTGCCCTACAGATCGACATTTTGAGGAAGCAATATGAACATTCTGGGGGCTTGTAGGAGGGCAGCTGACATGTTGGAGGTTTGATCTGGTGTTTTGTGTTGAGGTGAGCCTAAATCTGCTCTTTCCTCCAGCTCCATCTATTTCAATTTGTGTTGTTCCCCTAGAAGTTAGCTTGATAGATCTATGGCAGTTTATACATGCAGAAGGTCTGTTACCATCTGTAATTCTGCCCTCATACTGTTGAAGCATCTCACATACACAGTGTTTTTTATATATTTTAAATAATGAACTGAGTGTTACAAGAGGTTGGTCTCCGTGTGAGAAACAAGGGGCTGCCCATGTGTCCCCCTCACAGTGCTACCCATCTTTCCAAGTGCTGTGATGGAAAACGTTTGCTCGCGCTATGTGGTGGTTTCTCTCTGCTACCCATTTCTGGGTTGGGTGGCTGATGTATCAAAGTTAAAATTTAAGCTTTAAGTTGTATTCCTACACGGTGATACAATTAGGAATAGCAAACTCCTAATAGTAATTTCATCACATGTTAACAAAGGCCTTGCTACAATTTTATTTATTTATTTTTTAATTGCAATTTTACTATTTCCAATTTCTTCAATCTCCTGTCACTATTTCTATGAAGCAGAGTATGACCCAAGCTGGACTGCAAAGGTTTTTATTGCAAGAGTTGCAAAGAACCCAAATGTGGTCACAAACCTGATCTTGCTTGCATTCACATGAAATCTCACTTTACCCCACACCATACTGGGCTGTCAGATTTACATTAAAGCTGATAAGATAAATTTATTTCTTTGGATTTCCTGCTGTGAAAGGAGCTGTATATTTCGCTGACATGCTCTGATTTTGCTGAAATTTTGACAGAAGCTGGACCCTTTCCAGGGTCCCTGCTGTGGAGCCAGCCAGCTGTGCGAGCCGCTGTGGGGCTGGTGATCCCCTCCCGGCAGGGTACGTGGCACCGGGGCAGCCAGGCGTGCAGACTGCCGTGGGGCTGAGGATCCTGGCATCGCGGGATCTGTGGCTGAGGAGCAGGCTGCCAAGTCACTAGGGCCCCATTTTTTCTTTTGGAAGAAAACCAGATTTTTAAACACTGAAATCCTGCATTAGGCAACAGCCTTTCTCTTCCCAGCTCCGGTTATTCCTGACCCTGGAGGAAGAGGACCATCCCAAATCCCATTCTCTCAGCCATTAACTATTCCTTGGATGTTTCCCATCTAGGTATTTGTTTAACGTGCTCCTTAAATCCCAACAGAAGGAGATACAGCCCAGACAGCGAGAGAGAACTCCGTTTAGTCTAAAAGAAAATGTATGAAAACTTCATTGGTTATTCCATGAAAAAGTTCTGCAAAACCTACCATGACTGCTTTAATTTTCAAGATCTGCTATGGTTATAAAACTGTTGCTGTCTCCTGTTCAAGAAGCTGAGTGAAATATGTAATATAAACATGCACTCAGCGTATGCAGGCTTATCCGGTACAACTGAAGGATGAAGGGTTTGGGCTGGCATCATCTCGCGTTACAGCACTGTTTAATCCCAGTCCAACAGGAGACATAGCCACAATCAGCAGTAGGTAGCCTGTAACACAGCAACACTCATTAAGAGAGGGTGAAAATTATATATTGATTAGAAGTTTTGTCATATCCAAGAATGTGACAGATGGATGATTTATAGGCAGGGAAAGGTTATTTACTCTTATTTATTCCAGCCATTAAAACACCCTGAGTTGCAGAGACCTGGAGAATATGTGCAGTAATTAATAACCTGACAAAGAAAAGAGTTGACATTGTGTATGTCCTGTTAGCTCCCATCACCAGAACTGAAATGCTGCTAAACCCTGGTGAGTCAATTCCTAGAACAGCTGCGAGACGTGGGGGATTATTAGCATCTCTGGTTTACAGATGGCACTGAGGCATGGAGAGGTGGATGAAATGCTAGGATCTGACAGTGCTGGGGGAACAGAAATGGCTCCAATTTTCTGAGGTTTAACTGCAGGACCTCCTTTCTCCCACTGCAGCCTCTTGTAATAGAAAGTAGGGCCTGGCTCTGACACGGTCCAAGTTTTGCTCGAGCATTTTGTATGATACTGTTTGAGTAGGCAGTAAAGAAGGACAGGGAAAATCTTCCATGGAGCTCCAGCTGGAGCCTCAGAGGGATTTCTAGCCAGTTAATAGGTTGGATTACATCCAAGAAAGCAGCGAGAAGCTGGCAGACCAGGGCCACTTAAGCTTCCTCCTCCTGTTGCCCCAAGGAAGCAGGCTGTCTTAGGTGAAATAACTGCTCTGTCACCCACGTAGTAACCTCAGACAAGCCCTGGGAGAGCGATGGTCAGAAAAGCTGTCTGCATTGATGGAAGTGAGATTTAAAGGGAATGTATCTGTCTGTTTTGGCAGCCTACATGCACGTTTCCAACAGCAAGATGTTTTCTCATATGTGATATATTGGTGCAGATCATAACAGCCTTAGCCTACTTGGTTGGATTTCCAGGAAAAGAACAGAAACACTATGGAAATAATGGCTGCCCTTATGAGTGTCTGCCAGGCAATCAGGAAAACCAGGCTTTCAGCACTAAGCCTTCGTGCTGCCCCATTAATCTAAGTGCACTGCCTGGACTCCTCAATGAGCTTGCCTCTTTCTCCTCCAAAATAGCCAGAAGAGCCCCTGACTTAGGGTGAAATAGTTATCCTAATGGTTTGATGGCAAGAAGAGGTTGATTGATGTATTTATCGTAAATAACTTGAGGCCTGTCAGATCTAGCTGTATTGGGCATTTGGGCGGCAGATGACCATCTCCACCAGCAAGCATTTAGCTCACTAAATAGATGGGATGGAATGGGTGAAGGTGAACAGTTCAGGTGGCACAGAAGAAATCATAGATAACAACAGTTGGTCCATCAAATGATGTACTCAGTGGTTGTCTAAATGAATGACAGCTTATAAAAGTAATTTTAAAATCTCACCACCTCTGTTTGGGAATTGCTCCATGAGCTGGTTTGACTGCCTGGCTGTACTATGATAAGCTGCTCTCCATGGTTGTGTCTTTTTTATAAAACTCAAGCTTTTTGGGTGGTATCTGTGTTTCCTGAGTGCTGGCATTAACAACATGTGGTACTAGGCAGTCATGGCTTAAATAAGAGGCAGTGATCTCTAGAGAGCTACGTGCTGGTCTTACAAAATATTAACTGAGCTTTTAGGGAGTAACATGTTGGATGTCCCTATGAGCCTGCCAAACTGGAGCATTTGGCACGTATGACTGAAGTTCTGAGATTCCATTTATTGCCTTAGTCTTCATCAATACCTCAATGATGGGAAAAGAATATCCTGTCCTCTTAGGTGCTTAAGATGTTATCAGTGGGACAACTGAGATTTCTCTCTCTTTTCTCTGTTGTCTTGTAGGTAAATTTATCCTGGACACATCTGTCCTTTCTATCAGTGGTGGGTTTAGAGGGTGGTTTTTAACCGTTGAAGGGCATCTGATGTCTAAAGAGCAGGTGGATTAAGGGTTCTTCTAAATCTTTTAATGGGGCTGCAATTCTCTGAGTTCTGGTTTCAGATTTCTCCTTTGGACCAACAGTGTTAACTGAGATTTCTCGTTCACCCTTGTGCTGGTGCGTACTTCTAAAAAGATGCTGAGGGAGGTAACCACTTCACTCTTTTTCTGGTCGTGATAAAGTTAATCCCCAGTTTGATGTCAGTTCCCATCTTCAATTTTGTAATTTGAAGAGATTCAAAGAACAGTTTGTTCAGCACCCTCATTAAGTATTTGCACTTACTGATTTGCAACTGCTGATTTAGTCAGATTGAGCTTGTGAGGGGCCTCTGAAATCTTCAAAGAGTGTTTACAAAAGGTCCAAGACAACAAAGTTCTTCTAATTGTATCCTAAATTCAGTAGGGACATTGTGCTGCTGGTTTCATGCTAAAAATATTAGTTGTATTCAGAAAAAGAGAGATGTCCTATTTGCACATCTATCACTTCTTGCAGAACACAGTTGTTTTCTCAGGATATTTTTTACCTGTGCACTAGTAAATAAATAAACACAGCCTGTAAAATGAGGAATAGCTTCTCTAGAAACGCAAGGAATGCCAAGCCCACTAGACAATAATACCAGGTAGTGTAGAGGACGAAATGATGATGTATTAGATCCTCTAAAATGGCATAAACCAATGCTACTGCTTCTGATCAGAATTTTAGAGTGACTGGGTTGTGCAGAATGTAAACTTTTATAGCACTTCTTAAATGATTGCCTTTGTCTGTGGCACAATTTTAGGAAGCTGTAACTGAAAGTAAAAGAGAGATAAGGACTGGAAATGAATCTTTTACATTTTGGTCTGATTTTAGATAAAGGGATACATTTTGGTGAACTTTGGAAGATGCAGATTATTTGCTGAGTAAACCCAGGCTCTGTAGCACCAGATTTTATTCTGTTACAGCATTACTCATCTACAGTGAATCCATTTTTGTCAGTCAAGGTACTGAGTGATATATTAGAGCCAAATTTATTGCTCAGGGGATTAAAACTGCATAACAGTGCAAAGCTGAAAGGAGTATTTTTCTGGTGTACTTTCAAGGCATATGGGTATCCAAACATGGAAACCAGCTTTCTGTCATCTTAGAATTCAGATAAAACAGCTTAATTACATTGAGGCATTGCTGCAAGGAGTACAAATACAATCTTGAATGCACTGCTTCAATTACTCTGTTGGAAAGTATGAAAGTCAAGCTAACTAAAGGGCGTCATGAGATGACAGAGTAAGGACAGAAGGAGAAAGTAGTTGAAAGCAATTAACCAATTACTTGTCCCTGTCCTCTCTTTATAGGTGGTAAGAGAGATGAAGTCATGTTATTGGTACGCACCAGTGCTGTGACTGAGATCCTTCCATACACTGTCATGTTGAAACACTCTGGATAAAACCCCAAACAACAGCACCAAAAAAAACACCAGCCCTGCAGCTGGTTAAAACAGACTCAATTGTACCAAGTGTTTGGGAATTACAAATTTAGGAACAGAAAGTCCTTACAGTCTTGGTTTATCCTTATTTTGGGGACATGAGTGAAAATAGAAATATTATGAATCCCGCAGGGAGGACACAATCAGTTTTCTGGCTCTTTCGAAAATGTAGAACAGCTTATTGGGTCTCACATCTCCTAAGCTGAGTAGGAAGGTCTTTATCACATCCTAGTGAAACATCTCAAAGATGCGGTGTTCATCCACTAATGATTTAAACCAGACAATGTAATGTTATGAGAAATTCTTTGGAACATGAGATTTTTTCCTCCCTTTACTGCAGAAGCTCAGCAAGCTCTTATCGAGTTACTGGTGACGCCTGATGGCAGCCATCAGGGTGATATCTGTCCTGGGAAAAAAGCAAGGGGAGTTTCAGGGGGTGGCATGAATCACAGGGAAAGCAGACGGAGTCTGAAATGCATTGCTTGAAGATACCTTCAGCATGCTGCATACTTGTCAGGTCCCGACAGACATCTTCTGAAAATTGGTCCTTTCAGTAGTTATTCTGTGTAAAGGTATAAACACGGTTTGCTTGTCAGGATTTTACATATGTTTCTCATAAACTCTGTGTCCAGGTATCTAAGGAACAGTTTACAACTTAGCAATATGTGAGAATGGAAAATATTATTTTTGTTGTAAGTATTATTGGCTGGGTCACTGAAGTTTCTCATAAAGCATCCAGTGCGTCTGAGGTGCCTGTGTCCCTGAGGATCCTCTGTGCTCGGAAATGGATGTAACTTGTGGCTCAGGACTGACTGCATCACACGCTTAATGAGACTTTGAAGTTTCCATAGGAACTGAAATACTCTGTGTCATTCAAAGTAGACATTGTTGGCCTTTTCAAAGTGTTTGATGTACACGGGCTTGTCTGATCCTCATCCCATAGAGGCTAATGGGAGCTTTGCCATCAACTTAATGAGAGTAGGAAAGAATCTGTCACAAGTTGTGATATCCAAGCCACGGATTATTTTATACAAATCAAGGTCTTTGTCTTAGTTGCTATTTTTTCTTATTGCAAGTTTTCTCATTGTGATTTGTCCTCCAAGCATACCCGGAGACCCCAGCTATGATCAGGGCTTCATTAGGCCATGCACTGCACCAATGGGTACTTGCCATTGAAGCCTGCCCCAAATTGCTTGTAGGGTAAACAGGGAGATGGGGAAAAGCTGGCAGGGGAGCAGGGGTTCTCAGACAGGACACAGCCAGCTTGGAGTGGCTGTCGAGGCTGAGGGGTGAAGCCAAGGCTCTTCTGTCCAGGTTCAGCACTCTGCAGCACACATCTCTGGTTTGTGCTGGACTAATTTTGGAGCTATTCCTACGGACCTGAGGGAGTTTTCAAAACTGATTGCAGCTGGAGTGCTCTTTGTCCATTGCTGTCTGAGGGCAGCAGGAGAAGGGCCAGGCTCTTTCCTAATGGGGAATTACGGTGCCTGTTATGGAGGTGAATAGAAGCCACTTAGGCCATCTGGTCCTGTGAGTAACCATTTGCGTTCTCAGGAAAGTTGTTCGGATATTCAGTGGTTCATTGTGCTGTGCAGTGGAGTTTCAGTAAGAAAGATAAACACAAATTGAAGTTTCCCTTACTGACTTTTAAAAAATGCCAAAGATCCTTGTTAAAACAGGAGGGAAGCAAGGCTTCTGGCAACAAAATGCATCATTATATTCAGTATCTTATGTTTTCAAGGTGGTGACTGTTTGGGTTTCTTTATTCATTATACTATGTTGGAGAGGAAGCAGTGTATGTTTTCATCTGGTTCGTTATTAATAAGGGATCCTTAACTTCATAAAGCTACTGTGAAGTATTTTACTCTTATTCCTGAACTTGTTGACTTCATTTGTCTGCAGTTCTGTGGCTTTACACATCCACAGCTCCTTCTGGAGGGGGGATTTCTTTTCTGTTGTTTCGCAGAGGCTGGTTTATTTCCTGGACCAATTCTCACCCATGGGAGAAAAGGATTCAGTAAAGCTTACAAGCTCTGGGTTTGCTTTAACTAATTCATCTAGCCTCTTCAGGGCAATAGTCCAGACTGTTTCTAACTATAGGGCAAACACGGTATCTGTTACACACACCAGAAAAGGAAGCTACCACTGTGAGCAAAGACTACAATGCCCACACAGGTAGATTTATTTTAAATGTCTTGGTGACAGACATTAAACCAGGATGAAAATCACTTTCTGCTTTGCAAGCTTTTAAAATGGTTGAAAGCTCACTGCCCAAGTCTATGTTGGGGGACACTTCCGTCCTAAACTTGTAGTGAAATTAATTCACTATTGAATTGAGAAATATTGCAAACCCGTCCACGTCTTCCCTGTAGCGAAAGTAACCAACGTGTACAACATGACAAGGTGGTATTGCTGCTAGGAGCTTTCTTCTGTATGTGATACTATTTGAGAAATGGAATGCTATGGTGTATTTAAAGACTGTGTTGTAAAATGCATATGCACAGGGGGTAAAATTAAGGTTGCCTAGGCAACCTTAATTGTGGCATTTCCTGATTTTTGAATGCTATTTTGTGCAACCTTCTCGTTGCCTCAGAGTGGTGCTTGCTTGCACTGTGTTCTATTTATATGCACACCATATAAACTAAAATAAATGTTTTGTAATGTTAGTGTTGGGTTTCAGCTAGTTATTTGTTCTTTGTTTCATGTGGAGTTGTTTCGTCTTTCAGGTTTGTTTCTGAACATTTTTAACAGTTAATAGTTAAAGGAAAGTATTATCAATTTTGTCCTTCCCATGCTGAAGACCACACTTTTCAGTCAAGCCTGGTTGTACAAAGGTAAATGATGGCAGGAAAGAATTTGGCTAAAGTGATTTCTATTTCCTTTGGTATTATTCTCCCGGTTTCGCCATATTTCTTTATGAGCTTTTCAATGAGCAATATACTTCTCCTACATTTTAACTCTACTAAAGAGATCAGGGTGGAAACCATAGCATCCAATCAAAGTGATGTAATCTTCAAGGGAAAAGTTGCTTCAGCCTGCTATAAGTAGAAATTACGCTTCTTTTTAGCAGGTCCTGGATCAAGCTGTCTAGGGCTTCTAGGAGTGAGTGCATCCAAATGGATTTCCTCCAAAGTAATTTTTTTTTCCTCTCTTGGCTGTGCTTTTAATAGCAGAAGTTATTTTAACCCTCATCAATTTCTAATAAGTCAGAACAATGAAGTTCACTGAACCATCTGAAAATGTAGCTGATAGGTAATCTTAGAAATCGAACCAAGAAAACAAGGAGCACAACCAATGGTGTATGGGGAGCTCATAGAAACAAAGATGAATGAAATTAGTTTTATTGGAGGGGGGGAACAGGAAGGAAGCAGATGGGCAGAGTTAGCTCTAAATCAGACAGTTTTAAGTATGGTCCAGGTTATTTTTAACGTTATGCCAGTGGTTCTTCTAATGGTGGAGGAACTGTTCTGATTTCCTGAGGTCTGATTGATTGAACAATGAAACAAATGTTGTTTTTAGCTTTGACTGATAGTGAAATCAGACTTGCAATGTAACTGAGGGAAGGAACAGGTGAGTAATTAATTCATCTCTACTACCAAGCTGAGTAAATCCCATTGCCCTTTTGAACATGAGGGATGAGAGTGGGTTACTGCCTTCCCAAAAGTGTGAAGGGGCACAGTGCTGGGGTGGCACCTCTACCCACAAGTTCATGGCTTTCAGCAGCCCTGTATCCAACCCTGTAGGCACAACCTCTTTCTAAAAATGTTTCCTCAAATGATGATTTAAAATTAGCATTCCACCCCGACACATCAGATGATTTTCTAGCAGCAGCAGCAGCGGAGTGAATTTGAGTGTTTAGGACACTCCCAATATCAGCTGTTTTAATCTAAGTACAACTAAGGAGGGGTCTGATGTCCTTCTTGCCTGCTTTCTAGGCTGGAACATGCTGTTCCTTTCTCCCATCCTGAGCTTTGCAACATACTTTGGGCCAGATTGTCTGTGGATGTAAACAGCCAAAGTATCATTTGAGTTTATACAATCCCAGACAGGTCCTCCTCCCCCTGGGGGCTGGGGGAGGGTGGAGAGTATTGTATTGGCAGCTTCAGCGTAATTTCCCCAAGTCTAAGCACTGCAAGCACAGGGAATTTGCAGTTACAGAGACATTCAAAATAAATCACTCTTATATAATATGAAATGCACAATTAAGTTAGTTAAATAATCTACTTTATACTAATACCCTACAATAATGCCAAATATGTGCTTAAGGTATTTTAGTGGTTGTGGTCCTAGAATAGGTGCAACTGATTATAAGGTGCATTTGAGTTTTCTCCTTGTAGTCTCCTTTTCCTCCTCCTTTTAGTGTCTTTTGAGGCAGAGATTTCTTGCAAGACAAAGGAATTGAATCCTCGATTTAATATACAAAATGAAATTCAGCCCAAGTATTGATTTGCTCAGAGTACTGTCATAATAAGATCATGCAATGACTTGCAGCATTTTGTGCCAGATCCTGTTTCTGTCAAGACTGCTGGGAGCTTTGGCACCGACTCCCTTAGGAGCAGCTCCAGGCCACTCACGTGTACTTGAGGCTCTCACTGGAGCCCAAGGTCTTGGAAGTGACAGTTCATGGCTCAGAAAACCAGTGTGGATTGATGTGTGGTTTTTGATATGCTGTTTTCAGTCACTTCACAGGCCACTTGTAGCCTCTATGCCATGTGATTGTCACTGCTGAGCTCCTGTATCAACATGGCTCTTCTGGCCAAAGGCCTTTGCACAGATGCACCTCTACCAACACAGCTGTGCTCATGCTGCCCTGGAAAAGACTTGAATAAATCTGACAAGCAGTTTTATCCTTTTTCTTACACATGCTGCATCCACAGCCCCATCAGCACAGTTGTCCTGGTTTAATTGCATTGACATGAAACCCTTGCAGTAGCACCGCTCTGTCAGCTGGAGCGAAGACCTCAGTGCATCCCTGACTGACACAGTGCACAGGCGAAAATACTCGGGCACTTAAAAACACCTGCTTTGTGCTGGGTTTAGCCTTTGCTTTCCTATTTCCTTTTCTTGAAACTACGACAGCCCCAGTGATTAAAACACGGTTCTTGGTCAAGAAATTATATAAAGCAAGTCTTGTTCCAGAGAGCTGCTTGCTACACACTGTGAAAGTCAGGTCTTGAAGTCTGTTACTTTACTCTGCAGACCCACCACAACTCTGACAAAAAAAAAAAAAAAAAAAAAAAAAACCTTTCCTAGCTTGTACCTCTGTATTTTATCTGTATCTTATCTGTATTTTTCTTGCAAAGCTATCTGTAAAAACTCATTGTCTTCCACTAATGCTCCCAGTGGCACACGTACAAGCCCGAAGAAGGAAATAGGGTTGGCCAGATGACACAGGAGACATAATTCATGAGTAATGGATTTGCATAGTGCTGGACCTGAAAGGATTTGTATTATTGCTGATGATGTATGAACCAGAAAAAAATAAATTAAAAATGAATTTCCAGCCGAAGGTGAAGTTTACAGCAGTGTTTTACTTTTAATCTCAGCATCTTGCTATAGTGGTTCTTAAGAGCTATTTGAGCCACACAGGCCTGTCATGCAGAGCCACAGCGCAGGGCTGAACAAGACGGCACCACTGAACAAAAGGAAAGCTGTTCCTAAAGATGCAACAGTCCTCTGATGAGGAAAACAAAGCTTTCTTCTTGACCATGAAAATGTGATGGAATCTGAAAGTCAGGAATTCTTTCCATCTCCTAATTTACAACTTTCAGATCAACATCGGGGTATGTCATTGTTTGGAAAATTAATAACTTCAAGCTGAGTTTTGTCACAACATCCACAAGTTCTCCTTTATAGACCAGCAAAAGCACGTAGAGTTCTGGTTGAGTTATTCTCAGACAAGTCTGCTCACTTATTTACTTCAACTTAGTTTAGTTATCGAATGTAATTTTTAGGGCCTGAATTTTCACTTGTAAATGCTCAGTTTTACTCTGTTATAATTCATTTTGAAGCCAGCGATGCTACACTGTCATAAGAATGAAGTAAGAGAAATCTTTTCCTTCAATCTAAAGAGCTATCGGGTGCTAACAGTTACGAGTAGAAAAGGCCAATATTTCCATGCAGCATCCTAAAAAGACAGACATTTAAGCCCATATAAGGACACATGGTTAATACATGCCTGCTTTCAGACATACCGAGTCTCTGTAGCCCCCGTTGACAGAAATGGAAATGGAGATGCTTGCTGCTTATGCTCATGTAAGGCTTTGGGTCTGCTTCACACATGTGTGTGCCCACTACTGGAGCACCCAGGCGTTTGAGCCAGATGCTCAGCTCCCCAAACTAAGTGCAGATCCACTGCAGTCAGCAGAGCTTTGCTGATTTACACCAGCTGAAAGTGCGTCTCCCAAAGTTTGCTTTCAGAGGTATTCAGGTCTTGGCATGCAGTAGGTTTGGTTGGTTTCCAGAAGGTGCAGCCATGCAATGTCTTCCCTCGCTAGACCCAGAGAAGGGGAAGTGAGGCTCAGTTTGCCAGGAGAGCTGAAATAAGGCTTTCTTCAAATCTTATCAGTGCTTTTCTAACTCCTGATCTACAGGACCAGGGCCAAAGTGGGCTATTACTGAACAATGTGAGATGTACCCTTTTCTGAAATAAGCTGCTTCTGTTGCCTCTTGAGTGCTCTTGGCCTCAGGAGCTGCATACAGGGATCATTATTCAGACTTGACTTGGCACAGAGATGCAGTCACTAAGCTTCTGGGCTGGCTTCAAGTTGGTACAGTTGAGCAATTTTATACAAGGCCAATGTATTTTTTTTTTCTTGTAAGAGAAGAAAAAAATTCAGATTCTTTGAGCTCGATTGGAAGGAAAATGATCCTCTACCACTGGATTTCCCAAACTGCCATGTAATCCAAATGTCTGGATTTGACCAAATTCTTGTAAGAGGCTTATTGATATCTGAGCCATTGCTTTAACTTAATGCTATCTGATGGGTTCGTTATACCAAGTGCTGCAATGCTCAGATCTTTGTCCTGTTTGTTAAATTGTAGATGAAGAGGTTCATTGGAAGATGAGGTCCCTTTCATCTCTTTTAGGAATGACCAAGTCCAGTATTCATTCATTTAATGAGTAACAGTTTGTGGCATCTCTCGCAGCATGGCCTTTTTGAGCTGCTTTCCAAATTTGCATGCCTAGGTAAGGCGATGTATTGTTTTGGTGGAGCTGTGTGCATAAGGTGTGGTGATCTCTTGGAAGTTTCAGTTCTTTATCATGGGAGTCAAAGTCCCTATTTCCATTGCTCCAAATTTATTGCAAAAACTGTTCAGTATAACAGATCCTTGCTTGCTTCTCATAATGGATTAGATTCACTGGCATAATGTTCCTATTTGTTCTTGGCTAGTGGTGTGACTTGCTAAATGATTACCTGTAGCTGCCAAGGCTGAATTATGTCTTCTTACACCTTGTGAGGATGAAAACATGACAAAGCATCAATCAAAATGTTGAATTTGAAGCTTTTGCTAGTAAACCAAAACTGTCAAAGGGCATATTACTAAAAGCAAAGAATATTTCTGTACAGATCCTGTGTTGCATACTAAGGATTTCTTTCTTCTTTTTTTTTTCTTCCCCCAAAAAATGTTAATGATCAACTGGGAGTCTCAGGGAACGGTTATAAATTGGCATCATTATCGCTGCAGCACCCAAATCATGCTCCTGCCCATGTTAGATCTAAATATGCCCAAATCATGCTCCCACTCCTGTTAGATCTAAATGAGCAGAACATATTCGCAGCATAATGATGGATTTATTAATGCTGAACCAGACTGCATCCTGGTGATTACCATTACAAATGGGCTCTGATCAAGAAGATATTTTGGGAGGTGACGTGTACCCGTGTTGTTGCATGGCAGGAGCAGCACGCGGCTTGCACCCTTGCTGGGCTCCCAGGATCAGCTGCACATCCTGCCCTGTTGCCAGCCCTGTCCTCGAGATGTTGGATGGGAAGGAGAGGTGGTTTTATATCATGAGGGCAGCGAGCATCACAGAGCTTTATGCATACTGATGCCTGAGCAGGAGAGAGTTGATGCCAGTGCAACACATGAAACTGAAAACCAAACAGTCTGGAGAAAAAAGCTTAATTGATTCCACCTTCTTGTGTGGGTATCTTGTCTGTGATTTCAGTGAAATTTACAGTGATTAAATAGATAGAGGATCTGTAAACCTGTGATTTAAGTGTTTTGAGTCATTGAGGATTTGAAAGAAAGTGTGTACGTCTTTATGATCTCTTTGGTTATCAGTAGGGGAAGACTTGGTACTACACCAAGTGAGAGACTGGCCTCAGGGCCTCTCTTTCCCTCTTAGCTAGCTCAGCTGCAGTTTGAACTAACCCAGAAAGTATTGTACACTGGGGAGCCGCTCTTTCCAGCCTCACTTCTTGCTGTCATTTGTATGAATTATGCTGTGCCTCTGACAAAAATGTGTCATATGTTAGCATAATATACTCCCCATGTTCTTACTGTATTTTGAAGCATTGACTTCATCTTTCTTTCCCCTCTCCTTGATGGTTTCAATGCTGTTGCATTCCTGGCATTTCAGATGGACCCCATTTGAGCCAGTGACGGCAAGAAAAGTTATAATTCTCATTATTTTATGTATCTTTTTGGTGACGCAAAAACATTGAGAAGAGTCTGAAGTCTTTCCCAGGTTGTGTACATGCACAGGTGCCTGCTGCCTGCCATCGAAGTTTGAGAATATATTTAAGCTCCTAACTTTTACTTTAGGCTCCTAGGTCCCTACTGAAATGAAAAAGAATTCAGGGTCCAGATTCATCGGAATATTTTGGCTTTTATTTTCCACTGTTTTCGGTGGTTCTCGTGTCCAAACTTAACAAGTCAGTGTGTGAAAGTGAAGTGGGTTTTGTGGGTTCAGGTTATGCAGGGAGTCCTGTATCCTCACTTGTATTTTGGTAACAATTTTATGTAAACTCTAAATGGGTCGCATGCCAAAATGCCATTTGAAATCTGTGCTTTGTTACATTAACTGCTGCTGCTGATGCACACATCCTCTCGATGGGGCCTGGCAAGAATGGGGACGGTGCACCAGGCTGGGCTCCTGTTGGTTAGATACCTCCAGAAATGAGAGGTCTTTCCTTGCCAAAACTGCAACCTCTACACCTGGACACTAGTGCTGTTATTGCTCCTACAGACACATATGGAGCTAGTTTTCCAATTGGCAGCAGCAGCTTATTTTTATTTGATGGCACTTGAGTCCTGAG
The DNA here is from genome assembly GCF_963932015.1 of Anas acuta. Classification (NCBI taxonomy): domain Eukaryota; kingdom Metazoa; phylum Chordata; class Aves; order Anseriformes; family Anatidae; genus Anas; species Anas acuta. The sequence continues at coordinate 15,597,989 of NC_088984.1, forward strand.
TGGGGAATATGCTATTATTAATGACTTACTGAAAATCTTTTGTGGCAAATTTATTGCTAATGCAAAAAAAAAAAAAAAAAATCTTTGGACTACCTTCTTTGATTGCTTGTTGCATACTGATGGATATATGTCAAATTTGGATTCATGGTAACAATTTCTCTGCTGACTTTGAAGCATTTACACTGGAAAATTATGGGGTTCATTTTGTCATTGTTATTAACATAAATCTGAACTGTGACTTCCAGCTACTCACCAGATGTTTCTTCCAGGTACTGTAATGACTACCTGGATTCGGCAGGGAGGGGTCCCATCCACCAACCCCAGGCAGTGGTGAGGTAGAGATGGTGTCGCACGCAGTTGTGTTGCTGCTGTTACGGGAGGGTCAGGGTCCTGCTAGATGAGTGGCTGCTTTCACTCCTGAGCTAAGGTAACCTTCAGCAAATAGGAGGATCTTCACCTCTACCTACACAGGGCATACAAATTGTGGGGAAGAGAGATTATATTATGAAGCTGTAAAAGCTGGCAGGTGATGCTCCTGCTCCCTGTGTCTTTTTCTGAAGCATTTTAAGACTGATGGTGAGACCAGGGCAGGATTAGGAGATTTTGGTTACCAGCTAACTTTTGGAGGGGAGGAAGAAAACGTGAAGGACACAGGAGCTGTGCTGACCCACTAAATCCTGCACACAAAACTGCTACTTCATATTGACAAGGAGGGGTGAAGAGCAAGATGAGATAAGAAACCTGAGCAAATCTCCACTGTTGGTTTTCAATCCTAATAAACACTTTTAATATGATCTCTGACTGCTGGAGGAATGCAATGAGATGGAGCTAGAATACAGGGTTACACCTTTAAAAGGAAATAATAGCTAAATGTAGGAAACTAAAGGCAGGCTAATGCCCAGCTGCAGCTGGTTCGGTGGTAAAGAAGGGCTGTGTCATTAGATACTGAGTGTCTCTTGTGCTCTGAGGTGGAAAGTCATCTCTGTTAGCTCTCAGTTAGGCTCCTGTGCTGCCAGGTGCCTCTCAAAGCTTAGCGCTAGTTTTGATGGCATCGCAGCAATTCAGTGATGCCCCAAGCAGTGGTGGGGGTTGCCCCTTCAAAAACAGCCTCAAAACACACAGATATCAATATCAATAAGGGTATTTGTGCTTCTCAGCCTGAGCAAGGGGCCAAAGTGATAACTGCTCTTACAAAACTCTTGGACCAGCAAGAGGAAATGTCTGAATTTGTATAGTCCAGCTTTGAAAAAACATTGCCTTTCCCTTTATAGAAAAAGGATTTTGTGTCAAAGTAGAAAGGAAAAACATTCCCAGACCCGGGTAAGGCCCTTATATAAGCCATTCCTTTCTTTTCGGATGCCCAGCAGTAAATGATGCAAATGAAAAAGATACTGTGTGGGGAGTACTATTTCAGTGTAATCTTCCACCTCACGACTGATGCCTGAATGATTTTATTATAAGAACAACATGGTTTGGGGCACAGTGTCAGAAAGTCAGCTCTTGCCTGGAGCATGCATTTAAACATCAGTAACCCCTCTGTTGCCAATTGTCCAGAGAAATCCTGTTCCCTTACTTTTTTAATTTACTTTTTTTTTTTTTTAGTTTAAACATTTTATCTCTCTGTTCTATATCCCACCACTGCATTTCATACACAAACCCACCTAAAAAGGGAATGCCCTAATGTAGAATGTCTTTTCAGCATCGTTATTGAACAGGCTGTAGCATATGTCGATTACTTCTTGCTAGTGTAAATTAAAATTGGGCATTGATGTTTGCAGTGTGACCAGCTCTTACCAGGGTGTGACAGAAAGGCTTAGCCACTGTCCCATGGTTCAGGAAAAGCCTGCAGGTGCTTTTTAGGCGTGCTGTGTTAGGGCGCAGTGTGTTTTGTTTGCTTTGGGTAAGGTGCAAGGAGTATGGGGAGCTGCAAGGATGCTGCATGAGCGACCTTGGGTTTCAGCCTTCCCCCAGAAGGGCTTTACTTCCAAAAAGTGCATGCAGTGTTGGTGCTGCAGAATGGTTTGCTCAGAGCAGGTAGAAAACAGAATCCCAGAGACCTTGTGGAGGGACATGTAAGCAGCAGTGAAATTTACCTCGTGCAGACGTACAGTAGGCAAACTGTCTGAGCCCTGTATTTTGTGCTGTCCCTCAGGGGCTGCACCAAAACCCCTTTAAATTGGGAGAAGGGCTTCCAGTCTTGACTGAGGAGTGACATCTATATTGAAGGATATAATTAATTTTAAACCAGTCCATGCCATGTGTTACCTTTAGCCTAGTGCAGAGGTGTTATTCTGACATCCAGCCTCCCGCAGGGAGTGTGAAGTGGCTGTAACCTGTAGAGATACTGGAGCCATCCACCTGCAGCAGCTTGTGTTGCCCAATACTACTCCCTGCTTGGGAAATGGGGGTGCTGACCCAAATTCTGTTAGTCCTCATTTGTCTTCTTATTCCATGATTTGAGCTCTTTGGAGTGGACGCTGTCTTTACTGTGTGCGTGGTGGCTCGTAGTAGATGCTGGAGATCCTGGGCCAGGAAAGCCCAGACTCTGCACAGTGGGGGAAAAATGTTTCAGTGGGATAAGAGCTGAAGTGTAGATCAAGCAGCTGCATTTGTAAGTAACTCCTAAATGATAATTCTTTAAACTTGCAGTACCATCCGTTGTCCCTTTGGAAGCAGTGATGTGGGCTCCTCCATCTGGGCAGCCCAGGGGAGCAGCTGCCCCTGTGGGGTGTCCCTTTGCCCCACAGAGGAGAGGAGTGGAGCCTTCCTCACCCAGCACCACAGCACTGGCCTTTGTCTTCTGGGATGGGTTTAGAAGCAGAAGTGGGAGCATGAGGAGGGGCACGATGTCTCCAGCTGATGCACAAGAAACACAGAGGGTTTGCATCACCCTCAGAAGCACATGCGAGAAGAGTTGTAGTGGAGCAAGCACTGCAAAGCAGAGGGGTTTGGGTGCTGGCAAGCTGGCGGGTTCAGTTATGATGCAGTGGCTGGTTTCTGATATTCAGAACTGCTCACCTGGCTGCTCTAGCTAATACATGTGATTAATACATTCTCAGGTGTAATTTTTAACTAAAGCATGCTTCCTTGCCCTTTCTGCCCCTAGATCAGTTTGGTGCCCAGCCCCTGGCAGCAGTTGAGTGATGGGGCAGTAGAGATGGAGCTCACCATGCTTCTCAGCTCCTGTGCTTTTGGACCTAGTGTTACTCTTGGCTGGCTGCGTCGGCACAGTGCATTTTACAAGTCTGAGGGAGTTTTGCACAACAGGGAAGTATTAAAGTTAAGGAAATGTTTTTTCTACCCAGCATGTAATTAAAATAGGAAATTCCTAGTCACAGGAGGTTGTAGGGATCGAAATTACAAATGGATTCAGAAAGGGATTATGTAAATTAATGAAAGAGAAATCCAGGAAAAAAAATAATTAAAAAATCAATTTGAATCTCTTTCTGAAGAAACTCTGAAACCACTGCTTGCTGGAAGAGTATCCTGGAGAAGAGTCACTCCTTGTGTTTCTGGTCTGGTAGCCTCTGGGTAAGGTTCCTCTCACCACATCAGCCCTTCTTTGGGTCAGGCTTAGGGCTGAGCAGGTGGAGCACTGCAACACTGACGGCGCGCACTGTGCTGCCTCTTTCTTGGTGATGTACAAAAATATTTTTGTTGCTATGTAAAGTGTGAGGATAAGAAGAAAATAATTAGTGGAATAACTAAGGGAGGGGCATGTGCATGTGCATTTTTCCTTGCTTAATGGGACTAGCACAGTGAGGTTTCTCCCAAAAAAACAGAAGCGAATTCCTGGGACCTATGTGCATGCTCATCTTGTGGATGTGGGTGCTCTGTTCCTGCTCATGGCACTTTGTGTACCGGGCAAATTGGGCTTTTGAGACACTATGGAAGCATTGTTCCTGCAGTAACTCACTGTCAGAGTATTATTTGGCAAATAGTTTTAAGCAGCAATACGTTTGAGCAAATCTGCAAAGTTTTGTTTGAGTAATCCATAAACAATATTACAGGCTTAATTTGGCAAATGAATTAATTACTTTAAAGCTTTTACTGGCCTTTGATTTTAGGGCAGGTAGTGTTATTTTGATAGTTGATATCGCTTATGTACCTGTTTAAATGTAAACATGCCTTATTGAACTCTGAATGTCACCTGTAGTAATGAGTAAGAAATCAGTGTTTGTTTTTTTTTTTTTTTTTTTTTTTATCAAGCATGGGAAAATACTGATGTATAAACATCTTGCAATTCGATTTCCTTTACAACTTATTTAAGCGCTTAACAACTGCAAAAGCCCAACTTCAAACACTTCCTGCAACTACTTAGGGATTAATTTGAATTAAGATAATTCAAGTGTTGGCATATAACCATGAGTTGGGCTTTTTTTTTAAAAAAAAAAAAAAGATCTTTGCAAAATGAAAGGATTCTTTTTTTTTTTTCCTAATAAAAACAAACAGCTGTGTCTCCCATATGGTATTCTCTTGTAAAATATTTACATTTGAAAGGCGCCCAGACTCCTTGCAGTAGAACACAATTTAAACAATGAGCGTAAGTGAACAAAAATCTATTGTTGTCAGCTCTGATCGCAAAGGTTTTAGCATGCACCTTCCCCCTGCTGACCCCTTCATGCTCGGCATTGGGCTATCGTCTTATTGTTGGAAGATTTCCCTCAACGACTACCTCGGTGTTTCCCTTTCTAAAGAAAATAATTTTCATCAGGAATCAGCCTGGTGCAAGTGAAAAGAAGTGTGTGAGCAGAGAGATGTTATGAAGGAGTCAGGGGAAAAAAATCAGTGAAAGAAGGGCATGATTAGTACATGAAGTTTTGCAATGATTCCCTGCTCTAAGCTGCTGCAAAGTTGGCTGTAGGAGAGTCTCCCTGGAAGCACCATTGCTCCTTGGTTAGAGGAAGCAGTTTCCTTGGCTGCATGGCTGCCAGAGTCTGTCTTTTTAGCCTACTGCAAGGATAAATGTTAACTTTCCAGCTGGAATTGCTCTGTTTGCTTTCACAGTGAAAACAGAACTAACAATTCTGGTAATGTTATTAAAAAATATTTGTCATGTCAAAAAGTCTTGCTGCCTGTAATTACATTTAAACATCCCAAACTGAATAGCAACATTCAAACTCGCCTAGAGTATTTGATTAGGCTTGGTTAATAGTTACTAATGGGTGTGCAGCTTTTATGTGTGACTCAAGGGAGAGAAAGGGGGAATTAATGGCAGGCCTATTTGGAAAGCTGTGAATGACTGAGGAGCTCTGAGGTCTTGAACCTCATCTTGTCCCATGCATGGGAGAGGGAGGGGGGCTGGTGCCAGGCCTAGTTATAAAGCAGAGGGTCTGATTTTACCAGACTAAGACAAGATCTTAATAGGAAACAAAACAGTTTGTGTGTCTGTCGAACACAAGAGTGATAGGAGGTTGTTTTTTGCTTGCTTGCTTCCTTTTTTTTTTTTTTTTTTTTTTTTTTTTTTTTAAGTTTCTGCTTTGTCTCAAGCCCCCAGAAATCTCTTTGCTGGCTGTGTTTGCTGTTGACGTTATGCTCTGCAGCGCACGGGGACCTCAGTCTGTAGAGTTTCAGCAAGGAACAGCGATTACAGGCTCTTTCATGCTGCGGCACGCATCATCTCCTGGGTTTGCCAGACACCCACAGCAGTTTCTTAAGACCTTGCCTCCTGGCGAGTTGTGTTACCAGTCACACGAGCAGTATCACTGAAGCTGTACTGCACTCTCTGACATAACCACAGTGTGCACAGGTAAAGGTGCTTTGCACAGAGCAGCTCTTCCCCAGGACCTGGTCTACCTATGTGGGCCATGATTATCCCGCAGTGATGTCTGCAGCAGGCCTTACAATGGCACAGTGTATTTATAACTGTGTAGGTACAAAATCACATCCCTGACCTTGGGGAAACTGGGTGCAGACCTGGATTTAGTAATTAGAGAAATTCATGCAGCTTCACTTTCCATTTTATGTAACTCCTCTTCACCGAGCCCCTTGGCATAAGCTTCACGTGGTCAATGAAGACGCAGAGGTGTGCTATGAAGGAAGCTGTTTTACCCTGTGCAATGTCATTGTAACATCCCAAAGAATTAATTTCCAGCACAACATCTCTCTTTCCCCCTAGCTTTCCTGTTCTTTCCACGTCGAGTGAGGACTTTCCCATTTGTAGTAAAGGAGTATTTTGCTTTTTGAATTATTTATCAACTCCATCTAGTGCTCCTCAGGAATAAGGAGGAGCTCCTGATAGGAAGATAGTTCTATGCTTTTTGGCAGTAAGCCAACGGATGCTCCTAAAAGTTACATCTTATATTACATGTGATGTTTGGACTTTGAGAATAGTTTATATTGGGAAATAATATATTGTCTGTGCCTTGAGAAAAGCCATGAGACTAAAGAATGTTTGTTTTTGTTGCTTAAAAGAAGATTGTAAGGATAATGTTTATGACACATCTGATGTTTGAGATAAACTTGTTATTGGGGTGTGAAGTAGTGTGCAGGTTTGCTAGCTATTTTAAATGGAGGAATTCAAAGTCCTGGGGTATAGCAAATGCTTAAAAAAACAATAAAATAAAATAAATCTCAACAGAATCTCAAGAAGTCAGGAGAATACAGGGGCAGATAATGTGGATGCTGAGCTGACAGTGTCCTTGAATAAGTCTCGATGATGGATTTCTCACACAAGTACTAGAAACAAATGACCATTTAAAAAGAAATGCAGGAAAGGGATGGCTATTTCATACGGAAAGCACCTGGCATGTCTACGTTGGTTTCAGAGACCTCCGTCGCCCTGCTGTGTTTTGGGGCAGGTCTGGAGGAGATGGTAGGAAGATAATAACAAGTTCAGAGGGTGCTGCTTGAAGGAAAACAAAACAAAAAAAAACTAAATCAATGTTTTTAACCCCTCGCTGGCTGCTGCATTTCTCTTTCGCCATGTGTTGCCCTGGAACAGCTGTCGGCAGCTCTGAGCGCACCAGGCTCAGAGCACACAAAGGCTCAGCGACACGAGGGTTATGACCTAATGGTAATAGTGCTGCCATTTATTGTGCGGCTGCCAGGGGACTTCCCCTGCTTTGTCTGCAGTCCTGCCTAACCTAATATTCTCTTTAAAAGGCTTCCTTGCACAAGGAAGAATTATGAAATCAAACTTTCTCTTTTATTGAAGCAGCTTGTGTTTACTCTTGATGTGCTTGCTCAGAGAAGCTATTTTTGTCACCGCTGGGGAAAAGCAAGTAGGTTCCTGTGCACCCTATTTAATCGGTTGTTTCAAAGGGACAAAAAAAGCAGGTCAGCAGTCAAGGGATCTTTTATGTTGATGGCAACTGTTATATTCTGCAGGATTTATAATCTAGATGAGGGAGACAAAAATACTTGGGGAAAGATGTTCTGGCTCTGTAGAGAAAAAATGTTAAGCATTGCTGCAAGGCTGACTGCAAGTCTTTTTCACTCTCGAGCTTTACTGTATTCATTCATGTAGCGGTGTAATTTTTCACCACAGATTTTGCCTTCAGATTTGCCTGTTAGGTTCTGTTTATAAAGTCTGTGCACAGCTATTTTAAAACTAGCTGTAGTCTGTTGTTTCTTACTGATGGGATGGTGGGAGGCATGCGTTTTCTACCTACTTGAGGGTGTCTATTATATTCCTGCAACAATAATGTGCATAAATACTGCAGATCATCTGTGGCTGGTGATAATGATAATAAAAACAAAACAAAACCAAAAATAAAGAAATGGTGATCAGTTCCAAGGGTGCAATAGAAGGTAGGTTGAATCTCAACGGGGCAGCAAGGATGCAGCATTGTCCTACAGTTCTTAAAGCCCGAACTCTTTGCTACCAACACTGACTCAAATTTATCTTTGGTTGTTAGCAGATAGCTGACCTGTGGTGTGTATTTGGACAGTCCTTTTCAATACAGCGAAGGGCAGCAGTGCATCTACAGGCTGGCCAATTCATTATAATTAGTTTTGCAAACTGGGAAATCCAAAAGAGCATAGGTTGATTAAGCACAGGGCAATCAGAGCTACAAAATTAAATATAATATTGTTAGGTCTTTACTGTGCCCAAAGGATACCTAGAGGAAAAGCAGATTATAGATATGCCATAGCAGAGACCATAGGATACAGTTCGGAATTCTGTCCAGAATTATTCCCAATATTTTTATTCATCTGTAGTTAAATTTAACCTTTGTTTAGACACGTTTAACTTGAGATTCATGTGCTAGAATGGGCAACCTATCATTCAGGTTCTTGTATCTGTAGTCACTAGCTGGTGCCTAAGCTGAGGTGCCTAAAGTAAATATTTGCTTGTTAAAATCTTCGTGTCAGGTTTTCATTCAGAAAATGATAAATGGATGGGCAGGAACAGGAAACGTTTAAATCCTATGAACATAAAAGCATCCTGTGGCAGCAGGAACAGAATAGCGGCTTTTTGCTAAATGCCTGGGACAGACGCAGGGACCTGAGCACCCCCACATACTTGTGATGCCGGCGCTCAGCCACATGGTGAAATTCTAGCTCGCCAACTTTGTTTCATTACTTGGAGAATCTGTTTCAAATTTACTTATAAGAAAAAACACAGTGCAAACCAACAAAAAAAAAAAAAACAAACACCAACAACCTATTAAATATGGCTCATTACCAAGTTTATGGGATATCTGTAATGGATATTTCTCAGGCTTGTAGGTAATAGAGGCTGCCCTTTGGAGAGTTACCTAAAATGACCCTTTCCATGTTTAAATCATTTTCTACCACCACTGCAAAATGAATTACAATGATATTTTAAAGGAAATGTGTATTAATTAAAAGTCTCCTGAGATTCTTCAGCTGTGGTTCAGATTTGTCACAATAGTGAAGCTGTCGAGTGTCTGAGGTTTCCCAACTGCGTGTTGCACAGGGGGACACTTAACATTTTATGCCACGAGAGGTATAGGAAAGGCCAGTCCCCCAGGCAGGGGACACTGGTGTGGCTTCTGCAGTTTTGAAGGAGTTCTTCAAATTCTGTAGGAATCTGCAGTTTTGAAGCTGTCCTTTGAAGTTTTTGTTTGAATACTCTTAACATGTCTTTTCATAGTCCTTTCTTATGATAACTGTAGTTCCCTCGGTCTTTCTCAAGAACTCGTGCTCTGGAGCTCTGCATATTTGCACTCTTCTGGCCTTTCTCCAATATGTCCATATCTTTTTTATTATTGCTATTATCATTTAGTTAACGTTGGTTAGTTAGTGCTTGCAAACAGCTGATTGAGCAAAATAAAAGGCAAAACTGAAGAATTAACTTTTGGTTAGTCAGCAAATTTGGCTTGTTCCAGGTGGCCAAGTGCCAATTTAATGAATTTCTTGTCGTTCTGATGCAAGTGATTGGGATGCCTTCATTTCCTGAAAGTTGCAATTCCTTTATTCTCTCTTTATTCTCTCCTGCTCCAACCTATAGTATTTACTTGCTGCTAGGTTTCAGATGGGATTTTTGAGTAACCAAGGATGGAACGAAGAGATACAGCACAAGAAAATGGAAATTTACTGGCTGCTGTGTTCCATCCCATCTGCAGGGTGATTTATCTCTATCTTCATCTGCAAACCAGCTGCCCTCTACTTTCTAACTCCGATTCAGCCCTCCTTCCTATTGTGGCAGCAGTCTGGGACATCAGAAAACTCTTCTTGTGTTTCCTTGCTATCCTAAGACAGCTGAAGCTGTATCAAAACTCCATCTGTGTCCAAGAACAAAAGTTTCAGCCACGGAAATATCATGAACTCAGTTTTTCTGTGTTTTGTGAATGTAAATCTTGGATGGATGTTTGCTGAGAACAGCGATCCTTTATGGCTATAAACGAGAACAGAAATATGGTCCTGCTTGTTTATAGAAAAAAAAGAAGAAAAAAAAAAAAAAAAGAAAAAGAAAACCCACATGGTTTGGGCTTTTAGTGATGTTATCTTTTGGTTGCTGATCTGTCCAATGGTTTTCAAATTACGATTTCTAAAAAGTTACTCATAAGGCATCTGCTGAAGGATTTTTGGCCTAAACAGTTTGGCATAGTGCTGGTTTTATGGGATCTGTATCTGGGTTCTTGACTGTTATTGCTTCTACTAGCTTATCGTTTCTGTGCTGATTTGCAGCTCTGAGCTGTGGTTACCTGCGGTAATAATCTTGGCCTTTTCCACTGAATAAATGGACTGGATTCAGAAGTGGAGTTGCAGAAAAGCTGCAAATCAGGCCCACATGTAGAGACTTCTGGTTTGCAGGAGTATGGCTCGAAGGCGCATTTCTGTCGGGGGGGATGTGCTGAACAGGCCGGGGCTCACAGATGCCAAAAGATTGGGTTCTGCAGTGAAAATGCCCCGGTTGCAGCAAGGCTGAGGTGACTTGGAGGAACAGCTCTTTCTTAACCTGGCAAGAAGACCACAAGAAAAACATCTCAAATCACACAGCCTTCTGTGAGAGAGAGGCAGCAAAGTGCACAGCAACCCAAATTCCCTTGAGGCTGCGTAAGCCTGCAAAAGCAAGAACAACTGTGATGGCTGCATGGCTTCTTGGGGTATTCTTGGTTTTGTAGCAAGATGTGGGAGAAATTCCACTTAATCTAAGAGTAAAAGTCTGTAATATCTGTATGGCAGAGCAAACAAACACCAACAGCAACAAAAGAAAGAAGAAGAAAGCGCTGAACTTTCCCAAAGCTCAGAGCGGTGTTTTGGGATGATGGAGACCTGTGCCTGACTGTTCCCACTTCTGCACGTTTAGTAGCCACAGCGTGCAATGTGGTGACAACAGGCATTTCCTGGCTGAGCCTGTAATTCTTAGAGTAGAATACTTTCCATGCCTAGAATACCAGATAAGATCTGAATTTCCTCTTCCTATAGCTGAAGAAAACCATCCATCTGACCAGTCATTTTGCTCAGCACTTTCCAATCCACAGCTGACTAAGTGCTGGAGAATAGTTAAGATCAGACTTTCAGCCTCGGAAAAATGAGGCTGGTGGAAGGGAAAATGCTGTTTCTGTTTCTGGAGGCAGGGCGCTGAGGAGTGGTGAGGAATCCCCAGCCGGTACGTGCTGCTATGTGTGTGGTAGCAAGCAGAGCTGCTCAAGGAGGGGTGGATCTGCACTGAGAGCCACTTGGCGTGACGGGGAGGATGTTTGCACGCTGCATGTTTTGGCTGGTGCACTTTGGGCTGACCCCACGGATGCTCAGATCAAGCATTTGTGGTGGGGTGGATCAGCCATTTGAGTATCATCCAAAACGATGCACTTTGGGTGCCCCAAGCCCACTCTGCAGCATGAATCAAAGTGCAGTAAGCAGGGCCAACTGGAAGATGCCTTCAAAAATGCATTCCTGGCCTGTGCTGAAGTATTTGCACCTACCTTCACCCTAGCAAGCGTACCTGCATGCCCAGTTTACCACTTGTGTTCCTCGGACCAGCCATAACTGTTATCCTGACTCTGAAGGGTGAACACTCCTCTAAAACCTCCTCCTCTCACGTTTCCCTTCCCCAGCGTAACCATTTGCCTCTGGCACTCAGCTTCCCTCCAGCCCCTCCACCTCCATCTCTCCCAGGGACATCCATGTGCACATCAGTACCGCTCCCAGTCAAGTGGTTGCTATTTTGGAAGAGAGCAGAGAGGATACCAGCCCCTGTGCAGAGCACTTACTGGAAGTGCCTGACTGAGTCACAGCAATTACTGGGGTATCTGAGGTTAAGGGAGTGATGAGTAATTGAGGTCTCTCATTTTAAGGATGCCAAATCCCAGCTTCTTGTGCACCCTATGGAGAGAAGCAATTTGCAAGCCTTAAGTGAGGAATTTATAATAGCTTTTTTTTTTTTTTTTTTCTTTTTCCCTCCTTATTTATTTATTTATTTGAGACTAATGGTGTCTCTAAAGAATCCCTTTGTATCGATCAGAGGTGTTAGGGCAGAGAGGGCTGCACCCTGCATCCTCCACGGGAAATAGTGCAGGGCTGTGCTCTCTACCAGACCTGCAAAAATTGTCCTGAGACCTGACCTTCCCTGCTCTTGCTCTGGGAAAGGGAAGCTTTGTCTCACATATATCACAAGGGCACGCCTGGAATTTACCTCTGGGTGAGGAAGTATGGAGCAAGAGCTCTGGAAAACCATCTGATCTGGGAAGATCAGATTCTCACTGATAATCTTGTGAGCATGCCGTGTGCTCTTCTTTATCAACTGGTGCGCCACGTCCTCGGCAGACTAACGATTGATGCCTGATAGCAGACGTTCCTGGGAATACAAATCCCCACGCTGCCATGTTATGCATTCATAAGGCAATTATCAAAATGGAGGTGATCTTGCTGAGCGTATAATTTGGATGCTGAATAATCCCACTCAAATGCAGTATCAGTGCAGAGAGAAGGAGTTGTTTTTGCATGCTTGAATATGTATATCTTAAAGCAGAGAATACAGCCCAGCGGATCCAGTAGCTAAGCCTTGTTAGTATTGTGCACCCACAGGCAGAGCCTAGATGTTTTACTGCAATTGCCTCACCCATTTTTCCTGAAGCAGCTTATGTTGCAAAACGCTTGGCAATTTATCTGATGCTATATATTCCTATGAATTATTGACTCCTTTATGCCCTTCTATCAGGTGTACCAGATGGTCACTCCTCCTTTCCTTTTTAGGCTCAATGCGGTTTTACTATGGTCTTTTCCATGCCTCTAAGAAATGCAAATTTGGCTGTTTTTAGTCTCTTACCTGCCTCCCATTACCAACTTCCCTTCCCTTCCCTTCCCTTCCCTTCCCTTCCCTTCCCTTCCCTTCCCTTCCCTTCCCTTCCCTTCCCTTCCCTTCCCTTCCCTTCCCTTCCCTTCCCTTCCCTTCCCTTCCCTTCCCTTCCCTTCCCTTCCCTTCCCTTCCCTTCCCTTCCCTTCCCTTCCCTTCCCTTCCCTTCCCTTCCCTTCCCTTCCCTTCCCTTCCCTTCCCTTCCCTTCCCTTCCCTTCCCTTCCCTTCCCTTCCCTTCCCTTCCCTTCCCTTCCCTTCCCTTCCCTTCCCTTCCCTTCCCTTCCCTTCCCTTCCCTGCTGCAGCCCATACAGATTTAATTCTCCAACTAAAACTACAGAGATGTCATTCCAGTCACTTCTACCCTGAGGCCAGACAGGCTTGTGGGGATTTTTATCATCTAATGAAAAGCTTCCAGTGACACAGTCTAAATGAAGAATAATATCGTATGCATCTTGCAGAAATAAATTCAAAATCTAAACATAATTAAAATTGCTTTTAAAGGAGGACACATCATGCTGGATTAAAAACGTGCAAAATTTCTTTTTAAACATGTTTCTGAAAAATGTTGGGTTTGTGTTTGATTTGCTGAAGTAATGAGAGATTTTCAGAGCAATCAATGTTTGTCTAAAAATATTGGCTTCCAGTTCTGTAGACTGCTTGCAACCTGGGTGGATGAAACCTTTTACAGAACAGGTCTTAGTATCATATCTTAAAGGCCAGACAAGCAAAGAAAGCTTTGTTTGAATAGATGCTTTCATCCCAAACTCTGGGCAGGGTTGTTCTGGGACTGAAGGGTGACTTAGCGGGTCACATCTTTGCCCTTCCTTCCCCTTAGGATCAAGACAAAGCAAGCTGTGGCAGCTCCTGATTTTTGATGCTTTATGGGGCTGTGGATAGTGTGTATTCACAAGGCAAGCCTCCTCTGCCATCACACTTGTTCCCAAAACTTTCTGAACTTGGAGAGTGTCTTCTACCACACTCCTAAAGCTTAAGATCTAAATCAGAAATGAGACAAATCAAAGCATTTTTCCCCCTGGTGGTGCCAAGGCCTGGTTATGTAGGATGGTTTTCCAACTCTATTTCATTTATTTATTTATTTATTTATCTATTTATTGTTCGTTAAGCCGGGAGCCCCTCTTATAGCCCTTGGTCTTTCCCCACCACGAGCGGTCTGTGGGGTGCTGACCCCACTGCCTGTGCAGACCCAGCTCCGCCGCGGTGCTTTCTGCACTGGCGCCCGCTCAGCCGCAGCCTGGTAATTGCGCAGCCAATTAGTCTTTGTTGCAAGCATCTGTGACAAAATATACTTTGTTTTAATAACAATCATTATTTGACAAGCCACGAAAAAATTAAAACAGATGCAGCCATTATGTAGCTGCTTACATTTGCGTGGCTCTACCTGCTTTCTTCAGTCATGAATGAAATTGTAGCTTGTTCGGGGAATACAACAGACCCCTAAATATGGTGATCAGGCAAAATATTTTCACCCGGCTGCCTTCACATAGAGGAGCTCATACACCAGAGCTCCCAGTGGCTCAGGGTGAGACTGTGAGCTGGCAGATTTCTGAATTCAAAATAAATTCAAGTCAGGCTCAAAGGCAGGGATGGGAGGGAAGTTTGCCGCTCCCCTGTCCTTCCCTTGTGTGAGTGTTAGGTCCCCATAAAGCTCCTAATTAAACTATAATATGCAGGTTATATTTGTGTGAATATTTTGAAAAATATTCTCCCAGGAAATTAATTAAAAATCTTTCCTCCACCTGTAATGGTAGGAATGTATTTCCTGGTAATTTAAGTACCAGCAGTTATCATTCTTTACATTGTTCCGAAATTATTTTCCAGGGAAGAATGCATTAAAAAATTGCAACATCTGAACTCTATTTGTATGAGAAATACTGTTTAAGAATGTCTGTCGTGGTTAAGAAAAAAGCAATGTTTGTCTCAAAGCCTGTGATTATATTCTCCCATTTTCTTAACATGCTTATTTTCAGACCCACTGGAGAGGGTTACATAAGGAATGGTATCTACTCTTAGGAGTAATGGGGACTTGTTACATGCTTTGTGTATGTCCTTGTCTGTAGAATATGAGACATGGAAAGAACTTCAGAAGGAGATGTCTCAGTGTAGGAGCCACACTTGTTTTTTCCATGTTGGCACTCACTTTGCCTGAAGTTCCCTTCCTTTACATCAGATCCTTCTTCAGAAAGCTCTCTTTCTCATCTGTTTTTGCTGCCTCCCTTTTTTCTGACTCTGCTACCTCCTGTTAAAGTAAACACCTTACTTACAGATGGACTGCATCAAAGGGAGAGCCAGGATATGTAAAAAGAGAGAAATGCATGCCATGATCTTTAGTTGGTCTCCATTCTCCTTTTCTTGATATATCCTGCTGTGCCATGTGTCCTCTAGGTCCAGAACTACTCAGCTGAGGAAGAGCTACAACATTGCACTGAAATTGCAAGTTAGATCTCCTTAGGGTCCCAGTGCCTTTTATTTTTATTTTCTTAATTTTGTAAGGCTAGCAAATGGTGGTGACTTGACGGAGGTGAGGCAAGGAGATAATGCTTGCAAGCAAGCCCCAGTGCTGGATTTGTGGAGTCTGACAGCAGAACGTGGAAGGGATGCAATGGAGCTACTTCAAGGTATGCACCAAGGTGTGCCTGAAAGTGCCACCAGCCACAAGCCATCCTTGTGGTACTGCCTCACGTGGTGGGGTCTCATCAATCTCTTGTGCAGGATGTTTGCAGTGGGAAAGAATTGAAAGAATCTTCTCAATTATTGTTCCTCTAGATGCCAGAGTCCTTAAGATCCTTAAATAACTTATATTAACTTTTTTTTTTTTTTTTTTAAAGAAACCAAAAAACCAAAAAAACAACAAAGGGATGTAAATGCAGTGTGCATGACTTTGGAAAGTTAATTATGAACAGTAGAAAATCTGTTAAAACTATATTAGGAGACTTTTTACTAGTGAATCACCCCAACTTTTCAAACAATAATTTCTTCTCCTAACCATGGTTTTGTAGAGGAAGATGCTGAGTAGAAACTTCTTACACATTTTTCAAGTGATAATTTTGGGATGCAGTCATGTCAGTTGACTCGTCCAAAACGCAGATGGTTTCAAAACGAGATTAAGGAAGCGGGAATTCCTGGCTCTTGGCCCTGAGCTCAGACCGTTTACCCTAACGGAGAAGAGGAAACCACAACACACCAGGCACTTGAAGTACATGCCATTAAAGAGAACACGAGACTTTTAAATTAGACCCAATTTCAGCAAGGTGCTTTCAGCGTGCACTTAATGTTGTGTGATTTATGTAATGACTTCACATGTTTTCCACAGGGTTACTCATACATAATGTCATTTGTTTGCTGAATCAAGGCCTAAATCAGATCTTCTTGTAAAACTTCCTAGTTAATTAGCGATCTCATATTATCTTGTGCCCAGAGCACTTTCCAAACTGGTATTTTAGAGCCTGTGGGTACAGTTAGCTTAAAATAATCAAGATAAATGCTACATTTGGAATGCTAGTCTTATCCAAATTGCACGTTCCCTAAAAATACTGTTTGAATAAGCACTACTGAATGCAAATAATGTTAAAGAACTGACGCAGCCCATGTGTACAATTCAGGATATGTAAAATATCAGGAAGAAGAGGGGATAAACAAGAAAGATGTTGACATATTGAAGAATAAACCACTTATTTGTTAGATTTGTGACACAAATTTCTGTAGTAGCTAGGGCCCAGTGTGTTTCTCCAGCTGTTGTAACTTGGCGCAAACTTTAGGTTAATTTGTCAGCTGAAGGAGTAGAGTAGGATTATGGAGGAAGAGTGGTAATGTGTTTATACTATGTGGCAGAAAATCTGCGTTTAGTTATTGTCCTTGCTATAAATGTCCCATTGGACAGTGGACAAGTCTCTTAAACTCTGTGAGCCTCAATTCTCTGTCTTCTGCTTCACATTTCTTTTATCCTTTGGTTGAATATTCAGCATTCAGGCTTTGCAGCCCAGAAGTTGTATGCGATTTCAGCTCGATAGACCCTGCATCTGATTAGTGCACGTAGGTGTTTCCAAATTACAAACAATAGCATGAAAATTACAGTACTTAAACCATAAAACAATGCAAGATATAATATTCTGTCATTTTTATTTTGGGAAAAATAAATAAATAAATAAATTACTGTTCTGGCCTCATTTCTTTTGGGCCAACATCCTTGTACAAGAAGCCTTGTTGTTTCCCCAGGTGAGGTACTGATGTTCTCTAGCGCCTTCTCAAAACTGCTAAGACAACCGGTGTTATCTAGGGCAGTTATCCAAGCTTTGGTGCTCCAGTGTTTTAACTAACCATGAGCCTAACCTAGATCCCAGTCCAAACTGCTTGTTTTCTTTTACAGTATTTGGTGTGAACGATATGGCATTCTGTCATCTTCGACGTGCTTTTAAACATTAAGTGCCACTGATATTTAAGGTGTATATTATATGGTGGTAGCAATTATTGTCTTGGGTGGAGCTGTGATTTGGAGCAGGTGATTTGTCTGCTGTGTATACACTGAACAGCAACTATACTTGTCTGAGATCTCTACTTTAGGAAATATCTTTATTCTCAGAACTAAGGGTTGTCCGTGGTTCTTTATATACAAAATATAAGATAAAATATAAATTTAGACGGAAAATATACATTTAGATCTTGGTATATGGGAGTACCAGAAATAGTGAGGAAACTTTTGCAGCCTCAGCAAAATGTTCAGCTCAAAGAAACAATGACACCAATTTCTGTAATACTTCTGTTTCAATTGCACATTTTCCTGATCCCCACATAATGGGATTAAATCAGTTTACCAGTGTTTGGTCTTGCCTTGAAATGGCAAGAAAAATATGGCATTTTGTGGTTTGTAAAATTACTCCTCTATATTTCTTTCAAATTGGCTTCTTGAAGGAGGTGTAGCCTATGAAACTAAGTAATCCAAATTATGCCTTAGAAGTATCACATAGTAATTTCAGATGAAACGGTGAAAGAATTAATGCCATCTTGTCATCGTTTTAATATTTTTGATATAACAGTAAAATATATCTGTTTGCTTGGCATTGGTGCTGACATAGTGCTGTTGTGCATTAGTTCTGAAAACATGAGGGTGTATTTAAAAATTCATCTTTATCACATAGGGTTTCAATTTCCATGTGATATAGCTTCCAAATCAATTAGGAAGCATGGAAAAATTTACTCACTGGGTAAAATATGTCTATTAATTTGAAATGCAATAGAAGTCTGTGTGGATGATTTTAATCTGTTTGTTGCCAGTAGTTCTCTATGGTGGAGTTAGATGACATTTTATGATCTGCCAAAGTTGTTTGCATTTTTGACACAGTTACATGGCATTACTAAGGTTAAGTCAAGGCAACCTCATGGAACTAAATAAGAAAATATATTTTAGGCAGTGAGTAAAATGCTTTTAATATAAGTAAAATAACAGCCACTCATCACTGACAGTCAGAAAAGGTAGTAGATGGACATGATTGCAAAAGAGTCCTGGAACTGTCCCACACTATTCAAGAAATCTCGTTATGGCAACAGGTATCAAAATGCACTGCAAATATTGTACGGCTTTTCAAGCCGTCACATTAAGCACTTCTAAGAGAAAGAATTTTCAACCATCCTCATAGTCAGCCTGCCTCAGCCTCTCTTCTTAATGATTCCAAGTCTCAGCAATGATTTCTATAGGGAAGCTTGACCAGCAGAGAGCTCTGAATCTTACCTAGCCAGCCTGATTACAGTGCTACTGGGTCATGGTCATATATTTCTCCCAGGGAATTCACACACACAAAAAAAAGTAATGCCATGTATTAATCTGAGACATCCAAATACCTCATTTGTAAGTTCATTCAGAAGTAAAGACAATAAAGTGAACTCTTCAGAAAAAGTTGCAGGTGTAGAAAGGTACTTAGCTATATTCCATGAAAATACAGTAATTAAACAGACAGCTAGCTAATGCAGCTTGAAATAGAAGGTCTTTGAGGTTTTTCTGAAAGTCCATTGAAGGTAACAGAAGGATTCTCATTGAATTATCTAGGACTTGCATTTGAGTGCAAGTGTATGCCAATAGTTTAGAAGTGTAAAATACATGTAATTGTCAAAGCAGCATACAAAACCACAGCAAACAGTCTAAAAAGCTGATGAACAAATCGATTAAGGGAATCTTCCACAGCTTCTCTTTGTGTTACAGTGCTCTCTGTGTTACAGAGAGTTTGAAGATAACAGTAGGTGAGGTACAATTAAAGGAGTTTTCAATTTACTACTTCAAAGTTTGAGGTCTGCATGGTAGATTATTGATCGCTTAGCCTTTATTTTATTACGTGCCCTTGTGCAAATGACCAGCTTTTGACAAATACTAATTTAAATGCTCAGGACCGTAGCAGTACAATACTAATTTGATGTATATCCTATTTGATTTGAAGATGGAGAGACATTTGTCTCCGCAGTCTTTTCCCTGGATTCCTGTGGCCAATGTACAGTATGTTCCACCCATGAAGCAATCACAGAAATGGGCTAGGCGGGCAGACCAAGTGTTGGGTACATGGTGCTGATTCCCAGGGGTCTCCCCAGTTTTGAGAAGACAAGCACTCTGTCCTGCCCTTTCAGTAAAGACTTTGCCAGTGGGGAAAAAAATCCTTTTCTTCATTAAACTTGTGTAAATTCATTGACATCACTCAGGCTAAAGGGGATTTAACTGCATGGGGAATTTAACTGCAGGCAGAACTTGGCAAAAATTGGAAAATCATATGGAATGTAATAAGTTTTGAGCTTGGGAATATTTGTTTAGTCTTTGCAAGCATTAAGTGGACCTTTTTCCTTTGTCAGTCCCTTTTTTGCCACTTCTATAGATTGATTATGATGACTTTTTTTTTTTCTTTCCTTCAAGATTTCTTCTCTCACCTGGTTCTTTTTCTTAAAATAAAATAAAATAAAATTTTGCAGTGGTTCCCAGAAGGGGAAGGAGATAGCATAGTACTGCAGTGCTCTTTGCGAGGCTGCTCGCTGGTACGTACCTGACATCTTAAAAACTGAAGCCCAGCACAGAGACTGTTTGTAGATCTGCCTCTTTATTTGAGCTTCCAAATACACTCAGCTCCCAGAATAAGTTTTGGCCAGTGCTTTCCAGATCTGTGTGTGGCGTGGATGGGCCCTGGTGTAGATGATGTTCAGACACTAGTGCAGTTGCACAGGTGTAAAATATTTCTCTGTTGTACAAAAGTGGCTCAAACCATTAAAAATAATAATAATAATAATAATTAATAGGGTATTTACAGGTCCTGCTTCTGAATTAACCCTGTATAGTACTGGTAAGGAGATGTAACTGCAGATAACAATCTAACACTAACACTCAAGGGACTGGGATGATAAATGTTGACTGTAGTAAATGGACCGGATAGCAAAGGACTTCTCTGTGAGAGTGTATAATAATCATTTGTACTTTGTTTTTACTTTGTGGGAAACCTCCAGTTCCTGAGGAAGCATTGTTCTTAGCAAGGGTCTTCTCGTGTTGCATTGTGAGCTGTTTCTGTCTTTATAGCGGGATTTTCACTATTTTCATTAACGAAGAAGTGGTTTGAGAACCTGTCAATCTCTGCATATGAGCGCTCAAAGTAGATTATAACAAGTCAACAAGCTTAGGGGGAGATTTTGCATGATTTACAAGAAACAAGGTGCAGGAGGGGCTTGAGCAGGCACTCAGTGTTGAATAACAAACGAGACTGTGGGATATGTGGCCAAATAGCTTTAAGGTGCTTTAGGGGAATGAAGGGGTTTTCAGCAATGGAAGGAGTTGAGAAGTTTTAATCATTCAGAAATGTTGGTGGGACTGTCATCACCAGCCACCACTGACCATAAGAGCCCGTTCCTGCAGCCCTCAGGCAGGGCTTTCCTGGCCTGGAATAGCTGTGTAATCACACCTAACGTGCCCCGACAGCGTTAATGTCTGGCAGGTCATTTCACAAAGCAGCTTTGGCCATAACTATGTAAGCATCTTGGAGAAAGAAAGCTCCCGATAACTAAACATTGTTATTAGCTGATGGTTAGAAGCTTATATCTTGCCTGTCTTATGTGTTGCCTGTCTACAGATGAGACTGAATATATTTACATTTCAACACAGAGGCAAATTACACTGGGATGCTTTGGTAAGCATTTATAGATAGGCTAACAGCTCCCATGCCATAAAGAACCACATAAAAAGGCCGTTTCTTGACATGGCCCACACAGTTGTGTTTGATGAACCTGAAAATGTTTTGTACAAAGAGATCTTGCAGTGTTTTGTCTAATTGTCACAAAATACTAATGATGGATCCAAGTTGCTGTTGTCTTCCAAAAGACAGCAGGGACTAACTAACAGGGAACCAAATCTTCCCAGAATCTTGTAGAATGACATAATTTGTTTCAATATGTAAACTGCGGATGATTTGAAGGAGGTCTATAAAAAGAAATTGGATGTCACCCTTGCTAGCCTTGTGCAGGGAAGTCTCTGCTCAGTGTTTCTGTCTGTCGGGGGTGCTGCAGGGTGGTCACCAGTGCTCACAGGGGACACCCCCAGCTGGGTATGGGGTGCTTCCTTCTCCATCACTTAGAAGGTTGCATGGAGGCACAGACCATGCCAGCTGCCTGCTCGGCAGTCTCTCCATCACCCACAGGCTGGCTGAGTGATTTATGTTGTTCAATGGCCGTTTATTGCTCGTGAGAGCCCTGAGGGCTGAAGTCATTTATTTATGCATGGAGCCGTCCTGCACACAGCAGTGTAGTGTCTGGCCCTGTATGGGAAAGCCCCCAGGGCTATGTGTGAGGGACCCACTGGCCCAGAACGGACTGGTGACTTTATGACACGGGTGTGCGCCCGGAGGAACTGGACCAAGGCCACTGGTGCTTCTCCCACCCACCCATGGCTCTCAGCCGAGCTTGGAGGATGTTTGCTGGTGGTCTTTTGGGATGTGTGACTCACACAGCCCCGAGCCACCACTCTGCTTGCAGCTGCTCAAGTGCCTTGTAGGGTGGCTGCAGAAACACTGGAGTTTTCCATGTAAGCAGTGGACACACGCATGGATAGCATGGGAGGTGCCTCCAAAGCATGAGCAAAAGGGACGGTGATTGGGGAAAGTCTGGAAAACGTGAGTGCTACAGTACAGCCCCCAGGCAGCAAAGGCCCTTCACTCCCAGGAGACCTGAGATATACTGGAGCCTGTGGTAGAAGTGAGAGTGCACTGCTCCCAGTGCCCAGAAATGTCCTGCTCTGCCTGAAGAATTGCTATAAATATATAGTGCTATTCCTTGTAGCTGTAGGGCTGGAAAACAGTCTCTCTCCTAAGGGAGGGCTGGCAGAACAGTTAAATAATGTGTTTGTTTTTTTTTTAAGTTGTATTTTAATTTTTAATTATTATTATTATTATTTGTCCAGTCCATATTCTGCTTCTCACTGGAAACAAAGATGTTTACAGTCGAGCTGGATTACCGAACTGTCACTGATGTTATCAGGAGTGATGATTTAGCATTTATTTATACCCACCCATTAAGAAGTGATGGACAGCGATGCTTCTGGCAGTCCGCACCCACTGTTATTTAAAGGAGCCAGTCACAATTTAACGCAATCGTGGCTTCTTGTTGTCTCAGAAAGCAATTAAAAAGTTTAATTAAAGTCAGCACTGTCTTTATTGCCTACAACTGTAAATATCCTAAAATGATCAGACATGCGTCTGCAGCCTTTGGAATTGTGAATAGTGAACACTTGCCAAAACACTGAAATGAAGGAAAGTGTTGGCATGCATTTAAAACCCATATAAATGCTAAATTAAATCTCTTAGATTGGATAATAATCTCCATATTTTAAAAAACTATTTTAAGTATATCTGTCTCAAAATAAAGCAAGAAGGAGGCAAAGGGAATGACATATACTTTAGGCAGAACAGCATTACTCATCAGACTTTTAACTTTAACGATCACAAGCCTTTTAAAAGACTCTCTTTGCAATACTGTAATGTAGACCATATTTTCAGCTGGATTTTTAGGACAAATAGAGTCAGTTGCTACAAGACAAAATCAAGCCTCTAAGAAAAAGCTTTTGGGAGGCACCAGGACCGCACTGTGGTGTGAAGCTCGTCGTTTCTCGTGTGGTTCTCTTCTCCTCCCTGTGATGCTGGAGTCCTGTTTTTAAAGCTGTTGATTACAAAATTAGATGATGTTTGCTTTTTTAAGCTGTACAAGATTTTTCTTGAATTAATTTTTCTTCTATTTTAATTTATGTCTTTAATCAATGATGTTTTTGGCATATATTTTAGGCCAACAGCCTATAAGTTGAAACCTTGGTTTAAGGAGGAAATTCTACCAGCATGGCCTGGGTGTAAGTGAGTTCAGATGCACAGATTCAAACTAATGAATGGATAATATGGATATATATGGGAAATCTTTCCCTGTTTTGCTCATTAAAAGTTAAATCACAGGCTCAGTAGCTAACCTCTTCTGGATTAAATGAAGCTGTAGAGCCAAGAAACATCTGCATTCATGAAGCGCCAGAGTATGTGCAAAATGTGAGAAGGAATTAGAGGATGTTAACTGTTTTTTTGTGTGTGCCCCTTCCGTTTTGCATTCCCCAGCCCGTCGATCTCACTAGGCCTGCAGAAGAGCATCCTTTGTTTTCAAACAGCACCTCAGTGTTACACAGCAGACCTCACCCAGGATGCTGTAAAAGCCCTCACGGT
Source organism: Anas acuta (assembly GCF_963932015.1). Taxonomy (NCBI): domain Eukaryota; kingdom Metazoa; phylum Chordata; class Aves; order Anseriformes; family Anatidae; genus Anas; species Anas acuta. The sequence goes on from NC_088984.1 coordinate 15,621,424, forward strand.
CCATGTCGTGGGATTTAAAGCTGTGGGATGCTTGAGTGCTTGCCTTGTTTTGTTGTGTTTTTCCTTTTTTTCCGCATACAAAACTGAAACCTCATAAATGTGCATAATTACTAATATTAAACAGTCAGTGTGTGGTAAAAATAACATTAGATCTTGGTGGAGTTACAACGGCAGAGCTGTTCTTGCTGGTAACAGCCACACGCACAGCCGCTCGACCAGATTACATCTGCCAAGAGCTCAACTATTCTGCAGTCTATATGTACATAGAGACTGTTGCTGTGGCCACAGAACTGTTTTTAAAAAGGCATAGAAATTGTGCTTTGTGTTTCCCTGTCCCACCCTGAAATCACCCTCCTGGTGCCCACTGTAGGGAGTTGGTTGGTGTGAGAAGTCAAAGGCACAGAGAGGAAATGGTTTGTGTTTTCTTTTCTGTAAGGAAATGCTCTGCCTGGGGCTAGCATTTGATTGCAGCATGATATTGTTTTTTTTTTTTCTCAATGTTAGGAGGTAATTTTTAAATGAAATATGTGACCTGAAAGCATGGAGAAGTCCACATTTCTGCTGTCAGTGCTGCAGGTATTCTTGAAGTGTAGTTCTGCTGTTGTTCTCCTGTCCTACTTTCGTTACTCGTTATCATCAAAAGTCCTAAACAGGCCAAAAACATCATCTTTCAGAAACAAGAAAGTAGCACAATGCTTTTGGTCGTTGGTGCGTAAGAGGAAACATGAACAAAAATCCTCAGCTTGATATTTGGGAAATATAGAGGTGAGTGTTTTGACACACATATAATATGTGTGGCAGAGAGCAAGAGAAAAACTGAACTCTGACAGAATTCAAAATCTAAACTTTAATTTTGTGTTTTGGGTTCTGCAGTGGTGCAGCTTCTTCCTAGAGAGGTGTTGCAAGTGGGCTTCAGGCAGTAAATTTGGTTAATCATAAACCTGATAAGCATGAATAGTATCTTGGAAGCAGGATAAAACCAGTAATAGTAACAGAATAAAATGTCCAAACATGGAAAACGTTAAAGATATCGTAAGTGTTCTGTGCTTATTATTGTAAACATATCTTAAACTTAACTGAACCTCTGGTTAGAATCTTCACATCTGTAAAATGCTATCACCAGACACAAGATTGTTTATCTCTACAAGGTTTCACCCTCCTTCCTGGCATATGATAGGGATTATTTAATACATGTAGTTAGCTGGAAGCCTTATGCAACATTGTGAACCTTGGGCTTTCAAAAATTGTTGGTTGGGTTCACCAATGAATTACAAATTATATTTGCAAACAGTATACATTTGCTTGATTTTTGTAGTTGTGTTCTGGACTTTAAACCTCTATGATCTGTCCTTTGAAAGTTTACATTGATAAGCACATTTCAAGGAAAGTTTGGGGACACTTGTGGTAAAATCGGTAGCACTACAATCTCTGTTGTATCGTCTGTTAAGTCCAGAATGCAAAGTAATAGAGGAGCGAAGTTTTATAACATTTTCTCTTATGCATAATATATGTACTTCCAGATGAGACACAAATGGGACTTCTTGATATTCATCCAACACAATGCACTGATCATAATTTAATTGCATGCAGTAATATTTCACAGATTTTATTGAGATAAAATTTAGGAGTTTGGAAACAAATTCATCTTGGGCTTATTTGAACACATTCAAACAGACATTCTGGGAACATGCAGAGCTCTGTTTTCCATTTCTTGTGTGATCTCCAGGGCTAAATTAGAGCAAAATGAATCATTAAAAGGCTGCACAACTGCCACAATGGTATCTCACCAACCTGTAATTACAAATAGTTCCCACCAACTTGCCCCACTGACCTCCAATGAAGACAAATGAGTGTTTATTTGGCACTGCATTGCAAATTGTCCTGCTTGTTTCTTGTCATTGTGCATTGAGCTTTTTATTCTTTTTGCTTTGTTTCTTTGTTTTGGGGGGAATCATGAGTTGGTAATATTTACCTAAAAGTAATAAAAACAGGAGAAAGAAAAAAGTAAATCTGAAGAAGTGAATATGTTGGCAGAAAAATCCATTTGCAGCCACTGGGGAATTCCTACTGTCACTTGAAATGGCTGTTGTGGGGGAGAATAATACAAAGGCCTGGATTTTTAAATGTGATTAAGATAAACAAGCAGTGTTTCTTATCCTTTAGCTGGTTACAATCTAATCCAAGCAGCTCAGTGTAAAAGTGCATTTTTGGCCTTAATTGATATTTTTACTAATGTCAGTGCACAGTTTGGAACGATCACATTTTGCTTTGACAGCATAAAGTGTTGTGTAAGTTTTCATCCGTACCACTGAACTATAAACATTGCCTCAGCCAGCCCACCAGAGCTTGAACGTTTGAACTGGGAGCCTGCTCGCCATGAGGGCAGGGATGGAGCTATTTTTCGTGCTGAGAACAGCGTTGTCAGTGATAGCTCGGGGGGACATCAGCAAGGGCGTTTGGTCCTCAGGGTCTGACACAGCCTGCCTCTGAACATTCAGGGGAGCGGAAGAAATTGCACGTCAAAGGCAGGTAGGACTGGACTCTGAAATAGTTTACAGTAAGCCACCTATCTGCATTGCAATTTCAGTTTTAACTGTGAAGCTCTGTAAGTACCAATGGATGCAAAAGCTCCCAAGAAATGCCTGTGGCAATGTATCCTTCTTGGTTATTTGCTTTGCAAGTGTAAAGTCTACCCTATTTATTTTTAAGTCTGAGGCTGAAGTTTTTGTTAAAATCCCCAACTGTGAGCAGTGCATCCAATACCTGTGGGTTATTCTCCTTGGGCCTAGGGCACGCTCACCTTGAGCCAAAAAGGTGTTTTGCCATGACTGTGCTTTCCCCTTACTCAGAGTCCCATTACCCTTTGCTTAGAGAGGAAACACAGAATAAGTGTCTCAAAGGAAAAAGGGGATCCTTATTTTTCTTGTCTGTGGTGCAAATCAAGGCTTTGTCTGCTTTGTCCTCCGAACATAAATAGGAGATAGTGATTGGGGAAGCTGTTGTGGGCACATTCTAGTTTGCCTGTGGGAAAAGAAAATTTGGGACAAGCTGGCTGCACAGTCCTCAGGCCAAACCTACCGTGTCCAATGAAAGAGCTGAAGGCAAATGTTGGTGTGCAAAAGGGAAACAAGTGAAGGCAGAGGTGGTGGGAGAGGACACAAAGTGGGTAACACTTCAAACCTCACATTAATGAGAATAAATGGCAAATGAAATGTGAAAATGCCATACCTCTGTGCCTGTCTGAATATAAATGCATCTTGAACCTAAGAGCAAATGTTGACATGACAGAGCACAACTCTATGCATCCAAAACTGGTCTGCACAGGGGAGAGCACAGGGCTGTTAACGGCTGATCAGCTTCTGTGCTTTTCTGCCTCTGTGAGAGGAGAGGAGCTGTGCTCAGGGTTGGCCCTATCAAGGGAAAAAACAGAGCTCCGAGTGCTGAGCCACTTGGAGCTATCAGAAAAGGAATTGCTAGATATATGTGTTTGCATCTAGTGACTGCTCCTTGTCCTGTCCTCCTTATCCCTCCTTTCAATGCTGTAAAGCATGAGGCTGCACCAAGTTTCCTCTTGCTTCATTGCTCTCAATATACAAGTGCATCTGTTCCTCCAAAATCTCTCAGGACCAGTTCCCCCTTTCTTAGTAAGGTATGTGGTAAAACAATGAAAAGTTGGTACTACCATGTGAAACACTGCTCGCAGAGTCTGTGCTGACTCTGTATCACTGGCCAGCTGGCTTCTCAAGAAGAATTTTAGCCCCTCTGAAATCTGTGAAACACTTCACAAATTCACACGGTCTTAGTAGCCAGATCCTGCCAAGGTTGGCTGGGATCCACAGCACCTTGCATCCATGTAGCTCAGCATGTCAGACTCTTGAGCAGCATATTCGAAGCTAGTTGACAATCTTATATTTACCAAGCAAACCATGCCTGGATATATTCATTCTCATCATCTTTGGGTATCATTCTCAAATGACAAATCATTCCCTCCTTAGTTTCCAGGACAAACATCTGATCTGGTATGAGGAGCACTGACAACTGCATGTAAACTTTAGGTCTGATGTGCAGATAAAAACTGTCTTTTAAGACACAACCCTCTCATGTCTGTCATGCTGTCTTCCATGTCAGTGAAAAACTCTGCTGTCCAGTAAATTTCTGACTGATCCAGTGATCTCTGGCAATATGACCATGATATTGACTACACAAGACCTATTCCATTGCACCAGATCCCAGTTTTTGTGTTTTTTTTTGTTTGTTTTTTTTTTTTTTTTGTTTGTTTTTGTTGTTTTTGTTTGTTTGCTTGTTTGTTTTTTCCCCCTTCAATTTCCAGATCATTGTCAATGGTTGGTTCCCTGGAGGCACTCAGAGTTTCTGTATGTGCAACCCCCCAGCCCAGGGATCTTCAAGAAAATCAGAAAGCCCTTATTAAAATTGATTTAACTTTTCTAGCGTGGTGAAGATATTTTGGTTCCTCAGCCCTTGATATTTGCATTCTATGGTTTATTATAATCATGATCTTAATACAGAATTTAATTCCTTAGAAACAGGAGCCTCCATCTACTGCAACCTCCATCTCACCAAAGGTATGTTGAATAGCTCTTTGGAAAAGGGAGTTCACATAAATAACCAAGACTTCCTCACTAGCAGCAGTAAAGGCTCAATTAGAAACGTTTACCTGGCAAGGTAGAAAAGGATTTCAGTATGGCTAATTGACATCTTCTGTCTTTATCCAAAGAAAGTCAAGGTATTTTGGGCCTGCCAATGCTGGAGAAATCAAATCCCACAACAAGATCACCAGAAGTTCTATTTTAGAAATGATTTGTTTTTACCTTCTGCAAAGATAAGAAGAGTTTAAAATGCTTAAGTAAGAAGCATGCATCTTCTTGGGACCATAATTCAATCTTGATGGGACTTCTGAGTCAAAATTTGCAACTGTTGTCTTCATTCTTTCCATTCCATTTATAGATGTTTGGGAGAGCTACAAAGTTTTAATGGCAAGGCTTCTTTCCAGTCTTTTATTTGCATATGTTGCACGGAGGCCTCCCAGGTGTCTGTCAAAAGTGATCTTAGAATTCCGTCCAAACCAGGCAATATATCCATCAATTTTCTTTCCAGAACTCGAAGAAACATGTAAAAGTTGAGTTCACAGGACATTTGGGTACAATGGTCCAGATACAGACATTATTTTAGATCCACTCCTTTGCATTTGCACCTTCTGCAAAAGTAATTAAAAAATTAAGACTCTATATTGGCATAAGGTAAACTAAGCTCAGCTCGGTTTGCATACATCCTTTTCACCAGACAACTTGTGGCACACATAGTCAGGGCTCAGTTCTGCGTGGGCTAATCAGAGGACGAGTGCTTCCCAAGATGTACTTACTCCAAGGGTGTTCATGTCTGAAAAGCTGGGGTTCCCAGCAGGCTTGTTTCTCAGAAAAGTGTAGCTAACTCTGAATCCTGAGCAGTCCCAGCTTTAGTAATTTTGGTGCTCAGACTGTCTGATTGCACTGTGGAAATACCATGTGACTTCTTTAGGCTGGATACAAATTCATGATAATTACACACAGAAGCAAATGTAAACCTGATGAGGCATAGCTAGTGTGCAGGTAAATAATCATCTAGGTTTGCTTTGGTAAATTATCAATTTCATCATTTTCTGTTTGGGGAGTGTATGAGTCATGACTCAACTAATCTAAACTATTCACTGTTGTGTTGAAATGTGCTCCATCCAATCTACAGTTCATGGTATTGAAATTCTCCTACAATCAAATTTATTTACAGTTATTCATTTTTCAGTGTCCAAATATGCTTCTTTTACTGGCAACTGCAAAGAAATGAAGACAAGAACAGATAGAAGTTAAAATACGCCTCTGTGACAGTTCAAATTAATGCTTAGTTATGAGTTTATCATCTTGTTTGTTTGCTTTACTCAAGCTAACTATCAGAAGAGCAAGCTTACTTGGTGCTTTTTTAACTGTAATCTGTGATAAAATGAAGAGTGTTTTCTTGACATGGGATCAATTATGGTAAACTTGAACGATGCATGTGTACATGTGTGACAGTGAAAGAAAAAGGAAAATTTAAAAGAAGGACTTAATGAATGGAGTGCTAGGAGCTGTGCTTGGCTACAGTACAGTAACCCTTTTGCTTCAGACATAAGTGGCAGAGACTGATAAAGGGTAGTTGACTAAGGAAAAAGAGACTGAAGTTATTCAAAACATCCAGCAAGTGGGTAACTTCTTTGTTCATCACCATGCATTTCCCTAAATTGGTTTGCTTAGAGTGAGTTGTCTGATAACAACTTTGCTCGTTGTTTGAATGGGAAGTTAGGATATTTAATTTGTGTAATCACAGGTTAGATAATGCTAAATCAAAGTGACTGTGCTGACAGATGGGAATGTTTAAAGTCACAACCAGGTGCTCCTGGAGGCTGTAAGTCTATGATCTATCAGTACAAGAACATTTGTTTTCTTACAAATGATAAGGGAACAAGAGACACTCTACAGAAGCATTGATTAGGTATTATTAGCGCCTTAAAGTTCATCTGATCCTTCGTAACAACTTGTGTTTAATTTAATGGAATACTTTAAACCATTCAAGTTATCCACAGGTAGTACAAAGCAACAGTTAAAAAGGTGATATGTCTCCTTCAGCAGCAAAATTTTCATATTTTACTGATGCCTGGAGGAGAAGTAGATGCTGATACTTAGAGAAAACCCCGCTGGTATGTTGGATGTGTTCATGGCAATTAGCCAAGGAGCTATCAGCTGGAATTCTTGTGTTTCATTTGTCTGTGGCATCTTGAGAATATCTCTTCCTAAAGTACAATAAACTTTGAGAGGGAAAGAACAAGGAAATTCCAGATACAAAATACACAGTTTCTTCAGTGTTATGGCGAGGAGAATATTTGGGTTTGTAAGAGCATGGGGCCTGCAACACCAGGTCAAACCAATAATCTCTTTAGTGCATATTTCTGGGTGTTTTCCTTTGCTTCTAACTTTCCCCCCCCCCCCCATATCTTTTTTATTTATTTCATCCCTGCTTATTGAGTGGCTATAAAACAAATTTCAAAAGCAGTGTTGCTATTTTATTTCAGGGATTTACATTTATGATATTATTATCTGTCTATTCAGTGGAAGACTTTAACATCATTCTTTGTTGGCAAGTGGCTGTCAAGAAACAGAGGTTTCTTGACATCAGCTTGCATGTCTATTTATTTTCCTTAATGATTGCAATCTTCTGCCATTGAAATTGAAATTCATTTAACTAACTTAATTTTAATGGAAACGGGATTTCAAAAATTGGAGAGGGTCAAAAATTAAACATTTTGAACAGTTTTGAACTGTCATCCTCCTTCCCAAGGGCCACAAGAAAGCCTTCTAGGCCCAATGGTCTCTCATGAAAAACTTTATCTGTCCCTGGGGCTATAATCAGGCTTTCCTGAGCTGGGGCTGTTTAGGAGCCACAGCAGAGGCTCTCTAAAGCACAGAAGAAAATATGCTCTGGTTTTGGACACTTCCAAGGGAGCAGAAGCCAAAGGAAATTTGTCTTTGGGGAAAGGGAATTTACTGGAGAAGAGAAGAGCAAATGGAGGATAACAGGAGAAAAAGGATTTATCTGTGGGCCTTGTGTTCTCCATTCATGTATGTATGCAGGGGTTCACCACACTGTAAAAACTGCAAAGTGCTGACGGGTACACAAGTGTCTGTTGGTGCAAACAGGTTGTGGTGTAGCATTGCATCTGTATGCTCCTCAAAGCAGAGAGCTTTTCCTTCATTACTGGCCTCTGGAGAAGGAATTTGCTGCCAACGGAATGATATTTGAGTTCATTCTTCAGCATACTCTTTTGCAACCTCAATTAAGAAAGTTCAAGCAAAAGCTGTGCATGCAATCCCATGAAAAAGCCACTGTGGCCTTGAATCTTTTCTCCCTCTTCGTATGCTGCTGGGTACACATTCTTTCAAACGTTGATACTGTGTTGCTTCCAGACCGAGCCATTTTGGATTGTGGTTAAATATCATCTTGTTGAAATTACTGCTGTTGATATTAAATTGGCTGGATGGTGACTCTTGCTTGGGGTTAGCACAAGAATAAATTCCTTCTCCAACGATTGCTTTCAGGTTCAGCACCACTAACATTGTGCAGCAAATCTGTTCTGAATGTGCTTAACTAAACCTCTTGGCATTAACAGATGTCTTGCTTCCATTGGTGTACACACAAAACAGATCTTGCAAAATTTCTTTGTTTTGGGAAATCTGGACTCTTGAAATCAAAGGGGTGAACTGCACGTTTAGGATAGATTTATATATGTTTTAATTCCTGCCCTGTGGAAGTACCATACAGTATCTGACATGAGATACCTTTAGATTAATGTCTAATTCCAATGATAAAATGGCTCTTAAAATTTAATGTCTCAGTACAGTGCCACATGCTATTTCATTGTGGAATGTTTTTCACTCATTTTATATTCATTTAAAACCTGCTAGTGCCAGTGAAGTACCCCTAAAAAGTGGCCTTTCTCTGCCAAAGTAAGCTTGGAGATACGTTGGGGATAGAACATGAGAAATTCAGTGCTCTGCTCTACTCTTTCTCAGTTGCTTCTTAGAAGTAACATTCTCATCTTGCTTTTTTTTTTTTTTTTTCTGTTTGGGTTGTCTAATGTATATGGATATTGCCATGTATTTGTTAAGTGTTTGTAATTCTCACAATGCCGTATGTGTTGCAAATATCAAAAGGATCCCTTCCTCAGGGAATTTGCAGCCTAGAAAAAGGAAAAACGAACTATGCATCCAAGGCGGTACAACCTAACACAAGTGGATGGAGCAGCCCTGTAGAAAATTTATGTATGTACATGAAATGTATATTCTGATTTTGGAAAAGAACCAAGCCTTTTAGAAAGGTCAGAATAAATGCAAAACCTCGATTCTCTGTGCCAGTGTTTGGGTGAGGGGAGAACTCTTGATTTATTTATATATATACATATATATATTTTGGTAGTAGCTGCAGAAGATGAGGCAGGGATGCAGACTGAGCTGGGAGAAGTGGGACCTGGGCACTTCCTCAAACACATGAAGTGAAAGCAAGGCTGATAGGTGGGCACCCAACTGTAAATGGTCTGGTGGGGGACCCTCTTGAAAGCTGATGACTCATGAGATGGTAGGCAGTGGGGAGGCCATGGCCTAGCACAAGGTTGGGCTGGCCATGCTTGGCACTGAACGTCTGTTTTGGGTAGCATTTTAGCTGCCTTGTTTACCTGAAATGCTCTCTAAGGGGATTTGTAGCCCTGTACCTTTTGGCAAGTGACCTTGTCTACTGAACGAAGAAAAGTTGTATTGGAGAGGTCTCAAAGCAAAAAGTGGTTTCTTTTGATGATGCTTTTCTAACTGTTGCTTACACTATTGATAAGTAAATCATCTTCCCTCTCTTCTCTGTTGTACCGTCTCCTGCAATCTGCATCATCCAAGTGTCTCTAGTTATATTTACTTTAACAAACTTATATATTCTACCCCACTTAGAGCTCACTTCAAGTCTCCACTTTCTTTCACGAGCCATTCCTAATCTTTGACTCCAAAGGGGAAGCAATCTTCAGAATCGTTCCTGATACTTGTAGCGATCTTTTGGGAGTCGCTGTCTTTAACAGACCATTCTAGAGTCTAACAAGTGATTGCCCAACCAAGGCGGATTTAACAGGGACGCTCTGCATGCAGAGCAATTTTAGGGTGTCCTCTTAGCAGAGGGGATTGCTTCATGACAAAGGCTCTGCTAGAGGAGCTCACCATGCATTAAAAAATGTCAGATTTTTATTTATAATGTGAAACTGAGTAATTTGCTCCTTTCATTAACCTGTAAAATGCAATTGCCAGAGGTCTAACAAAATCAGCAGAGCTGAGGCCTCCCTAATAATTACAATCACTTTCCAGCTTTAACTTTTGAAAATAACCACGATAGTATTATATGCAAAGCCATTATTAACTGGGTAAGCCTTTGTAATTAATTTTCTGCTTTCTCTTTAACAGTCTTTTTGCCTTGGTCATTTGCATTATAAATCTTTCCTACAATGCCATGGGTTTAAATTTTTTAAATTGAATGTAATTAATGTATACATAAGCCCCTTTGTGTTGTAAACAACACTAGGAGTCCTGACTGAATAACTAAACAGATCTTTTAATTCTTCTGTTGTTACTAGACTACCAAACACTGTCAAGAATTTTAACGCCATCATCCCTAGTGATGGATCTAATATAAATTGCTACACAGAAACTTCTTAAAGCCTGAATTTTCAGTTGTTTATGTAGTCCCACTTAGCTATTCACAAAGAGCATAATAAGTTCAGAAAAACCTTTGGCATGTTTAGAAATACCTGGGATGTGCTAACTGTGACATCTCTATATAGAGCAGGAGAAGATTTAGAAAAAGTTTTGAAAAATGTATTGGAGCACAACTGAACAAATCCAGTCTGTTTCTTAGTCTGGTTTCTGAGGATTCATGTCATTGTGGTGGTAGAGAGATACTGGCAGCTCTGTGGATAATAATTTTTGAACCCTGTGGGGAAAGGCTGAGCATGAATTGAGTTATATCATTATTAGACCACAGAGAAGCCCTATTGTAAAGGGTGGTTCTGAAAGCCCAAGCTGTAGAGAAAGCATTGGATCAAAATGTCTTACTCCCCAGGGAACTCTTCCACAAGACAGAAACCCATAAGAAATGGGACATTGTTAATTCTAGTGTTGATTTTATTTAATTAGAGCATAAGACTGGGAAACATTAAATCTGTATTTTTTTTTCCTAACTCTGACCTTGACTTGTTTCAATGGTTTGGACAATTTTTATTTTATTTTATATTATTTTTTTACCCTCTTGGACAAACTTGAAAAAGAGGAAAAAGTTTTGCTGTTCATCCTATTCATGGCAATAACATTATGTTTTATCTAGAGGAGAGGCATTTAGCTTTTGTGTCATCCAGACCCACTCATCAGTAGTGGGACTATGATATTCTCATTCATCTGGGCTGTTACCAGAGACTGTCTTCTTCAGCAAAATGAGAAGGGCAATGTAACTGAACTTGGGTACTTAAAAACATATTTTACCCTACAGGAAGCTTTAGCTAACATTCAAAAAAGGCCTTTTCAGAAGCTGGAAGGGCAAGAACGTTCTTTTGTAACATCATATCCTTTCTAGGGAAAGCATGAAAACTAAGCCAGTATTAAGGTTAGGATGAAATCTTTCCATGTAAAATCAGTGGAAGCTTTCCTAATTGCTTTGGTAATCCCAAGCTTCTAACATATTTGCTAATTAATGAGAGAAAATCTTCACACAGAAACTCAAGAAACACACATAACTTTGGAAGTTTAAAGACAGTTTACGCTGATGAAAACAAGAGAATGTTGAAAAGTTTGGAAACACTGGAAATCAGCAAAACATAACCCTCTCCCTGACTATGCCTTTCTTCAATACCATGAGCTGCTAACCTAACATGAACTAACTGATAAGAACATTAAGAAAGAAAAAAAAAAAAAGATAAATTGTTAAGAGAAATAATGAAAATCATACAGGACTGGGAAGACTCTCTTCCCAGCTGCATATTGATCTTTAGATACTTTCCAGCCTCTGGAGTGATGAATCTGAAAAGCCATTTGCTTTCAGACATATCAGGATGGAGTTTTAACAGCTGGAGTTGAATGAGTAATTACTTCAATTAAAATGCATTCAGAAAGAGGTCACTGAATATTTGGTGTAACAACATATATAGTACTTAGCAGCTTAAATGCGTGCAGATTTTTCAGCTATGTATATATACAAAGTGTCATTTGGGGCTGGGTGCGAGAAGCTCAGGAGAGCAGCCAGGAGGTCTGGATTTTACAGCCTTGCTGTCCGGCGGTGGTTGCACTGGGCTGTGCAAACAGAGGCGTGCTGGGGGCCAGAGGCCACAGGTGAGGTTCTGCCTTCCCTAGGACAGGTCTTGGTGAAGCTTTGGTCTTCTGTCTTGAGCTTGGGCTGCAGGCTTCGTGAGACCCGAGACATTGTTTGAATGATGCAGAGCACACAGCTGGGTTGCCCTCTGTTATTGTTGTGCAATAACAGCACAAAAATGTTATTAAGCTACACACAAAATTAATTGAAGATAATATGGAACAGACCCACAAACTGTCTCCATAGTCTGTCTGAGATGCCATGGTCTAGTTTCCACGCAAAAAGATGTATTTCTAGTGCTTGCAACCCACTTTAGTTGTGATAAATAACAAAGGCACCTGACAGAGGGGTAAGGCAAAGTGCGTCCTACCTCCTCGGTGACCCACCTGTCCCATTTGGAATGTGGAGATACAAATTCTACTCATCCAAAGACCACAAACACTTTATCCAGATGGAAAGTATTAATTTGAAAGCATTTTTCATCTATTTCAGCCTTTCACTACAAGTATCTCTCTCTGCAAGTCTCTCCTCTCCCCCTCCCCCAATCCCTTTTTTTTTTTTTTTCTCCTGTTTCTCAAATGGAATAGTTTAAATCTGTTGAGCTTACACCATCCACAGGCTAGGACAGTGCTGCCCAGATAAGGGCTTTGGAACTGAATTCTTGATGCACCAAGTTCCCAACAAGTCTTTTCCGTGACCATGCAGAGGATCACATCACTGAGCTTTGCTGCTGTGTGGATTGTTTGAGACTGTGAATCAGGACACACCTGGTGACTTTCACAACGACGATACAACTTTTTTAAGGAATATATTTTACTTAGCTTGTGTCTTTAAAGGTCTGAGCCTCTACAGGTTGGTTCACTAGGCTGCTTTTTAATCTAGAACAAAATCCCATTTGACAAAATGTAGCGAGAACTGGGGAATTCATATAGGATATAGGTCTTCTTGTCGTCAATACCATGGCCAGTCATGTTCTTTCTTTAGTCTTTCCCATATGAAGTGTGTTTTTTCTATATATCTATACTTGCATATAGATGGAAATATACTCTGGAAAGCACTCAGATGTCTTCTTTCTAGTAAATTCTGTAAACTAAGGTTTTGAAATCTCATTGCAAGATTTTTTTAAACCTGAAAAAAATTTTGATGGCCTTTTGCTGCATCACTTCCAAAATTTCAACCTCACTTTAGCAGTAATGATTATAATCTGAAGTAATCTACCAGTTCTTCCAGTTCTCCTTTTACTGTCCTCTGTGTCCAAATGGATTCCCCAGCAAGTCAGGTTGCTGCTGCATAAGACAGCCTTCATCACTGCCTACTATTTCACCAGATTCTGTAACAGTCAGGCATTATATTCGCAGCAATGTTGCCTTTACCTTCTGTACACTGATGAATATTTTCAGAGAAAAAATAATAAAAATTTCCAAAGAAGCTGCTGCAAACACTCCATCACTCATGGGTTATTCCCCACTGAAAAAATATTTTGGAGATCTGTCAGTTAGCCAGTTCTGAATTCATTTAATGCATGCTTTATTGGTATTCTATCATGCTAATTTTTAATCACTCTCATACCACCTTAAATCAAATACTTTATAAAAAGAGAAGTGCATATCAATAAAACCAGACTTCAACAACAAAATTTGCAAGCTCTTTATGTAATGAAGTCCGGTTTTCTTGACAAGGTGTTTTAGCCTTGAAGTATGCTCAGGTATTGACCACATTCATCTTTATCAACCACATTCTGTATTAACTTTTGCATTCATCTGCCTGCAATTGATGTCAGACTTCATAGTTTATAGTTTTTGTAAGTGGCTGCTGCTTCTTTTTCAGTGTTGGCACAGCATTAGTTCATTAGTTCTCTGTGAAAGATTTTTCCCTGGTGTAATTTGCAAGGCAATCATGTCTAGGCTGTAAGACCTTTGCATCTTGCCGCTTTCTTTCCTTCTTTCCTTCTTTCTTTTTTCCTTTTTTTTTCTTTTATTTTTTTTCTTTCCCACAGATGCTGCCTGACATTGTTTTCAGATTTCCATTACCTGGAAATGGTTCATCATCTTTGCTTGATGGGAATTCATTCTCCTCTTTCTTTCAGGGCAGAGTGCTTTTGTCACTGCTAACAATTCATTTCTGCAGTCTAGCAAAGGGCCTACATAATTGCTGGGATTATAATTGCTAGGATTTCTTTTTCTGTAGAAGTTCATATCAAAATTTAAACTGTAGAGAAATACAGCTGAGGAAGAAAAATGTACTGTACAAAGTAGATGAGCACTCTGTTTTTAGAGTGCTCATGTCTTAAATGAAAGTTCAGCATGGTTTCTGGAGCAGCGTGCTGGGTAGTTTTTCCTTTGAAGACTTTTCTTCTTTTTGCAGTGCAACCTTTTCATGTAGGGCTTTGCTTCCTTGAGAAGATCTCATGCTGCTTAATGTCAGTAGCTACACCTACAGCTGGTCAGGAGGTAGATGTCAGAAAGGCATCCTGCTGGGGCTGGATTCCCAAGGCAAGCCAGGCGCCCTGCTCAAGGAAAGGAAAGCAGCTAAATGCTGCCTCGTGCAGCAGTCAGTAATTTTCCCTGGTTAAAATGAAGCTTTGAATATAAAGCCACACACTCCCTCCCCCACAAGCCTAATTGAAATACTTATTCTCTTTGTTTAAAAAACATAAATCACTATCATTTCATGTACTTGTGCATGGCATAGACTGAAGCTATCTGCCTGTTCATTAAAAAGAGCTGTATTATTGTGGCTTGTTTTGTTGTGTTTGTGGGTTGTTGTTATTGTTTTTGTTTACTTATGTATTTATTTTTGTTTTTTGAACATTCAGTCTTTAATGTTACTGTGATCTGTAGCAGCATGGCTAGTAATTCTGCTTCCTTCTGTCCTCTCCTATCCAACATTAGTGTCCTGTGCTCATGATATCCAGAGTTGACTGTCTTCCAGTGGTGCATTAGGCAATCCAAAGAAGAGCTGAAACTCATTACTACATTATCAGAGCTTAAGGAAACACTATGATGTAATGAGTAACTGAGTACTACAAAGTCAAAGACAGTACTTCCAACCTCAAAGTAAGACAATAAAACACATAGAGAAGCCCAGACATCTGTGTGTAGGAAAGGTACCAAGAAGGGTTGCTAGGATCATTAGAAAATTGGAAAAGATATGTATGGGGATCTCATTGATACTGAAAGAGAAGACTTGTTTATTTATCCAGAAGACTGAGGGGAGATAAGAATTGTTTTTCTACAAATACACAAGGAAGAATTACTGAGGGATACAAAGAACTACATAAACTGTAAAACGGTGTTGTGCCAGTGCTTTTCATTATACTCAATGTATTTGGCCATATTTTCTCATCAGTAACAGAGTGAGATTTTGGAACAGTCCTTCAGTAGCTGAGGAGAAAACAGTCTTGACACTGTGCTTTTATCTGCTTTTGAGTGCATTTCTATTCCTCTGAACTGTCTCTGTCAGATAAAAGAGTGATGTCCTATGGGTAGCTGCAGTCCAGGGAGAGGTGAATGGTGTCTTCCCTATTTCCTTCCTCAGAAGGAGATAATCCATTACTCCACCACTAACAGAGGTTGAACAAAGCAAAACAAAAGAAAGTCCATATTGTCCCAGTATATCAGGTGAAGTTAGATGGCTTAGCAGCTATTTTTTGAACTTTTTTGTGAGTTTTCTAAGAAACAGAAAGCTTGAATTTGGTCACAGTTTGTGAGAACAATATGAAGTTCTTTAAAGAACTTCCAGATAGGTCCTCTCAAATCATGGGCACTGTCTGGTGGGCTGGATGACTCATCTTGGGATAACTGGTTTCCTATGACTTGCAAGCATCCTGTAAATACTTTTAATAATAGATAAAATGAGAAGATTGAGGGTCTTGTGACCTACCAAACACTAGAAATATATAAACGGTGCACAGATGTGACTTTTGCTTCAGTCAGTCTGTACAGAAGTTGGGAGGCTATGGGAACCATGGGTGATCATTACTTAAGTGAGAAGAAAATCTTGGGCTGTGGCCAGTCATCATGGACTGGCCCTCCCCTTCCTACCAGGCTGGCCCTTGTGGCCCAGGAGCTTGGTCTCCAGGGAGCATGGTTGGTGTTGGTATAAAAGCCACAGTTATGGCTGTCTTCCTGCACTCCCTACATCCTTGCAGCTCTTACCACCGCTGGGAACACAGCAAAGCCAAGCACAAAAGTTTCAGTGAGAGCAGCTTTACAGTGTTTTTAACTGTCATCCAGTCGATCATCTTTCTTCCCCTTCGGTGTTTTCTGGCTGAGTGGTAATTTGATAGATTCAGGATGATCCTGGAAATATGCTTGGAAGACTTTTTTTCTTTTGTTTTGCTTTGTTCAAAGAGAAGTAATTAATTCCCCTCCTGCTGAATTCAACTCTGTTGCAACTTAGTTTTCGTGCCTTGTCTTACCACTTGACAGACAAATATGTTTGCGTAAGAACTGGCTTATTAAAATGGGATAGCCCAATAAACCAGAAGTAAACTCATTGAATCCCACTAATATCCTTGCCTAACAAAAGCCAAATCCCATGCAAGTGTCTTTGTTTATTGTTCCAGATCACATAAAATTTGTGCCAGCGATTTATGGGAAATAAACTCTTATTTTGCTTCTGATATTTTAGTTTGTGGCTAAAAGAAAAGAGAAAATACCCAGCTCTTTGAACAGGAATTCCATCTAACCTCAGCCCTGAGGTAGAAGACAGCCATCTGGATGTTGTCTGTGTGCCTATCCTGGAGGTCTGGGGGAGGGTAATTTCAGGGCAGAAATGATCCAAATGTTGGCCTTTAGTTAGCTGGATACTGACCACAAGCATTCAACCGCATTTGGATGACCACTGTTTGTGTTATTCTGGAGGTAGGTGTTTCTTTTTGTCTTTTCCCACCATTGGGGTCTTGCCCTTTCATGAACTTCTCTAGCGAGGGGGAGGCAGAGTTGTTGAGTGCAGGACATCAGAGCAATTTAAATGTTTGGAGTATTCTCAAGCTGTTCAAAGAGAATAACCTTCCTTTCTCCTTATTATATGCTAATATCAGACTGGCATTTGAAAACCTTTCTTTGCTCAGGTATTCGGCTGGCACCTGTGAATTCTAGTGTTGTATGGAGGTGGGCTGAATATTTCAGTAGCTGCCAAGTACTGTGTTCCCATAGCAATGTGGAAACCTTAGTACCCTGCACAGGCTCTTGAGTGATTCACAGTTCAGAAAGGCAATCAAGGCAAAACTGGCAAATCCTGCACAGTCCTAGTTCTCTGGGACAGATTGTTGTGTCTGTTCCTTGTTGAGGGGGAAATGCTGATGTGGCAGCACTTGAATAGTTGATCAAAGAGAGCTGAAAAGGAAAAATAGCTGGTTTGATTGCACTTACAGTGGGTGATAATGATCACCTGGACACATTTAGTATTCTGGCTGTCCTGCTCACAGCTGACAACAGGAGGGGTGTCTTTTTGGGTCTGACCACCACACCTTGCCTGAGGAGAAGCAATCTGGGGACAGTATTTTCTCTGTATGCCATTCTCCACTCAATCTCCCCTTTAATCAACGTAGAGTAAATAAATGGTACATTGTGAATAACAATGTTGATCTTAACAGCTGAATAATTATGGTTTTGCCAGCTTTTGGGATCAGCCAAGTTTAAGATTCATTTGACACAATGAATTAAAAGAGAGAGGTATTGGAGTATATTTTCTGTAAAATAATCTTCTATTACTATCATAGCTTCTTTTCTTGATCAAACACTGAACCAGAGAAGTAGGGAAGAAAGGATGTCTGGATTACATAGCCAGATTGGTGTCTTCTAAAGAGTGGAATTTGATGGATGACTTGAAACAGGCTGGAGAGCCACCTAGGCTTCTCTGATAATGACCTCTCTCTGGTTGGGAACAGGGGGTTAGACCGTATCACCTGGGTTGGCTTGCAGAAAAGCTTGCTTAGGCAAGGACACCAAAGCCATCAAGTACTGGCAAGCAGGTTAGGGCAATTTTGCCCTATCGGTGATGCAATGGAATTATGCCAGGATGCATTCCACTGGCAATACTCTGGCTTAACAGACAAAAATAATGATAGAGTCACATCTACAAACATGCAAGAAGGAGCTTCAAGTGCTTCTAGACAACACCACTGTTGAGACCACAGTTTTAGTAACCTTTAAGTCACTACAGTGTCTTACACTGTGACTACAGTCACAGTGAAGTGAAAACATGTCTCAAAAATGACCTGTGAACACCTAGAGGAAGGTATACTCTGTTAAAGAATTGTTTAATTAGGAGGAACAAGCATATTGAGATCCCTTATCTGGAGCTGAAGTGAGATATGTTGAAACAAGAAAGATGGATAACACTTTTACAATCATTATAGCAATTGCAGTAGCTTACCAGGGGATGTGGGAAGTTTTTAGTTACCTTGAATATTACAATAAAGATTAAATATCTTTCTGAAGTAAATGATCTAAAGTGACCACAGTCTGTAGCTCCATTTCTCAAGAAGAGATAGGAAGTTTTTACAACTTGTCTGAAGTGGAGGGTCTAAATTTCTGTGCTTGTGATGATGTCTTTTTGCTTCAAAACATATGTACCTATGTTGCTTTGATTATTTCTGCAGATTCCTAAGTAACAACATTAAGGGGTTGATAAAGCAATTGATTGACACCAGTTCCTGAACTTCATACATTTAGACCTAAAAAATTCTCAGGATGAGTTTCAAAGCACTTTTTAACTCAGACATCTTTATTATATGTGTCTTACTGATGAAAAGTAGCTGAGGTAAGATACCTTGTTTAGGGTCGCACAGGAGGGCTGCAATGTGACTTAGACTGGAAACCCATCTTGTTTCTTCCAACACTGAGGAGGTTCCATAGCATCTGTACTGATGTGCTCTCTCCAGGTAGATTAACTTGGTGATACCCACACCTGATCTGGAGAGTTAGAATCCATTCCCCACTGCTAAGAAATAAAGGGGAAAAAGGCAAGGCAAATCTCATTCATTTTGCGTCTGGTTTCTGAGCTGACATTTAAATCTGTTAGGTGATGTTCTTAGCTAGCTCAGTGACAGAAATTGTAGTAAAAACAGATGAGAGATTGATGAATATTTTTTACTACATATAACTTTTTTGTTACATTCTCAACATCTATGCATGTCTACTGAGGGTTTCTGGCAAAGACAGACAAACAGAATCATGACATGCTTGTCATTTTTGTATCTAATAGTATGATATTTCCTCTATCAAATAAGCAGGAGTGAAATTTGAAGCTTTTTTCACATCATTCCATTGTGTTACTGAACAAAAATATATACGCTCCTGTCTTTTTACTACATTAATTAATAAACAGCATGCATTGGGAACATATATAGTAACTTTTGTCTTTCAACTTCACAGCACTTAACTGAGGTAGATACACCTTCTTCATTCACGAAGAGGGAGAAAAACACAGATGGGAACAACATAACCCAGAGAATCAAGCAGTGCCAGAGCTGACAACAGAGCTCCTCAAGCTCAGCTCTGCTTACGTGTAGCTGTCAGCTCCCAATAATCAAGGCATTCAATCATGACTTGTGGCTTCTGTTTTATGATATGACTAATGATAGTGGAACACATAACTTGAGCGTATTTGCTGAGTCCCAGGCATAAACATTTTTAAGAACAAGATTTCTTAAATGTCTCTCAAAATCACCTGCCATTTTAAAATATTCAGGCCTGTTTTCATGTAAATGTTGTTGATCTCTTTGTCTTCCCAGGAAAATAACTTGTACTTTTGGGCTGATTCAATATGAGAAAAGCCAAGCTGTTATAATCATTCCCTCTAGCAGAAAGAATGTGTTGTTAACTGAAGTATCAGAGGGATGAATTTTCATTTGTTGAATAATTAAATTTCAACCTTGAAATGTGTCAAAGAACATCGTGAAGCAGCAGAGCTTACCTGCAACCTTCTAAAAGTTCTTCTTTAATGTTCACTCTACTGAACTCCTGCTTCAGAAGGCATTTGAAAAGCCTGAGAAGAGGATCACTTTCCCTCTCTATGGAAACCTTTCTTGATTTAGCCCATGAGCAAGAGTTGTGAAGATCAATATCCCATTGGTGGCAAGGAATAAATTGTATTGGCAGTTTTTTTTTTTAGCAAGAAAGAAAAAAAAAATACAGCTTTAGAACTGGAAGGTTGATAATGCATTTCTGGTAAATTAATAAGTTTTTCTAAGAGCTTCTGCATGGATACCTACAGACAGATTGGTGTAATTCTTAACCCAAGTGGATATTAGAATAAATATTTAATCAAACCGCTTATAGTGTGAATCAGAGAGTGAAACATAAATCTCACGTACAAACTTTCTATTCCTTGTTCTGAATTTGGATGCAATATTTATTAAGATCAAGTAAGTCATTTTGGCTAGTGTGGCTGGATTTTTGAGGTGATTTACAGAGAAACATGCACTCTGCTGGTCATTTACCCAGTAGTCCACCTATGGGCATACCTTGTTCACTGTGTTTGCTTCAGAAACAAATGTAATAAATAAATCCTCCAGTTTCCTCTGAATTATGAACTTGGGAGTGAGTAAAACTAATAGAGACAGTGTCAATAGGTTGCTCAGAAACAAACAAACAAAAAGATGTAATTCATTGTTGTTGTTTTGTTTGTTGTTGGTGGTGTTTTTTTCCTCATGTATCTCTTCAGCAGTCTGGTTCTGGCCTTACAGGTTGGTTGCACCATGAACAGCTTTAGTGGTATAAACCACTGCATACCTGTATTGTTATTAGACCGAAGATACTCTCAAAATGAATATTTCAGAAGACTGGGCTGTCCCTGAGATGTCTGTTAGAGAAGGTAGCATAGCCTGAGGATCTGATGCGTGTTTACACAGTGCACACTAAATGCCTTTTTGGTTTCATATATCTAAAGGCAGTTACCTCTTCTTCCTCCCAACTCTCTGAGGATGTCACCATTGCTGGTTCTTTAGCTCTCTCTTCAGATACATAGAGTTCAGTCATCTTTTTTTTTTTTTTTTTTTTTTAACTACTATTAATATCTATTAGTATCTATATCATGAGGCCATTGCATGTATGGTTGCATGAAACCAATTGGTTTCTTGCAGGGGAGATGTTCTGATCCTTGGCCCCTCACACGAGGCAGATGGCCCAAACACTATGAGGATACAGACCTGCTCTCTTGATGTGCTGCTCACAAATAAACATTTTATGCTGCTTCCAAACTAATTCCTGAAACCTCCTTGTACTTCCCGTTCAGTGCTGTCACCCTACTGCTACAGGGGAAAGGGTGAAACCTGCTTTGTGGTGTGAGAAGGCGAGTGCTGTGCAGCGGGCCCCTGTGTGATCTGGTGGGTGCATCTGAGCTCTGAAGTGGAGCTGTTTGGCTTTTCAGTAAGTTGCCCCAGCTCCCTTGCTACTCAAATACTTTGGTGATAAGCATAGTATAAGCATGAGGATCAAGAGATTAGACAGTCAGTAAAGAAAAAGAAACAGAAGAAAGAATTTTGAGCACTGTGGAAAAAGAAAAAGCTTTTGAAGGATTAAAAAAAAAAGAAAAGACTATTTCACCATAGGGATCTCAGATATTAGATTTTGATTAGCAAAGTACATCTGTGCTTTATGCAGCACAAACATACAGAGCAGCAGTAACTAAACAAAAAAGAAATCTCTTCTCATTGAATTATAAATAATATCTAACATATGCATGTAATTATGACCAGGATTACATTTATACAGAGAACCAAGGGAAAGCTATAACATCTATGCTTAGAAAACCACTAAGATCTTCTTAGTTCTGAAGGGATTATGTGAGAGCATGTAGTACACACTAATTCATTTTGCAAATATGGTTAAAGTCCTGATCGGCCAATTTCTGGTCTTGTTCACTTACTATTATCCTATCTCTCTTCTTGACATGTGTTTTACCTGGAGATCTTCAGTTGTATTGTCTGGGGGACCTGGAAAACTCAGGAGATAGATGAAGGGCTAAACTTCAAGGTATTCGTCAGCAGCCATGCATACAGGTACCCTGCTGAATACAACATTGACCATGGCAAGGGCTGGCAGAGTGAAAAAAGTGAAAGAAGAAAACTTGCTGAGAACTTGATCAAAATAGTAATGGATTTACAGTTAGTTTTGTAGTTGATTTCTTCACATGTGAGTAAATTACTGTGTACTTGACTGTTATTAAAATGGCAACACTCGTACTACTCTCACTTCTCCACTGTTGGCAAAGTGTTAGAGGTTGCGGAGAAGCTCTGATGCCCAAGAGATACAAGGAATGCCTCTCACTTTTTAGGAGTTGAGCTGCGTATTGCACATATTATTACTGATACTTATCCCTTAACAGCAATATATATCACTTCTTTAAGTAGGCAGTGAAAGCCCATTAATTTTCTCTGCTGCTGTGTGGAATAGTGGAATTCAGTTGCACTTAGCTATTGTTAGGAGAGGTGGCCAGCTTGAAACTCTTTTCATCAGGAAAGTGCATCTTGACTTCACAAGACGAGATCCATCCTTCCTGTGAAGCATCATGCCCTACCTAATGTCCTGCACCTCTTAGCGTCTCATACTGGGAGTATTGCTTGCTCATAGGAACACAAGAGCAATGTGAGCAGCATAAGAGAGGATGGGGCCTTCTTCTCCCATTTATTTGGAAAACTTCTGATCCTTGCATACTTTAACTCCTGGCGACTTTCATACCTAATCCCCAAATGTTTGCAGTTATAATTTTTGAAAATCAAGTATTTGTTTAAATTTTTGGTCCTGATCATGCAAAACGGAAAAAATAACAATTACCTCTAATTTTCCTACCAGTATAAGGCAGGCAATTTTCCCCTGCAGCTTAGTTGTAGCTCCCTAGGGACTAATAAAAATTATAATACTGCATCTTGTTTAAATCATTAAGTAACTTTATACAGTCTTGTAGAAGAAAATATTGTCAGATTATCTGCCTGCTTTGATGTAGAAACTTTTCCTCGGGTAGAGCTTTTTCTGTTGAAAGCTTATTCATGTCGCTTTTATTATTTTATTGTTTTCACACGTGGACCCTATTATCAGCTTAGGGATGAAACGGTGCTTCTATATTCTTTTAAATAGAGAGCTCAATGAAAATATTATTAATCTTTCTGGGATATTTACCCAGCATTATGAGCAGCATAGCCATGGCGTCAGTGTTAATGATTTTATGTAGGAAGGAATGACATCTCTCTGCTGACCCTAAAGCACTGAGAGTTTGCCAAGTATTATTTTGCAGTGCAGACATCTACAACTGATTACTCCAGTCCCATGAAAGGGTGTATTAGCTGTAACATTGATTTTCTTGTGCTCTTACATAGATAGGAAAAAATGTGTTTGCTACAATTCATTTGAAGGGAGATAAAACAAGTTTTTTTTGCACTCCCCTAGCCCCAGCTGAAAGGACAGTTTGGGTCTTGCCTTGCTCGGTGGTGGCGTAGGAAGGGGTAGGTTTTTATATCATGGCATTGTGAGCTCTGAGTGAAACTTTCTGAGCCTGTGCTGCCTTGTGCTACTGGAAACTGTGGCAGAAAAGAGAAGTTGTCTTTCCGGAGGAAAAAGTAAAAGTTGGGCTCTGAAATGTAGGGTAGGAGTGTGAGCTGACCCGGCATCCTGGCCAGGACCTGTGCGCTGCCCATGATGAAGGACTCCAGAGAAATACTTATGAGCATACCTGTCCTCTGAGCAGATCAGTTCTGTAGCTGTACTAGACATGACAGACCCCCAGTGCCGTAATTTAACGCTTGTCATGCCATCAGGCCTGAATCTGGCTCCCGAGTTTTATTTTTAGAAGCGATTTGACAGAGCGAGTGCTGAGACCTGCCCTTTCCCTTTCGGAGGGGAGCTCTGATTATCCCTTCAGCCGCGGCATTTTTGTTTGACTGTCTCTAATCTAATCTACCTCTGGAGGCATTTCTATCCTGCGCTCATTACTGTGGTATGAGAGCACTTTGTGCACTGAGCTGAAGAACAGATTGAAAAACAAAATTCCCCAGGGCAGGATCCTGCACCATGTTCCACTTGCTGCTGCTCGGTTTTAGGGAGGTGGCTGGTGGGGGGCTGTTGAGTTTGCCATCCCCTTTCTGAGCATTAGGAAGGGGGTGGCCCCAGAGTGGTTACTACTCATTGTGTTTCCAGTCATTGTGTTTCGACCATGTGCGGGGAGGATTTCCTATATAGGGTTTTCCACCGGGACCTATACGTCCATCATGCTGTAGTGATGTTGATTGTGACAGGGCTACTTCAGCTTGGACAAAATGGGACCCTGGAGTTACAGACCAAAGCCATGCCACGTCAGCAGGAGCACATTTCCTCCTTTGGACCATTTCAAAAGAAAGTTTGTTTTGAAGTCTCTTGTGTTTCATGTGTGTGGAGCTGCTGATTCACCCTGCTTCTTGAGCATGGATATACCTATAGCTTCCTGTGACAAATCCCATACAAACAGCTCTACCTTTTTACTCTCATGAGCTTGCATGATCCTTTACTTGCAGAACTGTCTACCAATGCCAGGGTTTAGTCATAAGGCCTACTCGAGTGTTTGCTTTGCATGCTTAATACCCAGAGGAGAGCTGGTTTTGTCCTGTCTCTTGGTGCAGGGGTGAATTGCTGCCAGACAGTGGAGAAAAGCCATGCACAGAAAAGTAGAAATGCAATCAGCTCACACTCTTGGAAGCAACCTGGCATGTTAGGGTTGTGTTTTCCTGCAGGTTTCCCCATTATGTCCAGAATATTAGGATAAAGGAGAGGCTGAAAACTGCTGCTTTGGCTTCACACCTGGGTCTTCGGAAGATGCAGTTCACGGCACCAACTACCCATAATCTGTGGTGCTGCTGAGGTCCCTGATCATCCCAGTTACAACTCAGTGCAAAGAAACCTGCTTATCAGTGATGGTTCAAGTGCTCCAGTAACTGCTGAGATGTTCCTTTTTTCCCTCTTTTTGGCAAGGGACCCCTGTGAGGTGGAACACTTCTGGCTTCAGTGGTGATGGAGAGAGTAAGAGGTACTTTTTCTCCATCTGCCGAGCTCCACTTCACTTGGTCTTCCTTCATGCTTTCTTTTCCCTTCCAAACATAAAATTGGCAGAAACAAATGAAGCTGTAAAATAACAGCCCTGAATTAATAAAATGTAATTGTGCCAAGTGCTGTTAAAAAGAGCATTGCCCTCAGTACGCTCTTAACACTTCAGCTGTTACGGCTGCTGGGAAGAGAGGAAACTAGTTCATTTTTACCTGCCTGGATACTGTGGGGTTAATAGACCCCACACTGAGTCTGTCAGTGTTAAAATCGTTGTCTGGAACAACTGGAAATCCTATGGAAACAGCTATGAGTGCAATTGAGCAGCACCAGCTCATGGACTGCTAGTTAATACCTGGATCTACAGCACTGCCAGTGAAAATACCCAGAAGTGGGCTGGGCACTGCTGAGATGAAAAACCGAGTAGGATCATGCATTCTGCTGCAAGAGGCTGGGGAATTTTTATTTGAGTCATCAGAGACTGATGTGGGTGTCATGTCTTTTGGACGAGACCATCTGAGCTGTGCAGTGCTGATCTATGATAAATATTTGCTCAAAGTCTTCCAGGTGACTAACCTAAAGCCAGGCAGGGGTCCCAGTGCTTTAGCTGACTGTCAAGCAAAACTGCTTTATATTCACAGTCAGGTAGCAGCGTGTCTGAAAATCTGCCAGATTTTCTGTTTAATTATCTATGACGTTTGCACCATTACGGCTGTTTCCTATTTTGCATTCTCTGAGGAAACACACAGTCAGGCTTCCTCTGCTAGTGACAGGAAAATTTGGGGATAGTAAGGAAGAGTGGCTTTGCTGGGGCTGCAATTCTGTTAGAGCTCATCAGAAAAATTGTGGTGGAGTCCATTTTCAGCAAACATGCTGTGCATTGAAACTGAAATGTTTTGTGGTAACACATGGGTCTCAGGGATGTTTTCTAAAGGAGTAATTTGGGAAGTGTTGTAGACCCTTGCTTCTGAAAAGGAGGAGCAAGATCACGCCCCTCATCTTTTCTACCTTGAAATAGGCATTTTAACGCTACTGGTTTTCCAGTAAAACTGAAAAGGTTTTTAGAATGAAGAACTCAAAGAAAAGAACCTAATATTCTGTGCAAATTGAAAGTATCCTTTGTTCAGCTCTAGGTTACACCTAGAAACACCTGAAAACCTAAAAGCTCACTTTTGTTTTTGTCAGTCAGAGGATGCATATCCTGTGACGTACAGGCTGAAAAAATCTCTTTACAGACCCACATTGATTTTCATTGTGGTTGAGGTTGTTTTTTCCTTTTCTCATCTTTTCTTTTGATTATCAGTTGTTGGTTTCCTCCCAGGTAAGGAATGCTGGTCGCTCCAAGCAATAATCTCAAGCCTGCACCTGTCAGATAAGGAGAGGTGATTAACAGGAGCAAGAAGGGTGTCTCATTTACATTATTAGTTTGGTGATACTGTCATGGGGCTGCAGGTGAGAGAGCTGACCAGCTAATTACAGCCGCAGAAAGACCCTGGAGCGGGATGTTGTTGCTTAAAGGCAGCTATGGGTCTGGAAGCTGCATTACTCTTTTATTTTCATGTCAGGTCTATCCACTAAGCATTATTTATTTGGAATCTGATGGAAACATTAGACATCAGAATAGCATGAACAGTTCTAGTTGACAATTTCCCAAGTTATTTAAAAATTCAAGTTAGAGGTCTTAGAGTGCAGTGCCCCAAGAAGCAGTGACAGGGGGTTAATTCAGAAGAGCTGAGTTCAGGTTCCAGCTCTACTGCTGGCATCATGGAAAGCACTCAGAAAATCATTTTCCACAACATTTTTCAAAGGTGGCCATTTGCTTTGGGTATAGAATCAAATTTGCCATGTGCCTAGTTTTCAGTGCCACTACTGAGAATTTGTCATGACCACCTTTGTATTTGACGTAAGGAAATGAAAGAGCTCAGAGTCACAGGTCCATTTTGAAAACTCTGGTGATGGGATTGCATGTGGATGAGTTATCCTTCAACATCTTTCAGTCAGTACTGAGAAAAATGGCACATTAAATGGATAAAATGTCAGCAAGGATTTTCATAGAGTAAAGCAAATGGAAAGATGAAATTTGCAAACTTGAAGGTGTTCCCATCTGGAAAACCTTTGGAAATGAATGGGAAATACAAGATTCAGTCACATATTCATGCAAGTTTGTTTCCTGGTGCATGCTTTCCTGCCGAAAAGGGTGTTAATGGGTGAACCGTTCACACAGTGGAAGCCTTGGTCCAAGAAATATATCTTAAGAATGAATTTTTAAGAAAGGGGAAAAATGCTTTATGGATATTCAGGGAAACTTAGGCTGAGCAGGTCAAGATAGAAGCCACTAGGCTACCTTTTCCCTGCAACTTCATACTAATAATTAGAAAAATACATTAGCAGATGTTGCACTTTTATGGGGAGAGTGAAAGATGCCATAATTAAGAGAGGGATGATCTATTATTTAAGAGTAATTTGCAATTAGTGTTCCTAAGTGCTGTGCTATATTATTAGTTTCTTCACTCTGTCTTGACCAAATGCAGTTGGATAATCTGCAAATTAACAGTGACAGAAAAATCACTGTGAGCACATCTCTGGCTCACCAGGTTGAAAAGAGCTGGAAGAGGGATCAACAGTTTGCTGCTGTGGTCATAGGAGGCGGTGGCAGCAGGAGGGTGGTGGGAGGCTGGGACACCATGGGAACAAGAGGTCTAGACAGGAATTGTTTGGGGCTTTTTGGTCAGGCCCAGGTCTTGATGGCAGAGCTGGGAAGGAGGGTTTTGTGCAAAGCTCCTGCAGTAGCATGTTTCTCCAAACATTTACCTCTTTCTCCCTGCATGGCAGGAAAAGCAGAACTTTGCTGTCAGACCTCCTGGGTGCTCACAGGGGTAGAAACCCACCTGCCCCAGGTCTCTCAGCCCTGCCAATGGGGTGGGCTTCTCTCACATGCTCCTGATTTAGTCTTTGGATTTTCACCGGAAAAAGGTCTTGATTGTGGTTCAAACACCCAGTTATATATATTGCATGGGGTATTTATTTTCCTTACAGTTATTGGTGTTGAAAAACTGGATGCCTCTTCTAGTGGCTAGGCTAGAAGGAGTGATATGTTGTCCCTGCCACATAATGCCAAATGAACAAGTTCCTTAAGCTCTTTGTCACCTCCTTGCATTGTCACATTTTCTTTTCCTTTGGCAAATTTATTCTTGCAGTATCTGTGGCCGAGAATGATGAAATAAAATTAATTATTTCAGTCTGTTCCCTACCATTCATGCCTTTAATAACGTCATAGGAAAAGAAAAGCGTTCAACCTGTAATGTCAGTGCAAGGAATTAAATATTTATCATATGTATAGTATTCCAGGGAGTGATTTGGAAATGATTAACATTGAGATTTGCATACAGGAGCATTAAGAACCCCCACAAAGTGGACCATTCATTTCTGAAAATATATGCAGAAACACGTTTTGTTTTCAAATTTTCAGATACATGTGTTTAAAAGCAACCTGAAGAACTGTGATCGACACGGTCTTATAATTCTACCAGCTTCAATGTCTGATTATGCTACCTATCCCAAAAAGGGATCAAAAGCTCAAAATCATTTATCTCAAAACCTTTTGGTCTGTCTGTGACTGTCATTCTTGACTGTTTCGTTTTGAACCAGCAGCAGTTTTAATTATTTGAGCTGGTGTCACTGTGAGCACCGACTCTTTCAGCAAATGGTCTAATGGTGAATTTGCATGGTTGGAAGTGGTCAAATAGCTGCAGCTTAACTAATCCTGATTTATCAGGCAGAACATGCTAATCTACTGTTAGTGTGCTCTTGGCTTACCCCAGTCACTAGCGTGGTGGGTTTAAACCTCTGTGAAGCAGCTGCAGATATCCCCCGAAGCACATTTCCAGCAAATGTATTTTATTTCAGTATTGAAGTGGGCTTAAAGTGCACACATAGTTATTGCAACTCAGTGGATGGGCACTAAATTGCTGAGCTGTAACAGCTCAATCATTTTTAGTTATGGGAACATACCTACACTTTCTGGTTTTATTAAGAGTTTGATTTTTTGTTATAGGCCAAATTTGACTTGGCAATGACAAGCTGGAAATACTTTTGATTCTTTTTCAGAATCAAGCAGAGCAACTTCACTTGCAATATTTTAAAGTATTTTATATTCGTTGTCCCTGGTGCTACCTGGCTACATAAGCAAAGCCTTCTAGAGGCTCATTTCTTCCATCTGCACGAATAAACTTGCTACTCAAAATAGAAAACCAGGGAGATTTTAAACCCCTTTTCACTAAAAGGGTATTTCAGTCTCTCCTGTGTTTAGGCTGGCAGTCAATGAGATACACACCCAAGAGTTAAAGACCTGTTTTTTCTCTAAGCTGACTCTATTAATGCATTTCACACTGCTCTGGCTTGTAGAGCTTGTGCTGAATCCTGCTGTGGACCTGGCAGTTCTCTTGCAGAGATCACATCCCACTGACCTGTTTGAGGTTACTGCTGATGGAAGACATGGCTGTTCTGTAGCTCTCAATTATCTTTTCCCTCTCCAGAAAGATGGGAAGAGTTGTCTTTTATCCCACAAAGCTCTACAGCTTTTAAAGGGAAACACAGAATAGAACTGAGCTAATTTACAGGTGTTGCAGTAGTTTTAACAGAAAACTGTGGCTTTCAAAAAGTGCTTGCATTTGACAGAAGTAAAGAACTGAATCTGGAGTCCCCTGTCGTATTTGTAATTCTACTAATAACAACTTCCAGCATGCTTGCAACAGTTAGCTTGGCTTTAGGTATTTACAAATCGTAACTAGTCAGTAGTGCTGCAATCTCATTTACGCAGTGTTCTCTCCTCGTCTTGTAGGGAGACACTGGGTACCTGCCAGTCACTAGAGGCTCAGAGATGCATCTCATTATCTTCTTGCCTGCCTTATGCACTGTATTGGTTCTTAATAGTGACCTCTCTTTTATTTTTAAAACTGATTGTTTTTAGAGTTATGAGATTTATGCATTGCAGTAGGCATTTTGTTTGATAGACTTGGCTTGAGTGTCCAAGATTAGTAAATGTCAATAGAGAAACGTTTCTACCTGTTCTCTTTCACATTTTCATATTTCATGTGCTCAGAGCACAAAAGCATTACAATGCCAGGAGTTTTGATACAAATAATAGATACGGTGATGCCACTCTGAAGATGAAATTAGAGTCAAGGTACAGCCAGCAGTGTTCATTCAGTTTCTGGCTTTCTCATATGATTCAGCTTAATGAGGAACAAAAGCGATAGAGGGTTATCATTTGTATGTACTAAGCTGAGAGTGATGGGGGTAGCACGCTGTTGAACCAGCTGTTTTTATCACCTAGGTACCAATCCTGTGGTGTTGATGAAGTTCTATTAAAAGGAAAAATAACAGAAATTGAAAAGAATAAAAAAGTGAACTAAAGGTTGAAATATTTTATGAAACACATGCTAAATCTTCCTGCTTTAGAACCAGCAGCCTACAATGGAGCTCAGCATCAGGCCAAAAAGAGTAAATCTTACTGTAAATGAGTGAACTTGTAGACCAACAATTTCATGCACAGCATGAAGTTAGAAAGGGGAAGAAGGGAGGAGGCCATAAGGCCAAGACAAAGGCAGCCAGAACAGAAAGAGGTAGAATATGTCGGCAAGAGAATGCATTCATAAAAGGAAAGGAAAATTGACACAATATGAACAAAATATTATGAACTCACTTTTTTGTGCTATGGCACTTTGTTTTCCATGTCAAAGCCTATTATACCATTACATCATTTGTGTGCAGAGTAGTAAACTGTGCTTTCGCAGGGTCGTGAGTTCCTGGGAACTTTGCTACCAATTCAGATTACCTTGAGACTTGAATTTGCATTACGATGGTGACAGTGGGGTTAGTCTTGATTTATGTCATTCTAATCATATAAAAATCATTCACTTCATTGGTAACACTTAGCATTTCTTTATGGTTTATCATTCATTGATCTCAGAGCACTCTGTGGCAGTTAATAAATATTATTTCCAGCATGTGGCATATGATTAAAAAAAAAAACACAACAGAGAACACTTGCAAGATTTGCCTGTGATCACATGGCATGGCTAAGAACACAACCCAGAGCTCCTGATGCCTTGCCTATGAGATCATACTGCCTCCCTAAATAAAATTAAAATGGAGTTCCGCAATAAAAAGGAATGGCTCTGCTCTGATACCAGTCTTAGTGAGATCAGCAGTGGGCCTCCACTTAATAACACTGCATTACTGCAGGTTCTCTGGGACCCATTGTATAGCTGGAGAAGAAAGTACTCGAGCTTTGGTTCCCATCTGTACACAAAATGATCTAGTGCATCGTATCAGCAGCAGTTTAGCAGGTGAAAAAACAGTCACCTTACAGTTTACATAGCAATCCGTGTATTTGCTATATCTACGCCATTTATATAGCAGTATCAAAACAAAACAAAAACACCTTTTTTGTTTTGTTTTTTGTTTCATTTCTGTCATGTGGCAGTGCTCCCATATCTATCCGGTGACTTTCTGAGGCTCAGCTGTCTTCAGTGGGGCACGCGTGTATCCCATTGCCTCTCTCCCTCTGTTTTCACCCCACTCTGCTTGGAAAATGTGTTTCTAATATTGTGAAACGGAGCTTGCGTTTCCACGCTACCAGCACCACAGGAAATTCAGCCCTTGCTAATAATAAAAAAAGGACTTAGTGATTTCACTTGGAAGGGAGTTCAGGACAAGTGCAGTGCATTCAGGAGCTGATCCGGTGTCCCAAGGACATGGGAGCTGGGCAGCAATGGCCAGCAATAAGGGCTTTGGCTGTGTGGAAAATACACTGCAGGAGGTAACAGGAAAAGCCACAGTGGGATATGAAACGGCCAGGATGTCTGCCTGGGCCTGTCTAAGGTGCTCTGCTCACCTTCTGCATTGGCACAGTGTTGTTGATGCTTCCTGGATGAATGGAGGTGCAAAGGATGTGTTGCTGAAGGCCACTGAGCTGCTCAGTTCCCCAGCCAAAATTATTAATTTTGTTCCAAGGTGAGTAATGTACCTTCTAGAGAAAACCATTTATGCCAGTGTTGTCCATAGGAAAAAGAGAGAAAGACTCGAGGTTGCCGTGTCACTATTTTTAGGTCTACTGTTTATCTGATTTTCCCTGGAAATATGCTTTTTCCTCCTGGCCTTTTTTTTTCTTTCAAGAAATGCTCTACATCAAAAGGTCTGAACAAATGGCCCTAGCAGATGTTTAGGCCACCTTGGTGCACAGCTGTTTATTTGTGTTGGACCCATTGGGCTCTGTGCAGTGTGTGGGCCCCAGATCCTGCACACCGTGGGCAGCAATGTTTTGCATGCAGAGAACAGGCAGTTTCTCTTTCTCCCAGTTCAGATCCCTTTTTCCCTCTGTGGAGCCCAGGGCTAATTACAGAGGCATGAAGGGGCTCAAGGGTTTCCAGGAAACAACCTGACCCCAAGGTGTGTGCTGACATCTTCTGCAGTGAAGCTGCCTGATGCCAACACGAACAGGAGGGCACCCTCAATTAAGGGGCAGTTTGCTGGGGAATAGTACACAGCACAGCAGCCTGGAGGGGCAGTGGGGGCTACCTATGAGAAGATAAAGCATTTTTTGATAAATGGCAGGGCAAAGGCATAGTTCTGGTTTCCTGGAAAGGCCCTTCTGTTTCTATACATTTAGAAAATACAGCTGTGACTTGGCTTTGTGGGTCAAGGGAGCCAGTGGAAGAATACGTAGGCAAGTGGCTGTGAAGTATCTTAATATTGCCATATTGACCTGAAATTCTGAGCTCCTGTGGTGGTGTGCGGTGACCCACTGCACCTTCACACGCTTCTTCACAGGTGTGCATGCTTGGGGCGTCTCTTGAGATGCTTCTTCTGCAAGGGCGAGTTTAATGCATAGTGGGTGGCTTCTGCAGCGCACCTCTCAGGTACTTGGCAATGACCGGCCCTGAGGGATGTGTTTTCTGAAAGGGTTTTATAAAACATATTTAATATATTTGATTGATGGTGGTAAAATTATTTTAATTATTTTAAAACATCATAATGGGAACAAAAAGCAACTTTGATGTTGGCGTGGTGTTCTGGCCTTCCTCTGCTCTGGTACTTCAAGTTTATACAGAAAAGAAATACCGGGTTGCCATGGTAACTGCTTTTTCACAGGTTCACCCTGTGTAACATGCTATAAATCCTTCTGATGCACTGGATGGACAAAGAGAGGATAAGGAGGTAAAAATCTGAGCTCAAAGATCAATGTAGGGAAAGATAAGTATAAAGTGTGCTCACAGGGTAAGCAATCCAAGCAGTGCGGAGAACGCAGGCTGTGCCGATCTGTCCTCATAGCCCTCTCTCTATTATTTGTAGTTAATATTCCTCTCTCGGGAATACCTGCTTCGTTGAGTCCCCGTTATTATGTGTGCCGTGCAGTGGAACCGAGACGGT
The DNA here is from genome assembly GCF_963932015.1 of Anas acuta. Classification (NCBI taxonomy): domain Eukaryota; kingdom Metazoa; phylum Chordata; class Aves; order Anseriformes; family Anatidae; genus Anas; species Anas acuta. The sequence continues at coordinate 15,654,783 of NC_088984.1, forward strand.
AATATTACAGCTCTGTCACGTGCTTCGTGGTTTTCTTAATAAACATCGCAGCCGCCTATTTATTAATGGGGTTTGCTCCAAGCAGACTGATAAACAGTGTCTGCGATGACCTCGGTGGGAAGTCATTACTGCCTTGCGAGGCAGTTAGTGTCCTGTAAATCAGGGAGATTATAACTCTCGCCCTCCCCACAAAACACAGCTCCTTACTTTGGTTGCCTTGCTGTGCTGGCAGGTTTGGGCTAGGGATCACCTTGCTGAGAAGGAAATCTCCCCCCAGAACAGCAGATTGGCTGCTAAGTTTTTCAGATTTGTACTGCATACAATTTGTAATCAGTGTCTAAGTCCTAGTGAGGAAAAGCTTTAAAATACAGAGAAGCATCCATCATAACTGGCAAACATCTCTTGGTTATTTTGGTATTGTGGTTGTGCTTGAGACTAAAGCACCCTTCTGTCAGAAGCAGTTTCTGTCTTGAAATAATTCCAGCCTAAACAGAAGTGATAAACAAAAGCTTTTAGGGCCAATCAAGACACGCAAGGGTGAAATAGCATCCGGGGTCAGCAACATAGCTGGGAACAGAGGGATGCAGAGCTCTTGGTTCCCCTGGCTCCTAAACAATGCACAATCCTGAAAATGTTCTGAGTTTGCAGGAGACAGAAAATTGAGCTGCTCGATGTCTCCTGGTGATTGCAGCATTGGTGTACATTGCAGGGTGAAGCAAGCTGAAAGCTCTGGAGTAAGAATCTTTGGAGTGGTTTATTAGCATTTTTCCCAGATGATAACCTGGGTGCTTACAGAGCAATGTGAAAATAAATAAATAAATAAATAAATAAATAAATAAATAAATAAATAGCAGTTCCTTCTCACACAGTCTTGTGCTGGGGATCTTGCAGGTATTCAAGAACCTGATATCCAAGTGTTTCTGTTTTTCATCTAATTTTTCACTGTTTTTCCCTTGTGGGGAATGTATTCATGGTGAAATTCAGCATGGGAGACAGCAGGCTAAAACATGGATAACTGGGAACACACCACACCTCTCTGCAACAGGTAGATCAAACAACCCAGAACCTCCAACAACAGAAGCCTGGTGTTTGGCTCCTTTTCTATTTTTACTGGTGGCATGAAAACCTGAAGAGTACCTTGATAGAAAGCAAACACGTGTAGCTGTTTGACTTCATCCCTGTCAAATCAATGTTGCTGGACCTTCACCCCAATCGATGTTGCTGGACCTTTGAATTCTTGATCTGCACTTCACTGATTTGGTATCAAGCGAGAACTGACAACAAATACTGGTTTCAAAAGCTGTCCCATGGTCCCTGATGGTCTGCAGCAGTGCAGCACCATGTCAGTTTTCACCAGTGAGATTCCTTTTGCCTGTAAGTAAATGGACTGAAGAAATTAGCCAAAACTCGCAATTGCCAGAATTTCTATGGGAGAACATACTATCCAGATTGTCCTTAGTTATTCCGGCCACAGGGAGCAGTTCAGACAAAACTCTAAGATTCAGGCCCTACTTAGTGAAGGAAGAAAGTTGGACAGTGCCTGATATTATTTGTATTGATTGCTTTATCCATTAAGCTGATGTACAGGAAAGCTTTTGTGAATGAGTAAGGGGCTGTAGGAAGGCAGCACGAAAGAGCTGCTAGCAGGATGCTTTGCTTATTACCAGACACACTATGGAAGGGGGCATCAATTGCCAGGAAGGTATTGAACAGGGAGACAAATGGGTGACCTTCTAATGGGCAGCGTTAGGGACTTGTTATGGACCATTTCCTCCACAAGTCAGGCACTTTGGCACCAGAGGCATCCCCCACAGACACAGAAACAAAAGGGTTTGAAACCAGGGCTGGCCTGGGTCACTTGTCCCCACTGCCTGGGAGCTGGTGTGTGCAGAGGGAAGGAGCTGCAGCCTTGGCCAGACCTGAAAAGTCTGATCCTTCAATAAGGGTGACCGGTATTATTAATAACAACACCATTGGTGTGCATGCTAAAGTTACAAAATGAGAGAGCAGAAGTGGTTGCATCATCAGAAACCTTTATGAGCTTCCTGGGTGCTGAGTTTTTTCAACTTCCTATGAGGCTGAAGTCCCAAAAGCTGTGGTTGGTGCCAAAGCACGTCAGCTGTGCCCCACAGCCCTTGTCATGCAATGAGTCACAGCACACCATAACTCAGGGTTTCCTGAGTAACAAAGGTTTTCCTCCAGTTGAAACCAGGACCAGGAGGGCAGACAGTGGGACTTAGCACTTGCCCTGACATTAATTTGGGATGTGGCCAGAACATACATCCAGACTGGGAGCTGGGAAAATTTCCCAGACACCGTAGTTTAGATGTGCCCATGTAAACACTGTCTGCTTTGCCTGATTTATTTGACGGTGTCACCTGGGTAAACTTCTGGGATGTGAGGCAGCACCTTTGAAACTCACTCTCCAATAGGAAATATTCCCATCCCACTTTTGCTAATTTGATCTGAGTATCTAAATCAGCAATGTAGGTGATCTGTACAAACTCAGTGGAATCTCCAGAGGCAGTCCAGAGTCTCTAAGCATCAGGTACAAGGCACTTTTAATAGGTAGGGTTTTTTACACTTTTTTTTTTTTTCTAAATGCAGTAATGTCATTTAACAGCACTACTGTAGGAATTTTCTGTGAACTCGTTCAATGACCATTATTAGAGAGCTGGGACAAAAAGATAAAAAATGTTTTCACTCCTTCTGCCACTGACCATATTGCACCCAGATGGAAGATAATTCCAGTTAACTGTGTTTCAACAAGAAGAGTATTAGGCTCCTAAGTGGTTTGATGCTAGAGGAAGCAGAGCACAGGGTGAAATTAGTGTCAGTGATGGTGAGGATGTTGACTTTGAACGTGTGCTACAGAGTAGAGATGATGATTTTTTTTCTAATAATTACATAAAACTCACTTAGAAAGTGGAAGTGTATCTTACTCTCTAGTTGAGGTTGCTCAGTTTCTGCATTGAGATGAAGCTTTATCCAACTTTTGACCACCTTGCAATGTTCATTGAAGCATTCAATAACTTTTTTAGCCTGGCTTTCACACAGGGCATAGCACAGTGCAGCCGTCATCTGGGAAGGGATCTTCTGTTATCACTGTGCATGTAATATGCAGTGTTTCTTGGCTAAAACTTCTTGGATTTGTATTTGGTTGAACTTCATGTAAAAGTCTGTGTTTTCACTAGAAAGAAAACTAAAACCAGTTTCCAGACAGAAGGCATCCTTTCCTATTGCTATCATTCTTTTTAATGCACCAATAAAAGATAATAGAAATTTTAGAAATTATTCTCCAAACATGTCTTTCATGCACTAAATTTCACTCATACCGTCATTACTCTAAAGGAAAAAAAAAAAAAAAACAAAACAGTTTGTTTGGTTTTGCTGGATGCAATCATAAAATCATTAACAAAAAGGATAAAGCAGCATTGAAATGGAAATAATATAGAAAGGAAATATTTTTGAGATTTATCATATATCTGCTCTACTACTGTTTATGGCTGTATTTTTTTTTTTTTTAACTCTCATCTACTGGTGATTAAAAAAGAAAAAAAGTGGAAAGCTTTTCTGCTTTCTCCCCCTTCTAGAAATGAGTATGGTCGGCAGAACACACAGGCACATGCACAGGGCTGCTAATGAGTTTGTACTCGGTTTGATTTTAAAGAAGCCATCAGGAGACAAAACAAAAATTTATGAAATTGTGTCTTTACATGTAAATTACCTGTCAGATTTCCTCCAAAAGATTTAGCTCAAATGAAAATGATGTGCCCAAATCCTGTTATATCCAAAGCATTTAAGTAGTTTTCCTTTAAACTTTTATAGCAATTAAATGCAGACTCATTGTGTTTTTTGAAGTGTCCGTAATTGATGGAAATTATGAAGTGTGACAGCAATTCCTCTTTTAGGAAAGTGTGTTGCTTGGCATTAATCATACTTGGTTGCAGTGAGCAGAGTGGGTGTGACTGTTCAAATGAAACAGCCACAGAGAAAAACACTTAGAGATTTTCCTCAACTAAGCTAATGTTTGGAAAAATATTTTAATTTGAAAGCAAACAATCTTGAAATCTGGGTTGGAGAAGGAGGAGCAATGTTTTATTTTTATTCTCATTTAGTGTTCCAGCCTCTTCCTTGCCATTTTTGTTGCGCTGAAAAATTCATTAACTTAATTGAGTTCATTTGGAAATAGTAACAGAAGGCTGACAGACGTGCTCGTTGCCCCACTCTCTAATGAGGGAGCATGGTCTCATTTGGGGGCTGCCCAGCTCTGTGTGTGGAAGGACAGCGGTGGGCCTCCTCCCTTTGCCGCTTAATGAGCGGAAAAGTCCCCCCACTTCATCAGCACTCCATGACTAATTGCTCCCTTAAAGGCGCTCCTCCTGGTGGTGAGGCAGAACGTGTGGCCCAGCTTTTGGTAGCACAAAAATCATTTGCAAGGACAACTGATGTGACAAAATCAAGAGGGATGAGGGAGATGTTTCCACTGGAGGCAGGAGGTGGACGCAGTCTTGTGTTCCCATACTCACTGTAAGACGGGCAGGTGGCAGCACTGCTGATGCCACCCTCCAGCTGGACATTGCTCTGGCTGTGTGTGTCCAGAGTTGTAAGTTCATCATTTACTGTGCATTTGCATAGTAATGTGCATACTGGCTCCTGATTTCAGTCTGGGCCTCCAGGTACAACTGGCCTGGACCTACTTCAGCCAAATCCCTCCACCTTTCTTCCAGCTCTGCCAGAGCTAGAGAAGCACTGAGCTTCTCTATCCATGCACCCTTCTTCTATTCCGTATACCTGATCAAAAAGCATCACCTGTAACCAGAGGTTCCCTTGGAGGGATCCATCTGGTGTGAAGCTTTTACTTTATGCTGGGAATTTGATTGTGCAGTAGAAGCTAATGAGACAGAAGACTGAAATAATCACTCAGGCATTTAGTCTTCTTACTTATGTGCATTATCCTTTATTATCCATTATATACTGTTTTTCAGTTAATTTCAAAGCTGAAACTGAGGTCTTTTTTTTTTTTTTTCTTCTTCTTTTCTTTTCGCTCTGTAATCACAGTCCAAGGAGATAGCTCAGATGTCAGGAATGGGAACGAGGGAGTCCAGGGGTGTCCTTTGTGGCTCATCACCCTCTGGGCTTCAGGCATCCTCCTCCTCCTCTCCCTCCCTGTGACCCTGGCGGGCGGCTCATCTGCCCACCTCGGGGAGCAGTACAGGTGTGGACAAGGGCAGCCTCTCTCCTGCTTCCAGCCTCACATGAGCCTTCAGAGGTCCTAGTTTAGTCTGTCTCATCATTTATGTTTTCAGCCTGGATGTCAAAAACACCTGTTCACCTGGCCACAGGCATGAACAAGAAGGGGGATTTACATGTAATAGTCAACTTGATTTAAAGAGTAAGAGTCACTGTGAGACAAGAAGGTGTCAGCTGTTCTTCCTCCTAGCAGGAGAACCACCACATGGCTGCAGTAAACCGTATTTGGCAAGAATGACCAAAGTGCAGTAATGTGCGTTTGCTATGAAACACACAGGGGATCGGCCATGAAAAACGCTGAGCAGCTCTGCAGGGGCAAGGCACAATGGTTTTCCTCACTGCCGGGCCCTATGCCCCCAGGGTGCTTCAGCACCCGAGACCTCAGCTTTCCACACCTCCCCTGTGCAGTAAAACACAGATGCACATGCTTGATGTTAAACCTGCTCCTAAGCCTTATATAACTCACTAAATACAAGCACATGCATCGAAATGCTCTCCTGAGTGACGCCCTCATAGCACATGCCAGCAAGCACGTATTTAATTTCATGCATTTGGTGAAATGTTGATTTTGTTTTATTTATTTTTGTGCCTGGTGAGAGGGACCGGTTTTGTTATTTAATTTTTCTGCCACTTTCTATATTGGGAGTGTTGAACAAAATGACTTTACATCATCAGTTAGAAGCTTTGCTACCTACTAAATCTAATTACTTCCCCCTGTGGTTTTTCAAATCAATGGTGATTTCTAAATGAGTGTGGTATGTAATAAATCAGGTTATTTTCCTGGCAGCTTGTGTCTTTGATATCTGGCTACAAGATAAAAGGTATTCACTGCTGGGCATGAGCAGTGAATGAGGATGCATCATGCCCACATCTGTACACCTTTGAGCACGAATGAGCAGTTACCTTCATGCACTGGGGAAGGAATTCCTGCAAATGATAGATGCTAGCAAGCAGTCCCAGCTCAGCAGGAAACACCCTGGCTTTGCTAGAACATTGCATGTGTGTAGCTTTACTGAAGCAAGGGTGGATTTGGGGGAAATTTTATATATGCTTCTCTTCCCAGTTAACACCAGCTTCCCCCTCGCATGAGCTGTGAGGTTTCTGTATTTAGATTGGGCTGATCATTACAGACTTAGTTCAGCAAAGCTTTTAAGCATGTTATTAACTTCAGTGTGAAGTTAATGAGAGTGCTTTGATGACTGGGGGCTAATCGCTGTCCTACCTGCCTCTCTATGTGGAAGCAAGATAAAACTGTTGCTGAAGCAGGGCTAGAGCTACCATACTTCAGATGTGTTGGTCCACCTGTGCTTTTTTTGTGCCTGGGAATTTCAAGTGTTTTGTGCCTTTACTACTGAACTCCAGTTGTCAGGTAGTCCTAAAAGTTACCATCTTACACAGAGTTCTCCTACTTGCTCATCTGTGCCCACAAAGCCTGATGCTTCCAGGAAGCATCCAAGGCAGCAGTTATGAGTCTGAGGGGCTGCATGTGATGGGTCTGACACTTCTAGGTGCTGTGGGGTGGACCTGCTTGGCATTTCTGCCAGTTGTGCTGTGCATGAGCAGTGAACTTGGCACATCCAGAACGCCTCCTGGTAGTGTCCTGGAAGTTCCATTCCGGAGTGTTAGATGCATAAAAACTCACCTGATGAAGTTTCTGATCTCTGGGTGAATGGCAGTAGGTCTTGTAAGAGAGGAGTAAGCAGTGTGGCTTCCTAGATCTTCCTGCTGGTAGGCTCTTTGTAATATTTATGTCAGCAATGGAAGAAGGAGGCACTGGCCTGATTGCCAGATGCTAGGTGTGAGCTGGCAGCACGCCTGGTACCAGCAGTGAACATGTTAAATTTGCATCAAGGACTGGTACAGTTTTAATCAGAGTCATAAACAACGGTGTTAGTCATCAGGCAGCTGAGAAAGGCAACTCACCAAAGGCCTTCTAGCCCTTAACAAACGTTAGAAATATCACTGTAAAGTATCCAACCCTTTGACAGGGCACCTTGCCTGTAGATCTGACAGTGTTTTGTAAAAGGTGTCAGTGTGATAAGTGAATATGTCAGGTCTGCTTCTAGACCTTCCTCCTAATATGCATCTGAACTGGCTTCAAAACAAGTCAGTGTAGGTGGACTTTGTGCAATAATAAAGGTTATTTATTTGTTTTGGTTCCATTGCAAAAGTTCAGACTGAAGCAGCATCAAAAATTTCATATTTATTTTTGTCATGCCAAACTAAGAAATGCAAGATGGCTTTGACATCTTCCCTTCAAAATCTATGCCACTACAAATGTATGTAACTGCATTTAGTCTTCTCTTTCAGACACAGGAGGGAATTCTTGTTCATCTGTAAAGGTCATTTTCCCTAGTATAACTAATAACAAAATATTAATTAGGGTAACTAGTATAATCATCTTTCATCTCTGAGAGTCTTCTCAAGCCAATAAAATCTTGCAGGCTTACTGCCACAATTTAAGTGAGTGCAAAAATGCCTTGGATTTGTGGTCATGATCATTTCTTGTGCTGTAAATAAATGAAATGATCAAAATGCACAAGCAGCATCTGACATTAATTGCATGAAATACAGTCCTATTGAGAGTTAAACAGAAGAGAAATTCACTGCTGGAGACTCCTCATCTTTAAGATTGATGATACGTGGGACAACAGCCTTAAAGTTCATTACATCGGAGGCTGCTGACAGGGGAGGACGTCTCGATGAAATGCACTCTTCATGGGGCATTTCCTAGTTTCCCAAAAGGGGGTTAGGGTTTAAGGAAAAGCATGTTAATAGAAGTTAGATATTTGGGGTTTTCCTTGTGTTCTCTGTAATCCCCAGCAAATCTCTGCTGCCTCCTCATATTCCTGGATTCAGAAAGGAGATGGTGCAGGTATAGACAGGTGATTACTGGATTCTATTTAAAAAATGACATTTCCATTCCTGTTTGGAAGCAAAAGCGCTGTGCAGCTTATTAGTGCTCAATTAGCATAATATATTGCAGTTATTACTCTCAGAATGATACCAGACATCCCATCGGAGGGGGTAAATTGAATCCTGATAACTGGCATTTAAACAAAACTGGAAACTAGCACTTAATAATAGGCAGCATAAATGCAGAATATCATTGTTCCTCTTCTTCTGAATGCAGTTAAGGCTGGTTGTGGGTAAAGGACTAACCACAAACTTCCATCTTTTGTTTAGAAAAGGGGGGGGGGGAATAAAAACAAACAAACAAAAAACTTGGGCTGAAATAATCCTTATACTTCATAACATGGCTTGCTGTCCATACGGACCTTAGCAAGATGAAGGGGGTGGTATGGCTCGGCTTGGAGCTTGGTGGACGTTTATGGAATTTATCAGTTATTTCTTCCAAGTCCCTGCTCTCATTTTCTTAAAAGATGAGGATAATCATTTTTTCAGTCTGCTACAATCTCCTAGAGCTCTTAAAATGATACTTTAGTGCTAATACAGGGGGGAAAAATATAAAATAAAAATCCAGCTAAAGCCCTAGGCAGAATCCTCTGTGTCCTTTGCACCATGATGGTGAATTAAGTCCAGTTGTTATGTTAATGACCCAGAAAGAGAAATTCAATGGCTACTATGTTATCTGCAAATCAATATGATTTTTAGGCTGCCGAAGAGAGCTTGGAAACATTCTGGTGTTGTAATGAGCAGCTTATGTGAAACTCTTTTTGTGTATATACATGTTTTTCCATCACATTGTTCTAAACAAAATCATTATCACGGACACAGGAGGTTTTCATACATTCAAGTGAATTGCATTTCATCCGTTCTTCCTTATGCCTAAGAGGAAGGTTGCCACAGCAAGCTGCCAAAGCTGTGCTCGTGTACCCTGGACCCAGCTGGGAGCAGTGGAAGCAGGGCTGGGAGCACTCCTTGTGGCAGGTAGAGAGCTTCACCCATTGCCTCACTTTATGGTGCCACCCTGTTGCACCAAGTGCTTCTTGGGCACAGAAAATTTGGGAGAGCTATCCTTGATTTGACGTGTACTCTCTTCTAGAAAACGTCACCTGAAGAATTTGTCAGTCAGAATACTGGAAAGCATACAGGGAGGGAAAGCTGAGTTACACGGCACGTTAAAGACATGGTCATTTGTGAAACAAAAAATGGCACTTAATCTGAGGGTATTTAGTTAATATTGCCACACATGAAAGGTGAATAAAATAACTTATTAGGTTATTTCACGCCTAACCTGAAGTAATTATGGCAGATAGATGGGAGAGCAGTAGTGACCACGCTCTCCTCCGCTCCACGCTATTTTACCTGGGTCCCAGATCATCGCATGCTCACATTCAACAAGATGCTTGAGGCTGTGCATACATCTATGAAAGAGCACCTAACCATATGATTAAGTGGTTTATTAAACAGAAATCTTTGCTGAATTGGGGTGGTCTGTGCCAGTCGCCCTGAACTCCGGTGTGTTGCAATTCACCCAGCCTGGGGGCCGCACACCCGCGGCAGCTTCGTAGGGTGGTGAAGGCTTGATTAGTGTTTGGGAAGTGATTTGAAATCTATGGAAGGAGGCTGTCAGATGAAGGCAAAATATTACAAAATATGTCTGTTAGGCTGTACTTATGAATAGGTTCTGTGATCCCTTGGAGATGGAAAGTGTTACATAAATGTGAAATTTTAATTATTTCATACAGCATTACTCATGCAAAGGTACGGCAGACCTACTATCTGATTAACTTCTGTGCTGCTTAATTTCAAATATGTTTAAATATCATTATTGGACACATTGAAACTCCAGACAAAACCTAATTTGTTGTTTTATAGTGGTGGTAAAAGTCCCTTATTGTTTTTTTATGTAATTTAATAATGATTATGCGCATGTATTAATTACGAATAAAACTGTACCATTGAATAGGTCACGGATGTCATTATTTCAGTGATCAATATAACAAAACATGGTGGAAAGAAACATAAATAAATAGAGACACATTTTTAATTACTATCAGTCTCTTTTTGAAACATTGTGCAGGTCCGAGAGCGGCACTGATGTTGTCCATTCTGGTTTAACAGCCTCCTTTGTGTGGCTCCAATTTGCATGAGATTTCCTTGGGAATTGATTCTCCCCTAGCCCTGCTAGTTGCTATTTTGGGAAGACAAAAGGAACCAAGTATGGTGCTGTAGCTCAAGCGTAGGGCAGGATTTCAAGAGCTGAAGGCCGATAGGCTTTGTACGGCTGTCAGGCTGCTTTGTTTTCCTGCCCTGCTCTGGTCCAAATGCTGAGGTTTTTGAGCTTTCCATCTTGCAGAGCAGAAATAATAATAATTCTATTATGACTTCTAAAAAAAAAATAAAAGTGGAAAGTCCAATTTTTATTGGACCCCAGGCATTTACTTATTAATCTTATAATGATTTCTGGAAGTTCTGAAGATAGGGAATTGCAGCTTCTTTATAGCACGTGGAGCACATGTAAGTGCCTGCCTGAGCTCCTTTCTCCAATCCTGGCAGCTCCACTCCTGGTGCAAGCAGAGGGGCAACCAGAGCCCCTCTGGGGCAGCAGCCAAAGAACCCATCTTCCTCCCCTGGGTTGCACAGAAGGGCACGAAGCGTGTTGGGTAGCATGCAAGAGCATGTAATAGGTACGGATTTAGTAAGGAGAGCTTAACTGTGTACTTGACACGCTGCAGTGTAACTGTAGCCCACGGGGCAGGCTAGAGAAAGGGCTGTGATGTTGGAGAGATTGACACTGTATTATGCTCGAGGCCTTTCCAGCCCCGGGATGTCAGGATTTGGAGTGAGCAGAGAGGGCTCTGAGCCACCCAAGGCTCCTCTGCCCCATCAGCCATTCGCTTTACGCTGCAGGTCATAGCATGGTATTATAGCGGGTCACCTTATTGCAGTGGCTCTGTGTAGGCAGCAAATTGCATTTTATTTCCCCAGGGACTGCAGTCTTCTGTTTTTCCCTTTCTGACACCGGCTGAAACTAACCTCCTGTAGGTGTGAACATGGCTGTATGTGCATGTAACACCAACTTGACAAGCCTGTGAAGGGATACAGGTATGTACCAGTGGTGTCAAGGGCACCATCCAACAGCAGATCAAAGGTAGTAAGTGCAGTTTTCATCCATAGCCCTTGGCACCTCTGTTGAGTTTTCAAGCAGTGCTGGCAATAAAGCAGTTTGGGAGCTATAAAAACCCACTTAGTGGCATCTGCACATAAAGATGACAGATCTGAAGTGGCTGAAGAGGTAAGAACTAAATAAACTGAAAGCTCAACTGAAAAACAGAGGGCACTATGACAGGGTATTTAATATACATGCTTCAGAGTAGACACATAACTCAGCACCACCTGAGTCTCTAGGAGAGGCCAATCCTGCACGGTCCCAATTCCTGTAGGAAGCAGAGCGTTGGTGGGAACAGAGATGACAGAGCTCCTGGCAGGATCAGACCAGGAGCTGGCATGTTTCACAAGTGGCTCTTTTTGCTGTTAGCAACCAGTTCTTCTTTGATGAGAAGCAAAATAAAATGAGTGATGTGCTTTTTTGGTTCAAGGAAGAGTTTTAAAATGTGATGGAGAGCTGCCAGGCTAGGAGCTGCACTCCTCGCTCGATTTGCTTTTGATGTGCGGTGAAGATGAAGGCGTTGCCTTGAAATAGTCTCCTGAACTGGGCAAAAAGGAGAGGATGAAAGGGAAGGAAAGTGAGAAAACTGTCCTGGTTTAGAGCATGGCAAAGCCACTGTGCAGAATAGTCTCTGTAAAATGTTCTGCGATAGGAAATCAATTCTGAATTACACTATGTGACGCATACTGTATTTTCCATCCTTCATTATAATGAGCAAGCATACCCTTACATAATGATGACTTTTTAAAAGATTGCCTTTGGCTGAATTTATTGCCAGACAGATCTATTTGATGGCATTTAAACTTTGTAATGCCATGAAATGTGCAAACTGGCTGAAGCAGTGGGAGGATGCTTGTAAACCTTCATGGCAGTGAAGGCCATCTTTCTTTCACTCTTATGCCTCATTGATCTCTTGCAATGGCTGAAAAACAACACAAATCAATTCTGCAGATCTTCTGTAGGAGTCTTTTCACCTCCCTTTCTCCATACTGCAGCATCAGCAGCAATGCTGCTGTAACAGAGAGAAGTGGCTTTCCTTAGCATTAAGGTCCTGTGGCCACATAGCATGCCCTGTGTGTTGGCACCAGCAAGGACGCCTGAATAGGTCATGTGGCTGAGCATGAAAAGATGATGCCAACAGATTAAAAAAAAACTCTTTGCACACTGGATAAAGAAACCCGTGCTTTCTCTGGGGAAATACCCAAATGGTGTGGAAGTGACTTGCTGGAAGTTGTTGGCATCTAACAGTTTCACATTCCTCCTCGAGGTACATGGGCACATTTTCCAGCATTGCCACTATTTTGGGACACAGCAGTTGCCCCAAATGAGCCTGTTGTGAGCAAAGGGAGCAGGAGACGCTCCATTTCTGTGCACATTTGCTTCCTCCCTCTCACTACTGGGACTGCCAGCAAAAATGCTGGTTCTGATGGTGGCTTTTAGCATGTGGGCACCTGTCCCTTCCACAGCCTGTGGATGGATGGAGGTTGTAGTACTTGAAGCCAAGCACTGCATGTGGACAGTGACATTCACAGTCTGGGTTTACACCAGACCACCACAGAGTGAATGCTCTCCTAGTTGCTGCTGAGCCAGTGGACTTTTAAATGAAATTGCAATGAATTCTCCTCATTTTTAAGGTATACTTACAATTGATGTGACAGATGAGTTTTTCACATTTTCTATATTTTTGTTATTATCTCTATTTCTAAAAATAGTAGAGTGAAATCCCCATGTGGTGAAATCCTCCCATCTCCTCCTTTCTTGTCAGGAATTGAAGTAATCTTTAATGAATACAAACTCTCTTCCAGCTTGATAGGTGACATTTTCATCGATGTCCAAAATGAAACCCAGTGATTGATTTGCTTCTGGAAATTTTAGCTGGAAATCACTAACTGCCCAAAATTCACCCTGCTGTCAGAATGTTCCCTACTGACTCATGTTAAAACCTAGCTGAATTAGAAATGTGTTTGAGTTTTCATATTGGAATCTAAACTGAACATGTTAGATGGTTCACTGTTTTTTGTAAATTCTTTGGAAAAATGACAGTATTTGTTCTACACTAGTCCACAGAGGTGAGGAGGTATTTCCTGAATCTCAGGCAAATGAGAGGTCCCCAGCATGGGGATTTGTCCTAGCTGATGTACAGAAACCCTTTAACATACGGATTCTCTGCTGCCTCGCTGCACTGGCTCTTCAAGGGTTACTTCCCTCATGTTGAGAAGGTCAAAATGCCAGGAGGAAATTGAACACAACTTCTTGACATTTGAGATCGTGAATTTTCCTTTTGAATAAAAGCAGTAAATTTGCAAGTTAGTAGGAATAAAACTCGAAACCCTTCAGACAGTTTGGGGCGCTAATTAAATCCTCCAGGTCAAGCAGTCCTCATTCGCCTGGCTCGATCATAGTGCGCTGCCTGGGTCGGTGCGTACAGATGTGCCGTTTGCTTTGTTTCCCAAACAAAAAGCAAAGAAATATGGTGAGCTGGAGCTCCCTAGCAATAGAGAAGGGGAGATGCTTAAGCACAGATCTGGTCTGTACCTGTAAGTTCTTCTGGTCTTGTTCTCCCTGTCTCCTCTGCACCTCTGCCTTATCCCAGCTGGTCCAGAGGGGTGATGGGGCTCTAGTGGTGAGAGCATCTGGGGTGGGCAGCCCACGTCTGTGATGATGGCCTTGGCTTAGCCTCCAAAGCAGGGTGGCTGTATGCACATTGCTCGTGGGGAACGGTCCTTGGTCTGTGCTGTGCTGCTGGAAAATTGTTTAGCAAAGAGCTACTGATACCAAGCCACACCTGGGCTTTGACCAGCCTGCCTGGGATCCAAAAATGCAGCGTCGATGCAGAAGAGCAAGGTCGTTTTATTAGAATTTTCCCATGGCAGCACGGAATGGCCACCGAGGGTATCTGGAAGCAGAAACGGGCTCTGTGTAATCCGCTGTGTAAACACATGGTAGATGGAAAGCCAAATTCAGATCTGGTTTGCAGTTTATAATCCCCCTTGTTTTAGCTAGGGTTAACGAGGTCTAACCCTGGGCTGGTAATGGTCCCTGAGAGGATCACTCTGGTGTCTGTAAGGGACCATAGATTGTGCTTCACTCACTGATAATTATTTTGACAACAATGCTGGGTCCTGAGCCAGAATATCTATTTGTTCCACATAACAGAACAACTTTTCAATTTAGGTATGTGTTTTCTATTGCTATTTTATTTAATTCAGGGCTTATCCAATTAGTCCTTTCCAGTTCCAATTTCTGAAGGTATTTATAGTACAACTGTGCTGCAGATACAGATGTGACAGCATTCCTCACACCTCTAGTGTCTCCTCCAAGGGGTTCCCCCAGGTTTGGAGTAGCTTTTATTATCCTTTGCTGTACAGGTATGTGCAAGCTCACAGTCACTGCTCCACTCCCTGATCCCTTATGGGGTCTTTGGTTGGTGTCTGATCAAAGCAGGCAGCCTTCCTGACTCCTGGTCTAATGCGAGAGCCCTAGGAATATCAGGCACCTAAATTAAGTACTATATTTTCTAAGAACTACTTCTCCCCTGTTTCCTGTACGTTGTCACATCTTCCGTGATGTTAACTATTATTTTTTTTGTTTTTTACAAAGACAAATGCTTCCTTTCCTTTTACATGCTTCACACAGCTTTTCACAATCACGCAGGGGAGCTGGAATCACCAGCTGTTTCCTTTCCAAATCTCTTTGAAGCTCTCTGGGCCACATGCTCTGCTCCTGGGTACCTGCAGGGCCCGTGCTGCGTGCAGGCTGCAAGGGAACGGTTTCCACTCTCTCAGCCTCACCCAAGGCTACCTGGGGCTGTCTTGTCTTCAGTTTGTAACAACTCTGTCATCCTGCTCCCACAGTGGTGGAAGCAAATAATATATGCAAGGCAGTCATTGGTAAAAGTCCCTGTTCCTCATGCCCTGGGAGATGCGCCTTCATGCTAAAGTGTGGCAAGGCAGGACATTTACTGACAGTGAGAGAACGCATTTCCATTCAAGCTGCAGTCAGAATTTCATTTAAAAATTATATAGGAGAGTTGGAAGGTATCACAGCTGGCCTGTCATAAAGAATGAAGGGCTACAGCTCAGCCTTCAAAAAGCCTAAAGATGTATGCTGAGAGCAGCCAGTGAGGAAAGGCAGGAATGGTAATGCTGGAGCTGCCTCTGGAAACATCCCAGTCACAGGCAGACTGCAGTGCTTATCAGGATACTGCCCCGACTGGCTCCTGGCACATTTCTGCGTGTGTCGTGCATTTGGGGATATTACTGGGATCCTGCTCCTTCTCCCCTGAGCACTGCTCCTGCTCCCATGACACAGACGTGCCTGGTGTCCCCATTGTACCAACGCCACCCTCGCCTGGATGCAGTCCACCACCATGCAGTGCTGGAAGCTGTCCTCCTGAGTCCTGCCCCAGCAGCAAGCATATTATCACCAGGTGTAACTACTAAAACACAGTTATGAAATATTTGATCCAACAATGAATTTACAGCCTTGCTTTTGTTGCTCTCAACAATGGTAACTGCTTGGGTCTCTGGGAGACCCTGCAGCTAAGAGATAACCATGGCCTTTCTCCTGCAAATCCGCCTGTGGGTAACTTTTTACACACATGCAGCCTCATTAAGCCATCTGTAGAAAATTAGACTGCTTACTTGCATAATTGTTTGCAGGAACAGGAACTGAGTTCATCGCCTTTCTAACAAAAATTGTGTGTGTCTGTCTAGAGACTGATGACTTTATTTTAATTTGCATCAAGACCAGGGTAATGAAGTAGGCTTGATGAAAATGAAAATGAAAAGCAGACTAGGAGAACCTGGCATCAGTGGTGAACTACTGATAACACGGTCTCATTTTCAGTTCATCCTGAGTCTGTGCTGTGCTACTGCTGGGAAAGAGTTCCTTAATTGTATCCCAAGAACATCCATCTTTAAAGATCTGTAAGCCAATACTGTGCTGATTGCTACAGATGCCCATGTTCTCACTCCTTGTACTCTTACACACAAGTATTTCCTTTCTGAAAACAAAACAAAACACCAAAAAAAAAAAAAAAAATTATTAGAATTTTCCTTTTTCTTTCCTTTTCTTTTGGAAAGGAAGGAGAGTTCTTTACCTGAACCCTTGATTATGCTGGTTTGAGGTGAATTAATTTCCAGCTCTTCATCTCTCTGGTTCTGCAGTTTGCTCTTTGTATAAATAGGACTGTGCTCCTTCCCTTCTCCTACTCTGTGTGTTTTTAGAGATTGCCTTGCCCTTGGGAAGTGCTAACTCCTCAGGTTCCTAGCTGGCACAAGCAGAGGGTGCCCCAGGAGGGATGGCGTGTCTCCCTGTCTGTACCCAGACCCTTACCTCATGTGCAGTCTGACATTGCTCGCTCCCAGGCACACCAAGCACCTGGGTTTGGAGCCCAGACCTGTAAATTTGAGGTCTGTGGAAAGCTCCTTGCTGGGCTGGTGACCACACTGGCAAGCAGTGCACGGAGCACTTGGATGTTTGACACCCAATGTTTAGTGGCTTATGTTAGCCAGCTGAAAGGTTTTAAACCTCTCAGATGGTTTCAAATGGTTTCTACACCATTTGATTTTGCCTAGACTGTTGAAAATCTTCCTTTGTGTCGTAGTTAGAGACCTGTGCTGTTTTCTGAAGTGTTCAGTCTATAAATCAGCATGTGCTGTGCTACTGGACATAAACATGGTGTTTAGCTGCTAATGGTAAAACTCCAGGGGGAGGAAACTCAAAGAAACCAAGCAGCTCAGCTCTCTGAAAGTGCCGTGGGTGGAATTGATGGGTCCCACTTCAGAAGTTTACACCATTTACACCTAAATCTGGGCTAACTGGGGATCCCTTTGTTGCTAATTAAGAGAAACTAGACGTATCCCATGGTTTTAGATGTCTTCTTCAAGTAAGAGCTGCCCTCTACGTCACCCTATTTCTCTGTTTGTTCCTTTGATTCTGTGGTGAGCCATTTGTATCTAAGGAGGGAAAATCATTGAACATTGCCCTCTACAGCTGTCTCCAAGATGTCTTCCAGTGCCCTTCTGCAATTGGAGCACCACCAAAGTGACGGCTTGGTGGGAACCGAGGAGTTTAGAATACTCCAAAGTGTCAGTGGTGGCTGGAAAAAACAGTGATTGAAAGCCACAATTGAATGTATTCCCAGACCCACAGAGTGCTTTAGGGTTTTACTGCTATCTGTGCAGTGCATCTTCACAACCTACAAGATTTCACTTGCTCGTTTTCTCTCCTCATGCTTTACTTGATCAAGGAGCACCTCTGACTTGGAAGGAAGTGGTGAGACACCACAGTGACCAGCACTCTTCCACTCTGTGCTATTTGGAGCTGAAAGGGGAAAGCTACTTGGGGTGGAAACCTAGCTTGCATTTTGCCACAACACACAGCCATATATTGCAGTCAGGGAAACAGATATTGCAAATGGGCAGTTGATTTATTTCACGCCATGCTCTTGCGAGGCAACAACGGACTGAAATGGAAGTGCACAAATAAGTCGGCACCATTAGAGGGTTTTAATAAATATGACTATGAGCATGTGCTTTCCTGCTAAGAAAGAGAGACTGGTGAGCAGAGTTCAGGCTGGCAGCTGTGCACTAATTAAGGTTTTCCATTTGTTAAGATCAGGCGTGGCTACAGAATTACACAGGGAGGGGAGATGTACCAAAGAGGGCAGATGCATCCCTAACGCCGTCACACCAATGAGCACATCTAGTCTGTACAATTAACATGAGAAGTGTCTTTGTTTGTAATCTTTACTTTTTGACCTCATTAGTAATGAGGATTGACTTGGTATTATTTAGTAAACATTAGGACATGATGATTTGCCAAAGTATATAATTTTCACCAAATCTGGCATTTTTTGCCATTAGTAGGATATACTATACACATATGAAAGTAATTATGTATGTAATTCAAATTTATTTTTCATATTTTCATATTTTAAACTTTTCATTTTTTACCACTTAGAAAATAGTTAGAACTTTATTTGTTTATTTATTTACTTACTTACTTACAGACCTACTTTTTATTCATGATTTATAGCAGGCTTGGTACAGATGTAAATTGAAATTCAGTTAAAATGCAGAAAACCTGCAGTGTAAAATTGTTTTGGTATTAGCTAAGTAAAGCTACTTTACTTGTGCTGGATGCAAGAGATTTTTATTATTATTTTTAAACTAAACCAAGCATGTTGATATTTAGAAATATTCTGAATATTACTTGTAGGCAATAAACTAGACTGATTATTTTGGAAGGGAGGCAGGGAGGCTGGAATTAGATGATCTTTAAGATGATCTTTGGTTTAAGAACAACCCATGCTGCTCAGTGATTCTATGATTTTTGGTCAACCTGTCCTTCTGAATGGTAGATCCCAGCTTTCCACAAATGTTTCTTCTTCATGTATGAGAAAGGGGAAACAAATCTTTTATTATTATTATTATTATTACTATTGCTATTGCTATTACTATTACTATTACTATTACTATTACTATTACTATTACTATTACTATTATTACTATTATTATTTGCACACTCAGTGCTTTTCTTAATCCTAGGTGAACTGATTACACTGTCTTTATTGAACCAAATTAAACTAAGCTAACTGGATCATTCCATTGAGACAATGAGAGTTTCAATCGTGTCAGAATCCAACCCTTGTGATAGATAAAGTAGTATTAAAAGATGAGGATGTGTTTATATTTTAAGCTATTCAATATCTGTTAATTGTCTTTCCAAAAGCTGAAATCTTTAAGTTTTCTATACAACCGAATATATAACTCAGGTGTTCCTAGGCACCTAATGATCAATTGTGTGGTTTTGGATATCATTCCCAGTGTTATTTTTGACCAAAAATGGACAAGAATTTTAGAATGGTGCATAACATTTTACATGAAAGTTGCTGTTTTGTTTTGTTTTGTTTTGTTTTGTTTTGTTTTGTTTTGTTTTGTTTTGTTATTAGAAGGGAGAAACATCCCCACTCTTTTAATGCCTAGAAATACTCACTGAGAGATCTAGCCCAAGTGAATAACCTTCATAAGATTTCAGAAGTAAATATAAGTATAAACTGAAAGAGTTTTTTATTGTTAGCAAGAATAACAGTCAATTTTAAAAGCAGAATTCCAATTACTTATCTTAAGGTTTGTAAAGCTAAGGATTGTTTATACACTGGAATTCAAGTACAAAATAAGGATTTTATATGCATAAGAAAAAAACCAAACATGTAAATATATTAGGTTGGATTTAGTTGAGAGAGGTTATTAAATTATTCAGTTCTTCATGTGATATTTAGATAAATAAAGTCTCATTTTCCACTGTGCAGCTGATCTCATTAAAGGGAGGAAAAAAACCTTTAATGTTTAAACCACCCTCTAATTCTGAGCAAATCCCTAAGAATGTTCTAAGGAGAGAGAATTCTTAAATCACTGGATTTTGTACCCTAATTAAATCTCTTGACAGCTCTCTGCATTGCTGCAGCAGTGGTTCTGTGCAGTACTGGAGGTGGGGTTCAGCTTTTCATAGTTCCCTTTTTCTTCCAAAATAAGGCTCATATTTTCCTTTTTATTCTGTGTACCAAGGAGCCCCGTTTCCGGGTGGTCTGAGTTCAGTTACTCCTTCGAGGTGTTTTTTTCCCTTTGACGGGAAAGGGAGGACTGTCCAAAGGAGGGGTGGGTGTTGCCAGTAGTGAAACAAATTAGGAGGAGGAGTGGATCCATTTCTGAAGTTGTCTTAAGAATGAAGTATGGGATTTGGCTGATAGATTTTTAACTATAAATGGATTAATTAGACCGTGACTGAGGTCACATATAAAAAAGGAGTAAGCTAATTAAGTCTGAGCAGTATTCCAAATGGCTTTTGTACTGATGACTAGAGATCAAAGGCTAGAGCAAGTTTTTTAAGATTATATTGCTTTAAATAAAAAAATGAGTCTTGCTAAGGGTGGACAGGGTGTTCTTTTCAGAAAAGCACAAACAAGCCAGGCGTGTTTTCGACGTGGTTGACCTACTCAGAAGTGTCTGATTTTAATTGATGCTTAGATATCTAGATATATTGTAATTCTATGCATTATAGCAGAATTGACTTGTATTTTTGCATTTTCATACCTAATTTAAATGCAGGGATTTTCCTCCCATGCCTTGGGGTCAGATGTCAGAGGTTCTGGAAATTGTGTTTATTTTGGTTAGACTCTGTTTCCTGTCTGACCTTGTAAGAGGATTCATGCAGCAGTACCAATCCAGGCATGGCATACATCCCAGAGACTCATTCTTCCTCTCTTCGTCATAGGGGAAGAATCAGGTACACTCCCATACTCTGTCCTGCTTCTCTTCTGCATGCTCTCCTTTCTTCTGCCACTACATGGGAGGTGGCTGGACGTCATGCTTTGTGATATACAACCAGATTTGAGTTTGGTAGGCCTTCAATGGGGCCAAGATGCTGTCTTCTTCTATCTCTTTGGTATATCATCTATGACAAACTGCATCCATGGATGCAGTTCTGCTCTAGGCTTTTGAAGAGTTATGATTTCAAGGCGATCATAATATCTTGTAAAAAGCATTTCCTGTAGCATTCTGAATGCCTGTATTCCATACAGAAGTCAAGTAAAAATAAGGGTATTTAATTCAATACAAGGACTCTTGAATGTTGGTATCAATGAGGATCCTAAATGTCATCTTAGATTTTCTTTCAAATTCCATTCCCGAGCAGAACAGGTCAAACCCAGATACAAACCTGTGTAAGTCAAGAGTCAGTAGCAAGGCAAGTTTGGGGTGGAAGGACAGTCATAAACCTCATTGAAAGCTGCTTCTCTCAGTAAACAGACACAATGAACCTATTTACTATAGTTTTCATACACTGTGGTTGGAGATGGTTTTTCACAATTATTTCTCATTGTTTAGCCAGATACAGAGTAGTACTCAAATGCTGACTTCAGCATTTACAGGCATATGATGTTCATGTGGCTTTTCTGTGTGGAATTTGAGGGAATTCTTTCTTCTGGAAGAGAAAAGGCAAAGGATGGGACAGCTAAATTTTGACAATCTCATTCTAAAACTAGAGCTCTTTTCATGTGGACTTTTAAGTGAAAACAGTTATTGTTAGGTTTATTTGAAGACCTGCTTGTGGGGGTGACATAGACCAGATGATGTCTTGAGGTCCTGTTCTTTGAATCGTGTAGGGATGTCTTAGAAATGAAACAACCATTCAGAGTTACACCATTTAATTCATGAAGTTTATGCCTTTTCCTGTCTTGTGGTTCAGCTACCAAAATTTAAATGATCATTTAGGATGGTGAGAGTCCCTGGCTGATGCCCAGGTGGACATACAGACTCTCCTGCTGAAGGTGTTGAAAAGCTGGACAGCAGCTGAGATTTATAAGATATTGCTCCCAGCAATCTCATCATTCAGCTTTAGTCTGATGTGCAAAGATTTGTGAATGGGATTGAAGGAGGATTT
The DNA here is from genome assembly GCF_963932015.1 of Anas acuta. NCBI lineage: Eukaryota > Metazoa > Chordata > Aves > Anseriformes > Anatidae > Anas > Anas acuta. The sequence continues at coordinate 15,676,558 of NC_088984.1, forward strand.
ATTGTCCTCCCACCCTGGATGGCCCGAGGTGGAATACTGTTCTCCAGTCTATGGCTTGTTTGCAACATCCTTGTTGCTTCTCATACATCACAGCACAAAATGCTTCAGTTTGTAATGTTTTTAGAGAAATACAACCTTTTGATGACAGTAAACATGACTTGATGGATACTCCAAAAGAGGTTTTAATGACCTTTGTGTCTTTATATATTTTCTGATTTGTTTCTTTTTCAGAAAATCTTGGCTGGGATAATCCATAGCAGAACTATATGGTTTCAGAAATGAGCATAGCTGCTAGCTGGAGGCTTGAAAGCATCTCCTATTGCCATATTCAACCAGCAAGATTGGAAAATAGGAAAAAGCTTGTTCTTCAGCATTTTCTCCCTGGGTGCAGGGATCTGGGATCAGGATGAACTAATGTTTGATCTCTTTCAACTCTCAGCATTGGTTTTAGCTGAAAAGGTACTCCACTTTGCTCTCTGCACATGGATGCCCTGCAAGTATTTCCTTCTTTTTCCACCTGAAAATAGAGCATCTGACAAATGATTGCAGATGCTGACAGTGATATTCAGATGCTGGTGAACCCATGCCACTGCTTTCAGTCAATCCTCTCCAGTAAACAGGACAATGTATTTGCTTGTGTGGGAGCCTGAGCATGTCCTTGTGTGCTTGAGGAAAATCTTTGCTGCTCATTGCTGACAAATG